>NC_083366.1:32230714-32834642 GCF_030254825.1 Meriones unguiculatus
TTTTTTGGTTCTGTTGCTCTCCTTGTGGAGCTCTTGTCCTCTCCAGGTCTTACTATTTCCCACTTTTTTCATGAGATTCCCTGCACTCTACCCAAAGGTTGGCCATAAGCCTCAGCATTTGCCTTGATACCCTGCAGGGTAGAGCCTTTCAGAGGCCCTCTGTGGCAGGCTCCTGTCCTGTTCCCTGTTTTTGCCTTCTTCTGATGTCCATGCTCTTTGCCTTTCTGAATGGGAAATGAGCATTTTTGCCCGAGTCCTCCTTCTTGATTAGTTTCTTTAGGTGTACAGATTTTAGTATGTTTATCCTATATTATATGTCTAATATCCACTTAAGAGTGAGTATATACCCTGTGTCTTTATGCTTCTGGGATAGCTCACTCAGGATGATCTTTTCCAGCTCCCACCATTTACCTGCAAATTTCATGATTTCACCTAAGTTACTTTTATCACGGACATTACTATAGGAGTGCTGGTTTGTAAACGAGAATTACTGAGTTGGTTATGTTTTTACTTCAACTCCAAACCAGCATCCCTCACCAAGAGGCAGGTTCCCCAGGGAACCTCTCTTTTCTCTTTTTCAAATTCATGGCTTCTTTTCTCATTAATTGTTAAATACACACACACACACACACAAACACACACACTCCTCATATACATAAATACAACCTGCTCAACTTGTATAATTTTACTTCTTATATGTTTTCAGGGCTGACAATTTGGCATTGAGTAAACAATTAGTGTGCTTTTTCCTGTGGAAGACTATTTCTTCCACTGTCAGCATTCCTTGGTTGCCTGTAGTTCTTTATATAAGATGAGAACCACTGAATGGGGAAAAAAATCTCTGTCTACCATACAATTAACAAATTATTAATGTTTAGAATATAGGAAGAACACAAAAAGTTAAGCAGTAAGAAAATAACACAATTTAAAAACGGACTATGGAACTAAACAGAAAATCTCAAAAAGAAAAATAAGAAGGAAGGAAGGAAGGAAAAAGAAATGCAAATGTCTAGGAAACACTTTATTTATTTTTTTCTAAGAGTCTTTTATTTGTACATTTTTTTTTAATGCAGTTTATTGAGGAACCTTGAACAATCATCTGACCCTGGGGAAAGCCAGCCCACAGCTTAAATAGCCTCTGGGTAGCCAACCCCAGCGTGTCACATGGGCAATGCAGATAGGTCCACATACATGGAAGCAAGCCAGATCCTCAGCCTTAGCCAAATGTGGAGTTGTTTGTGACAGAGAGCACTCACCATCGGGAAGGTGGAAGGCAGAAACCAGTCAATCTTTAAAGCATAGCATTCCGCAGCTCTCTACAGTTCCCCCTTTTTGTTTTAGACGCATCAGGCAAGAGTAGAGGTCTGATCTCTGATATTAGAAACACTTTAAAGTATGGACCTCATTTCTTTGAGACTCCACCGTTTAGTGTGAATCAGGACTCACTTAGCTTTTCCCCACAAGTCCTCTCATCCTTCCCTTCTGGACCATTTCCATTTGTGTCAGCTTCCAACCTACAGAGTCACTTTCTATCAGTGGTCATTTAGATCTCCTCAGATTTATTCTTGGTCCTGTTTCTGCCTGCCTGAAGGAGCCCCTTCTTTTACCCCACTTCAATTCTGGGGACACTACCTCTTGACCAAGAGTACCCCTAGCTCTTTTGTCTCTGACTCTCTAGTCTTTTAGTTCTACTGCAGCTTGCCTACTGGAGCTCCTTCTTCTAGCCCATGTCTAATCCCTAGGGAGCCTGCCTCTTGGTGAGGGATGCTGCTTCAGTTCGTTCCTGCAGACCCTCTCAGCCTTTCCTCCTAGCTCACCTCCACTCCTTTCTGTACTTGCTGACCCCAAGAAGCACTCTCTATTAGGGACTCTACATGCACAATGCTAGGATACAGCAGAGTAGGTGACAAAACAAAACAAAATAATAAGAACAAAAAACAATCAAAGAATGAATACCCACCCAACAAAGACAAGATCAGGTATCAGCACTAAGAAATACCCCAAATTCTGCAACTCCAGATGAGATGCCTAGGTTAGATCTTAGCACAAACATGAGCAGCCAAGACAATATACCTCCTTCAGAACCAAGCAAACTTACTGTAACAGGCTTTAAAAATGCAATTTTGCCGAAGCACAAGGCAGAACTTCAAAATAACAATTATGAATATATTCAAAGACACAAATAAATGAATTAATGAAGACCAGGAAAACACAACAAACAGTTGAATAAAATAATAAAAAACAATTCAAGGTATGAAAGTAGAAGTTAACAGAGATAGAAGTACTAAAGAAACCCAAACTGAAACAAAACTGGAAATAAAAAACAGAATGGCAAACAAAAACCTCAGAGGTAAGCCTTACCAACAGAGCTTAAGACACGAAAAGGATAATCTTAGGTGTTTTTGTTTTCTTTTTAATTTTTATTTATATATTTATTTATTAGAATTTATTCGTTTTGCATCCCCACTGCAACCCCCTCCCTTGTCTCTTCCAAGTCCCATCCACCCTCCCCTTTCTCCCCTCCCCCATTCCCTTTCCCTAGTTCCTTGATAGGGAAGGTCCTCCTCCCCTTCCATCTTCCCCTAGCCTATCAGGTCTCATCAGGGCTGGCTGCATCATCTTCCTCTGTGCCCTGGCAAGGCTGCACTGACCAGGGGGTGTGGGGTTGATTAGAGAGCCAGCCACTGAGTTCATGTCAGAGACAGCCCCTGCACCCCTTACTTGGGCACTGAGTAGCTTATGGGCTTCCTTTGAACAGGAGGTCTTCTCCATGCATGGTCCTTAGTTGGAGTATCGTCTCTGCCCCCCTGGACCCATGTATTTTGGCTTTGTTCTCCTTGTGGAGTTCCTGTCCCCTCCAGGTCTTTCTATCCCCCCTTCTTTCATAAGATTCCCTGCACTCTGCCCAAAGTTTGCCTATGAGTCTCAATATCTCCTTTGATACCCTGGTGTGTAGAGTCCTTCAGATGTCTTCTGTGGAAGGCTCCTGTCCTGTTCCTTGTCTTCTACTTCCGATGTCTATCCTGTTTGTTCTTCTGAATGAGGATTAAGCATCCTCCCTAGGGTCCTCCTTATTGTTTAGCTTCTTTAGGGCTATAGACTTTAGTATGTTTATCCTATATTATATGGCTAATATTCATAAGTGAGTATATACCATGTGTGTCTTTCTGCTTCTGGGATACCTCACTCAGGATGATCTTTTCTAGTTCCCACCATTTGCCTGCAAATTTCATGATTTCCTTGTTTTTAATTGCTGAGTATTCTATTGTGTAAATGTATCACACTTAATCTTAGGTGTTAAAGACCAGGTAGAAGAAATGGATAGTCAGTCCAAGAAGAATGTTAAATCTCAAAAAAAAAAAAAAAAAAAAAATCCAGGCATAAAACATTCAGGAAACCTGGGATACTATGAAAAGGCCAAGCCTAGAAACAGTAGGGATAGAGGAAGGAGAAGAAACCCAGGTCATAGAAAATATTTGTAACAAAATCATAGAAGAAAAATTTTATAACCTTAAGTAGGAGGCATTTATCAAGGTATAAGAAGTGTATAGAATAGGGAATAGAAAAAAATTTCCCATAATACATGAAAATTAAAACCGTAAATTCATAGAACAAAGAAAGAATATTAAAATCTACATACAGTGTGCAGTAACATATAAACTCAAGACTATTAGTGATTGACTCCTCAGTGAAAACTATGAAAGACAGAATGGCCTGGATAGATGTTTTACAAAGTCTCATAGAAAACAGATACCAGCCTAGACTACTGTGTCCAGAGAAACTATCAATCAATAACAGAGAAAGAAAACCATTCCTTGATAAAAAGAAAACAAACCTAAGCAGTTTATACATACAAATCCAGCCTTACAGAAAGCACTGGAAGGAAATCTTCAGTCAGAACAGAAAATCCCAAACAAGAAATCAAACTTGGGTTGGAGGCACCCTAACAACAAAACAACAGGAATGAGTAAGGACTTCTCACTGATGACTCTCAACATCAGGGGTCTCCAGTCTCCAAGAAAAACACACACACACTAACAGACTTGATTCTAATTCAGGGTCCACCTCTCTGTTTCATCCAAGAATCACACCTCATCATTAAGGATGGACATCACCTCAGTGTAAAAGGATGGAAAAAAATGTATTTCAGAAAAATGAACCCATGAAGCAAACAGGTGTAGCTATTGAAATATCTGAAAAAAAAGGCTTCAATCCAAAACTAATAAGAAGATATAGGGATGAAAAATCCACCAAGAGAACATTGTAATTTCTAATATCTATGCAATAAACAGAGACACTCAAGTTCAATAAAGAAACATATTACAGCTAAAATCCCATATTGAACTTCACACACACAGAGGGGCTAACTCCAATATCTCATTCTCATCCAGACAGAAACTAAAGAGAGAAATGTGGGAGCTAAATGACATCATAAACTAAATGGACCTAACAGATAACTTACAGAACATTTCACCCAAACACAAAAGAATATACCTTCTTCTTAAAAGCTCATGGAACTTTATCTAAAACTGACCACATACTTGAACGCAAAGCAAATTTTAACAGACACAAGAAAATTGAAATAACACACTGGATCCTATCTGAACACCACGGATTAAAGCTAGATATCAACAAAAGAAACAACCAAAATCTTATGAATTCAGGGAAACTGAATAGTTCATTCCTGAATGAAAAAAAAAAAATGGACCAAAGCAGAAATCAAGAAGGAAACGAAAACCTTTTTAGAACTGAATATAAATGAAAACACAGCATATCTAAACCTATGAGTTCTAAGAAGCAAGTTCATAGCACTAATTGCCTACATAAACAAATATGGAGACACAGAAAAGAATAAACCCAAATCACGTATACAGCCAGAAATAGTCAAACTTAATTCTGAAATCAACCAAATAAAAGAACAAGAAAAATGCAGACTCAATGAAATGAATTATTTCTCTGAGAAATATCAAGAAAAGTAATAGTCCCTTAGCCAAATTAACTAAAAGAGAGACAATACAAATTAATAAAATTAGAGATGAAAAGGGTACACCATAACAGACATTGAGGAAATTTAGGGAATCTTCAGGACATACTTTAAAAATCTATACTCCAAAAACTGGAAACCTAAAGTTAAATCAAGATCAAATAAGCAATTTAAACAGACCCATAACCTCTAGATAAATAGAAGCAGTAATTAAAAATCCCCAAGGCACAGGACCAGATGGATTCAGTACAGAATTCTATTCAGACATTCAAAGAAGAATTAACACCAACTTTCCTCAAAATATTCCACAAAATAGAAACTGGAGAAACATTTCATCATTCTTTTTATGAAGCTACTCCTACCCTGATACAAAAACTGCACAAAGACCCAACCACCCCCCCAAAAAAAAAGAAAAGAAAGAAAATTATAGACCATAGATGCATAAAACTTCAATAAAATACTTGTAAACTGAATCCAAGAGGACAACAAAAAGATTACCCACCATGATCAAGTTGGCTTCATCCCAGAGATGCAGGGATGGTTCAAAATTCATAAATCAATAAATGTAATCCACCACATAAACAGACTGAAAGATAAAAAAAACCACATGATCATCTCATTAGATGAAGAAAAGGTCTTTATCAAAGGCCAATGCCCCTTCATGATATTAAGTCATGAAGGGACTACATATACAAAAGACACACCTCAACATAATAAAGGCAGTATACAGCAAGCCCACAGCCAACATCAGCCTAAGCAGAAGAAATATAAAGTATTTCCACTAAAATCAGGAATAAGACAAGGCTGTCTACTCTCTTTATACCTATTCAAAATAGTGCTTGAAATCTTAGCTAGAGAAATGAAATAACAAAAGGGATGCAAACAGGAAAGGAGGAAGTCAAAGTATCCTTATTTGCAGATGATATGATGGCATACATAAGTAACCCTAAAAAAAACACCAAGAAATGTCTACAGCTAAGAAACACCATCATCAAAGTAGCAAGATACAAAATTAACTCACAAAAATTAGTTGCTTTCTTATATACAAATGACAAACATACCGAGAAAGAAATTAGGAAAATAATACCTTCCACAATAACCTGAAAAAAGAGAAATCTTGAGTTAACTCTAGCCAAGGAAGCGAAAGACTTGTATTATTAAAAAACACTAAGACATTGAAGAAAGAAATTGAAGAAGACATCAAAAGAGCTCCCATGCTCATGGATTTGTATTATATTGTGAAAATGGTCATCCCACCAAAAGCAATATGCAGATTCACCACAATCCCCATCAAATTTTTAACACAATTCTTCATAGAAATTTAAAAAATAACTTTAACTTTATATGGAAACAGTAAAAATTAGGATAGATGAAACAATGCTGAATAAAGAAAAATTGCTGGAGGTACTTCAACCAAGGACCATTCATGAAGATAACCTAGAACCCCTGCACAGAGGTAGCCTGTGGCAGCTCAGTCTCCAAGTGGGCTCCCTAATAAGGGGAGCAGTGGCTGTCTTTAACATGAACTCAGTGTCTGGCTCTTTGACCTCCCCCCCACCCGAGGGAGGAGCAGCCTGACCAGGACACATAGGAAGACTATGAAAGTCAGTCCTGATGAGACCCTTTAGGCTCAGATGAACGGGGAGGAGGACCTCCACTATCAGTGGACTGGGGAAGGGACATGCGAGGAGATGAGGGAGGAAGGGAGAGTGGGATTGGGAGGCCATGAGGGTGATGCTACAGCTGAGATACAAAGTGAAAACTGTAATAAATTAAAATTATATTAAAAATAAATAAAATAATGTACATAAAACTCTATATCATTTTTATTATTGTTGTTATTTACAATTTATTCACTTTGTATCCCAGTTGTAGCCCCCTCCCTCATCTCTTCCTGGTCCCACCCTTCTTCCCTCTTTCTCTCCTATCTTTCTCCCCTCGTCCACTGATAGGGGAGGTCCTCCTCCCCTACTGTCTGACCCTAGCCTATCAGGTCCCACCAGGACTGCCTGCATCTGCTTCCTCTGTGGGCTGGCTAGGTCACCCCACCAGGGAGAAGTTTATCAAGGATCAGGCAACTGAGTTCATGTCAGAGATTGTCTCTTCCCTCCACCCCCTGCCCCTTACTAGGGAACCCACATGGAGACTGAGCTGTTGATGAGTTACATCTGAGCAGGGGGTCTAGGTCCTCTCTAGACCTAGAGAGGTCTTTGGTTGATGCATCAGTCTCTGCAGTCCTGAAGTTCCCCATGGGCCCAGCTTTTCTTTTTTAAGCTTTGTTCGTCTCCTTGTGGGGCTCCTGTCCCCTCCAGGCCCTTTTATATCCCCCTTCTTCCATAAGACTCCCTGTGTTCTGTCCAAAGTTTGGCTGTGAGTCTCTGCATCTGTTTCAGTCCCTGCTGGGTAGAATATTTTAGAATGAAAATTAAGCACATTCCTTAGGGTCCTCCTTATTGTTTAGCTTCTCTACGTCTGTAGATTTTAGTATGTTTATCCTATAACATATGGTTAATATCCACATAAAGTGAGTATGTTCAACCTAAAACAAGACACCGCTAAATCTGTTAGAAGAAAAAGTGGGGAAGATCCTTGAACACATTGGCACAGGAGACAACTTCCTGAACAGAACACCAAGAGCTCAGGCTCTAAGATTAACAATAAATGGGACTTCATGAAACTTAAAACCTTCTGTAAAGCAAAGGACACTGTCAACAGAACAAAATGACAGCCTACAGATTGGGAAAAGGATCTTCACCAACCCTATATTTGAGAGAGGGCTAATGTCCAGAATATATAGAGAACTCAAGAAGTTAAACAGCAACAAACCAAGTAACCCAATTTAAAAAATGGGGTACAGAGCTAAACAGAGAATTCTCAACAGAGGAATACTGAATGGCAGAGCAATACTTAAAGAAATGCTCAGTGTCCTTATTCATCAGGAAAATGCAAATCAAAACGACTCTCAGAATCCACCTCACACACATCAGAATGGCAAAGATCAAAAACTCAAGTGGCAACACATGCTGGAGAGGATGTGGAGCAAAGGGAACTCTCCTCCATTGCTGGTGGGAATGTAAACTTGTACAACCACTTTGGAAATCAACGGGTGCTATCTCAGAAAACTGGAAATAGTGCTACCTCAAGATCCAGCTGTACCACTCCTGGGCATATATCCAAAAGATGCTCAACCATATCACAAGGACATTTGCTATAAACTATGTTCATAGCAGCTTTATTCATAATAGCCAGAGTTTGGAAACAACCTAGGTTTCCCTCAACCAAAGAATGGATACAGAAATTGTGGTAAATTTACACAATGGAATACTACTCAGCTATTACAAAAAAGGAAAACATGAAGTTTGCAGGCAAAGCAATGGAACTAGAAAAGGTCATCCTGAGTGAGGTAACACAGAAGCAGGACTCTACATCTTACTGTAGAGATACTTGTTCACCTATGTTTACTGCCGTTTTGTTCACAATAACCAGAAACTGGAAACAACCTAGATATCTATCAACTGTTGAACGGATAATGAAAATGTGGCACATTTCCATAGAGGAATATTATTCATCTAATAAGAAAAATTAAAGTATGAAACAGAGGTAAATGGATGGAGTTAGAAAAATCATTCTGAGTGAGGTGACCCAGGCCCTAACATTTTCTCTTATATGTGGATGTTAGCTTTTAAGCCTTTAGTATGCATGAGTAACCACAGAGGTTATAGGTATCCATTAAGGGATTAAGGGTAGGAGAAGATCTTCCAAGGAAAGGGAAATGAAATTTATTGTCACAGAGAGACAAAGAGGAAACTAGAATATGAGAATGAATAAGGAAAGGGATGAAAGATAAGAAGCGAATATGGGGAGATATGAGTAACACCAAAGGCCATTAGGAACACCACATGAAAAGCTATTACTTTAGAAGCTTCTAAAATATATACATGTATGAAAGGAACATAAATGAAGTCACCGAAAAATAGAGACAATGCCCCATCTAGACATCTTATACCACCAAGCAAACCTCACGGTGCCAGGAATTTGCTACATCTTGTTAAATCCTTGGCCAAATAGACTATTTGTAAAGTTATTTGTTGCTTTCCTTAACCTGACAGTAAGGCTAAAGATAACGCTTATGCCATCAAACGTTGAGAAATGAGCTGGTGCCTAATTAGAAGCTTCACCCCTACTGACCAGCAACTTCTACTACTTGTAACCTCCCGGTACTAGAAGTTACTCTGCAGACTGCTAGAGGAGAAAAGCAATCATTCAGTATCACCCAGTTATAATCTCTGCTGCTGCACACAACAATGACCTGCCAGCAAGACACCCTGGTGCAATAGTGGCACACGTGTTACAGAAGTAACCAGCTACTGGAGTCAGTGTAGATGTCTGCAAACTGACAAACGGATAAGGGAAATTTGGTACACATGCTCAGTTGTAAAGAACAAGACCATGACTATTTCAGGTAACAGAATAGACCAGAAAAAATGTTTTGAGTGAGGTAACAGGTGGCTCCTAGTTTTAAATATTTTTTTTTTGTGTTTAATTTGTAACAAAAGTTGAAGCTAGGAAACTAGAAAGTATTTTGTTTTTGTTTTTTGGATGGGAGGGGTACACATGAAAGAGTGGAGGGGACAGCGAATTATAGTTAGGATGTAAGAAGAGATGTAGAACGCTGTGGCTAGAATGGCTTATCACAGGGAGGCACACTGGAGTATGGGTGCTAATATAAACACACACACCCATAATCAATTAATATTGGCTGCTATTAAATACAACAGGTCCTTCGGCAACAAAAATGTGTGTATGTGTGTAGCAACAGTTAAAAAGAAAGAGGCCATGAAATTGAAAGACAGCAAGGTGGGTACATGGAACGTTTAAGAGTGAGGAAAAGGAAATATTATAATCTCAAAAAATGAAATAGGAATTTCTGTGTAGCTCAGGCTGGCCTCGAACTCGTGATCCTCCTGCTTCTGCCTCCTTCAGCAAAGCCTACCCGTGTGTGCCACTGCAACCGGCGAAATAGGAATTTCACAGGTTAAGAAAAGCTGAGAACTGTCATTCTGAGTGAGGTCATACAGACTTGGAAAGAAAAATGTTACATGTTTTCTTTCATTTGTGTATGTCACTTTGACTATTCAGATATGTGCTTCATTTGGAACATCCACAGAGGTCAGAAAATTAGTAATGGGAAGTGGGGAGCATTTCAGGGGAAGAGATCAAACACAATGGTATAAAGAACCAAAGAGGAATAATGAAACAGAAAGAGTTAATAAACTTGGAGGCTAAGAGGGTAGGAGAGGAAGGAATATGAGGACAGACAGTGACCTTAAAGACCTTTCAGACAAATCATATGAAAACCTACTAATATAGATGCTTCTTCTTAAACCAGACATACATACACACGTACATATCTAAAAGGAAGTTACAGTACAACTCTAGGCTAAGAAATTAAAATCCCAGTGCTAGGAATAGTTACCTCTTTTGGAGTTGTTGGCCAGGGAGGTGCCCAAGCTTTACAAGCCATTGATGATGTTATTGGTTACGCTATAGAAGGTGAGGGTAAGACTGATGAACATCATAGCTTCAGCCACAGATCAGGGAGAAACCAAGGTGGTATGGATCTGGAAGCTTCGTCTCTACTCAGTTCTGGAAGGTGATATCTATACTACCAGGTGATATGAAAGGTAAACAGCGGTCTCACCCATTTGAACCCTGTGAGCTAAAGTACAACTAGACTAATGGGACATACACACCAGAGCAGCAGTGACATGAAATTAACGGGAGCAACCAAAACTTTCTGACCGTATTTAAGTCCCGTCACACAAGATAAAGCCCATACCCTGTGCCATTACCAGCCCGAAAACAAGTGGTTAGACAGGCTAACCATAGTTCCTAAGGAAGAGCTTGCTACTAGTATTCTGCTAAATGCACATGATATTATACCAAGTCTTAATGATATGTGTGTATCCGCAGATTAATGCGCCTTTCACCCTTCTCAGAGGAGCTTCTACTTGTAGAACATGGTAATTTATACAGAGACTCACATTATACCAGAGTGCAGAGAATGAGACTGTGTAATGTTCAGCCCCAAACAGTACATCCCTATCACATCCCTATTCTCAACGCTCAGGCTTTTGTGGAAGAGGAGGAAGAAAGAGTAGCAGAACAAGAGGTAATGGATGAGCACAAGGAAAGAGCATCTCCAGACATACGTGCAAAGCAGCTGCATCTATGAACTCATACTCAAGAACTGTGCAAGCCCAAGCCAGATTCAACCCCAACGTGGACAGAGACGTGGGAATGAAGTTCAGCCTGAGTCAAAGAGCTATGTTCAGGGGATTGCTGCTGGGAGAGAAAGAGTCTGAGGGGAAGATGTGTTACCAGGCAACAGAAAGGGGCAACAACTTATTTTAAGACAGTCATAGAATACCCTTGGATGACTCTTTGAAATGTACCGCATACAACCTTGCAAGATGTCAGGCCATTTCTGAAAGCTGGCTTCTTGGACCACAGGAGACCTGATGACTTTTGGGAGAGGAAGAATTAGTCTTTTCCAGGGTTAACCCCTTAGGTAGTTAAACAGTACCAAGTGATTGGC
Organism: Meriones unguiculatus; assembly: GCF_030254825.1. Classification (NCBI taxonomy): domain Eukaryota; kingdom Metazoa; phylum Chordata; class Mammalia; order Rodentia; family Muridae; genus Meriones; species Meriones unguiculatus. The sequence goes on from NC_083366.1 coordinate 32,242,297, forward strand.
CTTGAAAGTGTATACAAACAAGCAAACTTAAATGAACTCAGCCTATTGTATTTATATTTATTCACAAATATGTAACAATAATGTTAAAAGAAAAAAAAAATGCCATGAACTTGAGAAGGAATAAGAGGAGACATGAAGAGGTTAAAGGGAAGAAAGAGATAGAGGAAATTGTATAAATGTCTTTCCCTGTATCATCGTTTGTTTGATTGATTTTATTTTATTTTTTAAATTTAAATGAAAAGATAACAACCATCCTGAAGATACTTGATAAGCTAGGACCAGATGGAAGGAGAGGAGGACACCCCCTCTCAGTGGACACGGAAGGGGGCAGGGAGGAGATGAGGGAGGGAGGGGAGGATTGGGAGGGAAAGAGGGAGAGGGCTACAGCTGGGATACAAGTGAATGTATAAAATCATTTAAAAATAAAAAATATTAAAAAATATTCACTGTGAAAACAATATAATTATGGAAAAACCCAATACAAATGAAAGAAAACAGAAGTAGAAAGGTGGTTTGATGTTTCTGACTGGAAAATCAAACAAAAAAAATACGCTGAATGATTCTACAGAGTTGCATTGAAGAAAAATGAAGATAAAAATCATATAAGTGACCAATTACACACACACAAATGAGGGCAATTCTTACCTATCCACTGTTAGTACCCCTGCCTATAGCGGCTAAGGAAACATCAGAGTGGAAAAAAAGGAAGAAACAAGACGAAGAGAATGTGTTATAGTTTTAAAGTGTAACATCGCCCACAGGTTCAAGTGCTTGAATGCTTCATCTTCCTCGTTGGGTAGCTCTCTTTTGGGAGGTTGTGGAAACTCTGGAAGTGGGACCTCCATGGCAGATGCGGGGCCATGGGGTGTGAGCTAGGGTGTTAAAAGTGGCTGTGTTTCAGCACATGAACTTGGCTTCCCACCCCTCAGAGATGTCAATAGCCGTGTGGACAAAGCCTCAGGCCTTCTGGCGTGCCTTGCCCACCCGGACAGACCGTGTTCTTCTCAGTGAGACAATATAACCCGTTTCTTGTCACATATGCAAGGAAGGTTGCTGTGGAGTTCAGTTGTCCCCTTAGTGCCACTGTATCCTGTGTGCTGGAGTTCACCTAGGAACGCCTGGTTTTGTCTGTGGAAAACCAGGCAGGACACAGGATGCTGTGCTTTACATGTGCAAAGAATCTAAAGAAATAGAATAAGTCCTAGCCAGTATTTTACAGCCAATTTTGGTGCAGATGACTCACTCTCAAAATTAAAATAATGCATTCTTATTCATATCACACTGAAATCTTAAGTAGCTTTGAAATAATTTTTATTTTTACAAAAAAAGTTGAGAGAGTGTATATGTAGGTTTGTTCTATTTCATATTATGTATATACTTTTGGAGGGGAATGACTCTATTTTTGGTAAGATTTCTTTTTTTCTTGAAAATTTCATTCGTGTTTATATTTTCTATTGGATAGGGTGTGATTTTAACTAGAAACACAGCTCATTCTTTACCCCAACATTCATACTTTGGTTGAGGACAATAAAATAATTAGAGCATAAGTTTAGGATAACACTATGGTGGTTTGAATGAGAAACACACCCCATAGGCTCAGGCATCTGAAAAGTAGGTTCCTAGTTGGTGCTGCTGTCCTGGCTGGTTCTGAGGAGATGCAGCCTTGAGGGAGGAAGTACATTACTAGGTGCAGAGTTTGAGAGGTGATAGCCTGGCCCCATTTCCAGTCAGCATGCTTGGCTTCATGTTTGTGGTTGAGGATATGGCCTCTGAGCTACTTGCTGGCATGCCTCCTCTGCCATTATCAACTCTCCTTCTGGAGCCATAAGCCCAAATAAACTCTTCCTTCTTTGAGGTGCCCTGGTCATGGTGTTTTAACACAGCCACAGAGCAGTAAGCAACACAGAAGTTGGTAGCAGAGAGTGGGCTGTTTCTAGTAAGAACCTGAGCATGTTTTTGTTTGTTTGTTTTGCGTGGATGACTCTGGGAATTTGGACTAAAAAAAGATGCTGAATCCTGTAAGCAAAGCTTAAAGGGCCATGCTAGTCTAGCAAGAGCCTGGATGACAGTGGTCTAAAGGAGGGAACAATAGCAACTAATGGGCTAGGAGCCATCTCTGTGATATTTTTGGCAATAAATTTGGCTATCTTCTGCCTATGTCCTAAGAACATGACTGTGGTAGTAGACTAATTTTTTTCAGTGGGGGAAATTTCAAGAAAGCATAACATTGACTGTATTGCTTAAGGCAAAACACTTAAGTATTAGGACACAGAGAAGTCAGGCTGGTGCTGACTTGGAAGCTTCGTTCCTTCTCATTAGCTTTCATGGTACCGGAAGGTGTTATGCATGCCACCAGAGCGGAGAAGTAATCACCAGTTCACCCAATTGTGAGCCCCATAAGCTACAATGACAACCGGGCTGGCCAGGCACCCTCAGTGGTACTGGAGTGGAACAGACATCACAGGATAACCAACTGCTTTGGGATTAGAGTTCAGGCCTGCTCCACAGGTGAAACACCAGGACTGGTGGCTAGAAAGGCCGAGAGCCCTGTCAGGGAACCTAATATTGCTACTCTGCTGCCCCGGCGTAGTCATAAACCAGCTCCGAATGACTTGTTATTCCTGCAGATTAGTGCACCTCTCAATCGTTAACCGTTAACCATGTGGATAGAGATTAACACAAAGACCCATGGCTGGTCAAGGTGTAGAGAATAAGAGCCCACAGAAGGCTTAGTTCCAAAAGGGAAATCTGCATCACCCCTCCCCTCCTTTCAAAGTGTAGGGTTTCTTGTGGAAGTGGTGGATGACTCTGAAGAAACAGTGTCTGCTGGACACAGGAAGGATGTCACACACATGAACACACGGCAGCTATGACAGTATGAATGAGACCTAATCAAGCTCGACTAGGCTAAATCTTATCATGGAGAAGTTCTCATGCCTAGTCAAGGAACTATCCACAATTGACAGCTGCTGGGCAAGGGAGAATCAATTTTCTTTGAGTGTAGTCAACCACACTCTGGAGGCAGAGAATTTAAGTCTATACAGATAGCACAAACTGGACTTGATGGTCATAAGAAAAGGGAGGACACAAAGTTTGGTGGGCAAGGAAAACATGATGGATCTGGGGACAGTTGGGAATGGGGTGAATATGATCTAAACACATTATATTACGTTTTCAAAAAGTTAATTAAAAAGTATCTACATTTTCCCTTAATCTGGACCTTATCAAGCACAAATGTTTTAAAGCAGAATCTGGTTAGATGGATAAATCTATCCTGTGTGCCACTTGGCAGCAGTTGCCAGGGACTGGAGATTTCTGTGTGTGCAGAAGCAGCGTTTTCTTGGCATTGAGTTGCCAGATGCTTTGTGGGGCTATGTTCCATTTTGTTTGTTTTCGTGGTGCTGGGAATGGAATCCAAAACCTCAGGCACAGGTGAGTGATGTCAGTCTAAGCTACAGCTCTTTGATGAGATTTATTGAATTAATTCCAATGATAGCATTTTAAATGTAATGCACAAACCTAGGGCAGAGAATAAGAGCATTTGTCAATATATTGCCAGAGAAAAAGCAATTTTAAGTAAAGACTTATGAAATGAAAGCATATATTTTATAATGTTAAGGGCATTTAGTTGACATTTTAAATGCCAAACCATCCTGATAGTGCGAATTTTAAAAATGTTTTCTAAGACTTATAAATCTTGGTAACAAGTGTATTAGGCAAACATGCTCATTTTATTCAGATACAATTAATTGCTGTAGCATTTTGTGTTATCTCCGGGAATGTAGTAGGTAGTTCAGAGATTATTGATGAGACTATCTGGGATTGAAGGAACACGTCATTGTAAATTCAATATTATATATTAGTGATCTTTTCAGTGTTTTAGAATCTGTTCATAACTGTCAACAGTAGCTCAAGCATTATTTCATTTCTGTTTCAAAGCTCTAGAAAACCTTTCTGTGGAGCCTGGAAAAGGGTAATTAAACTTAGCAATGAGATGGGTACAACTCAGGAGACAATGGAACAGGTCTAACTACACAAATATCTAACTACACTTTCTTGTCTATGGTGTTTGGAAATTCCAAACCGGTAGTAGGGATGGTCTATTTTGGATAATAAAGGAAGAAATATGCCTATAAGTGCTTTAGGTGATGCACACATCATCAGTCACAGCTGGATATAAGTAGACGGGTGAGGATATTTCATGGATCAAAGGATAACTCATGACTCAGAAGTACAGAATTGTTAACAGGAAAAGTTAGGCCCTGAGCCGTGTTCTGTGTTTGCACAGTTACACTTTGACTTTCTGTGTTACAGCTCGTTCACCTTTGCCACAAGCCACCCATGCCTACATCCACACAGATATCAGGTTGTGTTCTTCAGAGATAAGCTGAGAGCCAAGGAGCCAATCAGGCTGTGACAAGTTCCTGTAGGTTCTCTGGGAGAGGAGGGAGTTACTGTGAGGCCCAGCACAACACATGATTTGTCAAAGAACTCTTAAGTACTGGCTGGTGGAGGAGTCACACTTAGAAGGAGAGAAGGTCCTTTACTGACATAATGAACTATTCAATACTGTAAGCAAACTGCATTCCACTATCCAAACCACCAACATGGCCTGAAAAAGTGTCTACTTAAATTGAGCAATGTGTAAACAAGTCAGGAGTATTCTAGAGATGACTGATTTATCTATCTCAGGAAGCTGATGGAGTTAGCATCTCTGGAAGCTGTCCAGAGGAGCACATTTATATTTTGGCGCTCTTGGCTGAGACAGAATGAAGAGAGCTGTGGAGAAATTACATTTAAATGTGCCTTTTCTGCTTGTAGGCACCTGTTCTGAATCAGAAAAGAAACTATTGGCCATGTGGCAAAAAATGATAACTAAGACTGGTTAAATGTGATAAAAGGGTTTTTCTAATAAGCTTGCTTAAAAAATATTAAGTTACACTGGAATAAGAAATTTAGCTGAGGCTCTGCCTCAGTTGCTATTTAGATATAACTTTAAGATAGGAGACACACCAACCAGTGTCTCCTAGACAACAAAAAAAGACAAAAAGTGAATTAAAGTTACACTTCTGACTTAAGTTTAGAAAAAGTCCACTGAGTTCTGCTTTATTACAGCTGTTCATCAAAACTGCTTGCTCTTATCTGAGAGGTAAACATTTGCTAGACAGCCTTGAGGAAGGGCCAGTTTTCCACAGCTGTAGGTTTTGAGAGCCGATTCCTGTAGCTCTTTGAGTAAGTAAAAGATCTTGTTAGCTGGAAAAATGTCCTAATTGATAATTGCTCAGAAAATGTAACTTTTGGCAGGAACCTAAAAATCACTTGCAGATGAAAGCTTGTGTAAGATTATAACACCCTGTATAAACTGTGAGACGCTCAGATCAAGGTTGGCTCCTGTTGAGCATTGACTACTGCCCCAGTCATGAATTATTAAAGAGTGCTCTCTCTCTCTCTCTCCCTTCCTTCCTTCTGGGTTCTTTTTATTTTATGTTTATTAGTGTTTAGCCTGCATGTATGTTTTTGTGATGGTGTCAGTTTTTGGAGTTACAGCAGTTGTGAGCTGCCACGTGGGTGCTAGAACCTCTGGAAGAACAGTCGATGCTCTTAACCACTGAGCCATCTCTCCAGTCCTCCTGCTTTTGTTTTTGTTTTACTCTCTGGATGCTTGGATTGAATCTTGGGCTGGAGCAAAGGCATTCTGCCACCACACCAAAGCAGCAGGGACAAAGCAGTACCTGATGCTGCCTGGGACAGTAATTTCAGACCCTGGAGGTGAAGCCCTCAGAGAACACAACTCTCGACTAAGGCCCGAATCTCATGGCCGTGAGTTTGAAAATAAAATCTATGCTCCACCAGAAGATGAGCACAGGGGTGGGCTCATCACCATTTGTTTTAATTTAATCCCTTCATCTTCCTTTCAGCATCCCCACTCCCTAACACTCACCTCTGCCTGCCAGATGGGGTTCACAGTGTTGCCTATGATGCTGGATCTCCTTTCTTGTCCATGATGAGGGAGGGCCGGGAAGATGCTGTGTTTCCCAGGCTGAATGGAAATCTTCAGATAGGGGTCTGGGTTGAAAAACATCCCTTTCTTCAATCCCATGGCCTGGAAATCTATAAAATGAATGACATTTTATATGTTTTAATGAGGTTGGGTACCTACAAGTCCTGTGCAAGAACAAGCAATCCAAAACATGATGTGGTGGTTTAAATGAGAAATGCCCCCCATTGTTGCAAATATTTAAATACTTGTCCCAGTTACTGGCACTGTTTGGGCACACTCTGGAAGGTGCAAGATGTCACTAGGCTTTGCTGGTTCATAGTCTCATCCTACTTCTAGTTCACTCTATGTTTGGTGTTTACAGCTGAAGACGTGATCTCCCAGCTTTCTGATCCATCCACCTGCTGCCTTTCCTTCCTTTCATAATGGACTCTTACTTTTCTGGAATCATAAGCTCAAAATAACTTGTCTGTAGTTGCTTTGGGTGATGTTATTTTATTACAGCCATAGAAAAGTAAGTAATATACATGTGAAACTTTTTTTATTACAATGTTTAGACTATTTCCCATCTCAGTACAAACAAGGACCGATGTTTATCTAAACAGAATATTATTTGGAACAGTTCCTGTCATATGCTGTATTTGAGAAAGAAATCCTTGTTATATATTAATTCAACTGGCACTGTGGACACTTTTCTCCTGGATTTCTGGTGCTCCACAAACAAATGGGTGAGAGGTTGAGGGTCAGCAGAGGTGATGGGCATGGAAGAAAACTAACTGGAAATGTTAGATCAAAGATATAAAGTCGTTTTCCAAGGTCAAGACATAAGAAAACCAAGGGAAGTGATTTTACAATAAATATGGATTCACTGAGTAAGGATAAACAGAACAAAGGGTTTGAAAAAACAGAGAAAAGGAAACACAGCCTCTGTGGAGCTAAGCACTTATCAATGATGAGAGTTATTAGAAACTATTAGAAACAAGAAGAAGGGATGTTGGCCAGATCTATCTTAAGACATTTGATTACACATAATTTCATGTTGTAGAGAGGTGTCTCTTTCAAATGCATGTTCTTCAATTCTTCTGACTCTTTTTACTATACACCCTTCAAATCAAATTTTGTATTATTTCTTCATGCAAAAGTCTTATAGTCCTGGTTTGTCAGGCTCCAGTTTGATTGTCCAGCTGGTCCCTGTTAGAATCCTCAACTCTTATTTTATACTCAAAGCCAACTTGTGCCTTGTCAACTTTGTGATGTTTGCGGGCTTTTCTTAGTGTTCTTGCTTCTCTGTTGCAATTTTGAAACACAAACCAAAACCAACATGGTGATGAAAGAGTTTACCTGGCTTACATATCCTGATCACAGTCCATCATTGAGGGGAGTCAAGGCAGAAACTCAAGTGGTAGCAGAGGCAGGAACCATGGAGGAAAGCTGCTTGCTGGCCTGTTAACTATTGCTTTCTCAGCTTGGAATCTTAGACAAAAAGATAGCCCAAGCCCACTTGGCCAGGCATGGCATCACTCAATTAGCAATTAAAAAAAAATCACTCAATTAGAAATTAAAAAAATCACTCAATTAGCAATTAAAAAAAAATTGCCCCACAGCATGGTCATAGGTCAGTCTGATGGAGGCAGTTTTTCAATTGAGGTTCTCGCTTCCAAGGAGATTCATTTATGCCAAGGTGACAAAAACTATCATCTTTGGTTATGGATTAGGTGACCTTTCCCTTGTTTATCTTTGAGGCATGGAGAATATTTTGATATTTCCTCTTCTTGCCTTCCTTCCTTCCTTCCTTTCTCTCTCTCTCTCTCTTTCTCTCTCTCTCTCTCTCTCTCTCTCTCTCTCTCTCTCTCTCTCGTCACAAGCTGGAACATGTATGGATATAGAAAAAAACTTGCAAGACTTGGTTCTCTTCCCATTATGTAGGTCCTAGGGTTTGAACTCAGATATGGTACCAAGCATATTTACTTTTGCGCCCTCTTTTCGGCACAGTATTTACTTTTGTCATAGATAGATAGAGTGAATTTAATGAATGTAGGGATATCCTAATCACAAATATTATCTATCTGTGACATTTTTAGGCTCCCTTCTTTAGTTGCCAGTTGTAGCTCCAGTTATATTTCGTTGCTAGAAATTGTCATCTTGGAATAATAGAATTTATATGCCATGGATAACAGGAGATGATTTAACTCAGAACACTTTATTTATTAGTTTTGTGTCATGTTGGGGTACAGAAACCTTTTTCCTGGTATGTCTAAGAGCCTATATCTGCATGGCAGAGGCAAAATGGGGATCAAGGAACAGAAATGTCCTCTCTCCAGCCATACCCTTCTTGAACCTCAAGATGTCATGGAGCTTTGATCATAAAAAATTAGTTTGGGTTTCAAAAATTAGTTTGGCAAATTCTTGTATGATATTTCTTATTTCTATTGTTTTTGAAAGTTGGTACAGCTATTGTTGTCTCGTAAGCATTGTAATAGGAACTTGAAAATGGCAAACCAAGGGCTGCAAGTTTTTATCCTGGTTAAGAAAACATTCGCCCAACCATGTTTGTAGCAGCTTTATTCGTAATAGCCAGAACCTGGAAATAACCCAGATGTCCATCAACAGAGGAATGGATACAGAAATCGTGGTACTTTTACACAATGGAATACTACTCTGCAATTTACAACAAGGAAATCATGAAATCTGCAGGCAAATGGTGGGATCTAGAAAAGTTCATCTTGAGTGAGATATCCCAGGAGCAGAAAGACACTCACGGTATATACTCACTTATATAGACCTATAAGATAGGCTAAACATACTAAAATATGTACACCTAAAGAAGATAAACAAGAAAAAGGACCCAGAGTAAGATGATCAATCCTCACTTAGAAAGACAAATGGAATGGACATTGGAAGTAGGAGAAAACAAGAAACAGGACAGGAGCCTACCACAGAGGGCCTCTGAAAGACCCGACCTAGCAGTGTATTAAAGCAGATGTGGAGACTCATAACCAAACCTTTGGCAGAGTGCAGGGAATCATATGATAAAAATGGGAGTTTACATGACTGGGAGAGGACAGGAGCTCCACAAGGACAAAATATATCGGGGCACGGGACCCTCTCTGAGACTGTTTCTCCAACCAAGGACCATGTATGGATATAAGCTAGAACCTCTGCTGGGATGTAGCCCATGGTAGCTCAGTAACCAAGTGGGTTTCCCTAGTAAGGGGAATAGGAACTATTTTTGATATGAACTCAATGACTGGCTCCTTTATCTACCCCACCCCTGAGGGAGGAATGGTCTTGCTAGGCCACAGAGGAGGACATTGCAGCCAGTCCTGAAGATACCTGATAAGCTAAGATCAGATGAAGGGGAAGAGGACCTCCCCTAGCAGTGGACTTGGAAAGGGGCAGAGAGGAGATGAGGGAGGGAGGTTGGGATTGAGAGGGAATGAGGGAGGGGCCTATGGCTGGGATACAAAGTAAATAACCTGTGATTAATATAAAGAAATAAAAATTAATATAAAAAGAAAATTATTAAATATTCTCTTCTCCCCTCTTTTTTCTTTCCACCTAAAGAGATACATGATAATATTTGGGATGCACTTTTCAACATGCCTTTGCTTCATTGAACATACTTCAACACCTGTGGAAAACCACAGGTGATAACTGATTTCCCCCAAATGCTCACATGACCTCTGATCCATGACATATATGGTATGGGGCATTGAGTTCATAAGCTGAGGTCAAAGTTTTCTAGTTGTGGTCAGCAGAATTTGGGGTTTTATTTGATTGTGTTCTCTTGACGATGACTTAGCTAAGATGAATTGTGTGACATTCTGGCCTTTGTGTCTCATCTTACTCAGAGCAGCTCAGTGTTCTCTTACACGGAGCTTGATAAAGTAATTTCAGGTTTCCAAAGGAGTTCTGTAAAGAATGAGAAGACTTCCTATAATTCCTTACCTAGTTCTCCAATTGTCAACATACTACAGAACCACCATAGAGTCGTGAAAACTAAAAAGTAACATACTCTTTGCTGTTTATCAACTTCCTCCAAACTGAAACATTTCCTCCCTCGGGGAGGAGGAAGGGACACATCGGAAGTAAACAGCACTTCAAGTTCTCCAGAGCTGAAACATTCATGATCTACAAGCGCCCCAGCCAGAGATCATGGAAGCTGAAAACAACTGCCTGGACAAGAGAATCTTAGCCCGGAGGAGCTTCTTGGACAAGGCTCTCCAACTTGTGCTGCCTGCGCATCCTGCAGAGGGCTCTAATGATGCAGCTGTCTTGACTTGTCATCCACGATGAGGCAGGCCTTTCAGTGATGCGGCTGACTCTGAGCTGTCCGTGTCTTTTAAGTGACCCCAATAAATGTATTCATTTGCCAACTTGACTTCAGTAGAATGGTTCCTTTGATCTGTCATCAATTCTTCAGCCACGGTTAACAGACCTTTGTTCACGTCTCCCCAGGAAAAGCTTCACATAACACTCAACTATTAATTTCTAAATTGACTAAATTAAAATGGACTGTATTTGGATTCCACTAACTCCCCCTCTCCCATGAATGTACTGTTTTGACTGGCTCAACTTTGATTTGCTCTGCCTAAGTGGGCTGACTGGAAGTTCTATGTAGGATCAAATGGCTGCTGCTCTCCTTGTCCTTTTTTTTTCCACAAGCCCTCGGTAAACTCTTAGTGATGCTGTTAAGACAAACTTCCCCTCACACAGCATCAAAACACTTCCGCATTTATTACTGACTGAATTTGCATTATTCTTCCTTATTCAAGGGGAATTGAATACGTTTTACTTTTACTTCTCTCCCGCGGGTAAAGAAAATGAGGCACAAAGAGGTTGAATAACGTGAAGCTTGTAAGTAAGAGACAAGTGAAAGTGGTTGACACTCTGGTTCACAGCACATGGTGGTTTGAATGAGAAATGTCCCCCACAGGCTCACACATTTGAACACTTGGTTCCTAGTTGGTTTTGCTGTCTGCAGAAGTTATAATGAGGTGCAGCTGGAGGATGTACTTTGCATGGGATGGTATAGAGGAATTTTAATCCAGCATCACGGCTGCTCTGGCAAGGGATCACATCCAAAGACCTTCTAAGTCTATATGATCTGGCTGGAATGCAGACACACTCTGGATTACACTATGATCTAGCTGGAATACAGACACATCCTTAGTATACACCTCAATCTCAAACAATGAAGGTAACGTTAGTTTATAGAAGGAAGCAGCCATGTTTGAAAATGACGTATAATTGAGGGGCAGACAGTGATGAATCAGAAAAAGATTTGACAAAATGAGTCAGAGATAGGTTATGTCTAACTCTCACTAGAATAGGACATGAAAGAGAGGCTAGTTAAGAGCAGTGCATAGAGAGAGAGAAAGATTTTTATTGAGTTTTTTTTTTTAACCAAGAGTTCTTCCTCAACAGAGACAAGTTTCAGAGAGAACAAGCTAGACACAGATCAATACAGAACAAGCAAGAGAATTACAAGGAGCCAAAAGATTAAAACATATTGCCAGAATTAGTATGAGGCTAGACAGAGCAATTCAGTCAGAAGACCAGAGAAGCTAATTTGAATCAATCATCTTGAAGAGAAGTTTGGGTCAGAAAAGCTGAATTGAATCAGCCAGAAAGAGCTAGAAAGGCTTGGGAATGGCTCTCATCTCATCCTCATCTGAGGAAATGAAAATATTTACAGGGTGGGTTTGAGAGTTTAGAATCCTTGTCCCATGTCCAGTTCCTTCTGTGTTTCCTGTTTATGGTGTGTGATGAGCTCTCTCTGCTTTCTGATTCTCTCACCATGCCTGTTGCTTGCTGTCACACCTGCACCCTGCCATGATGGACTCATGTCCTCCTGGAACTGTAAGCCAAAATAAACACTTTCTTCTTTAAGTTGTCACTGGTCATGGTGTTTTATGACAGCAGCAGATAGCAACTAATACACTGCATGAAGTGGCTAGGTGAACAACACGTACCTGAGAGGGAGAAGCTGATCAGCCTCCTGCTTCCTTGACTTTGCACAGTCTCTTCGGAGCCGATACCTTTAAAAATCTGTAAAAAGAAGGAAAAATGGAAAACAAGCAAATGAGCCATCAAAAGAGATAATGCGCCATAGCAAGGGGCACTGAATGCTAACAGGAGAGATTTGCAACAGCTGCTCAGCACCGTTGGGCTGTCTCACTGTATCTCTTCTGTAACCAACTTCCTCTCCTCTCCCTCCTGTAGTACAAGTGGCTTGTGGGAAATTCTGTCCCTTAAGGAAGAACTCTACTTATGGGGCAATTCAGAAAACCCTATTAAGCAAGCTTAATATAGGTAATCAAAATGTATGTCACTCTGGGCTGCTCTTAAGGGACAATCAAGGGGACTGGAGGGATATTAAACATTATGCTTAATTGAACTTGGGAGTCAGTCTTTAGATGAATGTCTGCTTAGTCTGTGGATGCTTGTGCTTGTCTGAATAAGAATGACCCTCATAGGCTCATGGATTTGAATGCTTGGTTACCAGGGAATGGCACTATTACAAGGTGTGGCCTTGTTGGAGTAGATGTGGAATGGTTGGAGGAAGTGTGTCACTGGGGGTGGGTTTTGGAGTTTCAAATGCTCAAGCCAGGCCCAGTGTTTCTCTCTTCCTGCTGCCTGCCAATCCAGGTATAGAGCTCTTAGCTATTTTTCCAGCAACATGTCTGCCTGAGTACTGCCATGATTCCTGATATGACCATAATGGACTAAACCTCTGAATGTAAATAAACCCAATAAAATGCTTTCTTTTATAAGAGTTGCTGAAGTCATGGTGTCTCTTCACAGCAATAGAACACTGAGTAAGACAGTGCTGCATACTGACTAACTTGACAGAAGAATGGAATGAATGTAATCTCTCCTTTTTTTGTATGTGAGTGTTGTCTTTTCGTAGGAGAAAATGGGTGGTAAGCAGAGTAATGTATGATCTTTTTTTAAAAGTTCAAAAGAGTATTCAGAAAATTATGATAAGCTAATTCTGGCCATCTCTGAGATAGAATGGCTTTCATTCAGGGTGGGCTAGCCCATTTAGGAGCCATTAAAATATATAAATGTACAAAAAAAAATGGAAGAGGGAGTTGTAAAATATTTTAGATAAAGGTGGCTTTTTATGATAAAATAAGTATTTTCCTAAAGATGAATATATGTGTATATATATATGTATATATATGTGTGTGTGTACAGCCCCAAACACACACACAATGAAAACAAAATCAGAAATGCTTAAAGCCAAGACAGAAAGGTCTAAATAAGTTATATAAGATTTAAAGATGATAGGACTTAAGGACAATAAAAGTTTAATAATTAAAGTTTATTAGAATTCCTAAGGTTATACTGATTTATTAATGGTCACAAACGTTGACTTAAAATGTTGTTGCTTTTTTATGTCTAATCAAGGTATTTACTTAAGTTATTTTTGCTAACATTGTTGAACTCTCACTTGAGAAAATTGAGTCATAATAAAGCCAAGACTTATTAAAAACTGTTCGAGTTGTTTGTCTAAGCTTTGTCAAATTAAAAATACAAAACTGTCCTGTGTGGTCAACAAAGCTTGAAAACCTTCCACCCAAAAGGGTAAAAGGATAAAAGAGGATATGGAATGTTTTGGTCCTTGTCCTCCTTGGTCAGCCAGGACCCACAGGTCAATGAGACTTGTCTGAGAAGCTGTCTGACCTATATTTAGAAAGGACATGTAATGGCCAGAGATTACACTCTAACCGATGTGCACCCAACGAGAAAGGAAGTCATTGGGACTTTAATATACATGTGATATAATACAAAAGTTATAATTATTTGGAGGTCCACACCATTGCTAGACAGGCATATGAGGATCTATGGTTTACTCCGGACTGAATAATGAAAGACAGATGAATAGAAGGAGGTACAGAAAGTGAAAACTGGTAGAGAACCACTGTTGCCTCAAAGGCAAATATATGGATCTATATTGTAATAACAGCATGATTCTGAAAACATAACTCCACTTATTACAGTAATTCTGACTTTGAAATTTAACCACACACACAACGGCTCTGCTAGGTGCTGTCTTTGTTATGTGCTCTATATCTTACATAGTAACTAGTAACACTTTGTAAGCAAGAAGTGACCCAACAGCATGCAGGTAAGTATGTGGATGTTTAAACAACGGGAATAACAACCCAGAGGAGTGGAATGGGTTTGTTTTCTTTTGATATCTTTGATGCACGTTCTCCTGCTATGCTGCCCACACTAACCTTACCCCATTGATCCTACCCCCCCCCCGAAGCTGGGTTTCTAGGAACACTGCTGTGCAGCTCTGGCTTTTACCCTTTTTGTTCAGAGTTCATCTGAGAAAATATGCTTACAATAATAGTTATTGTTAAGCAATTAGAAAAACAATTCTTGAATGCTCTTTTTAGAAAATATGTTCTAGGCACCACACTGAGGCTTTCCATAATTTTTTTTTTTAATTTTTACAACAGTCTGGTGAAATAATATTATATATGTTTTCTGCCATTTCACAGATGAGAACACACGGTCAAAAACTTTTAAGTAACAAAAAAAATGTCATTTCAATGGATAAAAATAAACAAAACAAAGAAATATTAGAAGGGATTTGGTTGGCAATTTCCAAATGGGATTCCATAACAAAACTTACTGGGGAGATCTGCATTTTAAATTATATCTTTCATTGTTTAAATACTCCTATAAGCTAACGCTTTTTGTAAGCACTAATAAACTCAGCATACTTGATTCTTTAAACATGAATTGCAGCTATCTAAATAATAAAGTTAAAGATTATTAAGAATATTTTAAAAACAGTAACAACTTTGAAATTTCCTGATATTTGATCTACTATCCTTGAATCTCAACAAACAACATACTGGGTATTTAGAAACCTCAAGAAACTTGAGTCAGGTGGCGACAGTGCACACCTTTAATGCCAGCGCCCAGGAGGCAGAGCCAGGTGGAGCGCTGTAATTTCGAAGCCAGCCTAGTGTACAGAGTGAGTTCCAGGACAGCCAGGACTCAGAGAGAAGCCCTGTCTTGAAAAACCAAAAAAAAAAACCCCTCAACCTAACAATCAACCAACCAACCAAACAAACAAACAAAACTCCAAAACCCAACCTAACCCAACCCAACCCAACCCAAACCAAACAAAATCAAAAACATTAAGAAACTTTTTTTTTTACTGTATGTTATAACTTAAAATTGTATCATATTGTATATTAATCATACTTGATAAAAAACTTCATTGGAATTAGATGAAACTCAGTTCTAAAAACTAAAGTTAAACATTGCAGGAAAATGTATAACAACAACAATGCAAAAAAAAAAAAAAAAAAAAAGCTGAAACCTGGATCTGGGACTTGCTAGCAGTGTGGCTTGGGTGAGTGAGATTTTATCTTTTCTAGGTCTATCATTTCATGGAGTTAAGATGTACCTGAGACATACTTTCTAGTTAATTCAAGTCTAAAAATAAATTAAAACATAAAAAAACGAGCATCCAAGATCATTATAAACGTTTCTTAAAGAAAGCTTCATACACGGCTACTAAGTATATCCCATGGAAACATTTTGCTAAGGGAAATCCAGATGCTTGCATTTTTCTAACATTCTGGTGGCTTGTTCTCTGAAAAGGACAGCTTTTGGTGTCATTTCTGGTCACTAGTCTGAGGTGTGTGTCCATTATGTGCGTTCTTAATTCATCTATCGATGTCTCTCCATATACGTGTAGCTATAAGTGCAGCTATGTGCACATGTATAAGTGTGTGCATACACACATGAAGAAAACAGGAAAGCAAAGAGCTGTGTGAGCTGGGTCTGAGCAGGAGGAAGAAGAGAGACGTACAGGAGCTGCTGAGTTTTTGACGGTGACACTGGGGGTTGTAGCTCGTAGGGCTCCGCTTACGCCGTGGTAGTATTTGAAGCAGATCTTAGTTTCAGCTGGAAGACAAAAGTGAAACAAAGCTGAGTCATTGAAATCTGGGAAGAAACAGCCATAGCCCAGGGGGACGTCTCCAGCAACTGCAAACCGATGCCTCTCACCAGCCAGTGTGTAACACTTACCAAGGATGCTTTAGATATGGCCTCCTGGACCAGTCTGTCCTCCTAGAACTATGTCATGAAAAATGGCGGGCTTTAGCATTTCTACACCAGGGTAAGAAATGGATAATACTTAAGCATATGAGGACCAAACTGTGATGTGACTCCATTGCTTTCTGACCATTGATTCTTCAGTAGAAAAAAAAAATCTTCAAGCAACCTCCCTTAGTTAGATTGATGGTGACTAGTGTTGCAACTCACTGTTTCATATAATGTGTTTTTATTCTCAGCAGGTTGTGCCTTTTAATTAATTAAATTATTTTATTCATTTAAGAGTAATTTTATATAGTATATTATATTTGTATAAACAATACATTTATATCCTGTATTTATAAAGATATAAGGAATAAGAATGATAAATTAATAAAAAAAATTTAGCAAAACATAAATAAACTAATATAAATTTAAATAAACATATTAATTTTATTTTAGGGGTCTCTAATTTGTAAAGCTGCACAGCTTTATGTTTTATAAACATTGCCCTATGGTTGGCATTATTTTTGAAAACAGAAAACCTTTAGCAAACACTTATTCAAGTTCAAATTGCTAGCTACCTGCCCAACACATATTTTCCTTTTCATACTTAATAACAGAATCTCGGGTTTACATTGGATGATAATGTCTAGCTAGCCACACATCTACAGTTTTCTTTGCAGATAATGTGTATGTTGCTTGCTACTGCCATTTTGACATTTTTTCAGCTTATAATCACACTTAAACCTAACTGACAGAGAAAACTTCCTCGGTGTCGGAAATACGGTCATTGCCTTATTCTCCCACTGGCTAGAAAACATGAGTAGTTCTCGGACTCTCTCCTCTTGTGGCCACATTACTTTCCAAACAGCTCTTTATACTTCAAGAAACACATAATGTTAGGTTCTCACTACCTTCCAGAACCTCAATGATTGATATTAGTTGGACATTATTAAAAATAAACTTAAAATAGAAATGCATTATCACTATCATTTCGTCTACTTGATTACTAGTGAGATCAAACATTTTCCAGCAAATTTTAATTAGCTCTTTGAGTTTCTAAAAACCCATTAAATTGCCGTTGTTAAGATTTCTGATGACCCGAGTAATGCCTGGTTGCTCATGAGCTTTTTCCACCCTGCGTCATTCTTTTCCTGCAAGCATCTAATTCTTCCATTAATTGTGTTTTCTAGCTTTCGGTGGACTACTTAATAGTCCAGTTCCATAATATTATCCAAGATATTTGCAAATTGCACCGCATTAGGCCGACACAGGCGGGTCCAAGAGGCGGGTTTCTTACAGGCTAGCGATCACGGAGAGCTCCGGATAAAGCAGCAAGAGTTTTGCCGCTAACTCTTCACCTGGCAGTGCTGTTCCGCACGAGCTGCACCGTCTGTGGACGCCAGGAAGATGAGCATGCTGGGGCAAAACTTCAAGCTAAGTCATAAAAGGGACTAGCAGGGATGTGCAGAAGTACCAATAGCTTTTCACTCAAGGAAAAACTTACTTGGGTGCCTCTGAGCAAATCGTTGTTGGGGAAACTTACAAACAGATGCAAGTTTGCAAGGCAGATGAGGGCTTAGCCCTTCAAACGATGTTATTCTTTTCTTTGAAAAGAAAACTGATGGCAACCTTTGTATTTCTCCCCCAAACATGTGTTTTAATAATATGTTTCAAAAATTTAGAAGCTTGATTATTCATGGATCTTCCTTTTTCTTGACCTAAATTTGTATTGTAGTTTAGGTGTAAGATATGAAGGAAATCCACTAATAAATGTCTAAAAATAACAATATAATATGTAAATGATTAGTTTTATGGATTTTAAAAATCATTTCACTAAAAAATTTGCATGATCCTTTATTTCTACTCTGCCTACACTTAACTGCTCTGTTTAATTTGTTACTCAGCTTTGTTAGCAAAGTGTTAGTATGGTTTATTTTTCATATTTCCAGTGTGATGTGACATCATACTTTAAAAAACACTGATGAGCCAGTGTTTCACATATATACAATATGTAGGCCAATGGCAGACTGCATATATAATGACGGTCCCATGTGACCCCACCTAACCCTGCTGTAGCCATTTTTACTTATGTAAGTGAAATCAACATAATTCACTTGACGGAGTCGCTTAGCAACACATTCCTCAGAACATGTCCCAGTCATTAGGCAGAGAGAGCACGGCTTCCCGTGACACGACCAACTTATGAATCCAGAAACAGCTTCAATGTCCTTGTAGCTCCCAATTCCTTATAGAGAACAAAATATTAAAACTGAGATTCCCAGAGCTTACTATTACATGACTTTTGCAGTTGTCCAAGGGCAAGGAAACTTCCTTAGTTGATAATTATTGCTCTAGCAAAGCCCGTAAGCAGAAAAATATTGAAGGATTGTGAGGTACCTTTCAGATACTTTGTCAGAGACCTACATTAATTCTGTCTTTGTCTTTCTAATAATAACGGTAATAATAATTCTAAATATTTTCTAAATATTCTAAACATTTTCTAAATTTAAGACATCTTCTAAATACAGAGCGGTTCCCTCACAGTAGTTTCATTCTTTGTTTATAGTAGAATAGTGTAGAAAACATACATGTGATGTGGCCATCAACAGCCTTCTTTGTGATCGGTAGTGCTGACATAGACAGCAGGTTGGGGTTGTCCTATTTGTGTCTAAAGAGTTAATGGAAGGTTGTATTCCAGGTCTTCTAGAGAAAGAGACCAGCAAACTAACTCTGCATATCTTAATGGTAGTGGTGGGATAGGCATGCTTACTTTTACCTGGCATGCTTTCAAATTTGATTAGGGATGACCTGCTTATTCACAAATTAGAGTAAAATTAAAGACTCCTCTGTAAGTATATATTTTGAAAATTTAATTTTTATTTGGGAGCATTTATTTACTTCAAATTGATTGGATTCAGTGCAGCATCACTTAAAAGAGAAGATTTTTTTTTCTCCCTTTTAAACTTGAGGTATTAGCAGGACTATGTAGTACTGGAGATTCCAGGACACAGTAACAGTAGTAGGATTAGAGTCAGAAAAATATTCAATTAAGTTTAAAAATTAAGAATTAAAATTGTTAATAAGCACCCATATTTGCTGTCTTATTCTCACTAGCTTTTACTTTTATCTCTAAAACAATCCTATCCTTGAAGAGAAGGAATCTTAGTTTTAAGGATGTGTCCCCTATTAGGTCAACTTTGCTCCAGTAGATGGCCACACACCCGCAAGTGTATAGGCAGCATTAATTGTTCTTTATTTTTATTTTTATTTTTATTTTTTTAAGATGGCAAAAAGTTGGTTGTTATGGAGTAGGTGGTAGGAGGCATGAAATAGGATCTTAGATTAATTGGGGGAGGGATGAGTATAATCAAGACACATCCCATGAAATTATGAAAGAATTTACATGTATAATGCCTCCCCACACTAGACAAATTTAAAGAAAAATGTTTTACAAAATTACTAGCTGTATCTTTGCCTCTGTCATTCAGGACTGCTACTATACTTTGACCTCCAGTTTTTTTTTTTTTTTAATGTCTATTTCTCAGTTTTTTACCACTTGCAGTAAAGAAATAGATCTACAATATGAAAGGGGAAACGACCAGACTTCTAATGCAGGCTGGCTTGAAATCAGTGATGATGTTAGACAGTCACTATTAATGCGAGCGCCTTTTCTTTTGTTTCTTCCTGAAAATGCGGAGGCTTCTGCTGGGTCTCACTTGTCGAGTTGTCTTTACACACCAGTCAGCACTGTTCCTCTTGACAACTGATGCTGTTTGTCAGAGGATGAACCGGCATGACAAAGGCAAGGCTGCAGGGGAGGATAGGAAAGTAGCTGAGGAGTAAGCAGCTAGAATGATAGTCTATCCCATTTTTGCCATATTTGCTTACATGAATGAAAGAAAGCCTTCTTCAGTGCCATAAAGTATATATAAAAAGAGAATTTCCATGCTGTGCTTGCCTTTAACTTGATGAAGGATTAAGGTCATGGCATGACACTGGCTGCCCTGGTTGGGTGGGGTAGGAAGCAGTTCTCGTTAGGCAAGGCGGCTGTCTCACCCTTACGCATGAGATTTGGAAGTTGCTATTCTCAGCAGGACTATCAGATAACCACCTGTGCCTTTGACACTGCCTAGTATTGGTAAGTTCTCTAGATATGTGGCCTGGTGAGTCAACTTGCTTCTGAAGAACACAGGGACAGATCCACTCTCCATGCAAAAGAAAAGGACGTGTGGACAAAGTTAGTTTGCGCATTTTTTTTTTTCCTTTTGAGTTGCCAAA
The DNA here is from genome assembly GCF_030254825.1 of Meriones unguiculatus. Taxonomy (NCBI): domain Eukaryota; kingdom Metazoa; phylum Chordata; class Mammalia; order Rodentia; family Muridae; genus Meriones; species Meriones unguiculatus. The sequence continues at coordinate 32,262,650 of NC_083366.1, forward strand.
TGTGATACCCATACAGAAAAAATACATTTATGTGGGGAAGGTATGGAAACAATCCTACCACAACTCTGGAAATGATTTACTCCTAAGGACAGGTAGAAAATTTAGAAAATGTATCAGTAAGATACAGTACCAAGTTTATATATTCATAAATTTCAGTAGATAAATGATCAAAGGGATTGCTTGATATTAGTGATACGGAGTCTGAATCTTGTACAATTGTAGCAAGAGCCTGAAGCAAGGGGGGAAATGTGAAATATCACCAACACTCTAGTGCTGAGGACAGTGAGCCTTGAGGAGTGTGAGTAAAACAAAGGCAAAACTAAAAGGCAGGACACATGTTGAGGAGATCTAGTCCCATCCATGATGAAGTCAGAGGTCACTTAATCAAGCCAAGGCATGAAAACCTAAAGGACATACACTAATGAGTCCTGAGTCAAGAGGCCCGTGAACATGAACCAAGACCTTTCCTGCTATTGAAAGAATGGCCTGGGTGGATTTGCATGTCTGTCTTGCAACCGTCATAGAGATATCTACTGAAAATCATTTAAAGGCTGTCAATTAAGTTGCCTCTTCATTTACCTAAGTGGAGGGACATTTAAGCTGTGGGCTGGCTTTCCCAAGGGCCCGATGATTGTTCAAGGTTCCTGAATAAACTGCATTGAAAAAAAAAGGATATAGCTGACTTCTGCTCCACACATGTCTGCTGGACCAAGGGAAAGGTGAAAGTACTCACATTCCACAAAGTAAGAGCTGGCATCAATCTTCCAAACGATCTGGCCTCTGTGAGAACCATTGACTCCACGGTTCTTATAATCCAGGAAGTTTTCAGATGACACTTCACCTGCGGTGAAGAAGGAAATAGAAGAAGTGGGGAAACCCATCAACCATCAGCACAGTTAGGAGCAGCAAAGAAAAAGAGCAAAGGATATGAATACTAACCCTTGTGACCCTACGCAGATCTGAGAGCATCCAAAGACGCCTTCAGAACACAGGGTTTTTTCCACCCAGCACTCTTGGCAGACAGATTTTCTTAGTTCTTAAGCATCTCCATGAACAATCACTGCAATGGCTCTTAAATTCTTTTGTTTTTTGAATAGTTGTTAGTTGTGTGGATTTTGTGAAGGTCTTCTTAACGTTCCTGACTTTATCCTCATTTACGAATGAGGAGACACAGAGAAGAGGTCTGGGTGCTTGCCACCCAGTGCCCATCTCTCTTTCGCTCTTGCTCACTTGCTTGCTCACTCACTCTCTTGCTGTCCCTCACCCCCTCTCTCATGAACTCCACCATATATCATACCTTCTTCATCCTGGGCCTCATTATACTTTTTAATTTTTAATATTTTACTAAACAGACTTACATAAGGCCATTTTCATACAGATATGTAATATACCCTAATTGTACTCCCATTCATGCCTTGCTATATTTTTTCCACATCTTGCACTAATTTTCTTCATTCCCCAGTTCGTTTATACTTCCATGATATGTAGAAAGTCCAAGACCCATAACTGAGAGAAAACATACAATGTTTTTCTGTCTGAGACTGGTTTAATTTGCTTATTACAGTTACTTCCAATTTTGTGCAAGTGGCATGACTTTATTCTTCTTTGCAGGTAAAAAAATATCCAATTGTGTATATATATATATATATATACCATATTTTCTTAATCCATTCCTCTATTGTTGGACACCTAGGTTGGTTCTACACTTTGGCCATTGTTAATAAGGGGTGATTAGTAAGCACTGATGTGAAAGCATCTCTGTGATATGTTGACTCGGATTTCAAGGTGATATATGTAGGCCCTAGGAAAGCTCTAGTTTTGTGAGGAAATTCCATATTGTTTCCTGCATGTCTAGAGTAGATTACATTCTGTGAGCAATGTATAAAGATTACTCACCGTCTGCATTCTTCACAATATCTACTATTTGTTCTCTTGATCGCTGCCATTGTAAATGAGTGTGGTGTAATCTCAATGGCTCTTGTGTTTGCATTTTTTCTGATGGTCAGTGATTTTGAACCAGTTTCTTTTTAAACATTTTTCTTTAGATGTACAGATTTTAGTATGTTTATCCTGTATTATATATCTAATATCCACTCATGAGTGAGTATATACCCTGTGTGTCTTTCTGCTTCTGGGATACCCACTCAGGATGATCTTTTCCAGTCTCCAACATTTGCCTGAAAATTTCATGATTTCCTAAGAAGGAGGACTGTGGCTAAGATGCCCAATCCCCACTCAAAAAGGCAAAGAGGATGGACATCAGAAGAGGGAGAAAACAGGGAATAGGACAGGAGCCTACCACAGAGGGCCTCTGAAAGGCTCTACCCTGCAGGGTATCAAAGCAGATGCTGAGACTCATAGCCAAACTTTGGGCAGAGTGCAGGGAATCTTATGAAAAAAGGGGGAGATAGAAAGACCTGGAAGGGTCTGGAGCTCCACAAGGAGAACAACAGAACCAAAAAAATCTGGGCACAGGGGCCTTTTCTGAGATGGTACTCCAACCAAGGACCATCCATGGAGATAACCTAGAACCCCTGCTCAGATGTAGCCCATGGCAGCTAAGTGTCCAAGTGGGTTCCATAGTAATGGGAACAGAGACTGTCTCTGACATGAACTGATTGGCCTGCTCTTTGATCACCTCCCCCTAAGGGGGAAGCAGCCTTACCAGGCCACAGAGGAAGACAATTCAGCCACTCCTGATGAGACCTAATAGACTAGGATCAGAAGGAAGGGGAGGAGGATCTCCCCCATCAGTGGACTTGGGGAGGGACATGGGTGGAGGAGGGGGAGAGAGGGTGAGATTGGGAGGGGAGAAGGGAGGGAGCTACAGGAGGAAGAAAGTGAATAAACAGTAATAAAAAGAAAAAATAAAAAAACATTTTTCTTTATTATTATTATTATTATTTATTACAATTTATTCACTTTGTATCCCTGCTGTAGCCCCCTCCCTCATCTCCTCATGGCCCCATCATCCCTCCTTCTTCCTCCCCATGTCCCTTCCTTAGTCCTCTGATAGGGGAGGCTCCTCCCTTCTATCTGACCCTAGCTTATCAGGTCTCATGAGGACTGGATCCTCTTTCTCTGTGTCTTAGTAAGGCCACCTCGCCAGTGGGAGGTGATCAACGAGCAGGCAACCACGTTCATTGATTGCCCCTGTTCCCCTTACTAGGAAACCTTCATGGAGACTGAGCTGCCCATGGGCTACATCTGAGCAGGGGGTCTAGGTCTTTTCCATGTATGGTCCTTGGTTGATTCATCAGCCTCTGCAGGACCCCCTGGGCCCACATTTTTTGTTTCTGTTGGTCTCCTTGTGGATCTCCTGTCCTCTGCAGATCTTTCTATCTCCTCCTTCTTGCACAAGATTCTCTGCACTCTGCCCAAAGTTTATCTATGAGTCTCAGCATCTGCTTCTATACCCTGCTGGGTAGATTCTTTCAGAGATCCTCTGTGGTAGGCTCCTGTCCTGTTCCCTGTCTTCTACTTCCAGTATCTATCCTGTTTGATCTTCTGAATGAGAATTAAGCATCTTCCCTAGGGTACTCCTTATTGTTTTGCTTCTTTAGGACTATAGATTCTAGTATGTCTACCTTATATTATGTGGCAAATATCCACTTATAAGTGACTATCATGTGTGTCTTTCTGCTTCTTGGAAACTTCACTCAAGATGGTCTTTTCCAGTTCTATCCATTTGTCTACAAATTTCATGATTTCCTTGTTTTAATTGCTGAGTAATACTCCATTGTGTAAATGTACCACAATTTCTTTACCCATTCCTCGGTTGAGGAGCATGTAGATTGTTTCCAGATTCTGGCTACTATGAATAAAGCTGCTATGAATATAGTTGAGCAAATGCCCTTGTTGTATGGTTGAGCATCTTTCAGATACCTGTCCAGAAGTGGTATAGCTGGATCTTGAGGTAGCACTATTCCTAATTTTCTGAGAAAGAGCCAGATTGATTTCCAAAGTGGTTGTACAAGTTTACATTCCCACCAGCAATGGAAGAGAATTCTTCTTTCTCCACAACCTTTCTAGCATGTGTTGTCACCTGAGTTTTTGATCTTTACCATTCTGATGGGTGTAAAGTGGAATCTTAGGGTCCTTTTGATTTGCATTTCCCTGATGACTAAGGGCATTGAACATTTTTTAAATATAATTTTTTATTTATTATAATTTATTCACTTTGTATTCCAGCTGTAGCCCCCTCCCTTGTCTCCTCCCAATCCCACCCTCCCTCCCTCATTTTCTCCCCTGCCCCTTCTCCAGTCCACTGATAGGGGAGGTCCTCCTCCCCTTCCACCTGACCCTAGCCTATCAGGTCTCATCAGGACTGTCTTTCATAGCTTTCCTCTTTGCCCTGGTAAGGCTGCTCCACACCCCCTTCAGGGGAGGTTATCAAAGAGCCAGCCACTGAGTTGATGTTAGAGACAGCCCCTGTTACCCTTACTAGGAAGCTCATTTGGAGACTGAGCTGCAATGAGCTACATTTGTACAGGGGTTCTAGGTTATCTCCATGGATGGTCCTTGGTTGGAGTATCAGTCTCAGAAAAGATCCCTGTGCCCAGACTTTTTGGCTCTGTTGTTCTCCTTGTGGAGCTCCAGATCCTTCCAGGTCTTTCTATTTCCCTCTTCTTTCATAAGATTCCCTGCACTCTACCCAAAATTTGGCTATGAGTCTCAGAATCTGCTTTAATATCCTGCTGGGTAGAGCCTTTCAGAGGCCCTCTGTGGTAAGCTCCTGTCTTGTTCCTTGTTTTCACCTTCTTTGATACCATCCCATTTGCCTTTCTGAATGAGGATTGAGCATCTTACCTAGGGTCCTCCTTCTTGCTTAGCTCCTTTAGGTGTACATATTTTAGTATGATTATCCTATATTACATGTCTAATATGCACTTATAAGTGAGTATATACCATGTGTGTCTTTCTGCTTCTGGGATACCTCACTCAGGATGATCTTTTCTAGTTCCCACCATTTGCCTGCAAATTTCATGCTTTACTTGTTTTTAATTGCTGAGTAGTGTTCCATTGTGTGAAGGTGGCTGAGAGGTCTAAGTCACCTGACTCAAGCACAGCTTCCTCGTAGTGAGGGTTCTGGTCTCCCCTCTAGGCGTGGATTCAAATCCCACTCCTGACACACATACCGTTGAGCATTTCTTTAAGTGTTTTTCTGCCATTTGATATTTCTCTGTTGAGGATTCTCTGTTTAACTCTGTACCCCATTTTTAAATTGGATTACTTGTAAGCCAGTTTCTTGACAATATGTACTTATTCAAGGACTGGTTTTCTTTTCATTAGCCAGTGTATTATTTATTATTATTGTTGTTTTGGTGTTTGATTTTGGAAGTCTACATGTAGAAAAATGCAAATAGATCCATACTTATCACCCTGCACAAAACTAAAGTCCAAGTGTATCAAAGACCTTAACATAAAACTAGATACACTAAACCACTTAGAAGAAAAAGTAGGGAATACCCTTGAACTCATTGGCACAGGAGGCAACGTCCTGAACAGGACACCAACAGCACAGGCTCTAAGAGCAACAATCAATAAATGGCACCTCATGAAACTGAAAAGCTTCTGTAAAGCAAAGGATACTGTCCTCAGAACAAAACAACAGCCTACACATTGGGAAAAAATCTTCACCAACCCTATATCTGACAGAGGGCTAATATCCAGTATATATAAAGAACTAAAGAAGTTAAACAGCAAAAAATCAAGTAATCCAATTAAAAAATGGGGTACAGAGCTAAACAGAGAATTCTCTGCAGAGGAATATCGAATGGCAGAGAAACACTTAAAGAAATGCTCAACCTCATTAGCTATTAGGGAAATGCAAATCAAAATGACCCTAATATTTCACCTTACACCCATCAGAATGGCTAAGATAAAAAACTCAAGAGGCAACAGATGCTGGAGAGGTTGTGGAGAAAGGGGAACCCTCCTCCACTGCTGGTGGGAATGTAAACTGGTACAACCATTCTGGAAAGCAATCTGGAGCTTTCTCAGACAACTAGGAACAGCGCTTCCTCAAGATCCAGCTATACCACTCCTAGGAATATATCCAAAAGATTCTCAACTACACAAAAAGGACATTTGCTCAACCATGTTTGTAGCAGCCTTATTTGTAATCAGAAGCTGGAAACAGCCCAGATGCCCCTCAGTGGAGGAATGGATGCACAAATTGTGGTATATCTACACAATGGAATATTACTCAGCAATAAAAACCAAGGAAATCATGAAATTTGCAGGTAAATGGTGGGATCTGGAAAAGATCATCCTGAGTGAGCTATCCCAGAAGCAGAAAGATGCACATGGTATATACTCACTCATATAGACATATAATATAGGATGAACCTACTAAAATCTGTACACCTAAAGAAACTAATCAAGAGAGAGGACTCTTGCTAAAATGCTCAATTCTTATCCAGAAAGGCAAAGAGGCTGGACATCAGAAGAAGGAGAAAAGAGGGAACAAGTCAGGAGCCTGACACAGAGGACCTCTGAAAAGCTCTGCCCTGCAGATTATCAATGTAGATTTTTGGAATTCTTTGTATATCGTAGATATTTATCCTCTATCACATCTATAGTCAGTAAACATTTTCCTTTATTCTCTGGTCAGTCTCTTAACCTAATATTTTACCCTTCATTATATGAATATACAGTTTTCTCAGCACCATTTGTTGAAGACGTTGTCTTTTCTACAATCAGTATTTTTGGCATCTTTGTGAAAAGTGTCATCTGGCCATACCAACTTGAGTTTATTTCTGAATCCTCTATTCTGTCCCTATGTGCCCATTTTATTGCATGTATTATGTTGCCTTTATTACTATGGCTCTATAATATTACTTAAAAGTTAGGTATGATTATACCTCCAACACTGTTCTTTATGTTTGAGATTGTTTTGGCTACCAAGGATCTTTGGGATTCTACATAACATTTTTATTTTATTTTATTTTTATTTTTAGTTACATTTTGTTAACTCTGTGTCCCAGCTGTATCCCGCTCCCTCATTCCCTCCCCAACCCCGCACTCCCTCCCTGGTCTCCTCCCTGCCCCTTTCCAAGTCCACTGATAGGGGAGGACCTCCTCCCCTTTCATCTGACCCTGTTTTATCAGGTATCTTCAGGGCTGGCTGCAAAGTCCTCTTCTGTGGCCTAACAGGACTGCTCCTCCCTTCGGGGGTGGGGAGACCAAAGAGCCAGTCATTGAGTTCCTGTCAGAAATAGTCCTTGTTCCCCTTACTTTGGGAAACTACTTGGTTACTGAGTTCCCACGGGCCACATCGGAGCAGAAGTTCCAGGTTATATCTATAGACGGTCCTTGGTTGAGTGTCAGTCTCAGAAAAGACCCTGTGCCCGGATATATTTGGTCCTTGTAAGGATAGAGCTCCTATCCTTTCCATATCATACTAACTCCCCTTCTTTCTTATGATTCCCTGCACTCTGCTTTGAAATACTGCTAGGTAGAGTCTTTCAGATGCCTTTTGTGGTAGACTCCTGTCATACGTTCAATGCACATCCCATTTGTCTTTCTAAATGAGGATTGATCATCTTCGCCTGTGTCCACTTTCTTGATTATCTTCTTTAGGTGTGTAGATTTCATTATGTTTATCATATCTTGTAGGTCTATATAAGCGAGTATATACCATGTTTGTCTTTCTCCTTCTGGGATACTTCACTCAGAATGATCTTTTCTAGATCCCACCACTTGCCTGCAAATTTCATGATTTCCTCCTTTTTGATTGCTGAGTAGTATTCCATTGTGTAAAAATACCACAATTTCTGTATCCATTCCTCCGTTGATGGACATCTGGGTTGTTTCCAAGTTCTGGCTATTACAAATAAAGCTGCTACAAACATGTTTGAACAAATGTCCTTGTTGTGTACTTGAGCAAATTTTGGGTATATACCTAGGAGTGGTATAGCTGGGACTTGAGGTAGCACTACTCCTAGTTGTCTGAGAAAGCGCCAGATTGACTTCCAAAGTGGTTGTACCAGTTTGCATTCCCACCAGCAATGGAGTAGGGTTCCCCTTTCTCCACAACCTCTCCAGCATGTGTTATCACTTGAGTTTTTCATCTTGGCCATTCTGATGGGTGTAAGGTGAAATCTCAGGGTCGTTTTGATTTGCATTTCCCTAATGGCTAATGAGGTTGAGCATTTCTTTAAGTGTTTCTCTGCCATTCGATGTTCCTCTTTCGAGAATTCTCTGTTTAGTTCCGTTCCCCATTTTTTAATGGGATTACTTGGTTTGTTGCTTTTCAGCTTCTTTAGTTCTTTATATATACTGGATATTAGCCCTCTGTCAGATAAAGGGTTGGTGAAGATTCTTTCCCAATCTGTAGGCTGTCGTTTTGTTTTGATGACAGTGTCTTTTGCTTTACAGAAGCTTTTCAGTTTCATAAGGTCCCATTTATTGATTTTCTTAGAGCCTGTGCTGTTGGTGTTGTGTTCAGGAAGTTTTCTCCTGTGCCAATGAGTTCTAGGCTGTTCCCCACTTTTTTTTTCCAACTGATTTAGAGTATCTGGTTTTATGTTGAGGTCCTTGATCCACTTTGACTTTAGTTTTGTGCAGGGTGATAAATATAGATCTATTTGCATTTTTCTGCATGTAGACATCCAGTTGGTCCAGCACCATTTGTTGAAGATGCTGTCTTTTTTTAATTGAATGGATTTGGCTTCTTTGTCAAATATTGAGTATTCATAGGTGTGTGGGTTTATTTCTGGGTCTTCTATGCGGTTCCATTGATCCTCCTTTCTGTTTCTATGCCAATACCATGCAGTTTTCATTACTGTTGCCCTGTAGTACAGCTTGAGATCCGGGATGGAGATACCTCCAGATGATCTGTTGTACAGGATCGTTTTGGAGATTCTGGGTTTTTTGTTTCTGCATATGAAACTGAGAATCTTTTTTTCAAGGTCTGTAAAGAATTGAGTTGGTATTTTGATGGGAATTGCATTGAATCTGTAGATTGCTTATGGCAGTATGGCCATTTTCACAATGTTAATCCTACCAATCTATGAGCACGGGGGATCTTTCCATCTCCTGATATCTTCTTCGATTTCTTTCTTCAGAGACTTGAAGTTTTTCTCAAACAGGTCTTTCACTTGCTTGGTTAGAGTCACCCAAGGTACTTTATGTTATTAGTGGCTGTTGTGAAGGGTGTTGTTTCCCTAATTTCTTTCTCAGCCTTTTTGTCTTTGATATACAGGAGGGCTTCTGATTTTTTTGAGTTGATTTTGTATCCTGCCACTTTGCTGAAGGTGTTTATCAGCTGAAGGAGTTCTCTGGTTGAATTTTTGGGGTCGCTCATGTATACTATCATATCATCTGCAAATAGTGACACTTTGACCTCTTCCTTTCCGATTTGTATCCCCTTGATCTCCTTTAGTTGTCTTATTGCTCTGGCTAGGACTTCAAGTACTATGGTGAAGAGATATGGAGACAATGGGCAGCCTTGTCTTGTCCCTGATTTCAGTGGGATTGATTTAAGTTTCTCTCCATTGACTCAGTCAACATAACTGTTCTGGTTAGGGTTACTTTTGCTATGATGAAACAGCATGACCAAAAGCAAGTATGGGAGGAAAGCTTATGCTTCCACATCAAAATTCATTATCAAAGACACCAGGACAGGAATTCAAACAGGGCAGGAACCTGGAGGCAGAAAAAGAGGCCATGGAGGAGTGTTGCTTACTGGCTTGATCGTCATGGCCTGCTTAGCCTGCTTTCTTGTAGAACCCAGGACCACCAGCCCAGGGATGGCACCACTCACAATGGACTTGGTCCTTCCCAATCAATCACTAATTAGAAAATGTTCTACAGGCCTGTCTACAGCCTGATTTTATAGAGGCATTTTCTAAACTGAGGCTTCCTCCTCTAAAGATGACGTTAGCTTGTATCAAGCTGACATGGAACTAGTCAAGGACAATAACAAAGCTAATTCTTCAAAGGCATGTCCATAACCCCATCTCCTGGGTGACAGTAGATTCCAAATTCCACACTATTGATTTCTCTACTTTCTTGTCTTGCCACTTTGCTAAATGTGGTTACCTGCTTTAAGAGTTTTCTGGTGGAGAGGTTTTTGGTTTTGTTTTTCTAAGATTCAAGCAAGGTCTGATCATTTATTTGTTACTTTTAAAGGCTTAATTTTACCTAGACTCAGACATCTTAAAAGTAGAAGCTCTCCGGAAAGTCAGCCTACATCTCTTGGCAATTTGTTCCTAGTATTATTATTATTATTATTATTATTATTATTATTGCATCTTTCATGCTCTTGGCCAGAAGTTTAGAAAACAGCCTTCTCATTTTTCTTAGTGCGCTCTTTCTTCTGAGCAATGCACTACTTTGAAATGCACCACCAATTTGAAACCACTCAGACTGGCGTCCACAATGCATTCTGAACACACTGTGCTTCCTCTCTCCCATTCCCTTGGGTCTATAACAAGAATGCCCTCTACTCAAGGTGTACTGCTCTGGCCCAAGACACCGTGTTTCAGGTGAAAACCTTGTTTGTCATTCCCCCACTCCTTCAAACCACATAACCCTTCATTCTCCCAGAGCATCAGGAGCTACTTCTGTGTCATGCATGTCTCACAGAAAAGACAATGATTGTTCGCATTCATTGTCCAATGAGTTTATGAATCATTTTTCGTGGACTTATGCACTAACTTGTCTATTCTGAAGTTGAGACCCATTGATCTACCAGGTGGTGGGGAATGTACAGGACAAAACAAATATTACCTCTTCTGAATTAAAGCTTGCAAACAATGGAGAGGACAACTTTAGATACTAAGAAATAAGTGTTCTGTTGTAACTTATGACTTCTGAGATATGCAAGGAGAGACTATGGTACTCTACCGAACAAGTAGTCCAAGAAAGTGACCGCGTGGCTAAGAATGAGGAGATAGATAAGAAATGAGAATGGGTGTGTGAAGGGCTGTAGTATGGGAGAGTCTGACACCTTGAGGCCCTGAGACTCTGTGAATGACGTGTGCTTTCACCTCCTGCAGTTCCTTTCTCATCATACTGTCATTTCTGAAGCCAGAGCCCAGAGAGGAATGCTCAGTTTTTGCAGACTAAAAATTCTAAAGGGCTAAACTGTCTCCCCCATGATGTCAGATCCTATACTTTCAGTGCAGAAAAAGACAGAAACATGAATTTTATCTTGAGTTTCTATAAGGCCTGTATATTTTCTGCTTCACTAGAGCAATCATCTATGCTAGCTGAAGCAGAAACTATGAGGTGAAGAATGTTTTAAGAGTCCAAATCTTTCACAGGAACTGGAGGGACAGCCAGAATACAGATACCTAGCCCTGCAGAAAGACAAGTGGGTCACGGTTGCTTGCTTTCACACTAAGATACTGATTTAGTTGATTATCTTGTTGCTGGGACAAAACACCTGACAAATGCAATGGTTGGAAAGAGGGTTTGTTTTTGGCTCAGTGTGAGGGCACAGTCTGTTATAGCAGAGACGATATGGTGGCAGGAACTTAAGGTCCCATCTATCCAAAGTCGGGATGCTCCCTTTTATTCAGTCCAAGTTCCCAGCCCATGTTGTAGTATTGCTCTCATGTAGATGAGGGCGAGTCCTACCATAATTGCCTCAGTCTAGATAATCACTTACTAACATTGCCAGAGGCTTGTCTCTTCAGTGATTCTAGATCCCATCAAGTTGACATTCAGATTTAACCATCACAGATGCCCCACAGTTCATATGAAGCATCGGTTGGAATGAGAAAACAGGAAAAGATGAAGGATAAAAGGTTTGGACTCAGAACCACAGGATTAGCTCTGTAGTTGCTTTGTGCCATTTATCAACAGGTTAGCACCTACAGCTTTGGGTTTCTTATTTAAAAAGTGGAAAGAGATAAACACAGTGCCTGATGAGTGCACTCACTGGTGACCTGATGCTGGTTGAACATATTTATTGTCTTTACAGCCCCTTCTTTTTGAAGATAACTGGAATGAACACCATTGCTTCTCTGCTTTATTAACAAAAACTGTTTGTATCCTTTGGAAAGGAACTTATTTGCAAAATTCAACTGTGTTTCAATTCACAGTGTGTGCTCATAGCCATGTTTGGATTATTGATGGTTGTATTATATGCTTTTATAGCTAATGCTTCATTTAATTAAAAAAAATAAAGACTTCCCTAGCTCTGTGTACCATTATATCCAAGTATAAATTTGCCTCATTGTGGCAGTTCTCCAAGTGATAGTATATGTCCATATTATCCATCATGAAGTCATAGAGTCAGATATTTGTATACAATGGCATGTAGAAAGGAGGATGTTCTTTCATGTATAATAATGTATATCACAGACTTTGCTTCATTCCAGACTAAACCATGGGAGTAAATGGATAACAAAACATGGTTCTGAATTATCAGGGATTTTTTTCTCACATATTTGGGTATTTGTTCATAAGAATAGTTACTTTCCTTAGAATATAGATCATATTGAAATGGTTAAATATCAAGGAAACTGGCCAAAAGCAACAAAAAATGAGTACACGACTGAGAAGAATTAGAAAATTTTGGTAAAAAGAAAAAACCCAAGATAACATACATTATAAAGAGAGAAAAAAAAAAACCAAACATGGACTTTGGTGCATATGTTTAAGTACAGCATGATCTAAGGATTTGACAATAGTCCTCTAACTATCCCTTTCCCAGCCCATCCAGAGACAGTTATCAGCACTTGGTAGAAATATTACTGTTCTACGCTTGGGAATCTAGGGCTATTGTCAGGGTGAATTTCAGAAGGACATAATGAATCTATACACTTTATTTGGAAAGATGTAATAAAAGGAATTTAGTACTGGAGAAATGGGCTCTAAAACAAAGCCCCACATTAATCCTCTGTCTAAATGGATCGTAGCTAAGCTGCTGCCTTTGCCCTGAGGTCTGCTGAATATAACATCTCAGAATGACAGCTATAGTACTGAAGGGTGTGGCTGGGGCTGCTGTTAAGGCCAGAACAATATCCTCTTGTCTCACCAAGATGATGACCAGCAAGCGGCAATCAGTATGTTATTGCCACTGTCACATGCCTGCCAATGCTCATGAACTTGGTGAGTGGACACTGGGACACTGCTATAGAAAAGCAAGTTTCCTCAGGCCAATGTTGCAGCAGTTACTGGCCACGTTATTCCTACCTTCCGAACCTTACACGACGGCAGCCAAATGGAGAGACCAATTTTGCCTTCAGGATTCAGGTGAATAAGGATCTAGGAATTAATTTTTAGAAGACAAGATTCTTCACTAGAGGAAGGTACTTGAGGACAGAAGAGAGCAGGGGTGGACGCTGTGGTCAAGTCATGCTCCCTCCCACAATGACCATTGGCACCTCTCCAGCACTCTACCTACACGTGCACTGTTATATGCTGTTTGTTGACACTACTAGACACTGTCATCTTAGTTGATGCCTGAGAGCCTTAGATCATTTACTGCAAAACGATAACGATGTTAGCATCTCATTCTGAATATTAACTGGACTATCACAGCAGTGATCTTAACAAAATCAGACATAAAGTAGCTATTTGTTCAGAGTTTGTGGAAAACTAAGGCACTCTAAAGTCCTAAGGTGCTTAATGAGAAAAAGTGACTTTAAACATTTAAAGTTGTTTTATAAACCTTTATTATATATGAAATCTTATAAAGGGATTAAAAGCTTAACCCCTTGCTTGGTGCTATTGGGGAATGGTGAAACCTGTAAGACATAAAGTCTGGGAGAAGATCTTCTAGTCATTGGGGATGTGTCCTTGAAGGTGTCATTGGAATCCTAGCTCCTTCCTCATCCTCTCTTCTTCACTTTCTTGTCATAAATGAGCAGCATTGCTCTGCCAAGTGTCCTCTGTCATGGCGTGTTGCCTTGCCATAGCATCCCAAAGTAAGGAAGCCAACAGCTCAGAGACTAAAACCTCTGAAACAAGGAGCCAAAATAAATAAGTTGGTTGTCTCAGAAAGTTTGATGCAGCACTAGAAAGCTGAATAACATAGCTTATGCACATGTTTCCTGGTTTGGGCCTTAAATCAGCTCCATGGATCCTGGTTTGGATCTTGAACCAGAACCACGAGCAAAGGTAAATTTCTTTTCTTTATAAATATCCTAGTATTTGTATCATTATCAAAAGGAAGAAAAAGGGCTTTTGTTTGATTGGTTTGTTGTTGTTATTTTTGCTACCTCATTTAAAATGCAAGAACAAAGAGACAAAAATATCAGAACATGTAACATATGGGTAATAATATGTGGGCTGGTGATGTAACTCTATGGTATATACCATTTCCATTGCAAGTGTGAAGCTTTGGTATGTTAGTTACTTTTCTCATTGCTATGACAAAAGAGCCGAAATAGTTACTCTAAGGAAGAAAGATAATTTTGGTTACAAGGTTCAGTAATCCACTGTGGTAAGAAAGCCACAGTAGCAGGAGTTTGGGGCAGTTGTCACCATATGTTCAAAGTCAAGGAGTCATGGAGCAATGAATGCTTGTGTCAGTGAACTCTTGCTCTCTCCTTTTCACTCAGTCCTGAACCCTGTCACATCGGAAATGATGCTGTTTACATTTAGAGCCTCTTCCCACTTCCCATCTCAATCAGCTTAACCTATATGATCCCTCACAGGCAAGCCTAGATTTTGTTTTTATGTCGCTTCTGAATTCTATTGACCTGACAATGAACTCCATACCTGGTGTTCTAGTTTCCTTTCTGCTGTGGTGATAAAACACTCTGGCCAAAAGCAATCTGGGGAGGCAGGAGTTTATTTGGCTCACACTTGCAGGTTTCAATCCATCACCAAGAGAAGGAAGGGCAGGAAGTCAAAGCAGGAACTCAAGGAAGGAAACTGGAGTCAGGAACCATGGAGGAAGCCCCTGGCTTGCTCACAGGCTTGCGTTAAGCAAGCTGTATTATACATGCTGTAAAAGATGGTACACTCCACAGGGTATCAGGCCCACCCACATAATTAACCCATCAAGGCTGTTCCTCACAGATATGGCCACAGGCCAATCTGATCTGGGAAATCCCTCAACTGAGACTCCTCCAGATGACTATAGGTAATAACAAGTTGGCAGTTGAAGCTGACTAGAACACCTGGGTTCCATAGGAAAACACACACACACACACACACACACACACTCACCTACATATAAAACATTGCACATATTTATGTGCATACATGGGTATATCTTGTGTGTATCTAACATCTGTCTTCCATTTCTATCCAGGTTGAGAAGCAGAGAGATGACTCTTGCTTTGTGAAGCATCTATCAGAGCTGTGTTCTTTTGAAAATTGTGTGATAACTTATCACAGTTATCTCAGCTTTTATGAAACAGGACCAAATAGGACATTGTTTTGGTATGCATAAGTATTAATTAGCATAATTACACAAGTGTACAAATATGCACACACATTAAGCAGGATTAAGATGCAGAAACAGTCTCAGCCTCAAACCATTCAAGATAATCAATTTGATAAAGACTATGACCCCTAACTTCACACAAGCATTTCAAAGCTCTAGATTATGGCCATACTTCATTAACATAACTTTAAACAACTTTTCCAGTTATTTCTTGACATTCTGAATTCTGAATGCATGAATGTTCTCTAATTTTATTGTTTAAAATCAGTCTGCAAATTCTAGCAGGCTGATATCATACTATGATAATGACTGTGATTTATTAACGCTAAATTAATAAACAAATTATGAACACATTATGTCTATTTTATCTATTGGTTGTTTAATGTGATTTTAGTTGTGCACATTTCATTAAACAGCCTTAATAGGGCTTTACTTCAGAGTTAAAGTAATTGCTACTTTTAAAATCTGATAACCCTCAAAAATGTTTCAAGATCTTAATTAGGAGCTGGAAAGATGCTTTAACAGTTAAAGGCGCTTGATAGCAAGCCCATCAACCCGAATTTTATCCCCCAAGACGCACAGCATAAGGAGAGAACCAAAAGATGAGAACAGGACCTACTCAAGTTGTTCCCTGGCATCCGTGAGGGCCATGGCATATGCAGGCTCATTTATAGCCGCACACAGACTGAGACCAGGACACATACTCATACATACACATACTCATACATACATACATACAGGACACATACTCATACATACTCATACATACACATACTCATACATACATACATACAGGACACATACTCATACATACACATACTCATACATACACATACTCATGCGCACACACGCATGCTCGTGCAAGCATGTGTGTGCGAACACACACACACACACACAAATAAATGTAATTTTTAAATTTTACATTTTTAAATATTTGGAGTGTGCAATGAGGATAAAAAATTTCTATAGCTGATTTCTAAATAACATAGCACTTTAATGGCCAGAGTTAATCAATTGTACTCATCAAATTATTTATCTTTTAACATCAGCAAAAGAGACATGGGCATTACTAAATTTTAAATGTAAGTATAGACTAATAAACACTTCACCTATTTGTTAAAATCATGAAGGCACAGCGTAATACAATTGAAAATACCTGCTCATAACGTAAGAAAGCAGCCTGTATGTGCTTGTTTGGACCGAATGTTAAACTTCTGCCCATATCCTGACATTTAGAAACCGTCCTCCAGTCCATGCTCATATGGTCAGAAGCCTTTTTACATGAGCTACAACTAAAAGAGTATTGAAGTGTCAAGCTTGGGCTGATTAATACCCAGAAAGTAGGGTTCTATCACAATTCATTTAGAAAAAACATAAAGTAATTTTTAAATTTCTTCAAAATAAATGAAGAAATGTATTGACTATGAAGAAAAGTAACCCAAAACAAAACAAAATAAAAAAAACCTACACTATCTCATCAATTATTCTCTGATGATATAAATTGCAGTTTTATATCCATTTTGAAGTAACTTGAAATAAGTTCTCCATGAAGATTAGATGAAAATACCAGATGGAGGCAATATATCTTTCTACAGGCAGAACATCATTCTTATATGTCTGCCTATCACTGAAACCGCACGATCCTTCTCCATACAACCACCCTTAAAAATAATTTATTGCTTTTATCTGTCTTTACTATCTATTCTGTTAAGAGGAGCAACCAAAATGCTATAATGCTGTAACCCCTTGTTAGTATCCCATGGCTCTGGTTAAGGGCATCATGTGTGACTTGGTAACAGTGTCATTGAAGAGGCAACATCACCTTCTGTGTACACATATCTTCACCTCTTTAGAGCAGAAGAAACTCATATTTGGCTAGAAAAGTCTGGAGGTTATATAATGACAGAAAGCATCATAATTTTGTCTCTGCTTGGGCACTTCTCTGCCTTAGTGATGTAGAAACGTACATACCTGATACTGTTCACAACGCCGACATATTTCTATGGTCCGTGTGAACTCTACTGCCAGGAGAGGCAGCTTCAACTGTGGTGGGGGAGGGATGCACTGCATCGCCCCTTCTGGAAATGACAGGTCAGATGAAATAAGTACCCCCACCTTTAAATTTAAAGTTTGTGACTTGGGCTTAGACAAAGCACCACAAATCCGGATAGGCAAGTTACCAAAGATACACAAATTATAAACCTTTAAGATTCACAGATAATTTTTGGATTGGGAAACTGTATTTGCAGCTTGATGCTATTTAAAGTGTTGCCATTCAGCATTAAATAGCATCACAGCTACATGTGTGTAGCCGCTATGACAATAACAAATTGTCAGATTAAGCTTTTGAAATGACGAGTTACGGTTCTTTTGGCTCAGTCAAAAATGTCATGTTAACACCAGATCTTATTCACTCAAAGTTTCATGAAACTCAATATGGCTAATGATCTCTTACTTTTTTTCTAGCTGCCTTTTTTTTTTTAACTACTTCCTCCTCCTTTGGGTTTTCCTCTTCCTCTATATTTCTCCCTTCCTCTTTTAGGCACCTTCTAATGCTTTCTTACCCTACACAACCTGTGATTAAGCTTATATACTCACAGGATACCAAGCCACAGTTTGACAAACTCTAGCTTGGATCTATCTATATGTTGATCTGCAGAGGTAGGAGGCATGAATTGATGCACAGACCACAGAGGAATGCTGCTTACGGGCTTGTTCCCGTGGCTTACACAGATTGCCTTTTTATCCCACCCCAGGCCACCTGCCCAGGGATGACAACACCCACAATGGGCTGTGCCCTCTGACTTCAACCTTAATCAAGAAAATGCCCTACAAGCACACACCTACAGAGCAACTTGATGAGCATAGTTCCTCAGCTGAGAGTCCCTCTTCCTAGGTCTCACTAGTTTGTGTCAAGTGGACTAAAACTAACCAGCCCATTTATTCCTGCTGTGTTTCACACTCAGTAAGTTTCACATTCAGCTCTTTGTCTTCTCCAACGGCATTGTCTTTTTTTCTCCTTATCTTGAGACATGGCATCATCGTTCACAAACTGAGGGAAGACGCTCCCGTGAAGAGTTGGCTTAAGATTATGTACTTGTGTATGTGCACACGAAACAAACAATTCCTTCAAGTGAGAAATTATGTTCCCAATTAAAGCCACGGTAAGATGGATTGGAGATTGAGGCAAAACTAAAGTTTCAGGCCATTCAAGGGAGTAATGAATGCTTAACTGTAGCTATTTAGAGCCCTATTGGCCATACAGACTCAGGCTGTCCAAATGGGGTCTTTTGTCAAGACATTAAAAAACAAACAAACAAACCAACAAACCAAAAAAGGATTATAGAGCAGAATATCTGGATATTTAGTGCTGATAGCCAAAGATACAACAAAACACCATGAACTAAAAGCATATGCTTGATAGGTTGTTGTGATTTTGTAATCTCTGTTTTAGACAGATGTTATTTTATTTGAAAACTTTAAAATTATTAAATTTTTCTAATCAGAAGCTAAATTTTTCTAGTATTTTAATAAAACATCAGAATGTCTATTGCTTCACCTTTATTAGACACACACACACACACACAAATGCATTATGAATTATGAATAAGATTCTTGTTGAACTATCAAACCACACGCATAAGACTTTCCTCTTCAGGGCACACCGTCAGCCTCTCTGGATAAATCAGTAGCTCTAATGAGTAGAGCCGTGGTGGGGATGTACTCACCAATAAGGTACATGCCAATCCAGTCTCCAGCGTCTACTTCTTCCTTGATGTCCCAGTGGATCACCAAATCCTGGGAGTGCCCTATAGAATAGTAGGAGCTGCTGACCATGAGTGTAGAGCGGCTGTCTGAAGTGACCAGGTCAGTGTCGCTGGTGGAGCGAGGGATGGTGATGCCATCATGGGCGCCATTCCTGATGTCTATGTTATGGAACTGGTCTGGGTTATAGCTGTAGCGGAGGGGCTCTTTGCAGCGGCGCCGGCTCTGGGAGTTTCTAGATGGAGACGCCATGGCAGCCAGGCCTAAAAACCTGTTCTGGTACAGGTTCTGTGGGAGAAAGGAGACATTGAACAGGGTCAGGAAAACCCAGCAACTTCTGTCACCTCCTGACAGATATCAAACGATGTGTTGAGGGAAGTAAATGGTGAGGGGGCTGCCCTTTGGGGAGATGGGAAACAGGACGTACAGCATTATTTCCGGAGTGTTTTCTCTGCATGCACACAGGAACAAGAACAAAACCGCGAGGCGCCTTTCTATTCATGCCGTCCTGGAACCTCTGCCTCCTTCAGCTCTCTTCAACCAAATTGATTCTAGAAGGAGTGGGCTGCCAGGAAAAGTGCTGTTCCCAAAGAAGAGCCATTTTCTGGTTTCTCTAGCACCAGTTCAATTGGTTCAAATTTTATCCTTTTATAGGTTAAATTATGATTATCTTCATTAAATATTTCAGTCATTCTTGATGCATCCAATCCATTCACATAGTTCAGAATGGCTCTTACCCTCTCTCTTTTTAACCCTTGACCCTATGGCCTATCTCTGGGCCCTCTGAAATGTCTATGAAGGATTTTGTAATTCTAGTAATTTTGAACACAACAGTTGTTGATCAGATTCAATCTCAGAGGAGTGTCTTCTTTGAACTGATGTTATTGTAGAAAGCATTGCAGTTGCTTTCTCTTTGTTCATGCTTACAGCATTGCGTGTTTAAGATTAGCTAACAGAGAAGGTCACCATCACACAGAACCTGTGCAGGCATTTACTCTCAGAATGAGTGAGGATGACTCTGACTTCACCAATGAATACTAAGATTGTATTAACATAAGCATTTTGGGGATTTCGGCTTATATGTTCTGTGACCAATAACACTTACACTTTTTACAAAAGAAAAAGGACCAAGAAAGGCATTGAATTGTGCTATTTAGACTCCAGGGACTGTACCTTGTTATACATACTAATTAAGTGGGAGTTAATGATATTTTGTGTTCCAACCATAAGGACTAGACCCTAGTGTGGGTCTACTCTTCAAATTGTATGAGTCTTAAGTTTGCATACACTTAAGTGTACCAATAATATCAACTAATAGCATGGAGAATGAAAAACTACACGCAATTAAATGAACAGCCAAATGTGTAATTATGAATTTAACCAAACAACCATCCTAGATAGTACAGCTCTGCCAGCTTTTCAGCTGTGTTATCTCCTGACCACATGATCCTCATGGATCTTACCTTCTTCAGCCAGGAATGGGCTATTGTCAGCAGAGTAAAGGCTCAAGAAATAATAATCTACTACAAAAAATAAACCCTGGATCACTTTAGGATAAGAAGACAAACTAGAATGTAGCCTAGGTGGGGCTAGTCATTTGGGCTATGCTACTGGCCTGGTGACCTTTCACATGACCCCAGTAGTACTGACAATTAAGTTCATTCTGTATATACCCTGAAGCCATCCTGTTCATGGCTCTCCAGGTTTCTACAGGGAATTCAGTTTGCAGGCATTGTCTTACGTGAATGCTCTCCCTATAAACTTTAGAAATAAGGCACCCTGGTAAGATTTGATTTGGGGCAGGATATTTTTGTGTTAGTGCTGAGGAAGCTGAGGGTTTTGTTTTTTGTTTGCTTTGTAATAATTTTCTTCTTTTAGTGTGTGTGCATGCGTGTGTGTATGTATCATATGTACATGCACGTTTGTGCATGTTTGCATAAGTGGGTGCCTTTATGAATAGGTGTGTGCATATGTGTGCATGCTTGGATGCAGAGGCCTAGTGCTAGTCTTGGTAATCTTCTTGGATCGCTTTTCCACTTATTTATATCATCCTCATTCATATCAGGGTCTACGACGCAAACCTAGAGTTTGCCTGTGTGGCCAGTTTGCTCCAGGGATTGCCTATCTTTGCCTTAATAGGTGGAAATTATAAGCAAGCCACACTAGGCAGGCTCTGAGGATCTGAACTTTGGTCCTCTTTCTTACATGGCAAGTGCTTTAACTGCTGAGCAGCCTCTTCAGACCAGAGAAAGGAAGTGTGTATGTGTGTGTGCGCACATATGTGTGTGTCTTCATTTGTTATAAGGTTTGTTAATATTGCTGTCTGCTGTGTGAGATTTTTTTTTTGCCTTTTCTTTTTTTTCTGTTTTCTTTCTTTCTTTCTTTCTTTCTTTCTTTCTTTCTTTCTTTCTTTCTTTCCTTTCATTCTTTAACTGGCAGAAAAACAAACCAGATCAAGGGCCCAAGCCTGTAACATTCTCCTATGAATTTCAAGCAGGCCCTCAAAAGATTTTTAAAGTACTTCTCTTTTGTTCAGATGTAAATTCTGCAGCTCTCACGTTATAGAATTCCCCCAAAGAACAATCATTTCTCTTAAAAATTGTCAAACTACATTAGTAATAATGACTTACATGGTTAGAAAAAAAAAGACATAGATGGAAACACTGATGAATTGAGAGGCTTTGCCTGTTAAAACTGCGTTGCAATATGGCATTTGCCTGGAATAAGTATAGCAACCTAAAGATAGTTCTAGAAGACTCTACTCTCTCACCCAGGCTTATCCACCATCCAATGAGGATCTAGTGCAATATTTGATAATTCCACAGTTGTTACAAACATGGAAGGCCGTAAAAGTGGTTTTTCATACTTGCTCATTCATATGGAAGGAAGAATATACACCTTCCTTAGGGGTGTGCTCTAGCTCAAAATCTGCTAGACAATCCCTTTGTATCTCTTTCTGTTTTCAAGTGAGTGGGCGGGCTTTCTAGTCAACAATCCCCTTCTGGCACAGACTCACATCATGGTGTTCCTTGGCTTCCCTTACCATTCCCGTCCTGTGAAGCTTCAGCCTCTTTTTAATGCCTGTGTGTTTTATGTCCTGGCATATGAACTAGTTTTTTTTTTTTTTTTTTTTTATTTTTTAGCCTCCAAAATTTTAGTTAAAATTCTATTTTAAGCAAAATACCCTTTTTAGGGGCAGAATGGTTTATTGCGTCTTATAAAAATAAAATACAGAAAGACAAGAAAGAGACAATAAGTTGTATACAAAGGAGGCTAAATATAAAACTATATTTCTTCATGCCCTAAAAAGGTGTTTTAAACTAACGATTCACAACAAATGATTCTTTTTAATTGTAATTTTCTGTTTTACTGATATGCAGTTAGCAGAATACTATGAGTTGATATAAGGCTATTATTTGACCTATATGTCTTTTGTGATCCAAATTAGGCAACACACTTTTGCCTAATTACTAGTTACTAGTTACAGCTAGCTACTCTTTTAAATACTGTTCATTTTACCAAGTTAGCTTTTAAGCTTTGTTTAGTTTAAACAAAGAAAGCCGTAGGAGTTAATTTTTGAATGCACTGATGGCCTCACATTGAGTTCCTCTGTGATCAGGCTTTTACTGGAAGAAGCAACTCAATCATCTTTTATTTCTAAAGCATGGGGACAGATGGAGATCTTCCCTGTTTTGAGACATACACAGATAAAGACCACATATTGCCTGCAGCGTGATTACGCTGTTTCACAACTCTGGACTTCAGCCTAATCCCTATGGAAGTGTATCCTCCGATATGGGAGCTTTTTCTTTACTTTCTGGGAAAGGAAGGCCCAACCTCTGAATAAGAAAGAAATCAGGTATAACTAAATTGCTCACACACTTTTCTCCATTGTACTAAGTAACTCAATTCTGTTGATAAGCAAAATCAAACACTGACAAAAGATTATAAGAATATCTTAATTTTCCAACCATTAGTCCCTAGTTTGGTACTAGGTTAAGCACAGATTTTAACTGACTCTTGAGAAAATATGTCTAATGAAAGCAATCTAGACATATTTTTAGATTGTTTAGATTTGTTGTTTACTATGATTTACCATAGTAAGGCAGTATTTTGCATCAGTAAAAACAAAACTCTCTGAAAGGAGATGGGATATTAAAACAGAAATATATCACATCCAGAAAGAACATAGTATGTGTCAATATTTTTAAGAGTGAGGGGGACAAAAGGCTCCAAACTTGTCAGTTTTTATCTAAGACTCATTAATAAATTCTTTGTTTTTGAAATATTAGGCTGTGATTGAATTCCATCTCACAAAAATAGCAGAACTAAATATAGAGAAAAACAAGTCTTTTAAAAATGTCTCTAAAAATTAAAAATTGTAAGTAGAAATAAATAATAAAGGAAACATGATTAAAATATATAAGATGGAGTTGTTCAGTTGTGTGTGAGAGAGAAGGGTGGTTTTTGTTCATAAAGCAGATGCTGTTTTACTCAAGGAGACTCCTGGAACATTTTACACTGTGTCCAGTTTTGGTCATGCCTGTGCTAGGGGTGGAGGTAATGACAACTTAAAAAAATTCAGATGTTGTTTTCTTTTTTTTTCTACCAAGGATCTCAGAAAATTCAAATAAGAGTATCTGTGCAAAATGGAAGAAGGATCAGCATAAATAAAATAAAGAACAAACAAACAAAGCCCAGTAAGATTCTATTCCAAAGGGAGAGAAAAAGGAGCCCTTCAGAACTCACAAAGGCCTTAACATGACACTTGGAGGCACAAAGAAGATGCGCACACAGAACAAAAGCCAAGCTTTAGCCACATGGCTGCCTATTGGGAGAGAGAAAGCAGATGTCTTCTACAAAAGGTAACTCAAATGGCCATGGTGAAGAAAGACTGGCAACCCTACCCTCAACACACACACACACACACACCTCATAAGACTTAATAGAAGTTACAGCTTTTGATGAGACAGTGTTACATTTTGCCATTTGTTGCTGTGTTACTTAAAGTGCAAGGGACAAATGATATATCTTAAGGGAGAACATAGTTTTTGAAACTAAGCAATACTGGGAACCTGAGAACAACTGGGAGACAAGAAGCCTGAATTTGTTCCTCCACATTCCCATGGTAAAGGCAGCCCTGGAAGGATTTTGCACAGTTGGGCAAAGAAGGGGCAAAGACAAGCAAACCACAAGCCTCAGGTGGCTGAGCTCAAGCATGGGCTGTTGGGATATAAGGGTGAAGGCAGCCTACCCTCTCCAGCCAGGGCGGAACTCCATTGAGGATAAATTGCTCTGTGTCTACCAACACTGAGCCTGAGGACACTGGGCTGATAACCTCAAGAGCTGCCTACCGACTCTCATTGCTGAAAACTCAGCAGGACACTTGTCATCCAGAACTACAGCTGTCTAGCAGAATAACTTATATCCTTAACGCCTTGAAAGTCTAAGGCAGGTCTTCTGTCCATACAGTTCTCTGTACTTTGTTTCCTAAACCTTTTTAAAAAATTATTTATTTTAAATTTTGTGTGCTTGTGTGTGTGTGTGTGTGTGTGTGTGTGTGTGTTTATGTGTTTGTGTGTGTATGTTCAAATGCTGGATAAGGGCAGAAGAGAATGGTGTTCCCCTAGAACTTGAGCTACAGACAGTTGTGAGCTGAACTCAGGTCCTCTGCAAGAGCGGTGTGTGCTATTAGCCACCGAGATCTCTTCAGCTCAACTTTCCTACGCTCTCAATATACTTGGGAGACACCTCAGTTAGAACAGTAAACTTGCCAGATGGTAAAAGCTGAGACTCTTAAAAGGATGAAGAACCTGCCTAGCTCACAGAATTCAAGGCTAACTCTGGTTCAAAAAATCAAACAAAAGCAAAGTGGGTAGCATCATCAACAGAGTTGACCTTGTAGCATCATCAACAGAGTTGACCAAGCACAAGAGGCAACATGAGAGATGAAGGACAAGGTTAAAAAACTACTACACTTGCATCGATAAGGAAAAATAAATAAATTGACACGACCATTCATTCATCCATGGATCCTGGGATATGGCCAAGAGACCAAATTTAGGAATTTGTGGGCCAGCAGAAGAAGGAGCTGAGGTAAGTAATGGCACAAAGAATCTGTTTTATGAGACATCTAACCCCAAGCTCCCCAAATCTAGGAAGAAAAAAAATACAAATGCAGAAGCCTTTTATATCCCTAAAAGGCATGACCAGAGAAACCTATCCGTGGTATATTTTAGTCAGAACATCAAAAATAGAAGCAAAAAAAGGTTAAATGTTATAATGAGGGGAAAGGAAATGCACCAGAATAACCACTGCAACCCTGAAGACCAGGAAAGTGCAGAATGACATATTTCAAGCCTTGAAACTAAATGATTGTCATCCAAGATTGTTATCTCAGACAAATCTGTCCTCGAAAATGAGGCAAGGGTATCTACTCTCATGTCTCCTGTTAAATAAATTTGAAAACTGACTACTGACATACATAAAAACATTATCTACCATGCCCAAGTTAGCCTTATCCTGAAGATGCCGGGATGGTCTAACAAATACAGGTCAACCACATAAACAGACTTAAAGACAAAGACAAAACAACAAAACCTCATATACTCACTAAAAGGGTGAAGAAAATTTCTTTGACAAAATATAAGATTCCTTCATGATATAGAGAGAGGAGGAACAGAAGGAACATATCTCAACATAATGAAAGCTATCCATCAGAAGCCACACCAAATCATCCTAACAAAGAAACACTTAAAGCAATGCCACTCAAATCAGGAATGAGAAAGGCCTGTCCATCCCCACTCCTTTTCTGTGCTCACATCACTAGTTTGAGTTATAAGTCAAGGCAGGGAAATTAAAGGAATACAAATAGGAAAAGAATAAATAAAACCTTTTATATTTGCAGATGACATGATATTATACAGAAGAGACCCCTAAATCTTCTAGAAACAATCAATATTTTCTACAGAATGATAGGATGCATAATCACCTTGCAAAAATCAAAAGTCAATATATATACCACAAGCAAATATACAAAGGGATCATATATACACCTCCATTCGAAAAACTAAAATATGCAGGAATTTGAGGATTAAGTCTAAAAACTGAAAGGACAGAAGAGGAACCTAAGGTCAACAGACAATACATTCGACAAGATCACAGAGGAAAACTTCCTCCTATTAAGGAAAGTCATACCCATACAAATACAAGAAGAAGCACACAGAATATCAAATAGGTATAACCAGAAAAGACATTTCTTACATTATATTATAGTTAAAACACTGAATACACAGAACAAAGAGAGGTACTGAAAACAGCAAGAGAAAAGCAATCATAGATCACATTTAAAGGGAAACACCAAAAGAACAGTTGACTTCTCAGTAGAAACCGGAAGATCCTGGAGCAATGTACTCCAAGTTCTAAAGATCACATATTCCAATTCAGACTAGTTTACCTAGAAAAAAGGAGAAGAGAAAAGCCTTCTAATATATATATATATATATATGTATATATATGTGTGTGTGTATGTGTGTTTGCAC
Organism: Meriones unguiculatus; assembly: GCF_030254825.1. Lineage (NCBI taxonomy): Eukaryota > Metazoa > Chordata > Mammalia > Rodentia > Muridae > Meriones > Meriones unguiculatus. The sequence goes on from NC_083366.1 coordinate 32,289,311, forward strand.
ACATCTATAGCACATATATATACTATATACTAATATATACTATATATATTATGTGCTATATAGTGTATATATGTAATATATATACTAAAAGAATTAATATCCACTAAATCCTCTGTATAGAGAATACCAGAAGTAATACTTCAGACTGAAGAGAGAAATAAGCATAGCCAGGAGAGTATAGAGAGTAAACAAATTGAAACATGATTATTGAAACATAAAATAGGACTAAAACCAAACAGTAAAACGGAGAGAGAAAATAACATACACCTTTCAATAATAACTTTAAATATTAATGGCCTCAAATTTTCAAGACACAGGTCAGTTGAACGGATTAAGAAACAAAATACACTTAAAATAAGTTCATCATTGCAAACAAATGTGACCAGGTAGAAAGCAGAGACCACTATTCTAATACCTATAAAAGTATATATTTCGACCTAAAATTAATTTGAAGATGTAAAGGACACTTTATTCTAATCAAACTAATAATAAACTAAGAAGGCATTGTAATCGGAAACAAGTATGTACCAATTTAAATCATACTCAATTTCATAAAAAGACTACTGATAAACTCTAAAGACACAGGCTAAGCACAATGCAGAAACATGATTTTCATACCCCATTTCTCCTAATGGACAGATCATCTCACAAAAAGAGGAGACACAACAGAATGAAATTATGAAAATACACCTAAAGACCCTAACAAATATCTCCTAAATATTTTGCCCAAATACCCAGAAATTCTACTCAGCAGCCCGTTTAAGTTATTCTAAAATAGAACATTTATTAGGACACAAAACAAATCTTTACAAATACAGAAGAAGAAAAAAAAAAAAGAGAAATCAAATAACCCTGTGTATCCTACCCGCAATGCTATGTGTGGTGGTTAAAAAGAGAATGGCTCTATACGCTCATTGATTTGATGCTTGGTTACCAGGGAGTGACACTGTTTGAAAGGATTAGGAGGTTTGACCTTCTTGGAGGATGTGTCACTGGGGCTTTGAGACTTCAAAAGTTCAATCCAGGCTCGGTGACTCTCTGCTGCCTGCAGATCTGAATGTAGAACTCTCAGCTACTTCTCCAGTACCATGCCTGCCTTCGTGCTGCCATGCTGATAACAGACTAAACCTCTGTAAGTGTAAGCAAGCCCCAATTGACTGCTTTCTTTTTATAAGGGTTGCTAGGGTCATGGTGTCTCTTCACAATAATAGACTCCACTGACTAAGACAGAAGTTGGTACCAGGGAGCCAGGTATTGCTATGATAGTCCTGACCATGCTGCTTGTGGGCAGAATGTGGGTTTTGGGACTTTGGATTAGAAAAACAGTTGAATGTTTTAAGCAGGGCTTAATGGGGCAGATTAATGGGAACATGGAAGACAGTGATGAGAGTGATTTGAATGATGGGTTCCAGCTCAAGAACGTTCAGAGGAAAAGAATATTAGTAAGTGGCCTAGAGACTGGTCTTGTGATATTATAGCAAAGAATGTGCTGCTTTCTGCCCTTGTCCAAAAATATCTGCCTGTAGCTAAATTGAAGGGTTTTGGATTAATGGTGTTGGTAGAGGTCGGCCTAGTATTGACTGTCCTGTGGCTATTAGTGGTCACTCTTAGGTAGATCTATAAAGAAAAGGAGCAGGCCAAGCGAGGAGAAAAGGAGCACCGGGGAATGTAATGTGCTCACAGAGATAATGAAATAAAGGGAGTGGTGACATCAGGGTAAAACCCCACCCAGCTAAACTTCCAACTTATGCAAAGACATGAAAGAAAAGCGCAAGCAGTGCAGGAACTCCTCTAAAGCAGAGCCCTGATGCAGGTGTAATTGAACAATGCGGCCCAATTCCAGATCCAGCAAGCAGAAAAACTTGGCAGCTTCTGCCACGTGGTTCTGGCTTTAGAGTCAAAGATACGAAAAAAGAAGTTATGGAATTTCCCTTCACTGCTAGGGAAAGCTGCTGAGGCCAGGTCTGTGTCAGTGATATCCCCGCATGGAGGCCCAGAGAGGCCATTTTGTGAAGCTGTAAGAGTGAAGCCCGGATCTCGTTGGAGACTTCAAGATGTTGGAAATGCCAGTCATGGGATACCTGCCAAAGAGAACTGCTAACAGGGTATGGAAACAGCCCAAGAGAGAGAAGTATGCGGCAGTCACCAAAGTCGAAAAAAGTTGGAGACCCGAAGAGTGTTTTGACATCAGACATTAAGGTGCAGGTTTTGCCGATTTCAAAGCAGGGGCTGGGAAATAGAATAAAGGTGTTATGAATGGGAAAGAATAATGAGGAAAATATGTTTAAATGGGGATGAGAATGAAACTACAGATTAGAGGAAGAGGAATTTGGAGGGATAACTGATAGCAAAGACTTTGCAAATGCCACAAGGATATGTACTACTGGAGTGAGGAAGAAATGGAGAAAGGGAGAGAAGAAGGGAAGGAGGAAGGGAGGGAAATTAAATAGACCAAACATATATGGAGGCATATCTGACCCAGAGGCCCAGATGCCGGGGCGGGTTGCCTCTCTTTATGTTCTTGGTTACTTAGTTATTATATACCCCTAAACAATACAGGCCATAGGTATCATTCCCTGTTACTCTCCAGGACTTTATGGTAACACTTTGTTGCTGAACATACCACATACTTGAATAATAGGGCATGGAGAAATCAAGCTGGTACTGGCCTGGAAGCTTCCTACTGGCTAGCTTTCAAAGGCCTAAGAAGGGCTGTGCTTGATTCTGGGAGAGAAAAATAATCCATGTTCTTACCCAGCTGTAAACCCTGCAAGCTATAATAATGGCCAGCTTGAAAAGATATGCTCATTAGTACAATAGTGGCAGGGATGTTTGGAAGTACACAACCAATTTATGATTAGTTTTAAGGCCCATTCCTCTAGACAGAATTAATGGCCAGTACTAGCAACTGGGCCAAGAGCCTATGGTTGAATAGATCAAGACTCCAGGGGAGAATTTACTACTATTATTCACCTAAATGTACCTAGAATTAAACTGCACCGTAAGTATACATCTTTATACCATAGACAAGTATAGCTCTCAACCTTCATCAGAGAAATACCTTTTCACAGCAGATGCTAACGAAGGCAGGCACAGCTTGTCACTGTGCGGAGAATAAGAGATTGCCAAGTGGTCAGCAGTAAACGGGACATCTATATCACACTTTCTACCCCAAAAGCTTAGGAATCATCACAGAAGATGGGTGGAAAGAGGTAACAGGAAGCTGCCATAAAACAGTGCATTATGTTTATAAAAAGAATATTGCTTGCATGAACCCACGGAGACTGCTATTGCATGCACAAGACTTTTATGACATCGAGCAAAGTAAAATTTTGACATGAGTGGGGAAGGGCCGCACAGTTCCGTTTTTTAGCTGAGGCGCTATTGGAAACTGACGGTTAGCAGGGAAGGAAGAGTCAGGTCTCTGCAGATAAAGCCCCTGTTGTGTTCCCCTGGATGGCCTTACATCATGCACATGGTAATAGCACTAATTAGGTTCAATGGGCTTAATAAAAAGTATATGAAGTTTAGGAGGGAAATGTAGCAAGAAAAGGTATGGGTTCAGGAGGGAGGGAGTTGGGGTTGGATTTCATCAAAACATATTGTATTGTTCCATGCATGAAATTCTCAAAAATAATTTTTTAAACTATTTTTTTTTCATTAAATAAGAAACAAATTTAAACAACAAATACAACTCAAAGGAGAAGTGTTTTTGTTTGTGTGTTTGTTTTTCCGTACAGATCCAGAGGGATTATCGGCAGAGAAGACACAGCAGCAGGAGCAGGAAGCACCTGGTCGCGCTGCCTCTCTACTCAGGAAGCACAGAGCAATGAATGATGCATTTGCTCAGCTCCTTTTCTCAACGTACACAGTGCAGGATCCCAAGCAGGGACTGTGACACTTTCAGTAGGTGGGTCTGTCCATCTCTCTTAATGTAATCAAGATAATGCCTTATAAGGGGTCCATCTCAAAGGTTATCTTAGACGCTGTCAAGTTGACAATACTGGCCATTGCTGCTGACCTGAGACATTTCAGCTGCTTGTAAAATGCCCCGTAAGCATGAGCCATATCTAGCAAGTACAAGACAAAGAGGATGTTCCCAACAAAACATCGATGTTTCAGAGCCTATAAAGGGTACCCTGAAGCACTCTTTTGAGAGATCCCTGAAACTACCATGAGAATGGCTCATTTCTAAATAGATTCGTTGCTTTGCTTTTTCCCCCCCAGGGGATCACACATGGACTCAGTCCTTGATCTAGAATGGTGCAAAGGGGCCTAAACTTGAAACAAACAAAAGTATCACATCAACCATCTCTCTGAGAATTTGGTAACTGAGCCTGATGAGACGTGATGACAATAGACTGATTAATGGGAAAAGAGGCAGATAAACCTTCTATGTTCAAAAGCCATGAAAGCTCAAAGAAGCACCAGATGTTCCAGACTTAAATATACCCTATTATCAAGGAGAGTTCTTTGGCACCACCAGCTGATGACTAGACTGCTCCAGAAATCAGCAGGCTCAATAAAATAAGACTGGATCTCTTCTAAGAATGGATGTATAGAGATGAAACCAACATGGGGACTGAGGAGTTAAGGTACCAATAAGGAATATGGTCTGTCCTTTCTTGGCATTACATAATGTGTTTTCAAATGGGTCTAGAAAGAGATAATTTTAAAGTCATTTACCCTGGGGACTTTGTAAGGCTCTCAAAGGCTGATGAATTCATTTCTCTTTGCTGAAAACAAAACAAAAAAGTGCTATTTGGGAAGCATCCTATCTCCCGCTATCCTCCCTAGGCCCTATGGCACCAAATGATTGTAGGACTGTTGTCATTGTCTTGAGACTTTTTCCTGTTGTGGTCAACTGTGTTGATGGGTATGTGGCCCTTAAAGAGAGTTAATGGACACACTGAAGGTACCGGAGCATCAGAGTTCCTGGGGGATGCAGTACCACGCTGCCTTTAGGATGCAATCAGCACATAGTTAAATGTGTGGCACCAAGAGGTTTCCATTTAATGTACATTAGACATCCCCCATGGGTTTAAAGGTTAGGTAATGCAGTAAAATAAAGCTGTTTCTAATTTAAGAAAGTGAAATTGTACCATATTCAGAGATTCTCTTCATCTCTGCAAAGTGCCCAAAGGTATCTGATGCCAAAGGCAGAGGGCTAAAATCAAAAGCGGAAAGGAGCAATGGGGCACCATTTGATACAAACACTCAGGTTATGTCTTGCATTATACAGGAGCTGAGCTAAACCCAAAGCTGTCATAATTCCTCTGGAAGATTTTGCTTCACACACATTAAAAAAGTACCCAGAGTGCCCTTGATACGTGTTAGGTAGACTATCACAAGAGCTATCAACCTGTCTCTGTCTCCATTCCTCTCTTCTCCTCATATCTTTTTCACTTGGTGATATTTGTCCCCTGGGTTTCCTTTCAAGGTCATGGCTTTGTGTACTTCTCAGTGGGGAATTTCAGGTGCTAGAGGTAAAATACAACCGGCTTCTATTCTACCCTAAATGGGGGCAAGCCTGGCTATTAACTGAACTTCAGTTCTTCTGTCTTCATTTTGAACTCTTATTTTTGTGGCTGGTACTCTGAGACCTGCACAGAGAAGAGGACACAAGTGGGTCTGGACATGGCTATGCATCAGTACTGGCTGTTAAATTTTGAAAGTAAACTGAGCCTCTTGAACCCTGAATTCTGCCAGGTGACTGGGCTCAGGATGTACTTGTCAAAGATATGACTATAGAAGCTGAGAATATCACGAGAAGATGTACCTCTTTGTAGACGTTATGATGGGCAGTTTACATGAGAAAGAGCTTAAATGTTTAGCTGCAGTTTCAGGGGAAACATTACCCATTGGTAAAAGAAATCTGCACTGGTAAGGATGTTCCCCTCTCTATACAAGGCAGCTAAATCACAAAGGGCTCAATTAATGGAGAAGGTATGAGCTAAGTGTGAGTAGCAATTACCTAGTTTGAGGTGCTGTTCCAGGGTTTTTTGTTTTTTGTTTCACATAAGATATTGTCTGCTGCGTAGGCAAATCCCTGGTATCCTTAGGCTTCTCTTGTGTACATATATGATGTGCATGTTATTAAAGTTATGCTATTTTGTTATCATACTGACTTGTCTTTTGTTATAGGGAGCCATGAGGAACTTTTGAAGTATGAAGAGGGAATTTTTTTTTCTTTCTTCCTTACATCTTAAACTATTAAGAATTAGGGTGAGGACTCTCGGACTTTCTCCTGTCCATGTTAAGATGCCAATTGCTGTTGCCCTTGTTCAGCTCATGTTTAGGCAGTCATGTCGGTGAGACTATGGGTGTAGCTTCTGACATTCTTAGGAGAGACAATCTCATAGAAAGCGTCTTGTTCCTCTGGCTTTTACAATCTTTCTATCTCCTTTTCTTCAATAAAGCCCTGAGCCTTAGGTACAGGAGTTGCTTCAGAGATGTATAAGTTGGAACTGGTCTCCACAACTCTGTGTTTTGGTCGGCTGTGACACAAGCACCTAAGGAATGCTGAGAGCAGGAGACATAAATTGTCTTCCCCAGAAAAGAGCACACCAATTGATTTTCCAATATTAAATTGATATTCCTGAAAGCATACAAGTAAGTAACAGTATGCAGACTGAGAGGGTAATACTTATGAATTTAGGAATACACACACACAACAACAACAACGACAACAACAACTAATGAGGGGGAGGAAGGATTGGAAGAACCTCTGATATCCAGAGTGATCAAGGATACCAGAAGAACATGGTCAACAGACTCAACTGACTGGGTCTCATGGGGGGTCGTAGAGATCAGGGAACCTTAGAACCGAAGTGGGAAACAGTGGGAGCAGAGGTTGTCCCTGACTCTTTTGCTTACTTGTTGGACGGTTTTCCTCCTAACGGTTTGCCTTGTTCAGCCCTGATGTGATGATGTGTGCCTGATCTTATTGTAGCTTGTCATGTCATATTTGGTTGATGTCCCTTGAGAGGCCTGCTTTTCCTTGAGAGGAAGCAGAGGGCGATGGATCTGGGGGAGGAGTGGAGGGAAGGCAGGGAGGAGGGGCGAGAGGGGAAACTTCAGTTGGGGTAATATACAAGGAAATAATAATGTTTTTCTTGGTCCTATATGTCATCGTGACTGAAATGAAACACATCCACCACGAGAACAGCAAGCGAGAATTCCCAAATAATGCCCCCCCAAGACCCCCTGCAACGTCACTGGTTATGCATTGTTTGGCTTCACAGACAGACTCTGAATCTTTGCATTATCGCCTGATACTTATTGCTTGGGCACCGGATGATTCTTTCTTCCTGCCAGCCTCCTAGGGACAGCATACACCAAATCCTTCAACCTGAGTTTAATATCTGTTCCAAGATCCTTGTTCCTCTGTTCCATCATCCCCTGAACTCCAAGTCTGCACTCTGAAGTGAGAACATTACTTTCCTTGGCAGCTTCAGCTGTCAACTTGACACAACCAGGAGTTATGTGAGGAAGCAGCAGTTAGGGGCAGCGTTAATCAGACTGGCCTGTGGGCATTTCTATAGGACATTTTCTTGGTTGCTAATTGATGTAGAAGGTCACAGCTCTCTGTGGTCCAGGACTATTCTGAGGCTGGGAGTCCTTGCTGTATAAGAAACCTAGTTAAGCAGAAGCTAAGGAGCAAGCCAATGAGCAGCATTGCTCCACGGCCTGCTTCAGTTCTAAGGTTCCTGTCTTGAGTTTTACTTCAGTTTCCCCTAGAGAAAGGCTGTTGCTGACATGAGCCATTTTTTCTTGAATTGTCTTTAAACGAGCACCTTCACAGAAATCTCATAAAGAGATTAGAACCTACCTCAAAAAGACCTATGTCGCCGCACTGAATATCATTAGAAAACAGACTGCACCCCATTTCTTCGTTGAACAAATATCTGTTGAATACCTGACAGAGGTCAGGCAGGGTTGCAGGTACTCAGATAAATTGTTGCATTAAGGAGACAAAAGGCCCTGCCCCTGTGACTCTTCTCTGACTAAACAAAGAACACCGGGCCTTCCTAACTTGGATGCGAGGAATGCAATAAAGGCGGACTCTAAACCATGTCTCGAGAACATCAAATGTCAGTCAAGAAATGTGCCTTTCGGACTAACTAGCTCTAATGTGTGATCCCATATTTGTCAGGGAGAGCTACAAACAACCAGATGAAACCGGAGTTTTAGTGAGTGTGAATAACGAGAGCTGCAGAGGAACAGAAACAGAGCTGTTGTATGGCATTTTCCCAATTTGGGAGAGGCTTCCTCAGTTGTAATGTCATATAGTCCTCCCAGGAACTCTGAGAGACGTGGAGTTCAGGCGCTTCAGTACTTATGAAGCATCGTGAGATTTCTGAACTGTGCCTGTGGCTGTCAAAATCAAAACAGCAGTGATCTCTGTGACTTTCCAACTGCGTCAAGCTGTGGTTCCTCATGGGTACCAGCTAGTAATATCGTTTCTCCAAAGCACTCTTAAAGACGCCATTTATACTGCTATTGCAAAAAAAGAAAGAAATAAAGAAAATTCCATATTTGAAAAGTAGATAGGAAAAATTCTGTACGTTTGCCAGTAAAAGTAATAAAGAAAAAGAACATAGATACCATTTTTGAGTGCTCACTATTTGACAGCACTTTTGCTAAACATTGTTTTAAATAAATAAATGGATTTCTTTCAGTAAATGGAAATGACATCATATGTATATTTTTAGGTATAAACTCAGCAATGATCAAGTGAACAGTCGGAAGAGGATATAGAAAATACACCCTTTTTTCTTGCTTGTGCTAGGGCTTTAAAGCCTTGAGGAACCAACGTAGGCTCTCACAAAGGGTTCCCTCAGGGCTTTAGTGCTGGCCCATCTTGGTGGTACTATCTCCAAGAGTCATGCTTTAGGCTTGAATCTCTGAGGCCTGCTGCTACTTTCTTCAGTGGCAACATGAGTGTTTGAACTGTGGTGATTTCCCATTCCTTCTCTGCTCATATCTCGTCCTGTCTCCCAGGCACCTCACAGCTCAGGGGCCTGGGCTGCTCTTTCTCAAAGGGCAACCATGTGCTTCCTCTGGGACCCACTTTGTTCTACAAACCTCTCTCCTATCTCTGTGGATTCTTATTTATTTATAAGACTAAATTTGACCTTTTGCCCAAATTGGACTCCTGATGCTTTTGCTATAACCTATTCTTGCATATTTAAGCATTTCTTTTTCATTTAAAAGATTAAAACTTACTATTCTTAGTCTCTCTCCATCCTGCCTTCCTCCTCGTCTTTTCTTATTTTTTTTGTCCTCTTCTTTGGGCTTATTCTAGTTATTACTTATTTTTATGACCCTGAACATTTTCACTTCTGACCATAATTTTAGCAGTAAGAATCCAAGCAGCGTTTGTTTCAGTGGCATATCCACAGAGTCTGCTGTGGATCTTTTAAGGCAATTTTAGTAGTCTAGAGGAGAGTGGCAATCTGGGATCTACATTAGAAGAGCTTGAGGATGTTAGTTAGTTAGTTTGTTTGTTTTCATAACACTAGAAATTAAAACAGGGTCATATACCTTTCAGGCAAGCATTCTACTACTAAGATACTCACCTGGGGTTGAGGCACAGGGTCTCACTGAGTTTCCCAGGCTAGCTTTGAACCCATTATGTAGCCCAGGTAGGTCTTGAACTTGTAATCCTCCTGCCTCACCGTTTATCTAGTAGTGTGGCTTTTCAAAGTTCCATATCTGAGACTCTGCTCCAGTTTTGTCTATACACATAATCAAGGAGGCTCTCATGACAACCTGTTCCATTTTTTCCCTTTGTCTTGAGATTCTTTCTATCCTGAAGCTTTGAGGAATTGCACTATCTATAAATATTCTTTTGTGTTCCAGCTATCTATAAGAACTGCTGTTAAAAGACTGCTTATTTTATAAGGAGAGGTATGTTTAATAAATTTAAAATGTAAATTGGAATCTTAAGGTAAACACGAAGTCCATATAAAAAGCACGTATGTAAATAAAGCAGAAATAAAATCAAAGCCCTTCAATATTTCAAATTATATTATCTTTAAAAGTCCTGGTTTTTCTACTTGTCAGATCTACAATTGTGGGTAAGCCTCTCACCCCATTCCCACTAGGATTGTCCCTACTAGGTAGCATCACAGTGAAAATACTGTGCCTTTTCTGTTTTGTTACAGAAAGAAATTATAATAGTGTTTATGAATGTACCTCATAAAGTTACTGTTTGATTGGTGGGAAGGAGTTGGGGAGATGTTGGTCAAAGATCCTGAATTTCAGTTAGCTCGGAAGAATAAGCTCAAGAGACTTGTGTTAATTAATTAAATATACCCAATAACAACATAATGCAGGTTTAATGCTACTTCATTTCTTTTTTTTTGTTTGTTTGTTTACTTATTTTAAGTCTTTGAGACAAGGCATTGAAATCACCAGTTAGCCCAAGGTGCCATGTGATTTATGATTCTTTTGGTCTCAGCTTTCAGAATGATAGAACTGTAGGTATTTAATGTTCCATCAAGATTATGTTTTTTAAATGCTAAAGTAGTAGATTTTAAGTCTTCTGACCACAGAAACACAAGATAAGTATGTGAGGTAATATATATGTTCATTAGACCTATGTAGCCATTTTTAATACATGCATAATTTAAATATGTTGTACCTGACAAATAACTCTAATTGTATTCGTAAAATAAAAAACGAATATTAAAGAAAAGAGAAAATCATTTCAATCTCAGAAAGACTCTCACCTAAGTCTTAAATAGTGTAGCTGAGAACTAGGCTAACTTGTTCCTAGAATTAGCAAATGGTTTTTACTGTTGCTGTTTTGCCTTATTCTCTTATATATTTCTTATTCACCAAATAATTAGTACATAGAATCAGCCTTTCCTATAAACATAATAAAGGAAAACATCAAAGAACAACTAGTCATGTGACCTAATCAGTAATCTTCTGGCTTATAAGAATGATTACTCCCATGTGGACAATACAGATATTACATTAACAGAACTGTTTACTAACCATAAAAATACATTATGCTTCCCGTGCTGATCTGGCTCTGGCTAAAATTAGATTCCTTCTAACCTCATATAAGCTTATGTGTCTCTGATCCTGAGAGAAATGATCCTTTACCTCTAGGCTACTCGCCAATAAAGTTCTATTATTATCCCCGTAGGCCCTGGCTTTCTTCAGAGACAGTGAACTATACTTTCAAAGTTATATAGGATAATCTTTGAAGGGTCCTGGTTTTCGAGGTGGGCTTTGAAGTCATGTATCACACACTCAGATGTATCCCTGGTCTTGGAGACTACAGTCCCAGAACACTTCTCTGCTCTAGTACTTATGTCCTAAGTTGAAGTGCACATGTGTTCTAGGGCCAAGCCGAGCAGGGGTGGGAAATCAGCTTTAGAGAAGACTCAGGTAAAACAAAAGGTGATTTAATGAACTTGACAAGCATCTCTCAGAGAGCATGGATGAAATACATTATTGAATACAAAATTGTCTAGTTCCAACAAGGTCCAGCTTTGGTCTCATTCTTTTACTTGTGACTCAGTAAGACAGAGGCTAAGAGACATTCCACAGCATTGAATGTATTATTCTTAACATGATGTGCTTGTCCAAGTCAATGTTGTCATTTATATACTTAAATATTACTAAAATCTTAAATAGGATTTTATGTTGCTCAATATATTATATTATTAGAAACTAAAACAAAATAGAAATTATTTGTATTAATTCTCTGACAACTATAGTAAACTTATAGTAATATGGACAACATTTTATGTAAAATTACTACACATTCACACACACACACACTCACACACACAAGAAACATGTCAACTCTTGGCTACTCAGTCTAAACAAAACTGAGGGCTTCCGGTTCAGTGAGAGACCCTGTCTTGAGACAATAAGGCAGCCAACAGAAAAAGACAACCAATGGTCTGCACGGGCCTCTGCATGTGAGTGTGCAAGCATGCACACTTATGGCACAGACATAGGCATACAATACACACATACATCTGCTCCCAAAAGAAAACTATAATTTTCAAAATTAGTGAAGGAGAATGGTTTTGAAAACCCCTTAATATCTGCTCCAACTTCCATAACACTTTCTGCATACTGCTGTCAGATCGGGAGGCCTAACTCACACGGATAACCCCAACACACCTGCCAGAGCCCCCGACTTTGATGTGTAGCTGGTAAGTTCCTCCACCCCACAACTCAACTCCACCCATCCTGCCAAACCCACTCATCCTAGCTGCACATACTTGGTCCCTTCTCCAGGCATACTACTTACTGTCTTTGCTATACTCTCACCTTGACCTGGGGACCAGTCCTCTCTTGGAAGAGGTACTAGGCCCACAACAACAACTCTACTCACCCACTGTGGACTGTGTAAGGGGCACATATCTCTCTTTCTTTTTGCTCTACTGTCTTTATATACTTGTGAGGTGTGTAGGGAGGGGCGAAACACATGCCACTAACCACATCCACCCCTGCAGAGAGCCCTTGCTTCCATCCCTGGCCCTGGTCCCATGCTGGAAACCCATCTACCTCTTCAACTTTCCTGAAGACATGCACCCCACACCTGCCTTCCCACCCATTCTGCTCCTCCACATTAGGTAGGAAATACAAGATGCAAATCACCAACTCCATTAGAATCATTACCTGAAGAAACATCCTGACCTCTTCTTCCAGACTCCTGAAAAATAACTGCGTGAACCCTGTGACTTTACAGAACAACTGCTCCTGTGCAGTGAAACCTCACTTAGATGGAGTTGAATTGGACCTACTCCTGAAACCACATTTAAACATTAGCACTGAATTGCCCAAACAATTGATGAACTACTCAACAAATTGAGGTAATAAGAAACAGATCTTCAAACATTCACTCAACAGATAAGAGGCAAGATTTTCATACCAGGAAAGAGTACTAGTGATGTAACTCTACAAAAAATTAATATACTCATAGTAATGTTCCCTCCAAGAAAAATGACTTTCATGAAATACAATAATGATTTCAAGCAGCAATAATAAACAAGATTAAAGAACTCAAAGAGGAAAACAGAGCACATGTCAGAGACAGCCTCTGTTCCCCTTACTAAGAAACCCATATGGAGACTGAGCTGCCTATTGGCTACATTTGAGCAGGGAGCCTTGGTCCTCTCCATGCATAGTCCTTGGTTGGTGCACCAGTCCCTGCAGGCCCCTTGGGCCCAGATTTATTGGCTCTGTTGGTATTTTTCTGGAGCTCCTGTCTCCTCCAGGTCCTTCTTTCCCCCCACTCTTCCATAAGACTCCCTGTGCTCTGCCCAAAGTTTGCCTGTGAGTCTCAGCATCTTCTTGGATCCCCTGCTGGGTGGAATATTTCAGAGGACATTTATGGTAGGTTCTCATCCTGTTCCCTCTCTTCAACAGCTTCCGGCATCTATTCTATTTGCCCTTCTGAATGAGAATTAAGTACCCTCCCTAGAATCCTCCTTGTTATTTAGCTTCTTTAGGTCTGTGAATTTTAGAATGGCTATTCTGTATTACATGGCTAATATCCGTTTATCAGTGAGTACATACCATGTGTGTCTTTCTGGTTCTGGGTTTAATTCACTCAGGATGATCTTTTTTAGCTCCATCCATTTGTCTGCAAATTTCATGATTTCCGGCCTTGCCAGGCCACAGAAGAGAGTGCAGGCAGTCCTGATGAGACTTGATAGACTAAGGTCAGATGGTAGAGGAGGAGGGTTTCCCTTTCTGTGGGGATGGAGGGGAAGAAAGGGAGGGTGGGAACAGGAGGAGATAAGGGAGGGGGCTACAATCGGGATATAAAGTGAGTAAATCATAAAAATAAATTTATATTTAAAAAGAACTCAAAGAGAATATAGATAAATGCTAGAAAGAAGAATGAAAAAAATGCAAATAGTTGAACACTTGAAAACAATTCAAGCAGGATTTAATAAAGAGAGAAAATCTCCCAAAAGACAAAAGGAAATAAAACTATAAAGTAAGAACTCAAAAATTCATAAGAAAGCCTTGCTGATAGACTGGATGAAATGGAAGAGAGAATGTCAGGTCTTGAAGAGAAAATTAGATCACTCAGTCAAAGAAAATGTCAAGTCCAAAACACAAACAAACAATGAAAAAAGACTGGAATATGCAGGAACTCTGTACACGATAGAAAGACCAAAGCCATTAATAGTAGATACAGAAGAAGAAGAAATCTGAGGCAGAAGCACAGAAAATATTTTTTAAAAATCATAAAAGAAAAATTTTATCATTTGTTGAAAAAAATGTCTATTCACATACAAAAGGCGTATAGAATATATGCCAAACAGACAGGACCAGAAAAGAAACACACCATGCCATATACTAGACAAAATGCTAAATGTATAGAGAAAAGAAAGAATATTAAAAGTGGTAACAAAGAAAGACAAACTCACATACAAAAGTAGGCCCATTAGAATAACAGAAGGGATTGGGTCAATGATATAGATGTCATAAAAGACCAGAGATGCCATCCAAGATTACTATGCCCAGAAAAATTATCAGTCATAAATGAAGGGAAAAAGAAATTATTCCACAATAAAAAATATCTAAAGAAGCGAGCTATACAAATGATATAAAAGGAATATTTAAGTCTGAAAGAGGTAAGGCACAAGGAACAAATAAGCAATTTCAGAACCTTAGTCAAAGGAGCTCTAAGCGAATACAACAAAAGACACAAAATGACAGGAATTATACATATTGTTCGATAATTATTCTTAAAATTAATGATCTCAACTCCTTAATAAAGAGAGACGGACTAGTAGATTGGATCAGAAAATGGAATCCATCTTTTTCGCTGTCTCCAAGAAGCACAACTCACAACCAATAAAAATACCACCTTTGGGTAAAATAATGGGAATTTCAGCTAAGAGCAAAGTCAACTAAGAAACAAGTACACATAGCTATTCTAATATCTTACAAAAGTCAACTTCATACCAAAACTAATCAGAAGAAATAAGGAATGGCACTTTACCCACTAAAGGAAAAATTCAACAACAAGATATAAAAAATGCACTAAGCATGGAAGTACCAGATTTTACAAAAGAAATACTGTTAGACAACATATTGATCCTAACACTGAGGTAGTGGGGATTTTAACACTTCATCAATAGGCAGGTCATCATAGCAAAAATTATTGGAGAGAAACTTTGTAATTAAGTGGCCCTGTGGTAGGTTGAATGAGAACAGCCCCCAAAGGCTCATATATTTGAATGCTTGGTCTCTAGTTGGTAGAACTGTTTTGCTTTGTAGTAGGAGGTATGACCTACTTAGAAGAAGTGTGTTACTTGGGATGGGCTTTAAGGTTTTAAAAGCCCACACCAGGCCTAATCTCTCTCTGTCTCCTGTTTGTGGCTCAGATGTAAGCTCTCAGCTACTGCTCTAGTGCCATGCTTTGCTTCCTGATGGTCACAGCCTCATCCTCTGAAACCATAAACAAGTCCCCAATCCAATGCTTTCTTTCATAAGTTGCCTTGATCATGGTGTCTCTTCACAGCAATTGAAATGTAACAAAGACAGAATTTGGGTCTATGGAGTGGTGTATTGCTGTGGCAGGTCTGACTGTCCTATATTTTGAAGAAGTATAGAAGGTGGGACTTTGGACTAGAAAAGCAGTTTAATACTGCTTTTTGCAAGTCTTTACAGGCCACCATAGCCGGGAAGACTGTAGTTCTAAGAGTGATGAGGACTATGGAGGCCCAGCTCAACAGGTTTCAGAGAGGAGTGATATCAGCAACTTGACTTGAGATTATTCTTCTAACATTTGGCAAAGAATGTGGCTGATTGTTGTTTTTGTTCTAAGAAATTGCCTGAGACTAAATTGAAGGGTTTTCAACCAATCTCTTTGGCAGAGGAAATTTCAAGACAACCTAATATTGACTGTGTCACGAGGTTATTGCTTGTCACTCTTGTGCAGATCTACTTACAGTGAAAAAGGGCAAGCAGGGCAAGAAGAAATACAAAATTCTCAGTTTGAAGGGAAAAAGAGCACCAGGAAATGTAATGTTGGAGTCAAGTCCTGTGCTCAAAGAGATGAGAAGTGTAAAGAAAGGCCTGGTGTGTAAAGGAATAAAGGGAGCAGTGCTCTCAGAGCAAGACCTCCCATCAAGCTAGTCCTGCAATATGTGAAAACAAAATACCTATGGAATCTTCTGCTCCTAAAACAAAGGGAAGCTTATTCAACAAAGAAGAGTACCAACAAATCAATGCTTATACAAATGTAATTCAGGGAGTAGGCGAGATTTCATTCCAAACAGGCATCAGTACTGGGCAGCATAGGCCACATAGATCTAGATTTAGAGTCCTGAAGGATATGGATGTAAAGGGGTTATGGAATCTTCCTCCTTAAAGAAAACTGCCAATTGTATGGCAGAGGAGTCCTGGCATGGAGGCCCAGAGAAGCCATCATATGAAGTTGTGAAAGAGAAACCTGAATTGGTTTGGAGACCCCAATGTGATGGAGATGCCAGAGCTGTGAGATATCTGCTAAAGGGGAGCTTGAACCAGCCTAAGAGAGAGAGGTATGCTGCAGTCATCAAAGCTGGAATTACCGGCGAGACCCAGGGGGCCATCTAAGTCTTTTGACATCAGACCTGGAGTTATAGAATTTGGAGTTTTCTTTGCTGGGTTTTGGTTTTGCTTTAGTCTAGTATTTCCTCACTATGACCATATTCTTCCCCTTTGCAATAGTAATGTATATCCGTGCCATTGTATGTTGGTATTATTTGATCTATTTTTAAGTTTTATAAAAGGCAGTTACAGTTAAAAGATCATCTTGAATCTGAGAAGTGACTTAGAACCTTGAAACAGTGTTAAGACTATGAAAGACGTTTGAAGTTGGATTAAATGCATTTTGTTTTAGGATATGGCTACAAGCCTGTGGGGGCCAGGGAGTGGAATGTGGGAGTTTAAATGAGAATTGCCCCAAAGGCTCATATATTGGAAAGCTTGGTTTCTAGTTGGTGGAACTCTTTTGGGTGGGATTAGAAGTGTGGCCTTAATGAAGGAGGTAAATCACTCAGGTTGAGCTTTAAAAGCCTACACCAAGCCCAGGCTCTCTTTCTGCATCATCCTGTGGATCAGAGATAAGTTCTCAGCTACTGCTCCAGTTCTATGCCTGTCTACCTGCCTGAGGCCATATTCCCTGCCCTGATGGTCATGGATTCATTCTCTAAAACTGTAAGTAAGCTCTCAACTAAATGATGTTTTTTATAGATTGCCTTGGTCATGGTGTCTATTCAGAGCAATTAAAAAAAAAGTAAGACAAGGTATCATGTCAAATGGACCTATGAAATGTCTATAGAATATTCTATTACAACACTAAAGACCACACATTCTTCTCAGCAGGCCATGGGATTTTCTCCAAATAGATCACGTATTAGGACACAGAGGATATTTCGTCAAAAGCAGAACTGGAATAAAACCCTGCATTCAGTCTGAAAATCATGAGTGAATTCTGGATATCAATAACAAACGAAAAGACAAACAGTACACGGATTTATGGAAGCTAAACAACACACTACTGAAATAAAATTGGGGGAAGATAGAAATAAAAGAAGGAGATGTAAATTTTTTTTAAAATGAAGGAAAATAAAAATACGACATTCCAAAATCTATGGTACACAATGAAAGCAGTTGTAAGAGAGAAGTTCACAGCACTATGTGCCTACGTAAAACATTTTGAGAGATCTTGAGTTAAGAACTTAATGATGACACTGCAGGCCCCAGAAAAACAAGAACACTCAATTTACACCTAAAAATAGGCAGGAAGAGATAATTAAAATCAGGGCAGAAATTGATTAAATTAAAAAAAATCAACAAAATGGAGAGTTGTTTCTTTGAAAAGTTAACGAGATTGACAAACTTTTAAACAAGTTAATCAAGGGAAGGAAAAAGACCCAAATTAATAAAAATCAGAGATGAGAGGAACCAGATAAACATTAAACAGAGGAACCTGAAAACAGATACTAAAGAAATTCAGAGAATCATAAGGGCATACGATGAAAACCTAGGATGGGACTGGGGTAGTGGAGGGAGGGGGCTTCAGTTGGGATATATAATGAATAAATTGTGAAGAAAAAAAATGTTTTTAAATCTATATTTCAGTATGGTGGTTTGAATGAGAATGTTCCCCGTAGGCTCTGGTATTTGGTTACTAGTTAGTGGCACTGTTTGAGAGGTTTAGGAGGAGTGGCCTTTGTAGAGGAAGTATGTCCCCTGGGAGAGACTCTGAGAGTTCAAGGACTTCACATTCCCAGTTTTCTCAACTAGGAACTTGCTTGCGGTTTGAGACGTGAGACCCTGAGCCTCAACTTCCAGGCCCAGTAGCCATGTTTGACACCTACTGCCGTCTTGTCCCTGCAATTACGGACACTGCTCCTCTGGAACTCTGGGGATAAAATAAAGTTGGTACAGTTATGGTATTGCACCACAACAATAGGAAAGTAATACATCCAAGAAACTGGATGATCCAAAAGAAATGGATGAATTTCTAAATACGTGTGACCTATCAAAATTAAACCAAAATGAAGCCAATAATTTATAGACCCACAATAACCAATGAGATAGAAGCAGTAATTAAAATCTCCCAACCAGAAACAGCCCAGAACAAGGTGGACACATCACAGAACATTACCAAATCTTCCACGAAGACCTATGACCCAGTACTCCTCAAATTATTTTATGCCATGGAAAAGGCAGGGCCACTTACAAAAATTATGATTATGAAGTCAGTATTACCCTAATACCAAGAGCAGACAAAGATCAAACAAGAGGGATAATTATTGGCCAATTTCTTTGATATACATAGATGCCAGTGCCCTCAAAAAAAATGGTTGCAGACTAAATTTATGAAGATATCAGATTAGCAATCATAATCAAGTCAGATTCATCCCAGAGACTGCAGATGGGGCTCAATGTAGATAAATCAATAAACATTATCTACCATATAAATAGACTAAATGGCAGAAACCACATGATACCTCATTGGATGCAGGTAAGACCTTTGCCAAATTCGACATTTATTTATGATAAAAGTCCTGAGGAGAATAGTAATACAGGTGATATATGTCATAAAAATAAAGGCAGTATACAATAAGATCACAGCTATGTTCATTCTAAACAGAGAAAAACCTCAAGCTATTTCCATTAAAACCAGGAACAAGACAAAGGTATCTATTCTCTGCACT
Source organism: Meriones unguiculatus (assembly GCF_030254825.1). Lineage (NCBI taxonomy): Eukaryota > Metazoa > Chordata > Mammalia > Rodentia > Muridae > Meriones > Meriones unguiculatus. The sequence continues at coordinate 32,308,519 of NC_083366.1, forward strand.
TCTGTCTTGCTCTTGAAGTCTTCATTAGAGCAATAATACAAGTGAAGGAGATCACAGGATGTATAAGAAGGAAGGGAAGAAGTCAGTGAATGTTTATTTGCAGATAATATAATTATATGCAGATGATAATGCAGATAAATTCAATACTCAAAGAGATCCTTAAAAGAAGCCAGATCACATTTGGTTTTTTTTCTCCTATTTCTCAAAGTGACTTGCACTTAGAAGACTTCTATGAACATTCTAACATCTCAACTAGGAATACTAACACATACACTTCTTTTGTATAGTGTCTGTGATGTCTATTCAGGCAGGAGCAATATTGCCTCTCCTACACAGTCCAGTTAAGCCTCAAAGAATAAATGGATGATGGAAAAATAAGGGAATATTTAGCAATAATTATTATAATGAGTTATTCAGAAGAAGGAAGGTGTTCTTTTATGTTTTTATTTTTTATCAGTTGTTAATCATTGAAATTAAGCATTTTTACTTGATATGAATGGAGTAAAAAAAATTATTTTCAACATATTGACTGTCTAGATAGGTTGGAGAAAAGGGAGGAAACTACTGAGTGAGAATGAACAAAAATCATTTTTTAAAAAATTATAGGCAATATTGTTTTCAGTGTAGTAGATTTTAAGTATCAGTCTCTTAGTACACTCTAGCCTAATGTTGATACAAAATCTATCATTTTATTTCTAAGTAAATGCTTTTATAAAAGGCCTGGACTGTGCAAAAAATATTTACATATACTTTTTTTTTTTCACTTAAAGTAAATTGTACTTCTGTCTAAAACCAGAGCAAGGCAGAGGAAGAGACTCGTATGGAGAAGTCAAGGCTTGATTTTAACTAGGTTGTGCACATGGTGTAACTATTTTCTCAAGGCAGCATGCAGTAGAAAACATGTGTGTTGTCTCACTGTTTTGTGTAAGCACTGTAGAGCAAATTAGCTCGTTCAATCAAAGGAATTCCATCTCCAAAAGAGGCACTCGCAGATGCCTCTTTTCTTGTACTGTTGAGCTTAAGCGCGTTTTCCTCCTTTGTCAGCAAGAACTAAATGTTCTTTTACACGTTTGTTTGTTTTCCTCTAGTGCCCATATGCATTGTGCATAATTCTCAGAGAATGGAGCATTGCTGATACTCAACAGCATCTCTGGGTGTCACTGTGTGTCACTGCTGAGCTAAGCTATGCAGCTCTGCTTCCTCAGTGAAGGTTCCTGCTTACACTGCTTCGGACAACAAGCAGCCGTTTTCATAATCATAATTGAGTATATACCATAGATCAATGTGTATTTATTTTCCCTTTGCTCTTGATTTATTTTTTTTAAAATTCAGATGCACAAAATAAAAGGTTTAGGAGAATTTTATTCTTAAAATGTTCAGATAGAGACTGTCCTGGCCCAAAGAAGCCTCTTGAACTACTAAGAATGTTATACCCTAGAATCAGGATCCTATGTCAAATGTCAGTCCAGCTTAGATTAGTTGTGTTGAGGAATGAACCAATCACTCATTATTCCACCCAGAAACTACTTATTCAGTGTTTCCTTTGTATCACACATAGACGAGGTGTTGAAGATACCATTCTAAGAAAAAAAAAAGTATAATATTTATAGCACAGTCCAGGCCTTTTATAAAAGTATTTACTTAGAAATAAAATGATAGATTTTGTATCAACAATCTTGTATTCAACAAGAACAGCTTCATAGAGAGTAGGGTATAAAATTGCTCAAGAGCTGCAATCCTGATTTGCACTAATAGCTCTGGTTCTGGTCTTCCAGGGGTGCTGCATTGGAATGACACTCTTGAACAGTTATTAGGACAGGCTGTAAGCAAGTCAGCAAAAACAGTATCTTTGTGCTGAAAATGCTGTTTCCTGTTGGGAAAATACTGGTGGCCGAGTTACCTAGAAATGAGGCAGGAGCCAAGGTTCACTAGGTGATACAAGGTATGGGGAAACTGGTAGAGGACCACACCTATCACCTGTTAGACAGAGGACGTACAGCCCCTAGGGACTCGCCTAGGACTATGGGTCTACTTGTGATGTCCTAGCCAGCCAAGGACCTGGCTCCCTCATAGGAGTGCTGGGTAACACTTTTCATTTCCTCTGGTCTAAGAGTTGAGTTCAAGCAGTGACAGAGTAGGGCAGGAAGGGAGACCAATACTCCTTTCAAGAGAGATTCCCAAATCAAGTGTAGAGAATCATGCCTTAAGCCACTCTAAGAAATAAATATTTATTCTATGGCTTCTGTTCTTTTAGAAACCCCCAACTAATAAAATTACACAGTACACTATACAGGCTTCATATCTGTTGTTTGTAGACACCTTCTCCGGCAGGGCTGAGAAGGTTGCTGAAATGGCATGGGCTTTCTAAAGGAAATCAGCCCAAGTTTGTTCTCCTAATTACAGAGTGACAGTGGGCCAGCATTCATATCACAGGTGACTCTGTCCATATCTAGTGTCCGGGCTATCCTCTGCTTAGATTCTACAGTCCTCAGACAAAAGTCAAAAGAACTGAATTATTAACATGATAGCAGCAAAGCTTAGGCAAGAAAACTCAGAAAAATGGCGGAAGTTGTCATCCACTGCCATCAAGATAATTAGAACCACTTTAAAATCTAATATGAAGCCCAGCCATTGTGAGTTACTATACAAGGACGTTTCCTCACACTAGATCTGGTATTAGTCCCTGAGACTAATCAAATGACCTCATTACTTAATAAATCTAAACCATGTTCAACCAGCTCTGGAAGAATATGGAAACAAGGTTGTACCTGCTCTAATGATTATGGCCCAAATATTGTGGACTTTGGGGTCTAGATCCTCATAAAAGAAAAAGAAAAGCAGGGGAACTGGGTCCTCAAAGTTGGTCCTAAGCACCCCCACATCTTTCACCTGGCTGGGAAAGCAAACAGCTAAACCAGGATAAAACCAGTGACCCTAAACCAAGGGACCCTACTTGGTGACCCAGAGAACATTTATACCTGTGGGCCAGCGGAAGACCACAAACTTCCCTTCAAAAAGCAAAGGAACACACTGACAACTGTTGACTCATACATCCTAAAACACCCCTCGCTCTGGCTCCTCTTGCTTTTTTCTGTAGAAATAATAATCCTGTAAATTCTCAGCAGAATGAGATCATTATTACCACCCGAATTAAAAACAACTGAACTCTGCCTTTCCTGCCTTTTCCCCTCCCCCTTCTCTTAAGTATCATGACGTCCATGCGCTTCCACAGTTTAAACAATATGTCTGACTTCATCAATTCTGATTGCTGAATTTGTTCCAAGCTACAATTATATTTTTAAAAAGCTTTCTAAGAAATATAGGGAAAATGTTTCACAGTCTGCTTCTATGAAGGTTTTAAATACACTCAATATACTGAGACCATTAACAGCCTTATGTTTAGGGTTTTGCTTTTTCAGACTTTTTATTTTTATTTTGGAGTACGTATGTGATTGTCTTTCTGTCATGTGTCTGTGGGGTGACCATGAAGGCCAGCAGAGAATGTCAGGTCCCATGAAGGTGAATTTACAGGTGGCTGTGGGCTACCCAACTCTTTTTTTTTTTTCTTAAGCCAAAGAGTCCTTTTTTATTATTGTTTTACATCAAGTGTGTGGTAAAAGTTTTTATTTTGAGAAAATCATTTCAGATTTTCTGTAATAAAAAAGGTTGCCAGACAACTCCTTATAAATTAAAATATAATTACAACATTTTCTATCTTCTCTGTTTTCACTCCAACCCCTCCCACACACCCCATACATACTTTTCCCTCTCAAAAACATGTTTTTTAGCATTTATTGTTGTGTATGTACATGTATGTGTGTGTGTGCATAAATACATAAATACAGCCCGCTTTGTTTGTTTAGTGTTAGTTGTATGTTTTTTTTATTTTTTTTATTTTTTTATGTTACATTTTATTAACTCTGTATCCCAGCCGTGTCCCGATCCCTCATTCCCTCCCAGTCCCTCCCTCCCTCCCTCATCTCCACCGTGCCCCTTTCCAAGTCCACTGATAGGGGGGACCTCCTCCCCATTCATCTGATCCTGTTTTATCAGGTATCTTCAGGACTGGCTGCAAAGCCCTCCTCTGTGGCCTAACAGGACTGCTCCTCCCTTCGGGGGTGGGGAGACCAAAGAGCCAGTCATTGAGTTCCTGTTAGAAATAGTCCCTTTTCCCCTCACTTTGGGAAACCAATTGGTTACTGAGCTACCACAGGCTACATCTGAGTGGAGGTTCTAGGTGCTACCCAACTCTTAAACAAACAACAACAACAAAACAACCCAAGAGATCACACTTGGTGCACAAATATGGTTCTTCTGGAACTAGCACAGCCATGGCTTTCCTGTCCTCACACTTTCTGTATTACTGATTTATATAATCATTATATTCATGCTTAAATTTTGGGTTTTTAATCTTGTGAAAGTGTGTGTCCTCTAAGATTTATCACATTTTTCAAACTAAAGTCCTTGAGGTGCTTCTTAGGCAAAAACCACACCCTTTATCAGCTTGGATGTAGTTATTGAAGATGGATTGCCCTGATAGACAGGCAACAACAACAAAGGAACAAAACTGGTGATATACAAATGTGGGCCACTGGGCGTTATGTAAATAACCTATCCATCTAGGGCAATTACTCTCACCCACTAGTCCTTTTGAAACAGGTAACCCTCTCCCTGCTCTCTTTCCACTCTCATCTTAGGAGTTCTTTCTTTTCTTAATAACTGTCTTTGCTGTTATTTCTAACCATGTGTCCCTGGTTTAATTCTTTGCCCTGGGTCATAAGAGCTGAAAATTTTATCAGATCTTCTGAGACTCAGATCTATGCCTGTATCAGTTCAGTCATATGATTTGAGAGATTGTAGGAAAGTACTGTAGTCTGGGCTTCGGTTGGTTTCCGCTCTTGGTGTCAGTTGTAAAGAAGGTGTGTTTGAAATGCTTGTCATCTTGAAAATGATGCTTTGTTGAGCATCATTTGTGGTATGGTTATTTCAGAATGTGAAAGTAAATTTCAGCCATTGTATAGAAGAATTGTCAGTGCTTGCTCTTCTGAATAGCCTTGTTTGACATTCATTATCTTTTGGTTTGAATCTATATCTATATCTATATCTATATCTATATCTATATCTATATCTATATCTATATCTATAAAATCTCTTTACAGCTTGATCCCAGTCCCACCCTCATGCCCCACCCTCCCCCCATTCTTCACTCTCCTTCTTCTCAGAGAAGGGGAGGGCCCGCAAGGTGTACCAAGTCCATCCTGGCACCTCAAGTGGGAGCAGGACTAAGCATTTCCTCTCCCACTGAGGCCCAACAAGTCAGCCCAGCTAGGGAAAGGGATCCAGGGGCAAGCAACAGAGTCAGAGACAGCTTCTCCTTCCATTGTTAGGGAGCCACCTGTTGACCAGTTGTACATCTGCTACATATGTGTCGGGGGTCTAGGTCCAACACATGCATGCTCTTTGGTTGGTGGTTCAGTTTCTGTGAGTCCCCATGGGCCCAGGTTAGTTGACTCTGTAGGTCTTCTTGAATTTCTTCATTTTAGATGTAGAAGCCATCTGAGTTTATCCAGGGCTACTTTACAGTACTTGTTGATATGAGAATAGTTGTTGGGGTGCTGTGTACACTATGTTAATGAAATAAAGATTCAGGAGCTACGAATTTAGTTCAGTGGTAGAGAACTGGCCTAGTACATGCAAGGTCTTGGGTTAGATTTCCAGCAATGAAGAGACAGAGAAACAGAGACAGACAGGCAGAAAGGTGGTAGAAGGGGTTGAGAAACCTCTATTGTACCATCTCTAGGAATGGGAAATAATAAGCCTGTGCTATTTTAGTTGCCTTCTAGAAAGAATTTTTAATAACCAACCCCTTTCAAGTGTTAAGTCTAGTAATGGAGGCTAGAAAGTTCTTGCTGCTGGTTTACAAATGAGGTAGCAAGCAAGTTTGATTGTTTTTAAGTCTTAAAATAAAAGCATATGATCTTCATTTGTTTTATAAATATATAGTTCTTATCTGTTCAAAGTTGTGATAAATTGACACTGTTTCACCTTATAAACTTATGTACTGTTAACTTCTTGAAATCTATTAAATTGTATATCTGGGTTAATTAAATGTCTCATAAAACACTAACGTACATTGGCTACTATAGACCATTCAAAGATACATGATCTTTGACTCAAGTAATTTATAGTGATACTAAGCATCTAAAAATAGTTTACTAAAAATATAGTTTATTTATATAAAATATCATCTGTTAAGTTGAAAGACAAATATTCTTAAGTTGCAAAATTCTATATTAGTTGTATATTTTAAATAAGGATTTTCTTCTAACATAGTTTCTAGAGAGAAAATAATTATAGTCATTTGTTTCTCCAGAAAAGTCATAGGTAATGGTAGCAAAGACTTGTAAATGCTGATGGGTGCCATTGAACCCCAACATCCACCAGTGTCCTTTGGTGAGCCCACTGGGAGTAACCCTGCTAACCTGTTAACTTTTTTGCTCATTTCTGGGTATGCCTAACGGGAAGTTATGCATGTGTTGAGATGTATTTAAGAGACATTATGGCATCCACTACTCAAAGACTCTCATGGTGAAATACTTTCACCATAAGCTTAGGTTAGAAACTTAGACAGACAGCAGACAGACAGACACACGCACACGCATGCTCATGCATCATGGAATACTTAAATATCATGCATCACCCACATTCCACAGTAGCTCCCCTGGAAGGACCAAAACTTCAAGTTAGCCTAGAATGCTTGCTCCCCCATCTTCCTAGGAGCTGTGCCTTTCTCAGCAGCCACTTTCTTCCTTTGCTCCTCCTTCCACCTTTCTTGAAACCCATGAGACTGCAGACTCAAGCATGGAGAGATGGAATAGTCCTAGTGGTATGGATTTTTTTTGTCCCCTTAACACGAGGAAAAAAAACCAATCAAGAAAACCAAAACCCTGCCAATTAATTCTTTTTCTTTCTTTTCTTTTTTTTTTTTTTTGAAATAGGGTTTCTCTGTGTGTAGTTTTGGCTGTCCTGGAACTCACTTTGTAAACCAGGCTGGCCTCGAACTTATAGAGAACCTCCTGCCTCTGCCTCTTGAGTGCTGGGATTAAAGGCATGCTCCACCTTTGCCCAGCTCCATTTGTATTTGTAATGTGTATGGCAATCTGGAAAAGGATCAGACTCTTCATGAAGACAGGAGGCTTCTCAGGCAAACCTGACCACATGGGCCTTTTTAGTGTCCTATGAGAAAGAGACATTGCTCTTCCAAGGTCAATAAATAACGTCAGAAATGTCTGTGGTAAGGATTTGTATTCCAGGATTGAAGGCCTTGGTCTCTGGAAAGACAATGAAAGTGATCAATTAAAACCTAGGATAAATAAGCCCAGGGACTGGGATCTCAAAACATGTTCTAACCCTCTTGTGTATCACACTCAGTTCAGCAGGGATGCCTGAGTGTGACAGAATTGGGAATGCTCTCAACAGCAGGCAGTCTTGAGGACTTTCCACTGGCTGACAGGGCTGTTCCTGTACTCCTGAGCCCCTCCACCCCCGCCCCGTTTCTTCTCTCTACCTCTTGTACTTCTTGTTACAGTACAGAATTGGAATTTTATTCTAAAGGGGGAAAAGACTAATACTTTATTTTGAGATCATCTGGCCAGTTAATGGGAGGTTTGGCCTAAGGATGGAAAAACCTGTATTTTATCCTACTCTTTGCACACCTGAAGAGAAGCAGATCTAGGAGATACGCAAATGGATTAGTTGCTCAAAATCCCATTAACCATTCACCCAATATACTGACCGTCCCAAATAAGGAACACATCTCTATGATTACAGTATCTCAGCAGGGATCTGTGGATGTGGCAAGGTGGTAGAGAGACTCTTCTCATGAATAATGAGAACAGAGAGGTCACTCAAGGGGAGGAAGAAAATTCTGCCCTATTTCAGGCTAGGCGAGCCCCTTAGAAAACGGAGGTTTTCTCAGGAGGCCACCTTCTACTGTTTATCACTTGAAGAGGGAAAAGGGGAAAGAAGACTTTGCCTTAACGTCTTCACAACAAGTTTCACATTTCATTGTTTTTGCTTCTACTGTGCATCTAATTGAAACTATCAGTTTAGGCTCTGTGACTTTAGATCTAAGTTTTCTATGTAGTTTCTAGGAATTGTCATGGTTTTAGAAGTACAGGTTTTGGATTAAGGATTGCTTAATGCTGTAGAGAAAATGATAACATCAAGAGTCTAACTGAAAACCTTGGAAAACTGAGGCCTCAGGCTTCATCAGGAGCAGAAAGTGCTAGGACACCAGAGGTCACTGGGCAGCAAGCCTTCTTTGTTTCGGGGAGACAAAGAAGAAAGACAGAGCAGATAGGCAGATGGCACCCGCTGTTCAGGACTCTGGCTCCAGCAGGACCATAAGTATAAATAAAAGCTATAAAAATCTTTGATTTTCATATCTAACTTTATGTATGGTTATATGTATACATGTATTGTATATATGTGTTTTTTGTATTGTTTATGTGGTAGCAAGTTGCTTTATAAAGGAGTGGGCACATGAAATAAAATTGTTAACTCAAGTTCCTTTTAGTTCACAATGGGAGCTTTAGAGCTGCCCCACAGGTTAAGCTTAGCTAAGAGCAGCAATATGCCAAGCAAGCATAGCAGCTTACATTTCTAGATGTTCCAAAACATGCAGCTATCCAGCATTCTCATAATCTACAGCACCTACAGGCATGCTGATAGATGAGTCTTGTCAAAGATACATACATCTTTTGATGTTTGCTGACATCAGAGGGGATGATCTATGCTGACTGAAATAACTAAAACGGTTATTATTTGAAACATAATCTCTCCCTTTTGAGTCATCACTGCCTTTAAAAACATCTTAAATCTTAAATATAGACTGCTTATAACTGAGAGGTGTTAAAAGACTTAAAACATCAAGGGACTAGGGAGGTGGCCCTGCCGTTAAGAGCATTCAGTACTCTTGCGGAGGACACAGAATTGGTTCTCAGCGGCCTCATGGTGTGGTTCATAACCACCTGTAACTCCAGGTCCAGGCATCCTGTGCCCTCTTGTGGCCTCCCCAGGCTCCTGAACACATGTGGTGTCTATAAAACTCATATAGAGTCTCTCTCAGACACACATAAATAAAAATATTTTTGAAAGATAATTGAAAACTTTCTTTAAACAATAAAAGCAGTCTCAACTTATTAAACACACAGATAAATCATATTTATGAATGCATCCATAATTGCAACACTATTTTGTGCTTTTTTTTCTTCCCTATTTCTTTCAGCAAGTTGGTATAATATAAACTTGATGATTACAATCTCATTTTCCTTTTAAAGCTATTCTACCTTTAATTCCCTTCTTGGAATTCTTTGTGCTACATACTCTATATATTGAGTATAACCATCAGTATTTACTTTTTCAGTTCTCTTGGCATAATATAGGGTATGGCTTTCCTGGCTCTTAGACTTTGAGGAACTATTGCTTGGTACAATGATGTTAACTCATGTTTGGACCCTGTATTTTTAACCTCTTTGAGAAACTGAAGTCTTTTGTGATATAGCAGTTACAGAATAACTTCTTTGTGATATAGAGATTCCAGCATAGTAGATCCAAATAGTCTACGCTAGCCACTGGATAGAATAGAAAAAGAGCTTTATGGTCCTCTTAAGGTAAGGTCAACACATTTCAACAGCAAGAAGGAGATATGAGCAGATATCACCCATCAGATTTCTGGAACTCTCAGGGAGGAGTTAAGGCAGGACAATAACAGATGCAGTGCAAATGGCCTACAAAAATGGTGATAAAATTAATATGCCAAGGAAATCATGTTGCAGAGAGAAAGATTGCAAATACACATACCAAGAAAACTGGCACTGTGCAAACAACCACAACAGTTCTAGTCGTCTGTGTATCAGTCGCCGAGTCTCTAACTGTCTCTCTGCTTTGGATTGCTTTCCACTCCTTGCGAGTGTACTATTTCTTAATAAACCACTTCTTCTGTAACTGTGTATCTTTGCTAAATCCTGGGTTCTAGACAAAAGAAGCTAGTATCCCAGCAGCAGCCCTCCCCACCCCATCCCATACCCTTGATACCAAAACTAAGACTTGAATGCCCTCTCAGAGGAAAAACACCTCAAAGGTGCTACTTGATTCTTTTTAAGGTCTCTCTCTCTCTGTCTCTCTCTCCCTCTCTGTCCCTTTCCAGCCAAAGAACAAGTGCAAAGCTCAGGGGCAAGAAAAAAGATTGGTGTGTTGTGCAACAGGGGAAACTTAGCCAGAGTTAATCTCTTTCTAAATGAGGAAGACTGGGGAAAATGCTGGAGGAAAGGAACAGGGTAAGGCCTCTGACATGGTAGTGTCGCAGGAGCCATGGGATGATGAGCATTCTCAGTAAGAAAGGGGGCACTGCGCTAAGGTTTCTGTGCTAAGCCTGCCCCTGGGTGTTTAGCAGTTCAGGCTTGAGCAGAAATTCAGAGCTTCTCAACCTAACACATAATGTGCTCATGCTCTAGGTGTGTTACTCATAACTTTCTAAGGAAGAGAGTTGCCCTGTACAGGAGATAGCAGCAATGCCCCGTGTTGGATGAAAGCTACGTGTGTGTGTGTGTGTGTGTGTGTGCGCGCGCGCTAGCATCACAAACCATCTCACAGTGAACATCAAGGGCCTTTGTTCTTCTTCCTACATGGTTAACTCAAGAACTAGTTAAATATTCAGACTGTTGTGCTTAGTAAATTTCCAAAGCACTATGCAATGAAAGCATTTATATAGTTTTTAAGCAAAGCTTCCCTTAGTGCCTGTCTGCGGAACTACTGCCGAAGCAGCTCAAGGATCCAGGAGTTAGGGATTCCAGCTCAGATGTATGGACCACACTTGAAGCATTGCTTCTCACCAACTGAGACTTTGCAGCATCTGTTCCAGTCTGAGCAGCTCGGGCTCTTTCTCATATTGAACAGGAACAATAATCCCAGCTACCTCTTAGGAAACGAGCTCACAGGGGGGAAATGCAGTGCAAATCATGATGCATGGTGCTTAGAACCTGTGAGCTGTCATTCCAGATAGCCAGGGCTATTACTGAAGATATGACTGCCTTGATATGATCGTCCTCTGAGCCAAGCAGCCACCATCTGGGGGAATTCACCTGTACCTCTCTGCCTTGCAAGAAAGTCATTCTTTGTGGATGGTTTAAACCCCAGCAGAGAGAGGCAGAGTGGGCTATGAGATTCTCACCTGAGTATCCAGCTGTTCCCTACTTGGAAATTCAAGCAGCTCAGGAGAGGGGCCAGAGTCTACAGAGGCCAGAAAGTCTAGAGGAGTCAGGCTCCATCTATGATGATAAGGGGAGTCCGTCATTCTTGCTGGATAAGGTTTTTCAGGTGCAACCCTGGTGGAGGAGGAGTGCCCACACCCCCATTAATAACCCCTCACCTAGGCTCTGTAATAAACTCACTGGCTTCCCAGAGTGAAGTTTTGCAGAATCATGCCTGGGTTTGCCATTGGGAGCTTAGGAAAAGAGAGACATTGGTATGTCTCTCCCTGGGAAGGGATTTTACTAACAGTGACACAGCAAAAGGAAAAGAAGGGGATTTGGCAGGAAATCTGAGAGAAGTTGGTTGAGCTTTTCTTCCATGAAAAGCTCCTAGAAACAAAAGCAAGAGGCCCATTCTATTTGCCCAATAGTATCCCAGAATTCCTGACTCTGAGTGAAGAAAATGCATTGCTCTTTTCCCAAGGCATATAGCCAGTGCCCATATTAATTGTTACATATTACCTAAGGCCTAGTGTATGTAACTTTTAAAGGACCACCACAGAGCAATTGATTCCACATAAAAATTTACTTTTGACAACGGCACACACACACACATCACACAAGAAGGACTTGACATGCAAATAACATCATCTCAAAATGGAGCACAGTGGGATTCTTGGGAGATGCAGGCCATGGAAGGGGTGGGTGATAGATCTCAATTATTGAGACGGCACTTGAGAAAATTCCGGGCTGGGCAGCGCCGATGGTCCCTGGGCTCAGGCACATTCCATTATGAGTGGGAGGGATTATAATGGAATGACATGGATGGTTTCTTATAATCAGAAAAGCACACTGACCTTCACGCTACACAGGTGCAGCAGCATAGTGAACCACCACGTGTATGCGCATCAATTCCTGGGGAAGAGTCCAACGAGGTTAACTTAGCTTGTTTTCCAAGCAGAGAGAGACAGTGACATCACCCACACAGAGGAATACGCCCCGCTCCCACCAACATCCTCTGCTCAGAGAAGAAAAACATGTACAAGGAAAAAAGAAAGCCACATTAACAATCATAATTAGCTTGAGTAAATAAGTAAAAATTTGCAAATAATTATGCCATAAATAATTTGATTTTTTTATTTTAACACTCAACTTTGAGAACTAAAAAAAATATTAAGAAATTATGTTTTCTCTTTCTAACAAACAAAGAGTTGGTCTCTTGGGGATCTACAAGTGAGGGGAATTTTTGTCTGCCTAGTCCTTTAAGAAAGTCTTTTAATAAAACTACATAAAAGAATCCACAGATATGTGCTACTCACTAGTGTTCCTCACCACAAAGGAACTGTCTGATATTAAACTGCTAAACCTATCATGGACTTCATCTCTTTATTTATTCAGGCATTTGTCAGATATGAAAGATTAAATAGGAAGTACTTACTGTCTACAGAGGTTTTTCCATTAAAGTCCTATCACCACAAAAGTCCAGTGTCCTAGTTAGTTTTGTCAACTTAACAGCCTAGAGTCATCTGAGAAGGGCTCCTTGGTAAAGGAACTGGTCAGATTAGATTGAGATACCCATAGGGCATGTCTGTGAAGGACTGACTTGACTGCTAGCTTAAATGAAGGGTCCAGCTTATTGTGGGTGGTACATACCCTGGGCATGGGTCCTGGACTGGGTAAGGAAGCTGGCTAGGCAGGAGCCTGTGGGCAAGCCTGCAAGTGGCATTCCTCCGTGGTTTTTCATTTCAAGTTCCTGCTGGAGTCCCTGCCGTGACTTCTCTTAATGCTGGACTATAGCCTGTAGCTGAAGTAAACTCATTCCTTCCCCGCGTTGTCGTGGGTCAGAGTGGTTTAACGGAGCAACATACGCAACCTGGAACAACTATTAAGTGATAATGAGGGACCCAACCCATACCCTAGGCAGGTGATATTGGGGGCCACACCATACCGTAGGCAGGTGGTCCTAGGCTTTGCAAGAAAGCTAGTTAAACTTGAGCTCATGAATGAGTCAGCAAACAATATACTCTATGTTTTCTGCTTCAAGTTCCTTAAATGCTAGAGTGTGTGGTTTGAATGAAAATGACCCCATAGGCTCATATATTTGAATAGTTAGTGAAGAGAGAGTAAAACTGTTTGGGAAGCACTGGTGGAATGACTTTGTTGGAGTGGGTATGGCCTCCTTGAAGGAGGTGTGCCATTGGAGGAGAGCTTTGAGGTCTGAAAGCTGGTGCCACTCTTTCTTCCTGCTGCCTGTAGATCAGGGTAGACACTTTCAGCTTCTGCTCTAACACCATGCTTGTGTGCTTCCGTCTATGATAGTCATGGAATAACTCTATAAAGCTGTAAGCAGGTCCCCAACTACATGCTTTCTAAGAGCTGCCTTGGTCATGGTGTCTCTTCCTAACAATAGAATAGTAACTAAGACAGACTATAACCTATAGGCTGAAATAAAGCCACTTCCCCTCTAAGTTGTTTTTGGTCAGATTGTTTTTTCACAGCAACAGAAGATAAAATATAACAGAAATTGATACCAAGAGTGGGGTGTTGCTGTGATGACAATTTGGACAATTTGTGTTGACCGTTTGGACAATTTTGTTGGAAATATTTGGAACTTTAATCTGGAAAAGCCATTGAGTTCTGGTAACGTGTGTGTGTGTGTGTGTGTGTGTGTGTGTGTGTGTGTGTGATGGATTGTGGTAATGGGAGTTTGGGCTATAAGAATTCTGAGAGAAAAACAACCAATGGGGGCCTGACATGTAAGGTTTCAGAGGAAAGTAAAGACCTGTATACCGTATAACTGGGCTGGGTGGTGTTTGTGTGACATAGTGGTGCCTAACGTGTGATCAGCTGGGACTGAGAATCAGCTACAACTAACAAGGGATCAAGTCAGAAGAAATCTGTGCTTCATTGGGAAAATAGGAAAGTTATTCATCAGGGTTGGCACACAGAAGCTATGGTCTTACTTTGGAGGCCAAGACTGCATTTCAATCTGGCAGCATAACTTAGCAAATAGTATGAAAGAGTTGCCCAGGTGACACTGATTATAAAGGGATGAAAGGGGTCATGGAGAGCAGCTGAATCTTGGGAAGGCTGAATTCCCTGTGAAGAGGGCAGGGAAGGCCATTAGTGAAGAGGCAGCATTAGTTGCAATGGAAGGCCAGGATATTGAATATCCATGATAGCAAGATATCTGCCAAGGGCAGTTGGAAGGTCTGAAGTAGAGCTGGCCTAAATTTATAAGAAAAGCTATCTAAGCCGCACAAGGCAGAACTGGAGAAGTGCTCCAAAAGTGCACCAGCCCTTTTGGAGCCAGAGAACTATACCGTGAATCATAGATGTTAGGCAGTGTTCTATAGGATTTAGATTTACGCTGCTGCATTTTGGTTTTGCTTTTATCTGATTGCTTTAATGCACCATTTGGAATCATAAGTATGTAGCTTTTTAAAAATTAATCTGCAAGACTCCTATTAGGAGACTGAATTTTTAAGGAAACCACATATTTTTAAAGCGGTAGAATTTTTGAAATAGTATGATCGAAACAGGAGATCTCGGGAACAAGGAATGAATGGTTATGGATTAGAGTAATGTGTTTGTGTGTCAGGTTGACAAGGGTAGAGTGTCCTAGTTAACTTTGGTTGTGAACTCCACATAGCCTAGAATTATCTGAGAAGGGAGACCCAGTTAAGATCCCCTGGATTAGACTGGTCTGTAGATATGTGGCAGGGGATAGGGGAACTGTCCTGATTATTAACTAATGTAGGAGGACTCAGTGAACACCCGGCAGCTCCATTCCCTAGTCAGACAAGTCTGACTAGCTAAGCAGGATGAAGCCAGCAAGCAGTGTTTCTTCCTCGTTTCTGCTTCATGTTCCTGACTGAGCTCTTGCCTCAATGTTCCTCAGTGATGGACTGTAACCTGTAACTGAAATAATCTTTCCCTGCCCCATTGCTTTTGGTTAGGATATTTGGTCATGGCAATAGAAAAGAAATATTCAGCAACAGCCAATTATTAACATGTTAGCGACTCTTTTAAAAACTAAACAGAGAGAAGCCAGTCAGAGAAAAATGCTTATGAAATCTAGGTATCATTTTGGTTCATGAGTCTTTCTTTATTTTGACTGAATGCCCTATTTGTCCTCTGACGTCAAAGTTAACATGAAATTAATTAAAATGACCTTGTTTCAGAAGAGAAAAAAAGCATCATATGATGTCAATGTTTCAAAACCCTATTGAAATTTGAAGCTTTGCTGACAAATGTGTTTATATATAAATGATCTCTTCAGGGGAAATGTGAAAAGAGGTGGCTCTTTAGAGACTGGGGGAGGGAGGTCAATACAGAAGAAGGAAAGATGAGGGTAAAATAACAATAAGGATGTCTGAAAGGCCATAAAGAATCATGCTATTAACTATTTATCTAAAACAAAACTCTAATATACATAGTTCTCTATAGTAATATACATATATAGTTTTAATGAAATTTTCTTATCTGTGCTGACAATGTTCTCTCCAAAATCCAAAGATCACCTAGAAAAACCTAACAATACTAGGTGGGAGAAGCCCTTTTTAGTTGTGATCAGGGATGTCCAAGATACTCAAAGCATTCAGCCTTCTTCTGTTGCTCTTGGTTGCCCCCAGATGTAGAAAGTAGGTTCCTATTGCTGAAGATACCAGGTATTTCAAAAAAGCAGCCCAGAAACTCCCGAGCTAGAACTGACCTGAACGACTCCTCCTGGAGGACTAGCTTTCATGGTACCAGAAGGCACCATGCAAACTTTCAAAGAAGAGAGGAAACTAACCATCCTACCCATCTATGATGCTTATGAATCGTATCAATTACCAGCCTGCAACAATAACCCTAAGGGTTCAGTAGTGGCATGCATACCTTGGTAGTAACCAAGTGCTTTCTAATTGTAATTAAGACCTACCAAACAAAATGGGAGAACAGTAACTGTACTGGAAACCTAGCTAACTATTCAGTGCTAGTGAAGTCATGGATATTGGAGCTGAACCTACAACCGCTATTTTACCAACCCCATAAATCTCTAACAACAGGCTAAGCATTTGTCTTTATATCTACAGATAAGTGTAGTTTTTACCCCTCATGAAGGAAACATCTCTTTGCAACAGACAGGGTCTCCTACAGAAAGCCACAAACAATCAAAATACAGGGATGTGGAGCCCAGTCCTAATATATCTACAAAACGCTCTTACACCTAAATCTTAGAGAACATTGTGAAAGAAAGGGTGGAAATACTGTAAACCATTAGATCATGGAGTTTGTGCTGAGATTTCATCTCTTAGTAATGTCAGAAGCTACACACATAAAGTCTCTCCATCATGTCTGTGAAAACCCGAGCTGAGCAAGGACAACCCCAACAGACATATCAAAGTGGATGGTGGGGGAAAAGGCCACAAGGCCTCTACATTTAAGCAAAGATTTACAAGCAACAAAGAAATGCAGAAAATGGGAGAAATTGTCTTCCCCAGGGAAGAACACAGCAATTAGTTAGCCAATACCAAATGGTCAGCCCTAAAAACACAAATACAAGTAATAGAATTCAGACTGAGCAGGTTATATTTAGGAATATATATATGTATAATGTATATACTTGAACTTATATGCATGAAATAACAATTAGGGGGAAAAGAGGCCATGGATTTGAAAAAGAGCAAAGAGAGATCTGTGGGAGAGTTTGGAGAGAAAAAGAAAGGGAAGGAAGAAATGTTGATGTATTATAATGTCAAAAATTAAAATATTAAGAAGAAAGATGAAGAGGAAGAAGAGGAGGAGGAGAAGGAGGAAGAGGAAGAAGAAAAGGAGGAGGGGGAGAAGGAGGAGGAGGAGGAGAAGAAGAAGCAGTAGCAGCAGCTAACACAGCAGAAAAGTCATAGAAAGTTTGCATTCTTGGTGCATTTGTTATGTTCCTAACTATGGTCTGAGCAAATGTAACAGCTATGTTCTAAGTCCTTCTCTGTGTTTGACATCACAACAGGTGATACTGGGTTCTCAGGAATAATGGACATCACATGACATCCCTTTCTCTAGCCCTTTACACCATTATGATGTAATGGTGTAGCTTCCTGCTAGCTTCATCGCTAGCTTCCTGCTTGATCCCTTAGAAGTCTCTTCACTTATCAGAACATCTTTTCTCATGTGGAGACTGTTGGGACCTTAAAAACTTACACTAGTGGTGCATGCTCATGTGTGTAGCCTTTGGCGTAAGTTGCTTTCTAATACCGTAATAAAACACCACAACCCAAAGCAACTGAGGAAGGAAAGGGTTTATTTGGCTTACATATCTATTGGCTGTGGGGAGCCGAGGCAGGAACTGGAGCAGAAGCCACGGAGGAACATTGCTTACTGGCTTGCTCCACATGGCTTGCTTAGCCTACTTTCTTATGCCATCCAGGACTGTCAACCTAGGAGTGGCACCACCCCATGCCTCCCCCACCCCCATAGTGGTCTGGGCCTTTCCACAACAGCCATTAACCAGGAAAGTACCCCATAGGCTTGTCCATAGGCCAATCTGGTAGGGGCATTTTCTCAGATGAGTTTCCCTCCTTTCAAATGACTCTACTTGTGTCAAGTTGACAAAGAAACAAAACTAACCAGGAAAGCCTTCTGTCAAACACTGTCAACTCCTAGACAGTGGTGACAGCTTAAAGCACTCATTTGGAGTTCAAGCCTAGTACCCCCACACTGGGGGTATCCTGCTAGCACCCTGGCCAAGCCCAGAGTCTTTGTCCTCATGCCCAGTCATTTTTCTAAAGTCTAGACTTAGGAATAGTCCCTCCATCTACCCAATGCTTGTCAGGAACATAGAACTCTACATCAATTCTATATATCTCCCACACCATAATTTTTGTCTGAGATCATCTAACTCTACATTTTATTTTTTTAGAGTTCATCTGCTTCTCACTATTTTTGCTGCCTCCTGTATAGCCTCTTCCTCACCTAGTTCCAGTCAGTTCCAGTGGGTCGGCATTCTCACCCTTGCCCCAGATACATTCTCTACAATAGGCATAATGCTTTATTAAAAAACAAAACAAAACAAAAAAAACTGTCAGATCTCATCAGGACTGTCTGCATTGTCCTCCTCTATGGCCTGGTAAGGCTGCACCCCCCTTAGGGGGAGGTGATCAAAGAGCAGGTCGTTGAGTTTATGTCAGAGATAGTCCCTGTTCCCATTACTAGGGAACCCACTTGGACACCGAGCTGACATGATCAGATAGAAGGGGAGGAGGACCTCTCCTATCAGTGGACTGGGGGAGGGGCATGGGAGGAGAAGAGAGAGGGAGGGAGGGTAGGAGTGGAAGGGGACGAGGGTGTGGGCTATAGCTGGGATACAAAGTGAATAAACTGTAATTAATAAAAACATAAAGAAAAAATTAATAAATTGAAATAAAAAAATTGAAAATAAATTGAAACAAACAAACTGAGAAGACTCTTTTCGTTACTTCATTGCTCTAGTGTCTTGCCACTTTAGGCTCACGTCCCAAGTACCAGCTACAGACTTATTTTATACAAACATGAGGAACAGCTCTGGCCCCGCTCTTACCACCAGCTTCATTGCTGCCTGCTTCCTCCCACTTCTAACTGTCCATTCTCACAGGGAATGTTACATTGCTAAAAGGCACATGGTTCTCCCTCTGCCTGACGTCGGTTTCCATTGGTCCTTCCTTTGTGATAATCTTTGGTTCTTACCCTCATCGGAGTTTTTCCACCCTTGGGACTATCACCTTGTGTACCTAGCATGGCGCCTGTTGTAGCAGGGGTCCCGAGAAGCTAATAGAAAACACCTGTAACAGGCCAGTCAGGACTCTACCCTGCCTCCCACCGTGGTAGCTCATTATCTTTCCTCTGTGACCAAATTCCTCCTCTCTCCTGTTCGTATTATAAATGGCTTGTGGCAAATCCTGCTGCTTAGGGAAAAAAATTTCTGTTTACGGGGCAATTTATCAAACTCTATTAATCAAGCATAAAACGCCTAATCAAAATATATGTCACTTTTGGTTGCTGTGTGGTAGGAGCAATGAAGGGTACGGAAAAGGTGTAAATGCTTGGTTTAACTAGCGTGGGACTCAGGCTACACATGGACGTCTGCTGAGTCTGTGCCTATCAACACATACAATAAACCTGCTGCCTGGCTCACATCATCTTGCATATCTTATTTCTGAATCCACTCCCCCCGCCAAAAAAACCAACCAACCAACAAACAAACAAAAAACCCCACTATAACAATGGTATTCTCACAATACCCACAAGAATGTGACGAAGAATTAGACATCCAGGGCTGTCTAAATCTTTAAGGAACTCACAGGCTAGATTTTCAAATATTTTATTATTTTTTTTTAATTTGCATGATAGCACAAGAGAGTCTGGACACCCACAGAGACCAGAAGAATCTGGTCCTCTGGATGCTGATGGTTGTAATGCACTTGATATGGGTTCTGGAAACTGAATTCAGGGTCCTTTGGAAGATCAGCAAATGTTCTTAGACCCTGAGCCATCTCTCCTCCCCCATAGACTAGATTTAAAATCATATAAAAGGAGAATTTTGTTTCACTCTGATCCAGGCAAGCAGAGAGAATAGCAATTTGTAACTCTACCTGGCTTGAGCTGTGCATACACCCCTGTGACAATAGTGCATCAAGCAACCTAGGACAACCCACCCGCACTGAGTTCCAAGGATACCTGACTCTGAACAGTGAAATAAGCTCCTCTTCTCCTTGACAACCACCAAGCATGGAGAGTTTCTATTCAAATATTATTCCTAGGCATATCTGGTAGGAAAGCAAAGGAGCACTTCTGCTCTGGTCTTAGGTGCAAATGCAATTAAAATAGTGTGTCTTGGTGAACTTTTAATAAAAAAAAAATACCTTTACCATCTTCTGCTGGTGCACAATCAGGTGTGCATATAATTAAAATCGGATGCACGGTGGAAAGGGACATGGACAGTAGAAAAATAATCTTATATGCCTTCAGTGACAATCAAAATAGAAAAGCTGGCTCACCATACCCTCTAGTGACAGGAGTCATACATGAACATCATAAACAAAGTCCTAACACCACCTGAGGCCTTGAACACCCTCGCCGTATGACCCCCTCTCACTATTGACCACATATTTCCTTCCACGACTCTGCTTTTGAATACATTTTGCTTGATACTTTGTAATCTCTGTGTACCTTTATTTCAATTCTTTTCATAAGGAAGCCAAGGACCTGAAAACACCTAGACCCCAACCGCAGTAATACACTATCCTGAAACCACTGTTAATCCAGTTATTTGAACACATACAAGAGAGTAAAACCGGAGGGGAAAAGGACCATTCACATTAAATGTGATGTTAAAAAGCACTTACTAGTAAGGGTTTTGCTATGTTTCACATTAAATTTTTACTACAAACTGCTTCTTATAGTTTACTACTTGTTTAACCTGGAAAGTTGATTCTAGAAGAGGCATAGGAGCATAAGTAGAGAAAGTGCCTGGGGATGGAGAACAATCCAGCTAGATATCTAGAAATCTCCTACTCCCCTAAAGGTAACACCTGGATGGACCCTTCTGTTAACAATAAGCTACAGCCTAAGGAAATTAAGAGATCACATGGGAGCCAAGTGAGCTTTCTATGCAAAAGGAACCAAATATGTGTTTCTACTCGTTACCTTCACCCAGATCTGCACAGCTGTTTATTTCTGCGATAACGGAACTAGCCTGACCACTGTGAATGAATGCAAAGAATTGCAAACCCCAAGATATCACATGACAATACTGTATCGTGTTTTTGGCAAGAAAGATTTTTAAAAAGTTTACTCATCCTGGGTAGAAAAGGAGCCAACACTCTACTCCATATCCCGTGGGCAACAACATTATGGAAGAGGGTGTTGAAAATCTGTAAAACTAGAGCATGGGGTGGGGAGTAGAAAGTAGTGTTTTTTACTGGTATGATAAGACCATCATTTAGCTGATCAGCTGTAGTGGAGTGTGGAAAGGTTCATTCACAGTTAGGACAATAAAATAACCCAGACAGTATAGTAAATAACTATGTCAATGGTGATGAAGCTTCAATATATCATCCTGAAAGGGGAAGGGAGGATCTGAGATTCTGATCTTCAGTCTCTCTGGCCCCAGCTGCGTGTGGCTTTGGACACAGGAGTTAGATGGTTGACTTGGGGGTGGGACTCTGAGGTAGTGGAGCTGCCCATGAACCACCCAAGTTCCTGTAAGCAATTCTACAAAACTCATCTGTTTATCAAACTGGACTTGACAGACGTTTTCTTTGGTTTGTCACCTTCTTAAAGTCACATAGCAAATAGTCCAATGTGTGAAGAAAGTTTCATTTGTAAATATCCTGAAGCTAAGGTAATTATTTCTTTTTTTAATTTTTATATTAATTACAGTTTATTCAATTTGCATCCCAGCTGTAGCCCCCTCTCTCATTCCCTCCCAATCCCATGCTTCCTTTCTCCCTCATCTACTCCCATGCCCCTCCCCAAGTCCATTGAGCGGGAAGGCCCTCCTCCCTCTCCATCTGACCCTAGTCTATCAGGTCTCATCAGGACTGGCTGCATTGTCTTCCTCTGTGGCCTGGTAAGGCTGCTCCCCCATTAGGGGGAGGTGATCAAAGAGCCAGCCCCTGAGTTCATGTCAGAGACAGTCCCCTGTTTCCTTTACTAGGGCACCCACTTGGATACTGAGCTGCCATGGGCTACCTCTGTGCAAGGGTTCTAAGTTATCTCCATGCATGGTCCTTGATTGGAATATTGTCTCAGAAAAGACTCCTGTGCCCAGATTTCTTTGGTTCTGTTGCTCTCCTTGTGGAGCTCCTCCAGGTCTTCCTATCTCCCCCTTCTTTCATAAGATTCCCTGCACTCTGCCCAGTCAATTACTTCTTTAAAAGCACAACTATATTCAGTTCCTTGTCTAACTCGAGTTGTATGGCCTGGGAAAACACAATTGGAGCACATTTCACAAGCTCTCTGTAAACTCTAGTGGGACAGATCTGAGGACACCTCGGACACAGGAAGGGGGCAGCCTTACAACCTTGGGCAGCCCTTCCCAAGGTTGCCCTGTGATGGGTCCTGACCAATACCCCTCCATTGTTTCCCAGAGCTCCTGCCATCCTCTCCAGTATCTGAAAATCAGTCATTCCTCTGGCTGGCTCTGTCATTATTTATGAGTGCTGAAAGGTGCTAGTATCATCTTTGCTGGTCTGATGATTAGCTGTAGCTACTAGGTCAGCAAAAAAGATATGATTTTTATAATAAATCAAAGAAACCAGGCAAAAATATTATCCATGGGCTACATGAATAAAAGACAAGATCATTCATAGATAGGAAACATATGAAGGCTAGAAAACTGGGCATGGTACATATGCCTTTAAAGTAAGCACCGAGGAGGCATAGGTAGGCAGATCTTGTAAGTTCAAGACTAGCCTGGTATACATAGAAAGTTCCAAGACAGGCAGAGCTACATAGTGAGACACTGTTCATCTTTAAAAAGGCTAATGACCTAATATAAAAGATTGAACACTTAAATGTTTTATGAATTATAGAAACAAATGTATATTTTCTGTTTAAAACTCCAAGCTATATAGGAGACAAGGAATATGATGAGAAGTCTTCATAATCCCGTTTTTGAAGAAAGTCATGGTTTCCAGTTTAGAGTAAATTTCTTTTTTTTTTTTTTTAAATTCACTTTACATCCTTGTTGTAGCCCTATCCCTTCTCCCCTCCAAGTCCCACCCTCCCACTCTCCCCCTCCCAGCTCCCCTTGGGGAGCTCCCTTCCCCATCTAGCCCAGCTTATCAAATTGTATCAGGACTGAGCATGTCCTCTTCATGTGGCCTGTGAAGGCAGTCCTGCCAGGGGGAAGTGATCTAAGAACTGGCAAGTGAGTCTGTTTTCAGTGCAGCCCCCACTACCCTTACTAGAGGACCTACATGAAGCCTAAGCTGCTCATCTGCTACATCTTCATAGACCATCTAGGTCTAATTCCTGCATGGTCCTTGATGCTTCAGTCTCAGCAAGCCCCTGTGGGCCCTGGTTAGTTGGCTCTGTTGGTCTTGTGAAGCATCTGTCAACTCCAGGTTCTCTTCTCTTTCCTCCCACTTTTCTACAAGACTCTCTATGTGTCGCTCAATGTTTGGCTGTAAGGTAGAGTAATTTTTTTTTTAAGGGAGAGAATAGGTCACCCCACAGGTCACTCCTCACAAAAGACTGTAATGAAAAACATTGATTATTTTATGTTATCCTAAGTATGGTTGCTGGACAGCTAGGGTCTGCTGATTCCCAGGAGGAGATATCAAGGGGCAGTGACCCCAACTACACCCCCTCCCAGGAGTTCCTCCTCTGTCTGCGGTGAAAGACCCTAGCTTAGGATTCACCATCTGGCATGCATTTGCTGATGGGTGCAGCAACCAGCTGCATGGAAGAAGGAATACCTTGCCCATGAACTCTCCCATGTGGGAAACTCCACGTGGATGGCACCAGGCTTGGGTGGAAGATCAGGCAAAGCTCAGTTGCGTGATTCTGAATGGGTCTCAGAACTTTTCTTTTTCTTAGAGATGAGAAAACCACACTGACTATCGTAATAAAACTATTTTTGTCTCAAGATCCTAAGAAATGTCCGTGTTTTTCACTAGTTCTCTTCCACTGATGGCATCAGTGTGACAAAAGGAATGGACGGCCCATGGGAAAGAGTGACAGCCTGACTTACCCTTCAGCTTTGCTTAGGTTGTATGGATCTCATTTGTCCCAATATGTTTTCTTTCATTATCTCCTCTTAATACTATAATATTTTCAGTAGAATTCACTATGATATAAGTTTATGATATGATTGTCTTTGAGTTTTTTTTTTTCCTTCAGGGGAAGTTTCTTCATGATCTAGCCCCTAGTGACATATTTCCTATAAGTCATCTAATGCTTCCAAATTATCAAGCCCCTTCACTGTTACTGATCACCTCAGTTAAACTTAAAGAAAAAAAATGTGCTGCGGAAAACAGGCCCCAGCTTTATTTGAAGGGACTGGACTTAGCAGCAGAGCTCGTAGGCTATTTCTTTTTAAAATATTCATTTATTCATATATTTAAATTGTTCGTGTATTCATATATTTCTCTACTTATTGAGCGCATCTATAACTGGAAAATGATACAAAGAAGGAAATAAAGATGTTGACTTAAAGCTTGCAAGTTCCTTTTCCATTTGGCAATCTTGTCTCAATTTGATGGACCCTCATTAGTCCTGGGAACAATAGGTTCTGAAGGTCATTAGTCTGTTCTTAGAGGGACAGCTCTAACTCCACAGTCAGGAGACATAAACATGAGAACTCAGGGATGCAGTCCTCTTTCTCCTTCTACTTTATGCCTCAGACTCCAGTTCTGGGCAAAGGAGACACAAAATCAGGATGGAAGGTAAAACTAAGCTGATCCTGCAAGGCATCCGGTAACCTGTGTCATGATCATGACCATGAGCTAAGGACAGTCCTTGCTATGCCCATCCTCTCAGAGCCGGTGACTCAGTGTCAATAACCCAGGAATGCTTTCTTTTTCACCTACAGGACATCTGGTGAGAAAACCATCATAAGTAACTCTATATTTGAATAGGTTGAAAACATAGCTGTCTTATCAGAATAATAATAGTCCCAGGGTGATTTTTTATTAAAAAAAGATTTAGTGACAAACCATCAAAACATTTTCTTTGTACAATGAGTGATATGATAAGGCAGAATTATGCAAAACATGTGGGCTTACCTGTGCCTGTAGGTAAAGCCTTTTTGGTACTGATTTCAGCATCTCTTTCAACTGTCCCATTATTGATACAGTAATTTAATACTATCTATTGACAACAGGCAGTGAAATAGTAGACTCAGTCACAAGATTTTGAAGGTGAATCCCTGATAGTGCTAAAACGGTTTTTAGTATGATTGATGTAGTAATGCATTTTCTGTTTGCCATACTTTTAAGTTAGCATGGACTTACCAGGACGTAATTCTGTGGTAAGTGAAAAGTATCCCATTACTGACCCAGTTTGTTGAGGACTAGCTAACTTATGCCAACAAGATCAGGTGGAAGGCTGTGCTGAGAGGCCCAGACTATCACAAAGTGTCAGCTGACTTCTAATTTTTGTTTTCCTTTCTTAGGAATCTGTTCCTTCCAGTGACCCTTGGGAAGGGGGATTTTCAATTACTTTCTGGTATGGTAGACAAGATATGACATACATAATGACCATTATGGATTTTAAGCCCTAGGGGCAGAGCTTAGGCTTGAGAAGAGAGAGCAACATTTAAACCAAGTGAATGAGAATTCTTTTTTTTTTTTTTTTTGAGACAGGACTTGTCTGTGCAGCTCAGATTAACCTTGAACTTACCCTCTTCCATCCTTAGCTTTCTGTGCAACAACTCAGTTTCTATTATGCCTTCTTCAAGAGCAGGGCATTTCAATAAGAGTTAAAAATCAATGCTTTCAGCTGTGACTAGAAGATGAAATTTCCATGAATTTGCAGGGGAAAAAAATGTCAAAGATAAGGAAACTTCAAGTAAAGACAGGAAGAAAGGAAAGGAAGTACGGATGCATGTCCAAAGGAGAACTTCAGGCACCGGGAATAGCAAGCAGAGGTGTCCCAAAGTAGAAGAGCATGTGAGCTTCCTAAGAAAAGGCAGGGAGGCCAGCATAGCCAGACCAAATAGAAGAAAGGAAAGAGAAGTAGGGAACAAAGCTAGAATTAAAACCAGAGGACAGAGCATGGCAGGCTCGGTTACTGGAAGGGCAACAGTGGCCACATATGAGGTATGGAGTTGTTGAAGATGCCTGAGTAAATATGAAATGATCTGCAGCATCAAACATCTCGAGTCCAGCTGATGCTTTCAGAACACACCAGAAGGAAAGCAAAGGAGGAATCTGGGAGCCCTTTTAAGAACCCAAGCTAGATGTGACCATGATAGAATTACAGTGGGATAGCGTACAGTGATACTTTGAATGGAAATGTGGACAGGAGAGGGAGCTCACTGTCAGGGCTGCCTTGAAATTTGAAAATCTTGCTAACCTTGGCTTATTCCGACATAGTTCTGTCTCAGGAGCTCTAGCCAAGCGAGGAGGTTGGCTGCTCCTTTCCTGCTAATCTTCCTACCTGCTGTGAAACCTGTTTGTTGAGACATCAAGCAGAATGTTTCTTGTGCCAGAAACTAGAATCTGTGACCACATCTCTGTCTAAATTTGCTCTTTCCGTTATGAGCATCTCAGTTTCTATTTTGTTCATTGTACCACTACAAACATTTCAAGCTCTACTGCGTTTATGAGAATTGAACTCCTGTGAACCAAAGAAGGGTGAAATGAAAGCTCAGAGGCTGTCAGAAGGCCTGCAGTGATCATGACCAGATAAAACGGGCAATTTCCGAGCCACCTTGCTTAAAGGTGATTGATTACTGTCCAGAAGATAGAGACTTCTGACAGGATATGAAGTTTATAGATATGGTCAGCCCAGGCTTTTTCTGTTTACTCCCTCTCTCCATAGAGGTTTCTTTTTGCACCCTCAGAGAGGAGGAAGCCAGCAGCTTTTTACACAGGCTACAGGAGTGATAATATCAGGGTTTCTTCTCAGTGGCACAAACGTAAAGAAAATATCTGGTTCTTATCACATCATCCCATGGGTTCGGGGAAATGATAATAAAATTGTTACTGCAACATCTGTCCACTGATCCAGGAACCTCGTGGACGCTATTAAAATAAGTAAGAGTAAAATATAAAACCTTAATAAAAGGCAAGTAGCCATTTCTAAACACATGCACATAGAGCACCAGAAAAATCTTAGTAAAATATATAATTAATATAATGTATTAATATATATTAAATAATATGTTACTGTATTATAGATATAAAACAATGTATGTAATAATGTATGTAACAATAATAAACATGTATGTAACAATAATTCGAGAAACAATCATGAGTTTCAGAGGAGCAGAGGCATGAAAGGAGTTGAAAGGGGCAAGAACAATGGAAATCATGTAAATATAGAACTCATGTATGCATGAAATTCTCAAAAAGAATCCCTGCCCAGGGGCCTTTTCTGACACTGATACTCCAATCAAGGACCATGCATGGAGAGGACATAGACCCCCTGCACAGATGTAGCCCATGGCAGCTCAGTCTCCAAGTAAGGGGATCAGGAACTGTCTCTGACATGAACTCAGTGCCTGGCTCTTTGACCATCTCCTCCTGAGAAGGGCGCAGTCTTAGCAGCCCACGGAGGGAGACAATACAACCAGTCCTGATGAGACCTGATAGGCTAGGATCAGAGGGAAGGGGAGGAGGACCTCTCCTATCAGTGGACTTGGGGAGGGGTATGGAAGGAGTAGAAGGAGGAAGGGTGGAATTGGGAGGGGATGAGGGAGGGGGCTACAGCTGGGATAAAAAGTGAATAAATTGTGATAAATAAATAAATGAAATAAAAAGGGAATTCTCGAAAAGAGTTTTAAAATTTATCTATCTTCTATTTAATTTTTGATTAGCTTAATAGGTGACAGATTTCCTTATGGCTTTTGATACACAGTTTAATCTTGGTTAGTCCTTTTCCTCCTCTCTGCCCTCATGCTGACATTATTAACATTAATAGATGGTCCAAAGAAAACAAACACGTCATTTTGGTAGAAGTCATTCATTGTAAAATCATTTGTGATGATTTGTAAATCAATACATAAATTAATTAGGTCTTGTCTCAGCAGATAAAAGTGAGGCCCTTCAGAACAGCTGTCTTAAGGCAAAGTTCTGTACCTCGTTCCAGAATTCTTCACTTTCTGGGACAGAGAATGCTTACATGCTTTGTCAGGGAATCTGTAATTAAACCTGCACATTGATAAACTCTTGAGCTACTTCCACCTTCCTTCACTTTTCCCATATAACATTTTAAATGACTTCATTTAATGTTAACTAACCTCAAGTATATTTTTAACATAATCTTGAACAGAGTTCATCATTCTGTTTACAGAAAATATATACCAAGAACAGTAGAATGAGCCTACTGTTCTATCAGAATTAGTTCAGTCAGAGTTTTTTGTTGTTGTTGTTGTTGTTGTTAGGAAAAACTCTGGTCTCAGTTTAAATATAGGCTCCGGTCGAATAGCAGGGAAGGAGGACTTCCCCATCAGTGGACTAGGGGAGGGGCATAGGGAGAGGGGGAAAGGGAGGGACTGGAAAGAGATGAGGAAGAGGGCTACATTTGGGATTCAAAGTGAATAGATTGTAATAAGTGATAATAAAAATGGCAAAAACTGTGTAAATGAATGTATCAAAGACACAAATATGATCAGAAATATCAGGGAAAAAATGGAAATTTGTGTTAAATTCATAATATATAACGTAGTAAGATTAAAACAAAAATCAATTTTAGAGCATCCAGATATGTACACCAAAGCATTCCCTTTTGAACACCATGCCTCATTTCTCTAGAAATATGCAAAGCACGAAGTGCAAACATTTAGGATACCTTGAACAATTATTTTTGAAGAGGATTTCCTCTTTATTAAGATGCCTGTGAAGTATTAGACCCTGTGGATAATGCACTTGGTTCAAATTTAAGATAGAAAAGAATGTATCCTTTTTGTGAAGAGCGAATACAAATCTAATTGATCAGATCAATTTTAGAAAAGAGTAAACAGAAGTCGAAAGTTTGAAAGAGCATCCAGCTAATACACCCATGTTTGGGTATCCTTTAGAAGGGTGTAGTGGTTTGCATGGGAGTGCCCCTGATAAGTTCAGGTATTCAGAACCTGGTCTTGGGTTGACAGTGTTATTTGGGGAGGTTTAATGGAGGAAGTATGTCATTGGAGGCAGGTTTTGACAGCTAAAGGCCTCTTTTCACTACTAGTTAGCTCTCTTCCTGTCTGATTGCTACATGCTCTTAAGGATGTGAGCTCTTAGCTTCCTGTTCTAGCAGCCATGCTTGCCACTTGCTGCATGCCTCCTCACCAAGATAGGCTTATATCCTTCTGGAACCATAAGCCCAAATAAACTCTTCCTTCTAGAACTTATTTTGGTCATGATGTTTTATCACAGTAGTAAAAAGTAACTGATATAAAAACTTTCTTTCTTCCAAAGATGCCTTGTCACAGTAATAGGAAGACCACTGCTTTGTGAGAGCATGAGTCCTTTGAGAACTAACCAACCAATACTAATGATTCCTGTAAATGCTAGCATTTACCTGTTTGCCAGGTACAGAGCAATTACAAATAAACATTCACAGGGTTAGCTTATTCAGTAAAAGAAGAAAATGGTGGCATTATAGTTAAATGATAAGAACTGCTTAGGTCTGTCCAGATAGGCCTGATTCACAGAAAACTGTAAAGGCTACAGGCTGGAATTTCCATCTTTATTTTCAGCACACACACACACACACACACACACACACACACACACACACCTTTCTAACCTCCTCCACTAGCTTTTTCTGAGCATGCTTAAAACTTGTCTCCCAGTAACCTGAGTTGTCTAACATTCTTCCAGACTCCCACCAGGGTCTGAAAATCATCCTACTCTTATTCTTCATTTACCTATTCTATAACTTCTTCTGATCAGTGACAAAAGACACGACTTCTGTGAAACTTCTCCAGGTGAAAGATTCACTGATTACCGAAGTCTGGTGTAGCCAGCATGGTGGGCTGCTGTGAGCCTTTTGTGGAAGAAGATACTTCACACAATGTCCAGGTAGATTAGGGAGCTGCCTGGGCCTCAAAGTCAAAAGCCAAGAAGCAGGTGACTTCAGACCACATTCAACTCTGTCCATCCTTTTGAGTCAAATTGAAAGTTACATAGAATCATGGTTCTCTGCATTAAAATTCTCTCCTGACAGAGTCAGTGCATCACTTAATGGAGACACAGCAGAGCTGTGTATGGCAGAAAACCTAGTGGTAGACATGAGTGTCTTGCCCTCTACTTTCACTCTGTGCTAACTCCTGACCTCTCCTCTTGCTAATCTCTCATGAATCTTGCCAGCATTTAAACATGTCCCCTCCATTCTTCTCACCCAAATAACTTATTGATCTCGTCATCTGGCTGTGGAAAGACACCTGGCTTCTTCCTTCTATATCTTCTTTAAGTCCTACCCAGTTGCATCTTGGTTACAAAAACCATCATCCAACCCCAGTTTTTATTCGTACACTAAAAAACAAACAAACAAACAAACAAAAAAACACAAAGAAGGGGCTGGAGAGATGGCTCATTAAGCAAGTTAAGAGCACTTGCTGCCCTTACAGAAGACAGAAGTTCAAATCTCAGCACCCACATTGTGAGGCTCATAAATTCCAGTAACTCCAGTTTCGGGGGGACCTGGTGCCCCATTCTGACCTCAGTAGGCACCAGGCATGCCCACAGTACACACACATACATGTGAGAACTCACAAGTAAAGTAAGACAAATACATATTTAAGAAAAAGAATATAAAGAACAGTTTTGCATGGTGGCACAAACCTGTAAACCCAGCACTCAGGAAGCAGAAGCAAGGGGATCACAGCAAGTTCAAGGCCAGCCTTGACAGCGTAGTGGCATATGCTTCAAAAATACAACAGAACAAAACAAATCAAAACAGAAAGCAGGGCCCCTTTGTGTTGCTCAGAGACAGAGACAGTGCCCATGGTGGGGTGAGGGTGGGAATTGGGGGTAGGAGAGAGGATGGGTGCTCCTCCTTTCAGGCTGTGTTTGACCAAGCTCTCAGGATGGGGGATCCAGGCTTTGAGCTTTCTTTAGAACCCTGGGAAGGTGGAATTGCTGCTTCTATGGTCCTGTGAAGGCACAAACTCCTGCTGAAGATCCATCATGGCAGCAAACAGATCGGTACAGAAAAACACCACAAAGGCATCACAGATTGTGTTGTGAGAATCTCCAAGGAACAGGGCTTTCTTTCTCTCCTGCTGGTGGGCTAATTTGGCCAATGTGATCTGGTACTTCCTCACCCAAGCTATGAACTTTGCCATCTGGGTCATGTTCAAGCAGATCTTCCTGTGGGGCATGAGCATGGATCAGAATAAACAGTTTTGGCACTACTTTGCTAGTAACTTGGCTTCCGGTGAGGCATCTGGGGCTCTTTCTCTCCACTCTGCCCACCCTCTGAACTCTGCTAGGACCAGGCTGGCCACCTGCGTGGGCAAGGGATCTTCCCAGCATGCATTCAATGGACTGTCTCACCAAATCATCAAGTCTGATGGCCTGAAGGGTCTCTACCAGGGTTTCTTTGTCTCTATCTCAGGCATCACCATCTAAGGAGCTGCCTTTGGAGTCTATGACACTGCCAAGGGGATGCTCTAGACCCTAGAATGTACAGCTTATTGTGAGCTGGATAATTGCCTAGAGGGTGAGGGAAGTGGCAAGGCTGATGTCCTATCCATTTTATACTCTTTCTCCTAGGG
This sequence comes from Meriones unguiculatus, assembly GCF_030254825.1. NCBI lineage: Eukaryota > Metazoa > Chordata > Mammalia > Rodentia > Muridae > Meriones > Meriones unguiculatus. The sequence continues at coordinate 32,340,163 of NC_083366.1, forward strand.
TGGTGATGCAGTATGGCTGGAAAGGTGCTGAAATTATGTATAAGGGACACTTGATTGCTGGAGAAAGATTGCAGAAGAGGAAAGAGCCAACACTTTCTTCAAAAATACCTAGTCCAATGCACTGAGAGGCCTGAATGGTGCTTTTGTATTGGCGTTGTATGATGAGATCAACAAATACATTTAATGTAATCAAAACTCGGGTTCACTGGCTCACAATGGACTTCGTTCATGAGTTCACAGACAGACTATTCTTAGGATAGTAGAAAGACAGATCTTGAATAAAACCAGACCATAAGGAATATCTCAGAAAAATGCTTTACTGTATTTATTTTACATTTAGATTCCCACAGCAAACAGAAGCCAGCTTATCACAACCATTCAATTAATCAATTAAAGAACTGCTTATGAAAAAAGTAACTGAATGCGAATCATTCATAAAGACTACTCAATACAAAAACATAACAGGACAGAAAGCAGGCTTCTTCCTAACTCCAATCTGTTACAGGAGTGAGGGAAGGAGGAAAGGAAGGAGAGAGGGAAGAGTCCCTGACTAAGGACTTTTGTGGCAAAGAACACTCTGCTTGTAAGCTAACAGTGGAGACAGGGCAGTTTCAGTCTTTATCAAGTCTGTAGGTCAGACTCCATGTCAGAGTCTGTGTCAGTGTATCACAGGCAGGAGGAGTCAGTCAGATAGTCTGAATAAAACTAGACCATAAGGAATACCTCAGAAAAATGCTTCATTGTATGTATTTTACATTTAGATTCCCACAGCAAACAGAAGCCAGCTTATCACACCTGTTCAATGAATTAATTAATAGTCTGGTCACTGCTGCACTGCCTTCCTAAAACAATCTGAGCCTCACACAGATAGAGAAGCTAAGCTGACGTGCGATCTTTCCTGCTTCCCACTGCTAATGCGGCCATAGGCCGTGCAAAGATGTACAAATGCTAAACAAGGAATACTATTCTGTGCAGATAATCAAGTCCAATACCTACAGAGGTTCCAGGGACCTCTAAAGAAGTTCTGAAGAACAACTAAAAGCTGAAGCTACTTGGATAAAGGTGCAACCAACGGGAGAGGGCCGTGATGTGCTCCAGGCTGTGATGACAGGCATCATTCTGCTTCCTGGGTGGCACATCTCATTCTAGTTCTTTCTAGGCATTTTAACTTTTTCTTTTTTAGGGCAGGCTGATGATTTCTATCTCCTTAGTAGACACTGTAACATCTGTGAGTGTCTTCTCTCTCTCTCTCAGGAAAGTCCAAGCATGGCAGAAGCTGACATAGCTTCATATCCAGGACTCAGGCTTTGCTTGAAGGGAGATGAAATTGGATCCCCAGGTTCCCCACTGGAAGTCTGAAGCATTGGAAGGTCAACTTGTCAATTTAGGAAAAATTGACCCATCAGCCACTGAAACAGAAGCTCCAAGAAGGCCAAGAATCCTGGGAATTGCCTCAGAGAATGTGCCCCAGGCCCAAGCTTCTGAGAAAAAGTCACAGTTCCTACAGCACCGAGAAGAAAGGAACACATTTGCACAGCCTGTTGAACATGAAAATAAGCATTTGACATGGAGTAGTAAATGCCATGAGGCTCAGAAGAGGCAAATGAAATGGTCTCTCTGGACAGGACCATGGTCCCGTCTTAAGATCAGTTTGTTCTCCACTCTAAGTTAATCCATACTCTGTAAAACCATGTCTTCAGACTGTGTCGTGCCCTGGGGTAACTCTGCCTGTTGGCAGCATTTGGCTCCATTTTGAGTACGAATGCAGAAGGATTCTGTTCTTTGTCCTGAGTGCAGACACCTGGCTAGCACTACCCACAAGGCTCTGATAAATAACTTACTCCTAAAAGTATAATGCTGCTGTCTATAAGTTTATTAGAGTAGATTGGAGCCATGTGAGTACATGGGTATATTAAAACCATATCAGAAAAAGTAGGCTCCAGACTTATTGAACATGGTAGACTAAAAAAATAAAGGGGGGTACCATCCTCTCACATAAACACCTTTGAAGAGGACACTTAACAATATGGTGGCAATAGCGCTAACTGACCTCTGATCTAAACCCCTAGTGTGTCAAGAGACCAACAGGTAAAGAACTTTCCCAACTGTCTCGTGGGCGGCAGCCTCTGACTGGTACCCCACTGCTAATTCAGCCTACTGGAATTGCCATCCCCTTGTCCATCTCTTCATCTTTTCTGACAAGAGCTGGTCCTGCACTCACCTCCTCAGTGTGATTCACCCCTGCTGAAAGGCTCAGCTCTGACTCTGCAGCCCCTGCTGACAGCTGGATTGTGAACATCTTGGCTAACCACTACAGTGGCTCTCTTTGCACCTGTGTTGCTCTGTGGCTCCATTTCCAGCAAGACATCTGTAAACTGTGCTGTGGGTTTTTTAAAAATATATCTTTTGTTGCCGTTCTGTAACCTATATATATATATATATATATATATATATCCATGTAAAGAGATATAATTACTGCACTATATGTAATGAGTGAGCTGAGATAATATTAGTAATTGAGATAAAATATCTTGTGTTTGCCAATAGCCAGCTACAAGAAAAATATCAGGACTACTTAGAAAATTGCAGTTAAAAAATTGACATATAACATAAACTGTGAATTTGTTATCTAGCAAATCCTGATATTGTAGAAACATGCAAATACAGCCTTCACCTTGAGGAATATCTACACTTCTGATGCACTACTACACCTGACCTTGGACTTCAAAGTGAGACAAAACCACCATGAGGGAGCTGGCAACAAAGAAATGGGAGACTTTGAACCTCGTGACATAAAAGGGATAAGATAATCTAGCAAAACATTTATAGTAAGAACATCTCCTTAAAATGTTGAGAGAGGTAAGGGAGGAAGTAGTAAAATAGGTAAAACAAACAAACAAACAAACAAACAAACAACTCTGGGGCAAAAAAAGTAGATTTGATAAAGAAGAAAAGAATATGACCCACAAAACATCTGGTCAATGAATGGTTTGAAAGTCTAGATGTCAGAGACTTGTCTATTGAGAAGGAGTAGAAGAAAAACAGAATGTAGCACTCAGAATAAAGATCTGAAAAACATAAAAGTTTAAAAAAAGAAGCATGGGAAAAGAATGAAAATGTAGAAGAACACTAATGGTTTGTCCAGAAACCAGATAAATGGAGGATGGGTAATGTTTAAGGGCTTGCTCTAGGTGTTTCCAGATGACGACATGTTCTAAGACTGAGGCAGTGAAGTAAGTCCCAGCTAGAATAACCTAAGTAAATCTTCACATAAACACAGCACAATGAATCAGTAGGACATAATATCGTTGTAACATCACTGAAGGAAAAGAAAGATTATCTAAAATGTAATAGCAATTAGGAGCTCACTTTTACACAGCAGCAAAGCACTCCAGAAGATAATGTAATAATACATTCAAAGGGAAAACACCACAGTTAGTCTAGAATTATGTATTTAGCAAGCCTGTAATTCAGGAGTAAAGGCTGACTCAGGTATAACAAAAATGGATATCTCCTACTCTGCATAACATAAAACTTATTTCAGCCAGAGAATATTGAATCTAGAAGAAAGTTGGATTAAGAAGTCATATGAAGCAGAGGAACTAGCCCGGGCTTTTATTCATTTTAATGATAAACTGACAAAATTAATGATATATGATCAGGATTGGAAGTGTACAGAAAAGAGGAAGTAAAGAGAGCCCAAACGTGGGAGGTGGAGAAGGAAGACTGGGCATTGCAAAGCCCTTTGTGGTGTTAGAGGACAATACAGGAACTAATGAATTTTAGTGTTTGTGGAACTGACCGTGCCTCTTAATCAACTGAATTAAAGCACGTTATGTTCAAGTCAGGAGGTGAGAGCGGAAATGTGACTGACTCAATGGGAAGAAGGAGGAGAAGGAAGAGAAAGAGGAGGAGGAGGTGTAAAAGACCCCCCTCCCTCCAAAAAGGAAAGACATGATAGTGGAGGCTGTTGTTCTCCCAATACTTCCTTCTGCACTGTTTCTCTCTCTCCTCTCTGCCAAACCCTGAAGTTGTGGACATCTTCATACCTTCTCTTGGCTCCACTGAAGATCAACTCTTTGCCCCCAGATTCCACTGAAGTAAAGTATTGGACCTTGTAGAGCCCCTCTTAAAAGTGTCCACAGCAGAATCTTACTGGAAGTATTACACCATGTGTTTCCCAGGGAGAAGGGAAGATAGTTTGTTCTTTAGTTCCAAAGGATGTATTATCTTATTGTAGTCCACTGCAAGGGAAACAAATACTGACTAGAAGGGAGCTATAGCCTTAAGTGCTAGGGAATGTCAGCTTTAGAGTGCTGTGGTCTCTGGGGAAAAGATGGCACAGGGCAGACCAAGCATAACGGTTGGAAAGAGTAAACCAACACTCTTCCAGGAGAGAGTTAGGTGTGCTTGGTATACAGATCTTCTTATGCTCTGTGTGATGGATACAAGGTGTCCAACAGTCTTAGGCATTTAAAATACCTCCATCAGAGTGAGAGAACGTGTGTCATGTGTCCTGGGTGGGAATTGTGCAGAAGAGACTTAGTCCGCTGACCAATTTGGAACTGAGGAGTAACTGAGAAGTAACTGAGTTGTCTCAGTCACTTGAAGCAGCTGCAATGACAATGCTATTATCATGCCGGGGCTCTGTTTGAATTGCTTGTGCAGTGAGCAAAACCCTTCTGCTTGACCAAACTCCTGTTAGATTTCTCTGAGTGTCTGCTCCTCATTAAGCCTCAGCCTTGGTGCAGAAAAACTGTAATTGTAGCACAAAGGATCCCCACTCTGTTAACCCAAAGACTTCAACAAACACCAGCATTGACTCCAGTCCCCTTAAGTGCCTGCCCGAGAGAACTCAAGGCTGCTGAAAGAATTCTTCGTTGGTTCCAACAGAGACCAGAAAACAGGCTCTCGAGCTCAATTTTCTCAGAACATTCATTCTGGAAACTTTGGAATTACAAATCCTCTCCCTGACCCCTCCAGATGTAAATCTACTCCCAGAAGCGTCCCCCGGGAAGATCAGGAACCTGAAATGTGAGGAGATAGCTCTCTTGTCTCCACAACAGCATTCTGGTCTGAAACTTTTAGGCCTCCACCTGCCTCTGCACCACAAATGCTGGACTATAGGCATGTACGCCGTGTCCTGCAATCAGCAGTTCTGTTGAATGGAATTTCACTTATTATTACAATTTTAAAAATGAAATCTTGTGGATAAGACAAAGAATTCACTTGTAATACAATACATGCTTCTCCCCCCCCCCAGCAATACACATTTAAATACGATCAAACAATACCTCATAATGGCTAGACCTACCCCATGTAATATCACAGAGCATGTGACACCTAGAGTTTTAACATTAAAATACAATACTTCTAATCATTTTTGTGGCTTAGAAGTATGACATAGTGATTAATAAGAGATCTGAGCACAGAAATCTATTATATTAGTGTAAGTTCAGTAGTGGGAATGTAAGACCTAGAGGAAAATAATAATGTGAATCTCCAACTGTCAAAGCTTGACATATATTGTATAAACTGATGATGGTGACTAGCAGTTATATTATTTAATTCCACTGAGTTTATTTTTAATTAAATTTTTTAATTAAAAATTTATTGTAGCTGGGTTTGGTAGCACATCCCTATAATCCTAGCACTAGCAACACTGAAGCAGGAGGATCACAAGTTAGAAGGCAGCCTGAGCTATACAGTGAGACTAGTTTTCAAACAAAACAAGACAGAAATTTTTATTATAAAACATCAGTTTTTAATTCAACAAAGATAATAATCTTTGGAGCTAAACATATAAAGAGACATCTTAATGTCAACTTTAAAATACAACTTTTTTGAAATTTCAAAAACATGAGAAATTTGTGCATGTGTGTCGTATGCATATTTGTGTACATAGAGGTGGTGCTGGAACCCGTGAACACTTGTGAGGAGGTCTAAGGGAAATACTGAGCGTCCTCCTGTGTCACTCTCACCCTTACTCCCTAGACACGGAGAACTCTCGATTGACTTGGAGCTCTGTGTATGTGTGTGTAGTAGCTAGGCTGCCTGAGTAGCAAGCCCTAGAGATGCTCCTGTCTGTACCCTTTCCAGTTGTGGCTTATTGACTGCTGGTTGGAGTACAGACTGGTGCATCCATCAGTGGGAATCAGTGGGAAGGTTCCTCCAAAACCTAAAGATAGGTCTACTACATGATGCAGCCATACCAGTCTTGGACTTACACTCAAAAGATAAATAGCCTATTATAGAAATACCTGATCAACCATGTCCATTGCTATTCTATTCACAAGGATGTTAAAAACAGCCTAGATGACTATCAAATGATGAATACCCAACGAAGATGTGTGTATATTTGCACCATGTAATATTATTTAACTATTAAGAAAAATAAAATTGTATAGTTCAAATGCAAATGGATGGAGCTGAAAACAATCATCTGAGTGAGGTAACCTAGACCCAGAAGACAGAGGCTACACATTTTCTTTCATTTGTGAATGTTGCCTTTGAATATTTAGATATATATATATATATGCTTTCTTTGGAATAACCACAGAGGCCAAAAATAGTGGAACAAGAAGGGTTAATTAGGAGTGAGAGATGAGAGGGCAGTGTAGAGATGGTATGCAGGTATACGAAATTCTAAAGGCATTTTTAAAATATGGAAGTGTACCTACTACTGTAGAAGCTTCTTTATGAGAAAAAGGACACCTAAAATATAGTTATCCTATAACAGAACAACAGTGTCTTGGGCTAACAAATAAAATGCCCAGTTCCAGGAATGGGTTTTTCTCCTTTGGAGTTGTTGGCCAGTGGGGTCCCATGAAGCCTAAGAATTATAAGCAACTGTAATGCCATTTGTTATCTTCCAGGATTTGGTGCTAAGACAACAATGCTAAAATACCATGTACTTGAGTCACAGAACACAGAGATACCAAGATGGTACTCCACTGGATTCTTCAGACATGCTGGATAGTTTTCATTTAGTGCACTAGAGTAGGAAAGTAATTATCAATGTTACTTAGCTGGGAGCCCTGAAAGATAAAATAATGACTAAGATGGCAAGACATGCTTACTGGTACAATTGTGGCATGGGTGTCATGGGAGTAGTCAACCATTTTCTGACTCCAGCTCCACATGAGAAAATCCATATTTGGCACCATTGTTGGGCCAAGACTCTGTGGCTAGACAGGTCATAGACCCTAGGGGAAAACCTATCACTATTATTCTGCTAAATGAGCATGTTATTAAACTGATTCCTAATGACCTACTGTTATTCCTGTAGATTAATTTCTCTCTCAAGCTTCATTTAAAAGGCTTCTATTTGAGTAGATGGTCATTAACATAGAGATCCATAAATAACTAAGTTACTGAGAATAAGACTTCCACCAGGGGAGGTGGAGCGTCTATACTGAACTCCCTTCTCCCATAACTCACAGGTCAATGTGGAAGAGGGAGACAATATCTGTAAGAGACTGAGGTGGTGAATTAATGAGAAAACAGTGTCCTCCCGACTTCAAGGAATCTATTATAGATATTAACTCAAGGCAACTGTGACAGCACATACAAGCCCCATGCAAGCTCAAGTCGGGCCAAATCCCACATTGGAAAGAAGTGGACATGAAGTTCCACCTCTAGCCAAGGAGCTATTGGCATCTGATACTTTCGAGGAGAGAGTCCGTTTTCTTTAAGAGTGTAGCCCATTAGTAGGCTGACCATACTCCAATGCAAGTCCACACATCTGCGACTATACAGGCATCAATATATTGGACTTCATGAGTGAAAAACAAAGAGAGAGCACAAAGTTTGGTGGCGCTGAGAGAAGACGTGAGTGTGGCCAGACTCATTTTATAATATTCTCAAAGAACTAATTTTAAAAAGGAAGGAAAAGATAAGGGAGCACCTGAACAAATGGCTAGTTTTTTTTTCCTCTTTATTCCCACTGACAAGCACATGTTCTTACAAGGCACTTAGCCTAACAGACACTCAGTAAGTACTAGCTGAAGAACTAAATTGAAGCAAAGATGCGGTGAGAGCTTTTGTCTCATGTTATACCCATGCTGCTGCATCGTTCTGTGCCCTCTGCCACTGCTGCTGGCGTGAGCACCATGCTGGAAGTGTGTTTCTCTGGCAGGGTGGTCCAGGTGCTGTTGGCCTCCAGGCTTCCTGGCAGGAACAGAGGAACCTCAAGACCAAAGGTCCCATTTCTCTCAGAAATGACTAGAGTGCTCAGGGCAAGGCTCATGTGGCTAGGCAAAGCTGCCTAGGTCTCACCAGGGGAGGTGGAAATGAGTTTTCCACCTGGTGTTACAGTTATCTCTTTTAAATGAGATTACCGGTATCAGACGGCAGTGAAACTCAGGAGTTCCAAAAGCCTGTGATGACACCACAGAGTTAAAGCTTTTTGGTTAAATGCAAAGGTGGCAGCAAAATCCCTTGCCTAGTTGGCTCTTTGGGCCCAGTAAGGCACAGGCTGGGTGAGCCAAAAGACAGGTCCAGGACTGGCAGATGCTTCGACAGTGGTTGGTCAACACTGAGCTCTCCGAAGTCAGGCAGGATTCAGAAGTGACCAAGGCAGCAGCAGGCAAGCCCCAGGAGTTCAGTGTCAAAATTTCATAGAGGAGGGGAGCCCTTCCTTCCCCAGAATAAATGACGAATCTCAGATGGCCACGGTAAAAAGCTGATGGTAACACATAACACGTTTATTTTATGTGAAATCAGGTACTTATAAACCTTTGGAAGTGGGAAGGGTTTTGAGTGTGAATGGGCTTGATTTGCTGGGGCTAGAAATGCCAGGGATACTTGATTTACATACAGTAACACAGCCCTATCATTAGAGAGGAAAAGTAGTACTTAACTATCCTACGGGTGAGGGAAGATCTCTAGGGATGATTAAAGATCATTGGCTGAAAGTCAAGACACCAAGACATCTCATTAGCATAGGGTGGGTGTTTCCTGGAATCCTCCAGTGCTTGTTGAAAGGGTTTCTTATCAGGAAAGGGTTAGGCTTGTAATCTCCCTGAGAGCTATCTGATGGTCCTTCAGAGTTCCCCAGATCAGTTCCCAGATCACCTAAAGAGGGAACCCTGCTGAGAAAGGGAGTCCATAAAAATGTGAGGAACTCAAAAGCTATTCAGAAATGTTAGACTTTGACCTTAGTAGGCAGGTCCCACACTGCTGGACTGTTTATGTAGGTAATTCTGGGAGGCATGTCCACTAGGAAAATCTATATGACATTTTACAGCTAAAGTTGCAGTGAGTACAATGAAAACATCAAAAATATTTGATGTAATACATATAAGTAGATCTGAATAGGCGGAGCCATTGCATTCTTCATACGGTCTCTCACCATTTAAGGAATGGAAACTAGAGGAGAGCAGTATCAACCTTGCCCCAGAACCTCTGTGGAGTGAGAGTCACTGTGGCAAACCTTGGTACTCTGCAGGCTCAATACAGTAACACAAACCGAGCCAAGCTATATACAGTGATATTCTCAAACTTTGGAACATCGTATGTAAAAGCTAAGTGTAACCTGCTCACAAGGAGTGGTAGGGAAATAAGCAGTAGCTCCCACAGCTGGGATAATCTTTTATCCTTTAGAGGCCTCAAGAGAGTCAGAGCTTGAGTCAGAGCTCAAGCTACTGGATATATCTGATTATTTTATCTTGTGTGGACAAAAGCAAAAGAATAGAAGTGTTTGTTTAAACAAATTGAGTCTCTATTAATTTTACCCATAAAAGGTAATTTCTTTTTTTTTTTTAAAGGAATTTCAATCATTTTATCTTTTTTTTTTAAGATTTATTTATTATTTATACAACATTCTGCCTGCACACCAGATCTTACTATAGATGGTTATGAGCCACCATGTGGTTGCTAGGAATTGAACTCAGGACCTTTGGAAGAACAGTGACTGTTCTTAACCTCTGAGCCATCACTCCAGCCCCATAAAGGTAATTTCTTGCTTTCCTGTATAACTAACAGTATACCTTTCGATTGATTAATAGAACGAGAAATAAAAGTTATTTTCTAGGTGATTAATTCTGTGTTAAGTTCCTTTACCCAGAGGTAAGGACTCTTGTTTGGAAAACCTGGATGTTATGTAACTTCTTCAAGGTTCATGACCAGGACACCTGGTATAAGAGTTTCAGAGTGTTAGAATCCATAATGGCAAGGACAACATGGCAACAGACAGGTGAAGAGGAAACTGAGGGATAACACTTTTAATCACAAACATGAAGTAGAGAGTGAACTGGGAACAGAGCATATGCCCACCTGCCAACAAAATCCTTTCTCTAGCAAAGACTCACATCCTAAAACTCCAAGCACAGCCAAGAGCACAGCCAAGAAGGGACAAAGTGTTCAAACACCTGATCTTATTGGGGGATATTTCTCATTTAAACCACCACGTTCCTTATCCTATTTATATTATTTGTACAGTATTCTGCCTGCATTTGTTCCTGCAGGCCAAAAGAGGGCACCAGATCTCATTATAGATGGTTGTGAGCCACCATGTGGTTGCTGGGAATTGAACTCAGGACCTGTGGAAGAACAGCCAGTGTTCTTAACCTCTGAGCCATCTCTCTAGCTCTCAAGGTAATATCTTAATTGCAACCTGTAAAATTAAAAAGCAAACCGCATACTATGACACACACGCGCGCGCACACACACACACACACACACACACACATTACCATTCCAAAAGAGAGAATTTGGACACTGTGAGTAACTACTGGACCAAATCAAGACAGAACCCAGCAGGGCAAACATTAAACCTGTAGGCCATGTCAAAGGCTTTAGTTAGTTCTGTCTCTCCACCTTTGGTGCTTGCAACATCCATATCCTTCTTGGACTGGTTCCTCTAATTGTGTACAGCTCTTGGCAGGTGTCTCCAACATCTTTCAGTCTCCAGCACAACTCAGGCTTTACTTTCACAGCAGTGGCCTCTAAGGGACTCCTGCCATCTGAGGGACTTATCTGCCATACACTGACAGGCCTTAGTGGCTCTTTGAAACTACAAAAGAAGACTTCATGACTCCTTAGTTTTCACATCCTCCATGCCTCTAAAGGCAACACCATAAGATGACATTGCCAAGGTTTGCTTCTAGCTTGGGATACCCCCTTGCCTCCTTGGATCACATTTGCAGAAGCCTGGTTGTTGCTTCAGCCTCTCTGTCACAAGTTTGAGGCTGAGTTAGTGCCTTGGCCTCAAGGCAATATTTTTATTGTTTCAGCACCAAGAAAGCCTCTTCCTAATGACACCAATCACTTCAACAATGATACTGTCTCTTTCAGAACAAACCTTGCCTAAAACATTAAGCTTCCCTGTGCTCATTTTCTCTCCAATCCATACATTTTGTATTTCCTTTTTTTTTTAAATGTTTGAAGAATTTTTTTTTCTTTTCAATGTTTTTTTTTTTTCCTTTCTGAGAGGACAAATAAATCCAAATGCAAAATTTATATTTTTATCTTAAGAAACCAAAATGTGGTGTTTTAAATGACAAATGATAAGCGTTATCAACAACAAACATGCTACACACTCAACATTATACAGTCTTGAAATTTCCTCTGTTCCTTCATTTATATCTAGCCTCAGGCATGCTCTCAGGGTAAGGGCAGAGGCAGCCAGATTCTCTGTATGGTACGGTCTCTAGCTAACATGCTCATGTTGTTTCTCTCTGCAATCTCTTGAGCTAGGCTTGCATTGTTCACATTGCTCTCAGCACTACTATCTTCCAGGTTCCTACTAAAACAGCACTTTAAGTTCTACTTACAGCACCCAACTCCTCTCCTAGGCCAAAACTCCACAATCTCTCACATTCCTACACAAAAGAACAGGATCAGAACCTCCCCCTAAGTGGGGGAGCAGCCTTACCAGTTCACTGAGGAAGACAAAGAAGCCAGTCCTGATGAGACCTGATAGACTAGGGTCAGATGGAAGGGGAGGAGGACCTACCCTATCATTGGACTTGGGGAGGGGCATAGGAGAAGAAGAGGGGGGGGGAGATGGGATTGGGAGGGGGCGGGGGAGGGGGCTACAGCTGGGATATAAAGTGAATAAACTGTAATTACTTTTTTTAAAAAAGAACATGATCAGGTTCTTTTTGACAAGATCCCACTTTCTGGTATTGACTTCTTTTTAGTTGCTGTGATAAAATGCCATGATTGAGCAACTTATAGAAGAAAGAGTTTATTTTGCTTAATGGTTTCAGAAGGTCAAAGTGCATAGTAGCAAGACAGCAGGACAACAGGCATTAAGCATCCAGAGCAGAAAGTTGGGAGAATCACAGTATTAACTGCAAGTATAAAGCAGAGAGTGTAAACCCAAAATAGGGCGGGGCTCCATTGCCCCAGTGACATACTTCCTTCAACAAAGCCACACCTCTTTAAACTCCCCAAAAAGTTCCCTCAAGTGGGGTTCATGTGTTCCCATGACTGAGCCTATGGAAGACATTTCTCATTTAAACCACCACATTGCTTCCTTAAGATGAAAGCAGAAATTTCCATTTGGAGTTATTTGATCTTTCAGGGGAGAAGATCCTGCATGTATACCATCCCTCAGCCAGTCTCTGGCCTTCCTTTTGATGGGCGAGCATAACCACAATAAGGGCTTAAGTGCCGATAGAATACACATCGCTCACCACATCTTGCTCTTAACACGGTGTAGTGGCATTCAAGTACCATATACCTCCAGTGAAGTTGGTGTTAGCATATCAACTCTCAGCTTTTAGACTGAAGAATAAGAGCGCTCTATCACAATTTCAGTGTGGCTGCTTCAGCCTCTCCTGAAAGTAGAGTTCCATTCCAAGTGGGGCCCTTGGGTGCAGCCGACAGCCACTCTACTCCCAGCATGCTATGATGGCTGTTTTTCATTTATAATTTCCTGTGGAAAACAAGAACCTCTCCCTCTCTCCCTCTCTCCCTCTCTCCCTCTCTCCCTCTCTCCCTCTCTCCCTCTCTCCCTCTCTCCCTCTCTCCCTCTCTCCCTCTCTCCCTCTCTCCCTCTCTTCCTCTCTCCCTCTCTCCCTCTCTCCCTCTCTCCCTCTCTCCCTCTCTCCCTCTCTCCCTCTCTCGCTCTCTCCCTCTCTCCCTCTCTCCCTCTCTCCCTCTCTCCCTCTCTCCCTCTCTCCCTCTCTCCCGCTCTCCCTCTCTCCCTCTCCATTCCTCTGTCTTTGTCTGTCTCTCTCTCTCAATTGCTCTCTCTTCCTCTCCTCCCAGCTCAGTGTCAGCAACTCTGATATTTTCTCCTTGCAGGAAAAAAAGGGATGAATTATTATAGGGAAAATGTCTCCTTTTTGTCTTGGTAATCATGAGAGAGACCTAGAATAAGTGGCTGGTATTCTGCAGAGTGTTTTCTCTAGACATTATTTTTGGGGTTTTGTATATTTGAATCAGGTTGCAACCTTTCTGAGAAAAAAATTTTCAGGAAGAGTTACTTTTCCATTTCATTAAGCAGCCCCTTAGAAGGGAACATTTAAAACACCTTTCTAAGACTTGAAATTGAAGAGCTTAAGATAGCCTGAATATAACTCCATTTTGAAATAAAGATCTTGACTGGGAACTGAATTCAGGTACCAGGAAATATCATAGAATGTACACCTGGCAGAAAGCAAAGTTAACTCTCCTAGCAACAGCCTCCAGGAAATATAACAGAATAAATGCTTCATAGAAAATAGAGACAAACTCCCTGGCAATAATCAATGGGAATCGGTTGAGAATTGAGTGGGAAAATTCTACTCAATGTTTCAGATATGGTTTAGAAAAATAGCCATTGTGATTATATGCCTCAGCCATTGTGATTATGTGCCTCAGAAAAGGTCACCCCGCCCTGCTAAACTTCACCCAATTCTGTAATGCCAAGGCTTGTGCCCCCCTGCTTGCTGCCATGAAAACCCCTGGTTCACAGACTTTCCTTTTAAAAATCCTGTTCACTCAGAGCTCGGGGGCCCACTTCTCTACTGCTGCGCCAGTGAGACTTGGGTCCCAAGTTCGATTGCTCTCGTAATAAAGCTCTCTTGCAATTGCATTGAGTCATCTCCTGGTGGTCTCTGAGGGTCCTGTGAACCTGGCATAACAAAATCAGAGTAGAAAGAATAAAAACCAGTGCCACAATTCAAAGCTCTACGCCTCTGGGCTGTGCACCAAGAACTATGGCACCTCAGGCACATTTAGCCTTTCTTTCCTCTTTTTACAATGAGGACAAGGTACAGAGAATCCAAGTATATGGACTGGGAATTCAGCCCTGGGTTCAAACCCAGGCACAGTGTAAACTGGATGTGGTGATGTGTGCCTCTAATTCTAGCAGTAGGAAGGTAGAGGATGCATGAAGATCAGAAGTTCAAAGCCATCCTCAGCTATGCAGGGAGTTCAAAGACAATCTGGGATCCAGATTTTTTTTTTAAGCCAAACAAAGAACAATAAGAAAGAAAGAAAGAAAGAAAGAAAGAAAGAAAGAAAGAAAGAAATAGAAAAAGAGAAAAGAGAATCTGAATCCAAGGGCCAGTGACAGTGAGCATGAGCTAGCTCAGTGCCACACACACAGTAAGGTATGTGGAGGAACATCATTTGTTATTTTATTCTGTTTAATATTATGGAGTAGCTTGTTTGGTGTACTGGATTCCCAAGTGACATAAAAAATTCCACACAGTAAATCCTTCTGTATTGTGAAGAACATTAAAACCAAGGTAACATTTTGCTGTGTATTATGGAATCATCAGATAGTAACTCCGCCCACAGGGGCAAAAAAAAAAAAAAGGATAAAACAGGATCCCCCAGAAACTTATAACATAAAGAGTGGCTAAGCATTATGAACAGATAAAGATATGATGTGATCAGCACTTAGAAGAGCTTCTGCACCACATAGGGAAGTCCAGCAAGAAGACACGTCGGTTTGCAACTTAGCAAGAAAGGGTAAAGCCTGCTGCCAGGGGACACACAATGCCTTTGAATTTCTGTGTTGTGTTCTAAGTTCATCATGACTTACTCACCTGCACATAAACCTCTCTGAAGTAGGTGCCTGTAATCACAGATGAAATTAAGGCTCAGGGTGATTCAATCACTTGCCTAAAGATAAACAGCCAAGAAGTATCAGAGTGAGGGCTAGAGCTCAGGCTTGTCTAAGTCTGAAATGTTTTAAACAAAATGTCTATGTGCTTAGTGGCTCAACAGGCTAGAAAATAGAGCACAAGAGAAATGATTGTGGGTAATATGTCGAAAATGTGACAAAGGACCAACTCATCCCATATTATCCCTGATATCCAGACTCCAAGATTCCTGTCATTAGATAGACAGGAACACATCAAAATTTCCTGTGAGGTACATTGTATTGGTGTAATGCTAAAATAACCTCTGAAAATATTACCACACATGGACCCAGCAATGAGCCAAAAATTGCCTCGTCATTCTCTTATAAGCTGAATCATTCAGTCCAAGGAGGAAGTGAGGAAACAGTATGGAGTCTTTTGCAGGGTGTGAGGCTTCTATATGTTTTCTGGGTTAATCAGTAGTTCAGAATAGTTATGTTGACCTGGGATAACATGTTCATCTATGAATCATAAAGTTGTTTGCCTATGGTCTCAGGAAATTTCCAGACCTGCAACTGTAGTGTTCTAGTTCTTGCACTTTAATGCATATAAGAGAACATCTGGAGAGTTTGTTAAAGTGAAAAGTCTTCTCTTGGTGGTAGTGGGAACAGTGTGAACTATTTCCCCGTAGGCTATCAGGTCCACTGGCCTCCTGTGGGACTCTGCTTCTCTGCACCACCAAGCCTTTCCAGGTCCTGGGGGACCCACAAGTCCTACCTTTCCCTAGACCTCCAGGTAGGTCTAATTCTTCCAACCCAAAATGTTTCTTGGCTCCTGTGAACCTTCTTTTTCCTGAGCCACCAAGTTTGCCTGACTCCCACTGGGCTCACTTTTGCTAGGCTGCCAGGCCCTCCTGGCTTCTCTGGGACTTTGGTCTCCCATGCTGCCAGCTAAGTCCACTCCTCCATCTCCAAAGGCCTGAATTATCAGGCTTTTGCAATTATCCATTTATCCTTGCACCATAACTGCTGTTTCCTCTAGGACATCCCTTCCCTAAGGCTAGACATCCAGCTTCCCGAGGGCTCTTAGCCCCAACCTTTGGATGACTAGAGTTTAGTTATGATAAAGTAACTACATTTGGAGAGTCAAACTGGAAGGCAGCAAAAGAAAGGACCAGAAAGAGGTATGGTGACTGACTCTTGGATAGTGTCTTTTCACAAAGACAATAGTATACACTCAAGACTAGGAATCGCTCCTGCAGCCTCCAAAGAAAATAATTAAGGACTGGAGAGATGGCCTGGCAGTTACAGACACTTGATTGCTCTTCCAGAGGACAGAGGTTCAAATCCAAGCACCCACATGACAGCCCACAGCTGTCTGTAACTCCAAGAGCTTACACCCTCACACAGACACACATGCAGGCTAAATACCAGTGCAGATAAAATAAAGGTAAATAATTTTAAAAAGGAAATAATTAATTCTCTTACAACTTAATCTTGTCCTGAATTTTACGCCTGCATAAACTGCAAAGAGTAAGGTAATTTGAGCAAAAGGGAAGGCACAACAAACTTCTTCAGATGTACAAGTCCTAGCATAGAGACAGAAGTAACACGAAAAATCATATTTGGTTGTGAAACCTAAACGTTCCTCAAAAGGAAGCCTTGTTTCCTTGCTGATGCCACTGTTAAGTTATTAGAGGTGTTATTAGATTGGGTCCAGCTGAAGGCAGTTAGATTACTGGGGACATGTTCTGCAAGAGGGGTATGATGGCTAGTCTTGGTTGCCAACTGACTGCACCTGGAATCAACTAAAACCCAAGCATGCCTATTGAGAAAATTTTTGATTGGACTAAGTGGGAAGACCTACCCTAAATTTGGGCCCCAGGTTCTGGTGACAGCCCACATAAGAAGGAACCTTTCAATTTTTGACTTCTTTCCCTGACTCTTGTTTTCAAATTCATCTATACTGTTCCTTGGGCATTCCTTTAGGGATATTAGAACCTAATGCTTTGGTATTTCAAAGAAAACTGAACACAAGCATCTCTCTAGGAATCCACTGGGATTCTAACACCATATAAGGACTGCTGAGACCTCCAGTCTTATGGACTGAACAACTGCTGGATTCTTGGCTTTTCCATCATGGGACAGCCATTGTTGGAATACTCAGACTATAACCTGAAATCCACTACAGTAAATGATATCTATCTATCTATCTATCTATCTATCTATCTATCTATCTATCTATCTATCTCTATCTATCTTCTATAAATCTATCAATCAATCTATCTATCATCTGTCTATCTAGCTACCTATCAACTATCTATCATCTGTCTGTCTATCTGCCTATTTATCATTTACCCTTTTCCTTTAGAGAACTCTCACTAATACTGTTTGTGTTGCTAAGAGTAATTCTAGAGAAACAATTGTAAGGATGAATTTTTTTTTTAAGTATCTGGAATAGGCTTTCTAATTTGCCAACACACAAGTTACCGAAGGCTCTCCTGGAAGCATGTTAGAGCACTGAAAGGCCATGCTGTGCATTATGTATTTAGATAAATCCATCCGATGATCTTGATTCACCTGTAGTGAGGAGCAAGACATTTAATGACTCTATCAAGAGAAGTATTGATAATTTATAGAAAATGAGGACAATAAGGACACTGGCAAGTTGCTTCCTAGTATCTAAGGATAACCTGAAAAGGGGAAACAATGACCAAGATAAAACTAACCATGTTCAGCATCTCAGGATACAGTGACAAAGGAAAGAAATGACCTTGGCAATGCAACTGACTGGCTCTGTATGTGCATGCACCGTCTAAAGGTTTCTAACTGTCCCCTGGCAGAGAATCTTCTCTCCAGCAGCCAGAGAGCTCAAGTTTCGAAAATAGAACCTAAAGCCCTCGCTATAAGATAGTCTTAATTACAAGTAAAAGCGAAGCTCCAGCCTCAGAGAGTGTCAGTAGTTAAAGCAAGGACACTGAGTGGTAAGGAACAGGATCAGGTAGCTTGGCACAGAGATTTGAGGAGAACCCTGCTGAGCCAGAGACCTTTTAACCCTCAGATTCTTAAGGGCTTATCTTGCCTAAGAAAGTGGACTCCTCACCAGTAGCAAAGGATGCAACCCAACCCCCCTCCCTGCCGTATTGCCCTCTCCACCTGTTGACTCACCAGAAGCAGACTTCAAATAAAACTTACTTTCCATCTCCCAGCAGCTATCAATTATCAGTAGATCCTTGGCTAGGGGTGGGACTTCATGTTTGCTTCCCTCCTCTGATCTGGGGTTTAGTCTTGCTGGGACCTGCATGGGGCTAATGCATACTGTCCCAATCATCATAGTTCATATGTGCAACTGCCCTGTTGTGTCTGGGAGACACTTTCCTTGTGGTCAGTCATCACTTCAGGTTCTTTCCACCCCATCTTCCACAATGATCCCAGAGCATTAGAGGAGGGGATGTGATGTAGATGTACCATTTAGGCCTGAGCCATTTAAGCTTTTAGTCAGTCAAAACATGAGATGATTGTCAGGTGCTGAAGCGTATTGCATGTGAATTGCCTTTAGAAGCTTGGCAAAATGTCAGCTATTTTAAATCACTTAACTTTGATTTTTATCCATAAACAGCAAGAGGAAAAGCATTGTTCTCTCATACAGCAGTAAGGCGGTTGGAAGAAAATACCTGTATTTTGAAAAATGAAACAAGATACCTATAGGTAGCTTTGTTATTGTGAGTGGACAGCCTTTTTGTTTTTAGGAACAAAAAAGTTATCAAAGGAGAGAACTTGTGGAGCATGTGATGTGATAAGGACCATAGTATATGTTCTTCTGAGCTCATTCCAGCTCCTGAGAAAAGGATCTTGGTCCCTGGATGGGGCAGAGAGTTACTTCCTTGGTCCCAGCTAACCATGAGGAAGTAGGGAAGGAATTGTGATTACCTATATGACACTAGAAGATGTAAGTTTTGATTAAATTGTAGAATAGCTACAGAATCGAAGAAACATTTGGACAGTTAGCTGAGATAAGAAAAATGCTAAAATGCTTTAAGACCTGCTATGCTTACCCTCGGGAACCCAAGGTAACATGTTCCTTTATAAGGGGTCTTCAGTTGGCCCCTGAAGCAAGGCTGATGTGTCAGAAACTGGGGCTTTGTCAGGCACTGGTGTCCCACCCTAGATAATTACAAATTTAAAATATCTGCTCAGTAACACCTTTCAGAATTTATTTAAAATAATGGACATCTGGGTCATTGGCTCCTTGGCAAGTAAAATTTTCAAGAGTTTTCTAACACATGATAAGCAATGGGCATCCCCTGGTGGCAATATATGACCACTATGTCATAGAGTGGCCATGTAGTGGGAGGAACCAAATATCTCAGTATGGTTTTAGGCATGCACTCAGTCCCAAACAAGTCATCTCCAAAACTTCCATATGCTGTCCCTAAGTAAATTAACCCTTCCTTCTCAGGAAACAAATAGAAAACTTATCTTTTCTACTCAGCCATGCAAAGTAGCCTTTTGATTTTCTTCTCTTCCTCCCACCTCCACCCCTCTGTCTTAGGGTTTCTACTGCTGTGGGGAGGCAGTAGTAACGTGGGAAGGAAAGGGGTTATTCCATCTTTCCTGCCCAGAAAAGTCAGGGCAGGGACTCAAGGTGGAAACCTGGAGACTGGAGCAGAAGCAGAGGCCATGGAGGAGTGCTGCCTGCTAGCTTGATCTAATGGCCTTCTCATCCTGCTTTATTGTAGCATCCAGTAGCACCAGCCCGGGAGCGGCACTGCCTACAGTGATCTGGGCCCTCCCACATCAATCATCAATCAAGGAAATGCACCACAGTGTTGGCCACAGACCAATCTAGTGGGATCACTCTCTCAACTGAGGTCCCCTTTTCTAAAAGGATTGATTTTGGCATATTTCAAATTTACATGAAAGCACCCTGTACACCCTTTTGGTCTTTCCTGAATGAAACTTAAGAAATAATGACATTTCTGTATTTCCGGGGCACAGACTAAGTTTTGTCCACCCTGCCCATTCTCTGGAGGTCCGTCTCTTTAGATCTCTCTCCCTGAGTCCCAGTATTCACTCCATTTTCCATTAGACTCAATGCCTTTATGAGATGCTGCGCTTGTCAACACTGGAGACTAACTCCCTGTTGGCTCAGTTGTTACTATGGTAGTTACTTACATCTGATAGCTAGGGTTAGCTCCTCCACCCCTCTCTTTCTCCCCAGAGAGCCCAGGCACATACACTAAAGAATCCGTGCTTCTCTGGTTTTGAGAGGTTGGATGGCTGAGCCCTGCAGCTTCCGTGGCTATACTATGAGATCATTATTTGGAGAGACTCGGATCTGGAAATAATGATGACTAGGCTCTTCAAGGCACTATCAAGTACATGACGGAGGCAAACTCAATCACTCAGTGAGATGTGAGACAGTCTGCTTGTCTGTTCTTCCAGTTTTGCCTTGTTCATCACAAATTAAAGAGACATCCCTTTCCCTACATCCCCGAGTCTCTTCATTGCCTTGTCTGAGGATTACGTATGCTACTGAGCAAAATAGAAGAGTATTTCTAAGACCAAGTATTCCTCGGAGGAGTCTCTGATAATTAGGGCAGAGTTCTAATTGTCACACATGTTCCCTGTGGGGATCTATGCCAATTAAGAGGATTCTGAGACCTGGGGAAGGGACATAGGACAGAAAAGGCTGAATCCTGATCTTATATCTCCTTGAATTGTTTATTTTCTTCCATCTTAATTACAACATGCTGCGCTGGCTACTTATATATTAACTTGAAACAAACTACACTTACTTGGGAAGAGGGAACCTCCACTGAGAAAATGCCCCCACTAGATTGGCCTGTGGGCAAGCCTGTGGTTCATTCTCTTAATTAGTGACTGACTCGGGAGTGCCCAACCCATTGTGGCTGGTGACCCTCCTGGGAGGGTGATCCTGTGTGCTGTAAGAAAGCAGGCCGAGTAACTCATAAACAGGAAGCCAGAAGCAGCACTTCTTTATGCTCTCTTCATGAGTTCCTGCTTCCGGGTTCCGGTCAGCTGGAGTTCCTGCCCTGAATTCTCTCTGCAACAGTGTGTGGCCCGAGAGCTGTAAGGTTAAATGAACCATTGCCTTTTCAAGTTCCTTTTAGTTTTGGTGTTTTATCATATCAACAGAAATCGTAAGACACATTATATTCAAGTGAAGGTAAAAATAGTTGAGTTAGTCAATAGGAACTTAATTTGATCATGTGTATGTGTGTATCCAATGAAGAAAATCAGGTTAATGAAAAAAAGCCCAATGGTGAAAATGCAATTGTTTAGCAGGGCTTACGTTGTTACCTTGGATTCCTTTATTTCTGTTTTTCTGACCAGAGATCTACAATATGTTTGAAGGCCCCTGACACCAAAAATAGACATTTCCTGGACCCACTAATACCCCTTTGCTGAGGCACTTGGCTTTCCTGGGAAACATTGTTGTAAATCCTGAACACCCATGTATCCAGTCTGTCAGAAAAGAAGGTACTCTAAATAGACACTGTGTCTCTCAATCTAACTATCAGACTGCTGAAAAAATGGACACCATAGAAATGAGAATTTCCCCAGGAATCTCGTGCTCAGGGAAGGAAAGAGCACCAGCCAGAATGGGAACTTGTTTCCCATGAAGAGCTTTCACACGGTTCTAGCAATTTGTCAGGCCACCTTCCAGGATCAGTCTGAAGCACAGACAACAATGGGCCAGTGGTGGGCTGAACCACACCTTTTCTGGGACTGCTGAGGTGTGCAGATCTTTGGCTTTCCATTTCAACTTTGCCCTTTCCGTGGGACCCTGAAGATGGACTTGAGGGTTTTCTGGATTTCTTTGTTTCTCTTCCCAACATGGCTACATCAAATAATCTGACTAGTGAGTTTGAAATGACACTTTCTATCACTCAGAGATGTTATGGAGTTTCTTGGATGTACAGTTGTAATCTTCATTCCACACAGGAAAGTCAAGCATGTTAGTTTTTTATGAGCTCACATTTGTTTTGTTTTTAAGATTTATTTACTATATTTACAATTCTGTCTGCATGTACAGCTACCCACCAGAAGAAGGCACCAGATCATTCATTATAGGGTTGTGAGCCACAGTGTCGTTGCTGGGAATTGAACTCAGGACCTCTAGAAGAGCAGCCAGTGCTCTTAACCTCTGAGCCATCTCTCCACCTGTTTTTTTTTTTTTTTTTACTTTACATTTTTACATTTTTTTTTTACTTTAGATTTGAGCAAAGAAAAAAGTCATATACAAACTACAAAGGTGCTTGACACCTGTTCACTTTCTGCCAGTCATTCATAGTGTGGGCCCATCGATCTTTTGTAAGGAGCTGCAAACCTGACCTAGACACAAAGCCATCAGTTTGTCTCAATTCGCAGTGGTTCGTAGGTCTTTCCCCTAGCTGGCTAACCTACTGTACATTTCTTTTTCACTTTATTAAAAAAAAAGATATTTGTACATAGTACGTGCTGCTCCCTACCTGTTTCAACAGACTTATTTCCTAGCATCTATAAACCTTCTCTGGCTCCAGTGTCACACAGTCAGTTTGCTGCTCTCACTTCTCACTGGCCAATGGTACACACTTAATAACAGGCCTTTCCTAAATCCATCCCACTTTCCTGTCCTCATTCTCCAGGTCTGCATAATTCATGCGTTGAGCACTTTCTCTTTGGACAAATGATATATGTTACACCATTGATGAGGACTTTCATTTTTGTTATTTTATTTTGTGGGAAGATATAGCATGATATTTTGGGTGGGGATGGTGTATACGCCTGAGTATAGGGGGTGGTTGCCTCTCTGTAGACATGCAAGGAAGCTAAAGTAGGACCTCATGTCAATTCCTCTATCGTTCTCCAACGTCTGTTGCCTTGAGACAAGGTCTCTCATGGAGCCAGAAGCTTAGTTTCTACTAGTCTGACTGGCCAGCCACAGGCTCCATTAGGCTGGGGTCTGCTTCTGAACAGCCAAAGTGTAGAGCTCAGCTCACACGGCAACAGTATTGCAGGGAAACACTTCTCTAGTTTGCATATTTTACCTAAAGATTGGTATTTTCTTCATTTCTGGATCCCATCTCATTAATCATCAAAATACGGTGGAAAGAGAACAGAACTGGTAATTGAAGTCCTCCTTCCCAGCCATGAGTGTAACAATAAGCAGCATATGATTCCTGGTAATTACCTAGTAATATACCCAGGGAGAGTATGGGATTTCTTTCCTCATTAATATTAAACACAAGTGATGCATGAACACATTCTTCCAGAAAAACAATTTCAACATCACAGAAAAAAAAATTAAAGTCCTACTGGCAACCACTCCTTTATCTCCCTCAAGTAATTATTTTGGTTTTATTGTCAGCTTGATATATCACTCTGTAACTAATAAAGACCAACAGATAAATTCTATGTTCTGCTTAAACATTTTATTCTAAAATTCTGGTGTGTTGGAATCTGATCTTCAAGCCTTGAATATAAACCGCTTTGTAAAAGCAAACTAGTTAGAAATTTACAAACACCGAGAGAGAAATGGAGATTACGTGTTGTGGGGGGCTCAAAGAAAGGAAGAGTAATTTTGCTTGTTGGAGCAGGAAGATACGTGTGATATGTGGCATTCTCTCACTAAAGCTCTGTTTTCCCCCCACATTTCCTAGCTTTTCCCCAGGGCCTGTGAAATCTCCCACCCACTGTTAATATAAAAAAAATTAAAACGCTATTTTCTACCTGATGGACAAAGCGCCATTCTTTTCTTATTGCTCTTTAATGGGCAATGATCTCTATTATGCTTTCTGTCCAGCAACAAATGTAGTCTGGAGTATAATGTAAACTGTGTTGTATAAAATAGGCAAAGCATCCCTCTTATAAAGGGTGATGTAATTGCTCCTCCCCTTTCAGTTTTGCAAAGAGAAGCCTGAGGCTGGATAGTACATCAAGACAACTTTCTTAATACATGGTTCTGCAGGTGTGAAGCATGGCACCACCACAGGCTCGGCTCTGGAGAGACTTCGTGGTAGATGCCATCACAGTGGGGGTTTATGCAAGAGGAAAAGACCCCAGTGTAAAGAGGAATACAGGAAGAGGCCAAGGACAGGTAGTCTTGCAGTATATCCACCCTTGAGTGAGAAACAAGTTTCCTGAGAATCACTTCGATCCTTTGTCCATGCAAGCTGATGGATTTGCATCAGGTTCACTGTCTCCCACGTCATCAATCCAACCTCCCAGGAATACATACAGACCACATCTAAACCTTAGCAGGGGACTTTTATCTTCTCCTATTAAAAAAAAATCTATCACCTATCTATCTGTCTATCTGTCTGTCTATCTATCTATCTGTTTATCTATCTATCTATCATCTCTCTCTTTATATATCATCTATCTCTTTATTTATCATCTATTTATCTATCTATCCAATGTATATAGGTGTTTTCTCTGCATGTATGTCTACACACTAGAAGAAGGCATCAGATTCCATGGACTACAGTTATAGATGGTTGTGAGCTGCAATAAGAGTACTGGAAATTGAACCCAGGGACTCTGGAAAAGCATCTGTTTCGCTGAGCCATCTCTCCAACCCGAAACTTTTACTTCTAATGTGACTAACTCATCCTTTCTAAAATATCAGTAGTATGAGAGCAGGCCAGGAGTTAGCCTTCCCTCATCTGTCCCTACCCTGTTATACAACAGAAAGATTAGGATTCGTTCCTTGTTGGGCTTCTTTACCAGCCTGAATTTGTGAGCCTCCTTGTGACCCAGTCACTCTCACTTGCTTGAACCATGTGGCTGCTCATGAACATTTATTGACTGACTGATTCTCTAGATCAGTGGTTCTTCCTAATGCTGTGACCCTTTAATACAGTTTCTCATGTTGCAGTGACCCCCAACCATAAAATTAAACTACGTGACTGCAATTTTGCTACTGTTATGAATTGCAATACAAATATCTATGTCTTCCAATGGTCTTAGGTGAACCCTGTTAAAGGCTCATTTGATCCCCAAGACGGTAGTGACCCACAGGTTGAAAACCACTGATCTAGATGCATGAATAAGGAACTAAAAAGGAGGCTCCCTTAGAAATCTGGTTTGAGACACAGAAACCCAGCACCTGCAAACAACAAACAACTCATATGATATGATAAATAGAAAGGAATTATCACTTTTGCTTTGTTTTCCTTGTGTTTAAACTCATATAGCATGATTCCATGAGTGCTGATATGATTGACCAGTGAGAAAATGATTATGAAAAAGTAAATGATTAGAGTAGGTTCATGATGCCTGTCTCTAGATAAAAAGCCTCAGAGAAATTAAAGTAAGATAACTACATCCTTTCAAATGCAGAGAAAATATTAAAAACACTTTAATGTTTTAATTGAAATACTTTATACCATTACAGTTTGAGTTGTCCTTAATAACCTTGACAGTAATCACACACACACACATACACACACACAAACACACAAGAAGCTTGCTTCTCATTTGATTTTCCTTAATTTTCCAACATCATTATGCACATATATGTATACTTTAACATAGCTCACATGTAAAATGCTAAAATTGGAAATTTCATGCTCATTGAGCCCACCAATGTATTTTGAGAATCTCTAGCTGTGAATACACAAGTTACAGATGAGAAGAAAGAGAATTATATGTACAATAAC
Organism: Meriones unguiculatus; assembly: GCF_030254825.1. Classification (NCBI taxonomy): domain Eukaryota; kingdom Metazoa; phylum Chordata; class Mammalia; order Rodentia; family Muridae; genus Meriones; species Meriones unguiculatus. The sequence continues at coordinate 32,365,852 of NC_083366.1, forward strand.
ACTATAAAATTTTTAAAGATGCATTGATAAAGTTTATGTTAGAAAAAAGTGAGGATACATTTTATTTATTTCCTTGTTTCTCTCTCTTTTATTAATGGACTGAGAAGTCCTTGAAACTAAACTTTAAGCCAGACTAACTTCTGGCATTTCTCCAAAAGTTCAAAGGTTCTGAAGCCATCGAGCAGTTTATAAACAGAGACAAGGGCAAATCCCTGACTAGAGCCAAAGACTGCAGGCTTCTGCTTTCAAGCACAGCCCTTCGCTCCTAATGCACTCCCTGACAGACAAGTTCAAGCTGTTAGGACCTGCAGAGTACAAGACAGCGCTCGGAGCTATACACAACCTCAGGGCAGCTCTGCCCTCGACGTGGCCTCTCTGGTTATGGGAAGAACAGTTTGTGGCCAAGTCTGGTCCATTTTACTCTGACTGTGCACTCCTGGTACATCGAGGGCAGTGCCGAGGCTCCTGGCCCCCAACAAGGGAAGGAGGCAACAGCGTGTCTATCCTTGCCAGATGGCACAAGCACATGGCAGCCCACACCACTTGTTGCCTCAGTCCAGAGAATCCCTGGCACCCTCCTGATTCCAAATGCCTCTAGGTCTCCCCGATGGGCACCTCATGACATCTTCAGTTCAACTCGTACAAAAAGGAACTGTGTACCACTGTCTCAACATGTTATTTTTCATGTGTGTTTTACTAGATAGTTCAAAGACTTTTTTTTTCAAAATTAGACATAAATAAATTATAAAGATAAATAATAAATGGTGAGAGGCTGTAGTTGAAATCTGAGGCCAAATGTTGAAGTACTAAATTCCACAGGCAAAAGATCCTGTCCCTCAGACGACACAATGAACATTAACTTTATAGGCCTTTCTTGAAGAACTAGGCCCAGTAACATTTTTATTTGGAAGCTGTCTTTGTTACTACTTAAGAATTTGGAAGGAAAGAAAACGAGACTCATTAAAGGTATTTTAACTGATGACAGTGAACCTTGAGGTTCTAGCGCAGGATTTTAAAAGCCAATAAAAAAAAATAGCCATAAACATTCCTGAAACAAACCCATATAAAACATTGGGACTGATAAAAGTGGAAGAGGGAACAAGTCAGGAGCCTGACACAGAGGACCTCTGAAAGGCCTTGCCCTGCAGACTATCAATGCAAATGCTGAGAATTATGGGCAACCTTTGGGCAGAGTGCAGGGAATCTTAGGAAAGAAGTGGGAAACAGTAAGATCTGGAGAGGACAGGAACTCTACAAGGAGAGCAACAGAACCAAAAAAATCTGAGCACAGGGGTCTTTCCTGAGACTGATACTCCAACCAAGTATCATTATGCATGGAGATAACCTAAGACCCCTGCACAGATGTAGCCCATGGCAGTTCAGTATCCAAGTGGGTTCCGTTGTAATAGGAACAGGGACTGTCTCTGACATGAACTGATTGGCCTGCTCTTTAATTACCTCCCACTGATGAGGAAGCAGCATTACCAGGCCACAGAACAAGACAACTCAGCCACTCCTGATGAGACCTAATTGACTAGGATCAGAAGGAAGGAAAAGAAGACCTCCCCTATCAGTGGACTTGGGGAGGGGCATGCATGCAGAGGGTGGAGGAAAGGAGGTATTGGGATGGGAGGAGGGAGGGAACCTTAGGGGGGATACAAAGTGAATAAAGTGTAATTAATAAAGAATTTTTAAAAAGTGGAATTTCCAAACCAATGCAGAAGTGACGAATTATTCAACAAGTATTGCCAGGAAAGCATGAAAGGAAAACATACCACAGTTGTCCCTCAGCACATGACAGGGTACTGATACCTGGACGCATTTGATCACCAAAAATCCTTAAATAGCAAGTTACTTCTGTAAAAGTATTCTGTACAGTATTTGCATACATTCTATGCATATCCTTCTGGGTTATCATCTCTGAACGGTTTACTATCCAATATAATGTAAATGCTATGTGAATAGTTATTGTACTGTTTTGTTTAGAGAATGATCATAACAGAAACTATTAATATTCAGGACATATTATTTTCTTCCCTGAATATTTTAAATTCACGGTTGGTTCATTGAATCAAAGACAGTGAAATTTATAGAAGGGAGATGAAATTCTGCTATGGTTTGAATGTTAAATATTCCCTATAGTCTTTTATGCTTGAACATGTGGGCCTCAGACTGTGTGATGTTTTGGAAGGTTGTGTTCTACCTAAAGTAACAGGGTTACCCTAGTGGGCAAGATTTGTAGGTAGTAGCTCAGCCAGTTCCAGTTCATGGTAACTGCCTTCTAACTGACATTGTAAAGTAGCTAGCCAATCATTTCATGCTCCACCATCACAGACACAATCTACTCTCCTACCATCCCATGTCCACAATAACGGACTACGTCCTCTTAAATGGAGAGCCAAAATAAGTCATCGTCTCTTGAGTTGCTCCTTTAAAGAACAGTTATATCTTAGTGAGGGTGAGGACGATTTTCATTTTGCTAATTGTAAGATTAAAACCCAATACCAGAGTAAGAATTCAGAGCTCTGACCACAGAATGAGTAAAGAATTTTCTACCAAAAATAAATAAAGTTCAAAGGCAAACAAATTGTAAATAAATAATTTGTGCATGTATAAATGGCAAACATTGGAATTCATTATAAACAGAGTGCTCTTAAAATTATAATTATTCACTTGTGTATCTACCTACCATCTACGTATCATCTCTATCTAGTGTGTATATAAGCATGCATGTGCATGCATGCACCGATGTGTGCTTACAATGATGTATGTGCAGAGGGCACAGGACAGCTTTCAGCAGTTGCTTATCTCCTGCCAACATGTATGTCCCAGGAGCTGAACTCAAATGAAGGCCATAAATGTATGGCATGACTCGGTGGCAAGCACATTTTCCCACGGAGCTATCTCTTTGTAAGCTCACAGAGAATATCTTAAATTTTAAAACAAAGGACAAATAGAGATCCACATAAAAATGTCAGTGATCATTGGGATACTGACCATAAACCAGAAGGTATAGGATGAGAGTAGATGCAAAATCCATTAACTGCACTGCTTACCAAAATATGCTGTACAGCACTGTTCAATTTTTCTTACAAATCAGCAAGAATTTTAGTAGATAATAAAATGCTATATTTGCAAAGATATAAGAAAATACTTTCTTTCATATGTATGAGAACTCTATGGTACAGAAGCTCTTTTAATTTCACGAAGTCCCATTTGTTGATTTTGGATTTATTTCCTGGATGATTGGAGTCCTACTCAGAAAGTCCTTATATGAACCTATACCCTGCAGTATACTTCCTATTATTCTTCTAGAAATTTTGGAGTTCAAGGTCTAAAGTTAAGATCAGTGATCCATTTGCATTTTTTTAAATCTAATACTTTTACTAATTTTTGAGAATTTCATACAATGTACTTTGAACATATTCATTGTCCATTCCTTCTGGTTCAGTGGTTCTCAACCTTCCTAATGCTGTGACCCTCCAATATAATTCCTCGTGTTGTGGTGTCCCCAACCATAATTTTCCTGTTGCTACTTCATAACTGTAATTTTTCTGTTGTTATGAATTTTAATGTAAATATCTGTTCCTTCTGATGGTCTTTGGTAAGACTAGGAAAATGTCATTCAACTCCCAAAGGGTTCATGACCCACACATTGAAAACCACTCTTCTAGATTGATTTCCACTCACCCCCAACATCATGCCATTTATTTTTAATTGATTATCCAAGTCTAATTTGTGCTACCCATATACTAATGGGTGAGGCCATCTCCTGGAGTATAGTCACCTACCAGGAGCCGTATCTTTAAAGAAAACGGACTCTCCATGGTCTAGAAATCATCAATTGTCAATAGTGCCTCTGTTAGGGATAAGGACTCATGAGGTCCTTTCTCTTCGTGTTAGTGTTGACTGGCTTTATTTTGGACAGGTCATGTGTAGGCAACCAAAACTAATATAAGTTCATGAATGTGGAGATCCTGTCATGTCCAGAAGACACTGTTGGTTCCAGTCGTCTCAGTCCTCTGACTCTGAATCTTTCTTAGCCTCCTTCCATGATGGTCCCTGAACCAGGGGTGGGAGATATAGATGCATCACTTGTGGGTGAGCACTCCATGAACACATTCTTTGTACTTAGGCCAGCTGTGGGTTTCTGCCTTAACTACTGTTCAACACACACACACACACCAAAAACAAAAACAAAGACCCTTCTCTGATGAGATCTTAGGATTGAACTAATCTGTGGGTAGAAAAATCTAAGTTTATAGGGCAGTTTGATACTAACTCCATTTAGCAGAGTGTAGTGTTAAGCTTACCCTTGGAGCCTGTAAGGGCCCCATATAGGAGTTCTTAGCACCATGCCTGTGTGTTTCCTCCAGTGGAGTGAGCCTTAAATCAAACTAGAAAGTAGTTGGATACTCCAGTAATATTCATGGCACTATTGCACCTATGGGCATATCTTGCCATGCTGGTCATTACTGTAGTTAAAAGGGTTCACACCTGGGTAAAATTATTTGGTGACTTTTCTCCTAACAGCCTACATGGCACCTTTCCACTATGAAAGCTACCAAGCAGGGAAGAAGTTCCCTGGTTGATAGGGACTTGGTTTCTCCATGTCTTGTGACTGAAGTCTGTGATTTACTTAATACTAGGGTCTTACCATCAAGTTCTTTTCAGTAACCAAGAGCAATGGCAATAACCTGTTTGGAGAATTGCAGGGGCATCTATAACCGACAGCTTGAGGTAAAACATCCCACACCTGACATTGAGGCTCTTACTGGGCAACTAGACCTTCTAAAAGGACCATTCTACACCATATAGGGTAGGTCCAATTAAGTATAAATATATGCCCATTTGTATAATGTATGCCTTACATAATAGCATATTCCCATATGGCTTTTTCAAACATTCTTAAAGATAGGTATACCCCTGCCCACCCACTTCATCACCCTTACCTCCTATTCCTCTCCCCACTTCAACCTCCTCTCATATTATTCTCCCTTTCCCCTTCATGTCACCTGTGTTCTACTGTTCCCCCTTTCCCTTGAGGTCTTTCTTTCCTATCCCCACCAAAGGTTCCTTTCTAGACTTTTGGATTTTACAGGTACTCCAAGTTAAAAACACAAACCTTAAGATTCATATGTAAATGAGAATATGTAACATTTATCTTTTTGGGTGTGAGTTACCTTATTCAGCATATTTTTCAGATCTATTCATTTATCTGAAAATTTCATAATCTCATCTTTCTTTATAGCTGAATAAAATTCTGTTGTATATAAGTACCACATTTTCATTAGCCATCATTAGGTGGACAATGGACATCTAGGATGTTTTCATGTTCTAGCTATCGTGAATAGAGTAGCAATGAACATTAATGAACAAGCATCTCTATAGGATATAGAGTCCCCTGGATCATATAGTAAATCTGATTCTAATCTGTACTCCCCACATCCTCCCCAGCATCTGTTGCCTTTGTCTTTTTCCTTCTTGATACTGGCCATTCTGATTGGGGTAATGTAAAATCTCAAAGCAATATTTCCCTGATGACTAAGAATGGCAAACATTAAAAGAAATTCTTAGCCATTTGTATTCCTTCTTCAGAGAACTCCATTTTCTGCCTTTTGTACATTCTAGATACCACTCCTCTGTTAGATGTATAGCTGGCACATTTTTTCACTCTGTAGGCTTCTTCATCAGTTGATTAGAACTCTAAAAACTTCACAAAAACTTTCTGATGGGTAATTTAGCAATAAGGATCAATACCTTTAAATAGTCACATACCTATGTTCTACTTTTAGGAAATATTCTAAACGAAACTAATACTGCTATGTGTAAAGATTTAGTTGTGGCTATATAAATGTCAGAATTATTAGCACAAGGGAGAAATGGTTAGTTTTATGGACATCAGATTCACATAATGAATTGATGTTTAGGGTGGTGACTCTCAAAGTCTAAATCTTGTAACTGCAGCTCCAGCACCATCTGGAAACTTGTTAAAGAGCAAAATCTCTGATCCTTCCAAGATAGAGAACCAAAATCTCTGGAGGGAAATTCCCAGAAGTCTATAATTTAACAATCCTTTCTAGGTGATTCTAGTGTCCGCTGTATTTTGTGTTTGGTGTTTGCTGTTTTTGAGACAGGGTTCCTCTGTGTATCCTTGGCTGTCCTGAACTCATTCTATATCCTGGGCTGGCCTCAGACTCACAGAGATCCACCTGCCTCTGCCTTCTGTGTGCTGAGATTAAAGGCATGTGCCACCACCACCAAGATTGTTCACTGCATTTTTAAGGACCTCTAGATTACTGTCAAAGTCAGAGACTAAGGGAAGACTAGATAACACACAGACACACACACACACACAAACACACACACATTGCCAGAGCAATTACAACTACAAATAATGGTGCATGATTTGGAAGCTAGTAACAGTTTGTGTGTTAGCTTTCCCTGAGAACTCATAGCTCCCTAGATCCTACAGAGGCTCAGTGGGGCCCCCTGCAAATTCCAGAAAGTTCAGAGTCATAGAATTAACTGCCTCACTTTCCTTTCAGAGTTTCTGATGCTGTCCCACAGATAAATCATAACAGCAAGGAAATTAACCCTGAAAGCCCAGTGAGAGACTTTGGAGAGACAAGTGGAAAATATACAGCTAATGCCACTATTGAAAAGAATCATATAGAATATTCATTTGGATAGTGTTTCCAAAATAGAGCACTTTATGCTTCAGAGGAGAAAAGTGGGCCTCAAGCTTATCCAGATATGAACCTTGCAAGTTACAAGACAGGCTTACTGGTGCAACAGTGGCGCGAATGTAATGAGAGTAATTAACCACTTTCTAATCAGATCAAAGGCCCATTTTATGAGGGAAACCATACCTGGCACCACTAAAGGGCCTAAGAACCTGGAGACTAGGTCATTGGCCCTAAGGGAGCACCTAATACTATTAGTCTGCTAAACTGACTTAGTATTAAAATGACCCCTAATGTCTCATTTCCCTAATTATAAATCAGAACATCTCTCAGCTCTCAGCAGAGAAGCTTCTTCTTGCACTAGATGGCAATTTACACATAGACTTCCAGCTCCTCAAAGTGCAGAGAACAAAACACTATGGAGTACTCAGTTCCAAACTTGGCATTCCTATCTCATCCCTTCCCTCAAGGTCCAGGGATTTTGCAGAGGATGGGCTGAAAGGACTGTAAGAGCCAAAGGTGGTGGCTGATTGTAAGGAAACTTTTCCAGGCACAACAGGGCATATGGACGGATGTACTCACAATGATTGTGACAGCATGTACAAGACTTTTGCAAGCTCTAGCCATCCACAATCTCGGCTTAGAGTGAGGAAAGTAGGCACGTGACCCCACTGCTAGCCGTGGATGAACTAGCATTTGATAGCTGCCAGGAAGGGAGAGTCACTTTTCTTTCATGCTGTGAACCCTGGTAGGCCGCTCACATATCAAAGCAGGCCCAATCCCAAAATTATTTGGGGCAACACAAACTTAGCTCAATGGGGGAAAAAATAAGTCATCTCAAAGTTGGGTGGGAAGGGAAGAGAGATTGAGAGAATGGTAAGGGGAGAAGTTGAGAGAGGTGAATAAGCTCAAAATGTAACATGAAATTCCCAAAGAATTAATAAAAATATTTTAAAATATGCATCTTACATGTTGTATGCATCACATGCATATATTAAAAATACTTGCAGGGCATCAAGTATTAGTAGAAATTCTATCTAGATCTTGATACAATGAGTTTGCTATTTGGGTTTTTTTTGTGGCTGACACATACCTATATACACACATACATACATATATATTGTTTATATAACTATATCTAGACTAACATAAGCATTCAGAAAAAAGTAATACAGAAAAAAGTAAATAAAATTAGATTATAAGAATTTCAAAGAATTTTAGGAAGTCAGTGTGTATTTATTTCCTTGACAGATTATCTTTGTATTGCTCATGAATATTAATCACCTACATTATTCAACAGTTACAGCTGGAGTGGATTTGCTATGTTAATCCTGCACAGTGGGAGGGCTCAGAAGGCATACCCTTTACTGAAGCTCTCACACTGGTGAGAAGCACCAGCCCATTTGAAGAGCTCTTCCATTGCTCTTCTTTGTGTACCAGACCTTGGAGTGAGAGATGCAGCTGCTCAAGGAGGTAAATGCAATGTGTCTAATTGGTTCCCAGAGTAGCAAGGGCCAAGTAGCAGCACTGACTCATCAAAGGCAGTGTGAGCATCCTTTCCTCGACAGACAGCACAGGCAAGCGAATCTTTACAATGATCTGACTTCAATAGCCCTTAGTGTCTGGCTAATTAATCATAGTGCTTTCAAAAGCAAAATGGATAGGAAGCCTACCAAGTCCTAGCTTGTTCTGTACACACAGGAAAAATTAGAACAAATAAATAAAAGGTTGTCCTGTTTAGAGAATTACATCCTCTCAACTAGTTCCCAGACTTAAGCCAGTTTAACAACCCAGAACCCCTTGAAAAATGGAGATGCTAACTCCCTGCAAGGAAGGACCATGCTACAGGACTGAAGTTTTACTATTCATCTTTCTCTCATCTTTTCCCAAAGGAACCTGTAGTCTTATAAAAGGGCAACTGGATATTAGGTAAAAGATAAAAGTCAGATCTTTCAGGCCCTAAGAGACACTGATTGTAAATGTTCATTGATTCCAGGAAACCTCAAATGCGTTGTGGCCCTCCGTTAAAGTGGGAGTTTATGAAGGCTAGGAAGGTGCTCAATGGAATTTTAGCGGAAGTCCATGTTACAGTGGATCCAATGGGTCCTAGAACTCATCTTGTGATTATCAACTTAGTTCCAGAATACACAATTTCCCCAACTTGAGCATACATTCATTGTTTCTGCTTCTGATTATGGATGTAAAGTCACCAGTACTTCAAGCTCCTGCTGTTTTAACTCCCCCATCATAATGGACTACACCCTTGAACTGTGAGCCACAAGTAAACCCTTTCTCCCTTAAGTTGCTTTTGTCAGGGTATCTTATCACGCAACTGGAAAAGAAACGGAGTCAGACACCCAAATGTTAATATGTTAGAAGAAATATTTTTCTCTATATAATAGCATTTTGAGTATTAGATTATCTTGTAGGCGTGTACTTTTTATCTATTTTAATTGGTTTTGTTATGCCTCTACCTCCCTTCCAACCCTTATCAGTCCTAATACCTTCCTCAATACCAGGTAGGAGAGAGAGAAAGCTAGTGGGGAGAAGGGAAGCATAGTTTTTCTTAGCTATTGCCTGCTGGTTAGGGATGTAGTTCTTTGAGCAAGTTCAAGCTTCGTTTCAGAATATCTCCAAATTCTTCTCATCAAACTTCGTCAACAGCAACCAGGAGCAGCAACCTCCTTCTTCTTTCTCTGAGCCCCCTGGCTCTCACCAGGCTCTGGCATTTATACTTATTCAGAGTCCTCAGAATTAAACTATCTGCAGATGGCAAAGATCACAGCTCTGCCAGAGCACGAGGCAATCATAGCTAACAGCTGTGGACAAAGTAAAGCAGCCCCACACACCTTCAATTAAAATGAAAACATGTTTACATAACATAACTGAGTTTTTAAAGAAACCAAAACTTCCACTATAGTCTCACGTTTGCTGTGTTCATTTTTTTTTAAAAAAGCTATGGTTCAAAAGGCCTTTACAATCATTTGTTCTTTTCATATGGATGTAATGTGTTTCCCTCTAATTGAATGTTCTTTGTTATTAATTAATTAATTTATTAATTAATTATTAATTGCTGTTTATTCACTTTGTATCCCCCCCCCCCCGTCCCTCTCCCAGTCCACTGATAAGGGAGATCCTCCTCCTCCCCTTCCCTCTGATCCTAGTCTATCAGGTCTCATCAGGAGTGGCTACATTGTCTTCCTCTGTGACCTGGCAAGGCTACTCCCCCCTCAGGGGGAGGTGATCAAAGAGCAGGCCAATCAGGGCCTGTCAGAGACAGTCCCTGTCCCCATTACTATGAAACCCACTTGGACACTGAACTGCCATGGGCTACATCTGTGCAGGGGTTCTAGGTTATCTCCCTGCATGGTCCTTGGCTGGAATATCAGTCTCAGAAAGTGTTCTGAAGTACTTAACTGTATTAAGAATTTTGCTTTAAAACAAAACAAAACAAAACAAAAACAAAAACACAGAAATGTTATGTGATTTTTTTTTTTTTTTATACCAGGTGTGGGATAGGGAGCTACTTTAGATTGATCAGAGCAGCTAAGTATGATTTGTCTTTTGCTCTAGCAGGGGTGTGATTTTGACAGCTGAGGATAGTTTACATTTGGAATTCAGGGGACCCTTCAGAGGGTATAAATGCTAGAGTCCAAGAGGGCCTCGAGCAGCTGATAATCTTCCTGTCTCTGCTGTTGCTGTTTGTTCCTGTTCCTGTTGCTGTTTGCTATTCTGTAGTGGAAGTTTTAGTTTCTTTGTAAACTCAGTTACGATATGTAAATACAAATTTTATTTTATTCCAAAGTGTGGGATTTTAGTTGGAGCTTTAGTGTGGCCACAGCTGTTTATTGTCTTGTGCACGGTGTGGCTTTTGACAGTTGGTACTGGTCTGCCACATTTGGCATGGAGGAGATTTTGATATAGGACTCTGAGGATATACATTCAAGAGCCCAGAAAGAGTAATGTGTCATTCAGTGTTCTCATGTGGCGTGTAGCAGTTTGGAGAGACCGACATTGTGGTGGTTTGGAGAAGATGGACAGAGAGAAATGATTTGGGGCACAGCAGTTCGGAGGAGACTGCTGGCTGCTTTTGGTGTTGACAGAGATTGGTATATCCCCCCAAAAGAACCCTTTGACCCTAAACACCCAGGAGAAGTAAAGGGGTGTGTGTTCCCTCTCCCTACTAACCTTCTTTCTCCTACCTAGGGTTGGGGAGGTTTGTGAAAATGAGGTAGAGGATTAAACACCCCAAATAAAATAGAGTTTAAAAAAAATGAGTGCTGCAGAGGAACACAAAGAAGCCAGTCCTGATGAGACCTGATAGACCAGGGTCAGATGGAAGGGGAGGAAGACCTCCTCTATCTTTGGACTGAGGGAGAGGCATAGGAGAAGAAGAGGGAGGGAGGGTGAGATTGAGAGGGGTGGAGAAGGGGGCTACAGCTGGGATACAAAGTGAATAAACTGTAATTAATAAAAATAAATAAATAAAATTTTCCTAAAAAAATAAACAAAAAAGCTTTCAATCAACATAGAAGGAGAAAACAAAATCTTCCATGACAAAACTAAATTTAAGAAATATCTACATAGCAAACCAGCCCTACAGAAGATGCTAGAACAAAAACTCCAATCCAATGAAAACTACACCCAAGAAACCATAGGATACAGATAATTTCCCAACAAAAATTAAAAGAAAACAAGCAATGAATCACAGTAAGACCACCAATTCCACAATAAAAGGAACTAATGTTCATTGGTCACTATTATCTATCAACATCAATGGACTCAACTCTCCAATAAAAAGACACAGACTAACAGAATGGTTGCAGAAAGAGGATCCAACATTCTGCTGTATCCAAGAAACACACCTCTGCAACAAAGATAAACACTACCTCAGAGTAAAGGGCTGAAAAATGTTTTTCAAGCAAATGGACCCAGAAAACAAGCTGGGGTAGCTATCCTAATATCCCATAAAATAGACTTTCAACCAAAATTAATCAAAAAAGATGAGGAGGGGCACTTCATTTTCATCAAAGGAAAATTCCACGAGGAGGACATCACAATTTTGAACACCTATGCCACAAATACAAGACCACCTACATTTGTAAATGAAACATTATGAAAGCTGAAATCACACATTGAACCGAACACCTTAATAGTGGGAGACTTCAACACTCCACTCTCACCAAGGGACAGATCATTCAGACAGAAGGGAAATAAGGGCACTTACAGAGGCCCTAAATCAAATGGACCTAATAGATGTCTACAGAACTTTTCACCCAAATTCAAGAGTATACCTTTTTATCAGCACCTCATGGAACCTTTCCAAAATAGACCATATCGTTGGTCACAAAGGAAGCCTCAGCAGATACAAGAAGATTGAAATAATCCCTTGTATCCTATCTGACCACCATGGTCTAAAGCTGGACCTCAACAACAACAGAAATAGCAAAAAGCCTACACACACATGGAAACTGAACAACTTGCTACTCAATGACAACTAGGTTAGGGAAGAAATAAAGAAATTAAAGACTTCCTAGAATTCAATGAAAACGAAGGCATAACATACCCAAACTTATGGGACACAATGAAAGCAGTGCTAAGAGGCTAAGTCCCTTCAAGAAGAAATTTGAAACATTACATACAAGCAATTTAACAGCTCACATGAACACCCTAGAAAAAAAGAAGCAGACACACCCAAGAGGAGTAAACAGCTGGAAATATTCAAGCTCAGGGCAGAAATCAATGAATTAGAAACAAATAAAACAATTCAAAGAATCAATGAAACCAAGAGCTGATTCTTTGAGAAAATCAACAAGATAGACAAGCCCTTAGCCAATCTAACTAAAAGGCAGAGAGAAACTGTCCAAATCAGCAAATCAGAAATGAAAAGGGGGACATAACCACAGACACTGAAGAAATCCATACAATCATTAGGTCGTACTACAAAAGCCTATATGCCACAAAATTTGAAAATCTAAATGAAATGGACAATTTTCTTGATAGATTCCACTTACCAAAATTAAATCAAGGTCAGGTAGAAAGATTGAATAGTCCTATATCCCCCAAGGAAATAGAAGCAGTTATTAAAAGTCTCCCTTCCAAAGAATAGTCCAGGGCCAGATGGTTTCAGCGCAGAATTCTACCAGACTTTCAAAGAAGTGCTAATTCCAATCCTCCTGAAACTATTCCATAAAATAGAAACAGAAGGAACATTTCCAAACTCATTCTATGAAGCCACAGTCACATTGATACCTAAACCACACAAAGACCCAACAAAAAAAGAGAACTTTAGACCTATCTCTCTTATGAACACTGATACAAAAATATTCAATAAAATACTGGCAAACTGAATCCAAGAACACATAAAAGATATCATCCACCATGACCAAGTAGGCTTCATCCCAGGCATGCAAGGGTGGTTCAATATCTGGAAATCCATCAATGTAATCCACCACACAAACAAACTGAAGGAGAAAAACCACATGATCATCTCCTTAGATGCCGAAAAAGCATTTGACAAAGTTCAACACCCATTCATTTTTAAAGTCTTGGAGAGATCAGGGACACAAGGCATATACCTAAACATAGTAAAGGCAATATACAGCAAGCCTATAGCCAACATCAAACTTAATGGAGAGAAACTTAAACCAATCCTACTGAAATTAAGGAAAAGGCAAGACTCCATACTTCTTCAACATAGTACTTGAAGTCCTAGCTAGAGCAATAAGACAACTAGAGGAGATCAAGGGGATACAAATTGGAAAGGAAGAAGTCAAAGTTTCACTATTTTCAGATGATATGATAGTATACATGAGTGACCTCAAAAATTCAACCAGAGAACTCCTTCAGCTGATAAACACCTTCAGCAAAGTGGCTGGATTCAAAATTAACTCAAAAAAATCAGAAGCCCTCCTATGTACTAAAGACAAAAGGGCCTAGAAAGAAATTAGGGAAACAACAGCCTTCACGATAGCCACTAAAAACATTAAGTACCTTGGCGTGACTCTAACCAAGCAAGTGAAAGACCTGTTTGAAAAAAACTTCAAGTCTCTTAAGAAAGAAATTGAAGAAGATATCAAAAGGTGGAAGGATCTCCCATGTTTGTGGGTCGGTAGGATTAACAGTGAAAATGACCGTTCTGCCAAAAGCAATCTATAGATTCAATGCAATTCCCACCAAAAGACCAACACAATTCTTTACAGACTTTGAAAGAAAAATAATCAACTTCATATGGAAAAACAAACAAACAAACAAACAAAAAACCCAGAATCTCCAAAACAATCCTGTACATCAGATCATCTGGAGGTATCTCCATCCCTGATCTCAAGCTGGACTATAGAGCAATATTAATAAAAACTGCATGGTATTGGCATAGAAATAGAATGGTGGATCAATGGAACTGAATAGAACACCCAGAAAAAACCCCACATACCTATGGATACTTGATTTTTGACAAAGAAGCCAAAACCATTCAATGGAAAAAACACAGCATCTTCAACAAATGGTGTTGGTCCAACTGGATATCTACATGCAAGAAAATGAAAATAGATGCATATTCATCACCCTGCACAAAACTAAAGTCCAAGTGGATCAAAGACCTCAACATAAAACCAGACACATTAAATCGGTTAGAAGAAAAAGTGGGGAAGAGCCTAGAACTCATTGGTACAGGAGAAAACTTCCTGACCAGAACACCAACAGCACAGGCTCTAAGAGCAACAATCAATAAATGGGACCTCATGAAACTAAAAAGCTTCTGTAAAGCAAAGAACAGTCCTCAGAACAAAATGACAGCCTACAGACTGGGAAAGGATCTTCACCAACCCTATATCTGACAGAGGGCTAATATCCAGAATTTATAAAGAATTAAAGAAGTTAAAAAGCAACAAATCAAGAAATCCATTTAAAAAATGTGGTATGGATCTAAACAGAGAATTTTCTTTAGAGGAATATAGAATGGCAGAGAAACACTTAAAGAACTGCTCAACATCCTTAGCCATCAGGGAAATGCAAATCAAAATGACCCTGAGATTTTACCTTATACCCATCAGAATGGCTAAGATCAAAATCTCAAGTGACAACACATTCTGGAGAGGTTGTGGAGAAAGGGGAACCCTCCTCCATTGCTGGTGGGAATGTAACTTGTACAACCACTTTGGAAATCAATCTGGTGCTTTCTCAGACAATTAGGAATAGTGCTACCTCAAGATCCAGCTATACCTAGGCATATATACTCCTAGGCATATATCCAAAAGATGCTCAAGTACACAACAAGGACATTTGTTCAATCATGTCCACAGCAGCTTTATTCATAATAGCCAGAACCTGGAAACAACCCATATGTCCCTCAATGGAGGAATAGATACAGAAACTGTGGTATATTTACACAATGGAATACTACTCAGCAATTAAAAACATGGAAATCATGAAATTTGCAGGCAAATGGTGGGATCTAGAAAAGATCATTCTGAGTGAGGTATCCCTGAAGCAGAAAGACACACATGATATATACTCACTTATAAGTTAATACTAGACCTATAAGATAGAATAAACATACTAAAATCTGTAAACCTAAAGAAGCTAAGGAAGAAGGAGAAACCAGGGTAAGATGATCAATCCTCACTTAGAAAGACAAATGGGATGGAGATTGGAAGTAGGAGAAAACGAGAAGCAGGATAGGAACCTACCATAGAGGGCCTCTGAAAGACTCTACCTAGCAGTGTATGAAAGCAGATGCTGAGACTCATAACCAAACCTTGGGCAGAGTGCAGGGAATCATATGAAGGAAGGGGGAGTTAGTAAGACTTGGAGAGGAAGGGAGTGCCACAAGGACCAAATATATCTGGGCACAGGGTTCTTTTCTGAGACTGATTCTCCAAGGACCATGTATGGATATAACCTAGAACCCCTGCTCAGATGTAGCCCATGGCAGCTCATCATCCAAGTGGGTACCCTAGTAAGGGGAACAGGGACTGTCTCTGACATGAACTCAGTGGCAGGCTCTTTGCCCCCCCCCCACCAGGGAGGGGCAGCCTTGGTATGGGTAGCCTTGTCCACAGAGGAGGACAATGCAGCCAGTTCTGGTGAGACCTGATAAGCTAGGGTCAGTTGGAAGGGGAGAAGGACCAGGACCTCCCCTATTAGTGGACTTAGAGAGGGTCAGGGAGGAGATGAGGGAGGGAGGGTGGGAGGGAATGAGGAAGGGGACTAAAGCTGGGATACAAAGTAAATAACTTGTAATTAGTATAAAAAATAAAAATTTAAAAAACCAAAAACCAAAACAAAACAAGTGCTCTTTGTTGGATTGATGGTTGCTGATGGAGAAATCCTGACAATGAAGATCAAACTTGTCCCAAGGGACTCAATGACCCTAATCAGCAGGAAGTAGTATAATGATAATGACAGTCCTTTCCCCTCTAATAGTCTTTCTCTTGTACCTAGTATTTGGGGGTTGGAAGAGATAGGGGTGGTATAGGAAAGTAGGAAAAAGAACCCAATAATGAAGCCAGTTCAACTACAATGAAGTAAGTTCAACTACACTTAACCACAGCTGTTAATCTTCTTCCTCCATGGGTATTACAAGATTAACTTTGGATTTATTGATTTAAACACTGGAATATCAACAACAAGAAAAACAAAGACACATGTGAAGTGTAGTGCTGTGCCAATATAAGTGGCTTCATCTGTGCATAAAACACCTTTTTGAGTCTTTGTGCCTCACATGCATTTTACGCTCACTAATTGCTGCACTGGTGAGATCATGCTGGGCATGGAACTTCTCAGGGCCTGAATGCAGCCACCCAGTGAGCATCAGGGATTCTGCCATGTCAAGTCTCCGAAATAGGCGTCCACTGTGCCCCCAGGTAAACATGAGTCAGCTTTTATTATCTTGAAGGTAATCATTACAGAAAAAGAGAAAAAACAATGATTTAATACCACGTATAGAGACAAGTACTTGATAAATCCACCATATTGCATTGTAAGTAAATCTCCATGTTGCCATCATATTGTTATTTAGTGATTATTTGTAATTTTTTACTGAAGTTATATGTAAATCTATATAAACACTGCATTACCGTTTTTAGTTAATATTTTTGGTTTTTCGAGACAGGGTTACCTCAAGTCCATGTAGCCTTGTCTATTCTGGACTCACTTTGTAGACCAAGTTGCCTCAAACTCAGAGTAATCTGCCTGCCTCTACCTTCCTGATGCTGGGATTAAAGGTGTGCACCACCACACCCTGCTTACATTACCATTTTTAATAAACTCAAATTTCCTATATTCCAAATTGCTTCCCACATCACGAAATAAAATCTTAGAAGAATTCTCAATTTTTTTTTTTAATTTCAAAAGCCCAAAGTCTCCTTTTAATGGCCACTTTGAGTTGCTTTGGATCCTTGCTCTCTTGATATGTCCTCTTTGTTGTTTATATCAATGAATTTTATTCATCTAGGACACTTTTAAACTTGATAGCAATCCATTATCTCTTCAGGAGGACAATCACATTTAATTGTAACTTCATACTTTCTAAGAATTTTCTGACAACATCTCATTTGATAGAGCAAAACCTATCTACTATTTTGAGCATTAAGCTATCTTCTTTCTGGCCAATCAAAGTAATGTTTACCATATGACTTTACTACAGTGTTTGAAAACAAAGACAGACTCCCTAAGTCCTAAGAGCCCTGGCCCTTTTCTTGCCATCAGTACCCCTTTTTAGAGGAACCTAAAAATATAACTGAAAAATAGGGAGAAGGAACCAGCATGTTCAGCAGAAAGAATTATGTTCTATTCTGATGTCCTTTTTATATTTAGATGCTTCTCAACTTAGAATGGAGTTATGTCCTGATCTCACCATAGCATAAATAGTATAAGTACAAAGTGCATTTAATACACCCAACCTACCACTGTGTTTGAAGAAATGTCTCCCAAAGGCCCACTTGCTTAAATCCTGATTTTAATAAGGGTAATCATCATTTCAAACACAATAATTGACTTAAAATACTCTTAGATATAATGTGGGTTTAAGTAATATAACAGATTCAAAGAAAAATGGATCCTTTGAAGGATCAAAAGGCAGAAATTATGGATTAAAATTAAACATCCTATCCACCTCAGTGATTAAAAAAAACATAAGCATGTCTGTGGCTTGAATGTTCCTCAAAACTCATGCTGAATTTAATTGTCAGTATGGCAGAATTATGTGTAGAACCTCTAAGACCTCTAACAGGGGACTGGGCTGTGTTAACTTTGGGGTAGATTAGATTTTTTTTTAGGCATGGTCTTGTTATAAAAGTGAGTTCTTCTACAAAGGAGCTGAGTCACGCCTGCCCTTACCCCAGTGCACTCTTTCTACGCAATACCTAAGCTGCCATGTTATGGTGCCCCAGAAAGTCCTTAGCAAATACTGCTCTTTGGCCTTGGACTTCTCAACCATTTATTGTCAAATAAATATCTTATTTTGCTATAAACTACTCAGTCTGTGGTATTTGCCACTGCAGCAGAAAATGGAATAAAACAGGCATGTGTTTAGAAGCAACCATATACTGATGAAAGAGTAACGAGAAAACATTTTTATTCCAGTTATGTATGTCACACATGAACTCCTTCAGATTTTAACAAATACACAAATGATGGTAATGCCCTATTGGTCCTGAAGGAAGTACATCAGGAAAACTGAGTAAACCATGAGAAGTTACAAACAAACCTGTGTCCTGACTCATGTGCTGTCAACCTAACATAAGCAAGCGTCATTTTGGAAGAGAGAACCTCAACGGAGAAGCTGTCCCCACCAGACTGGCCTTGATTTTATTGATTGGCCTTTCTTTATTGATGATTGTTGTGGAAGGGCCTAGCTCACCATGAGTAGTGCAACCCTGGGCTGGTGGTTCTGGGTGCTATAAAAAAGCCAGCTGAGAAATGCATGAACAGCAAGCCAGAAAATAGCACTCCTTCTTGGCTTTTATATCAGTTTGTGTCTCTAGGTTCCTGCCCTGCATGAGTTCCTAACCCAACTTCACTCAATGATGGACTGTAACCTAGAATCATAAGATAAAAATAAATCCTTTCCTCCCCTAGTTGTGTCTGGTCATGGTGTTTTATTACAGCAAGAGAAACCCTAAATAAGACATTCTGTCTATCTTCAAAGCCTCCTCAATGCCTTTTCACTCCCCTGTTACTTGACCACCTTATCTACATGACCCACACAAAGACATTTCCAAGATAAATACTGTAGAAATGATCCTGAACTAAATGTAATCATCTGTTCCCTAACGGAGGGCCTGGATAGAAGGTGGGGGTGGGTGGGTAGAGTCTGCATTTTTAAAGTCTCTCACTTAAAGTGTTAAAAATGAAAATCTTACAAAATGAAATAAGTAAAACTCAAAACAGCAGATACTGCATTTGCTTATAAACAGATGGGAAACTAGCAGGAAGGGGTCAACGAGAACATGAAGTGGCAGATATGATCAAAGTAAATTGTATACATGTGTGAAAATGTTATAATGATAATATATGCTTTTAAAAATCACCATCATGTACAGACATTTAGATATAACTCCAACCAAAATCTAAATGTGACTTTTATCAGTGTAGAGATAAGGAAATTTTCATGAAATGTTACGACAAATTACTTTGATAAGCCTAAGCATAAAAATGAACATGTATTCGTGTTTCTGCTCCTTTTCTTGATGAGAAGATGGGAGTAGAGAACTTGGAAAGCACAATTTGATAACAACAAGAAAACAAGATATCATAACGGGTAAGAAGCATTTCATACATTTTTAAATCATGAGCTTGTTTTTTTAAAGAAAAATTACAAATGAAAAAGGGAGGTTGGCATAAAACAAGCCAATTTACAATATATAGTCACAGAAAGTTCCAGAATTGTAGAGAACAAACCAATATAGGAAAACTTGTACATATTGAACATTGGCATTCATACCCTCTTCCTCACCCCCACAATAAGTTGAAAGTCTATTCTTAGAGGTATAAGGTATAGCGGAAGGCTAAGGTACATCACAAAGCCATTACATGCTAATTACCGATTTTACCAGCCTCTAGAATTTTGGTAGTGACTACTCATGTCCATAGGACAAAGTCTAGAAAATGTCCAGCTCAAGGAGTAATACCTAGGTGCTCTGATTAAATAAGGCTCATCAAATTATAGCCTAAATCTCTTATATATGGCCAGACAGCCAACAATCACCAGATATATAAAGGAACATCCCACAGGACATATAGAAACTAAAATAATCAAGCTATTAGGAAGAGCTTAAGAGAAACAGGGGCACCAAGGTCAGAAGAAAACTAGCAACAGCAAAGTAATACATATCTTCATGGGTGAGAGCACATACATGAAGCGAGAACAGAAGTTTGATGATTAATCTCAATTTTCATCTTAAGTACATTGAGACCTGTGCAGGAGTGTTTATTCTCCATTATCAACTTAACTACGTGAGGAGTTTTCTGGGTGGATCCATGGGTGTGTTTCTAGAGATGAAACACATTTGGAATCTACAAAGTGAGTGAGAGAAAGTCTCACGCTGAACATGGGTTTCATCATCCGATAGGCTACAAGCAGAAGGAGGCTCACATTCAGTCTTACACTCCCCCTCCACATAGGCAAGTGGGACCTTAGCTCCTGCCATCACTCCGTGGCATTAAAACCAGATGCTTCTTCCTTTGAACATATATGCGAACAAGTGATTCTCCAAGCGACTTCTAGACTTTCAACTTTGGACTAGAATTCCATCATTTGTTCCCCTTCTTCTGATGCTTCCTGCCTCCCATCCTTGGTCTTCTAGCCACTGTGATAGAAATATTCAACCTCTGGTTATTAGGCCAATATGATAAATTCTTTCTTAAAATTATATATATATATAATATATATATAATTTTAATATATATATTATATATATATATATTACACACTATATATCTGTTTCATTGGTTACAAACCTCTGGAGAATCCTAACACAAGAATGCTGTAACAAAAGGGAATAATGTATAGCATGAAGTTCTCAAAAACTGAATGTGTTCTTTTACATGTAGTTTTAAAACCAATGGGAACGTTAGTTTCAGATTGTTAGTATGATGCTCATTTATTCTCCTAATGTATGAAGTCTTTAAAAAGTATGAGTGTGTGTCTCTGACTCTCCATCTACTGGGACTCTTCCTATTGGGTTGCTTTGTCCATCTTAATATGAGGGCTTTTGCCTTGCCTTACTGTATCTTTTTTTTTGTTGTATTTGGTTGTTGTCTCTTAGAGGCTTACTCCTTTCTGAAGGAAAATGGAGAAAGTGGATCTGGGGTAGAGGGTAGCTGGGGAGGAGCTGGGAGGAATGGAGGGAGGGGAATTGTGGCCAGGTATTGTATAAGAGAAGAGTTTGTTTTCCATATAAACGTAATCTGGGTTATCTAGATGGCTACTATTTCAGCACTATGTTTCATATCTGTGCTTTCTTTCATTTTATTATTTCTACATTGTCACAGACTTGAGTATGACATTATATTTTTTTGAAGACTTTTTCCAGAAGTAATGGATTTATGGACTATTTCTTAGGTTGTAGCATGTCTCAAAGGGTATTTCTCTCATTGTTGTACAAACACTAGGTTATCTATACAAAATAATGCAGGCTTACAGCGTGGTGCATCTTTGCTTCTCATGAAGTGACTAACATGCTCACCGAGCTAGCTAATGATGCTGTTGGTCTTTTCTATGTTACCACAGTATAGAGGTTGTGGAATCTTTCTCTTACAAGATTAAAATACATTCTTAGAACATGTGTATGTGCACATGTTTCAATATCTTACATAGGCTAGGAAAAAAATCTTCCCACTGGAAACCTCAAATAAATGTTCTTTTATATGTCATTCAAATTACCCCATTTCCATCTGCTCTAGATTCTTAGTTAGGGTTTCCATTCCTGTGATAAGACAGCATGACCAAAAACAACTTGGGGAAAAAAAGGGTTTATTCTAGCTTTCAACCAGAGCAGAAGCCTGGAGGCAGGAAGTGAAGCAGCCACCATGGAGGAGTGCTGTTGGCTCAGCTAAGCCATGGGGGCCCACCGTGAGCTGTGTCTTCCCACACCAATCATCAATTAGGAAAATGCGCCACAACCTTGCCCATGGGCCAATTTGGTGGTGACATTTTCCTCATCTGAGGCTGCCTCTTCCAAAATCACTCTTGCTCATGTCAAGCTGACATCAAACTGGACAGCACAGTCAGCTAGAACGGGTGAGGATGGACCGCACAGACGAACCTCAGTCACTTGTTCCACACAGCTCCTCATTGTTTATGTTTGCCTTGCATTCTCTGCCTCAAGTTAGTTCCTAGATCTCTAATTCAATAATCAGTAGCATTTAATTCAGATAGCGGGAGAGATCATTCAGCAGTCATATTTTGGATTTCCTTTCTTTGTAACAAATTGTCTTCCTGGCAAAATATCTTTCCCTCAACTGCTCTTGAGATTTCTAGATGAAGTGTATTTCAGTGTTTATTATCAAAATTAATTCTATCCTATCTTTTCTAAGCAACCCGAAACTTCCTTCATCTGTTTGACTTGCTGTTTTTCTTCAAATATCTTCAGTTAAGAGTCTTCATTGTCTGTTCATATTATAAAATATGATAACTGTTTTTTTTATAAGAATAAGCTTTTCTAAGAACTTTCTATAACCGGGCACAGTAATAAATGACATCGATGTTAAGTCACATAATCCTCAGTCGAGACCTCTATGAGATAAACGTTATTCTTCCTGCGTGGAGTCACCCTGAGGTGAAAATAAAACCTCAGGTCGCGTTGTCCAGATTGCTGATCTTCTTCAGGCCTTTCAACCCACTGATCCTCCAGGCTGCCTTTGAGGCTTATTTCTGCCCAGTCAGAGGTGTGTACACTATCAGAAATCAGAAGTGTACACTAACTGGCTTTTTCCTTTTGCTCTCTCTGCTCCCACAGCTACTGTCTTGTATTATCCCGGGGTTAGCTAGAGGCCTAACCACGTGAGGGTCATCTGTGATGCATGCACCACTTTGCTTAGCAAGCACTCTACCCCAAGTAAAGCCTCTTGGCTGAGTTAGTCACTGTTGTAGGAGTGCTGGCACCAATGCTGTACTCTCTTATTACCTTCAGAGCCAGCCTATACTCCTTCTCGTCTATGCAAGGAATTTTCTAAGGGTCACTTGATACTCCCATTTTCTCTGAACACTCTGCTTTGCTTGTTTGCATCGATTTGAAGATCATAAAGCACTGAACAATCATTTTGTCACTATGACCTAATCCTTAAAATGTTGACTCTATGATAATATCAGGGACAGAGAATCAACTGTTACTATTGTTAAGCTGCATTATAAATAGCATAATTAAAAGCTTAAGTAATGGTTCAAATCTTAGCTCCACAAACAAATTACTGTGTGAACTTAAGCAAGCTATTTTACATCTCTAAATGTTTCTTCATCTATAAAGTAGTGATAATAATAGGGTTATTGATAATTATGAGGTAGGGTGTTTAAAGCATCCACCACAGTGCCTGATTTGCAGTAAATTCAGTAAATGTTGGTTATTATTTTGTTAACTGTAAAACCTTTAGATTCAGCAATGCTACAAGAATAGCTAAGGCCACTACAACTGTTCACAATTGTTTTATGAGCTGAGCATTTTATAGTGCATTAGCAGGAGATGTATAATATCTTATTACTGGTATAAATAACTTCTAGCAAGTCATTAAGGTGATATTTGTTTCAAACCTATTATTTATACTTTTATTATCAACAATAGAGAGGGAAGTATTTTGAAAGCAAGAAAATATTTTATTTTTCCTCATAAACTTCAAGCTTCCAACTTAAGCATCCATCTATCAATTTTTACCTACTACCAGTGTGTTCTAATGGTAATTTCCTACTTCCTTAACTTTCTATATACACACACATATGCTGGAATTATTTTGCAGAAAAGAACTGAAATTTTTCTCACTGTTTTTTAAAGTTGAAATCCTATGAGGCTTCGGTGGTGTACACAAGCCCATGAGAGCCAGCTATACATGTACACTCTCAGGCACTTCTCCTACACCTTCTGGTTCATAATCTTCCTACCAACAAAATCCCCAAGGGACTCTTCTATTTCAAGTCCCTTCAACTCTGTGCTCATTGTTAAGAGACTTGAACCATTAAGGTCATGTTCAAAATCAACTGCAGAATGGCAGGATATATCCTCAGTCTCTGGACTCCCAGTTCAGTTCTTCTCCTTTTTTGATTTATATTCTGAGGAAAACTGAGGTAAAGAAGATTTGACCCCAGATCTAAATTTAGACAGTTAATACTTTATCAAAGAAGCGACTTAAGCTCTACAAACTGTGTGAATGGAGGAGATGCAAGCTACCTCAAATGATTGCAGTGAAAATAAGAGTTAATAGGCAGGAAGACCCTGAGGGCACGGTGGAGCATGAGGACGCTGGGATGTGGGGAGGTTCCTTCCAGGACTGGACTGACAGCAGTGATGATGGCGTCTACAGGATCAGTCGCTGTTCTCTTAAGCCCACACTCCTCCAAAGAGAATCATATTCAACTACAAGAACCAGAGGCCCAGCCCTCTGAGCCTAATGGGAAAATGTTGAGGATGGTTTCATTCTAGAGTGTTAGGAAGTCTCTGGCCATGTTTCTGGTAGTTCCCCACAGCTCTGCCCCATTTTTGTTCCAACTCTCTCCCACAGGCCATTTGAAAGAGAGCTCAGCATGGCACATGACACAAGAGTTCTCTTTCCATGGGAATAGGTGTTCAGAATATGGTAACTATACTTTGTGGGGGAAGGCTTGTACTCCTGCTACCTGCACACTGACCTAGATGTGTACTGAGTACCCATCATGCACCTGGCTTGTGTTAGGGTTATGAATATGGAATTTAGTTGAATTGTCCTTGCTTATCTAGCAGCCAAGACTGAAAAGAAACAAGATTGTGAAATTAAACAAAATTCAATTCTTTTTTTTTTTTTTAATGGCTGGTGGTTAGATGTTTCTCAACCTAAACTCTTTTTTTCCTGTCAAAACTTGGGATGAATCCAAGGTCTTTCACATGCTAGGCAAGTGCTGTACCATTGAGTGATACTTCTGGCACTATATGTCTTGAAATTTCATCAGAGGCTATTTCTGAAGAATCTTGGAAGATAAAGGGTCACCATTTGGACAACAACAAAAACATGACTTTAAAGCAAAGGAATTCATTGTTTTCTTAAATACTTTTTTGTACCCTTTACACAAAGATTCAGACAGGTATAAGCAAGTATGGACAATTAATTCTTCAGCTTGGATGGATTTCATAGTTCAGCATTGAAAAGTACTTCTTACATGCTTCTAAATATCTTTATTTCATCTGATAAGCCAAAACAAAAGAAAAACTACCTCATGGCTTTACTTCTAAGGAGTATATACTGAAAGCAGAATTAAATTGTGTTTCTTAAGCAAAGGGCATTTTTGCACTCTATGTAACTTTTTTTTAAGGCTCAAATAATGTAAAGCTCAGTGCCCAATTATTTACGCCAGGGAAAGATGTCTTTGCCTGGAAAGCTCTTCAAGGTGTACTCAATTATATAAGCACATTATTTAGCCTTAAAATAGTCTTTAGATGCAATATGTTTCCCTCTTCAAAGTGTTGAACTATGTACCTATGTTCCTAAGTCCTGACGTGAAGTCCATTGTAATCTGCTCACCTTCTCCACCCTCAACTTCACATGCCTGCCTATTCCAGAGCTACTCCTGGCTCCTAATGTGTCAGGTTCACGAATGAACGTAATGGGTACACGAAATGAGCCTCGTCCAGTAAACACTCTCATTTCTGATACTTTATGAGCTTCTGTCCTTAAAAACACAATACCTTATATAGATAAAGTCCACTCCCAGACAGATTTGAATAGACTAGCAGTGAGTCAGAGTTAGCAATGGCACACCATTAACTGATTAATGTTCAGATTTCCAGGCTCAAATCTAAACACATGCTATACGCTAAGAAAAAAGAAACAGTTGAGGCTTATTCATCTTGGTGTTGCTAATTTGAAATGTCACAAATTACCTTGAAACCAAAAAAGAATTTTTAAACAGTGTCTTTTCATGTAACTTTGGCTATTCTGGAACTCTATATGTAGACCATGCTGGCCTCTAACTCACAGAGATCTTTGTGCTTCTGCCTCCTGAGTGCTCAGATTTAAAGTGTGTGTTACTACAACTGGCTTCCAAAATATTTTAATGTTGACATAAATGCATGTGATCTAAGTTTTGGAGATTATAAACCCTGTCATATGTCCCTCCTTTCTCTCTTTCCAATTGATGGCCTCCCTTTTTATTAATTGTTACTGCATGCATTTATGGATATATGCATATATACCAATCGGTGTGCTGCTTTTTCTGGGGAAGACTATTTTTTCCATTCTCAGCATTCTGTACTTGCCTCTAGTTCTTTGCATAGGGTTGAGACTTCACTCTGCTCCCCAGTCCGCTTTGGTATGGTTATTGGTGTCATCCTTGTTCAGCTTACATTTGGGCAGTCATGTCAGTCACGCTTTATGGGTATAGCTTATTGCTAGGAGACACATCTTATAGCAAACTCCCCGATCTTCTGGCTCTTAAAATCTTTTTACCCCGTCTTCCACAATGTTCACTGAATCTTAGGTGTAGGAGTGTTTTTTTTAGATGTATCCATTGGTACTGCAAATACCACCAGTTTTATTCACTAGGGAACATATAAAAATGTCTGGTGACATTTTAAACTGTTACATGTGGGTGTAGGAAATGTGGGGTGGTGGCACTAATGGGCAGAAAGCAGGGATGTTGGCAAACACTCTACACAGCCCAGGGAAGCATTGAATGTCAACACAGAGAAAGAATGGTTGGTGCAGTTTGGATCTGGAATGTTACGCAGAGGACCATAGCAAAGGCATGGTGTCCAATGACACCAACGGGAGGTGGTGGGACGTCTTAGGTCATGCAGGCACACCCCCCAAGAGAACTGTGAGATTTCCACTTCTTCCTCATTTTCACTTCCTAGTTGCAATGAGTAAGTGTTCTTGCTCCCCCGTGGATTTCCACCAGTCTATTACAGGCCCCAAACAATGGGCCCGATAGACCATGGGCTAAAATCGCTATACTTGTTAGCCAAAACAGCCTCTCAACGTGATCATCTTGGGTGTTCATTATAGTGACATAAAGAGCTAACATATGACATAACCCTAAAATAATTAAGGAACAAAGAAATGAAAGTACAAATGGAAAATAGAATAGTAAACTCAATTAGAGATGAACTCTGGGTTATAAATGAGCCACATATTTAGTTCTGAGTCTCCTGTTAACCAGCATGTTAGAACAGAGGTTCTAACATGTTCTAACATGTTCCAACAGGTTCATCACATGTTAGAACAGAGGTTCTCTTGACCTTCCTAATGCCGAAACACAATTCCTCATGTTGTGGTGACTCCTGGCCACAAAATTATTTTTACTGCTACTTCAAAACTGCAGTTTTGCTACTGTTATTAATCATGATGTGAATGTCTGATATCCAGGATATCTGACGTGTAACCTCTGTGAAAGGACTGTGCAACACATAAAGGGACCATGACACACAGGGGGAGAGGTGCTGTATTAGACTCTAACTGACACCTAAACACAACCACCTTAACTCAAAGTCTGATACAAACTCTTCCTCGGGGCAGTATAGGTGGGGGAAAAGACCATAAATTCTATTCATCACACATTTCCAAAGGGAATCCAGGCACAGCTCCTGTATGCTGTTTCCTATAGCACTACAGTACACAGAAGAGGGAAAATACAGCAAGAAGCATTCCACAAAGGCCCCCAACTGTTAAGTCCACGTCGATGTTTGCTTTGTTTTCTTTTGTTCTGCTCCATCCTGAAGTAACACAGAAAATTGGAGTATTGAGCTGACTGTAAAACTTTCACATACTTTGCTCCCAGCAGCCATACTTTGGATAGCACTTGTGCCACAAAGCTCTTCTTTGGCCATAAATTAGAGCAGACGCAGTTTTCTAGTAAAGGTAGATATATATTCTCTAGACTTGTTTAGCAAGAAGACACTCCTACTTTAAGAAACTGCTCACTACGATATAAAAGGAAGGCAAGAGCAGAACAACATGACATTACTAGTGACTCCATCAACTGGGTTAAAAAGCCAAATGGATTGAGCTCATACAGCCAAAAATCTAGTCAATCAATATCTTAATACTAAAAGGCAGAGAAAAAAACTGTATTAAATATCGGGGCTGGAGAGATGGCTCTGCAGTTAAAAGTACTATTGTGCTTGTCGAGGACCCAAATCCAGTTATAAACCCTTGGGTGGGTCACTGTAACTTAATTTCCAACAGGATCTCATGACTCTAGCCCCTATGGGTACCTGTGCCCATGTGCACATACCACATAGACAGACAAGCACAAAATCAAAAACAGCAAAGTTTTAAAGTGTAAAGTGAACCTTATTGAGAGAATTAGTAAATTATTTGGGGGGGGGGGAGGAATGCTTTATGCCATATCAACACAGCACATATAATCAGTTGTTTTTTTTTTTAAAGGAAACAATTAACATGACCCATGAGCAGACTCTTATGTCTAAACCCATCCATGATTCTGTCCTTAGAAATGAGAAGATATTTTGAGAGTGGAAGAAAAAAGCCAGAGGTTGATAGATATTCCTGTATAAAATTGAATTGCATGGGTTTTGAAACCACTGAATACCTTTAATCCTAGGAGCCAGGTCTTAATGAGTCACCTTGCAAAACCTACATATATTATAGCAAAAAGTACCTATCAAAGCATTAGAAAACAAATTCACACAGAGAGGCAAAGCGTCAAAGAGACATGGGGCAGGGTCAACAAAGAGGGAGCCATGGCTGAGGATTTGAGTAACAAAGCTAAGAGTTATAACTCAAAAACATAAGGTAAGTACTCACAAGCCCATTCTTACAAAAATAAAATAATGACAAATTAATACAGAGAAGAATTTCATGTTAAAGAAGAATTTCATGTTCAAAGAAGCATATATACTCCCCACTTGCTAAGAGTGAATCCAGAACAGGAATTTCCTTCCAAAGAGTTCTGTACAGAAAGAAGAATGCCACAATGGGAAAACCTATCTGAAACCTATCAGTAACTATAAGTGACTAACAATAAGTGACTAACAGTAAGTCAATAACATTAGCAACAAATCATACACATATGGCAAATACATTGTATATAATGAATGAACTATGTAGGAATCAATATCAGTTTATCTCTGTGAAATTCTTCATCAAAAGAAAACCTGACATAGGAACCTTCTATTAATACTTGACCAGTATTCTTCAAAATTGACTAGATTATCAGAAACTGGGAAAGCCTGAGAAGCTACTATAGTCTAGGAGGAAGCTAAGAAAACAGTGAAAGATGAGTAAGCTTGATAGTCTAGATGGGATTCTAGAACCTGCCAGAGACAGCAATATTATCACATGTGGTAGGAGGCCTCAGTGGGAAGTAATGGCTGTGGTTGTTAGTGAGTCAAAGCTGTGCTTGTGAGTCCAAAAAACAACAGCAACAAAAGCTACCTGGATCACTGCAGACTTTCAGCTGTGACAACGCATGATCTCATTTCACTCCAAATTGATAATCAAATAAGGTAAGTGATTTAGCATTCCTAGTGAGTGTTTGGAATGACCATGAACCTTTGGCAAACTGAACAATTTACAGCCAGGAATATTTTAGTCAAACGTCATAGATAATAGAGTTTGCAGCTGCATAGGCACAGTGGGTCTGGATTCCTACAGTAACAACTACAGGCTCACACAGGGGGATGAGAGCCATCGCCTAAAGACAGTTTTCTGTTTTTCAAACTATAGCAGCATGTTGCTAGCCTGGGAGAGCATCCATCAGCTGAGTGGGCATTAGGCTCTGTCGCATACCTATGACCCATCCTTGTAGAGTAGGCAAAACTGCAAGACAAGCCAATGACTGCTGTGGTTTCTGAGCATAAGTTTGCAGAAAGCAAACAAATAGATGATAAAGACCCTAAAGTGTAGCCTGGTAGAGTATCCAAAAACTGCTCTCAAAGTCAAGTGGTGAAATACAAACTCAATAAAATGGCACCAGAGCCTCTGAAAAACCAAACCAGTGGATGAAGTAATGTAAAAGAGTGGAGAGTCACCCTGGAGCCAGCTGGAGCTGAGACAAGGAATATGAATTCCTTTATCTGCTTTATGTGACGAGAAGCTGAACCAGAGCAAGGCAGAATGGACTTCAGAGCAGCAGCTGCCAGCCTTGGACAAGGCAGACAAGTGGTTAAGGTTGGTTGCTGGGGCTAAGAGTCAATGTATTAGCTTCTGTGTATGAACCGGCTTCTGAAAGTCTTAATTTAGGTGGCAAAGCTAACACTGGTGTGTACAAAAAAAATTTGTTTTAAAATGCAGAGTTCAGGCAATATTCACATCATCATTGTCCTAGTACCAGAGACTAGAATGTAGGGCCCTATTCTGTAGTTTGGAGTCTGTATATTAAATAGCACCCTTAGGTGATCTTGGTACAAGGTATCATCCAGACCAGATATGAAGAAACAAAAGCAGTCACCTCACTTTTTAATCAGAGCCCAACAGCAGTCCCTCAGAGAATTGTTCATCATTGTGGAAAATCTGGAATACAGGAAAATGAGTAAACATAGAATCTAGTCTATCATAATATTCAGACTTTTCAGGGAGGATAAAATACTGAGCTCAGTTGCATCCAATCTGAGGGAGGCTGAGTACCAGAAGGAAGAATCCTGTTATTCTGTGGTGAGTCTGGATGTGGTCATTCTGGAGCTGGTGTAATCCAGATCCTGGGAATGCCCCTGCTGCTACAAATTTATTTAATTTTTTAATTGGTTCCTTTCAAATGAAAAAAATCACTAAAATCCACATCAATCAGTAAATATGATACTAGAACCCAAGTGAAATGTCTTGCTCTTGGTTTCATTTCAAGAAAGGCATACAAAACAGAAACCACCAGCTCCGGAGGTCAGGTGTAGCCTAAGGGCAGGTCCTCTTACCAGGAGCCAATGTAGCACACACAGCACTTGCTAGAAAGCTGACTTCTGTGGAGAATAGTCTTCTAGTGACCCGGCAGTTCAGGTATTCAGGCAAAGGACCAATACAGCCAGAGGGTTTAAACTTTCAGCCACTAGTGAGCCATGAAAAGAACCACCTCTCAGTGCAGGACTTCAGTTTTCTCCATCCCAATACAGCCAGTGGGTGGAATGTTTGTGCCTCTCTGAAAGCCACAGGTTGGGAGTACGTAAAGGCGAATGAAGCACTGAGGGCGACAGACCTAGACTCCTATGAGGAAACCACACGGTACCATCAAACTGTCAGAGCGTTAACGTTACAAATAACCTTGGCAGACGCTTCTCATCCAGGTCCCAAGCGGGGTCTTCACGTGTATGTCTTTCATGGAAGACTTAGAACAGTTCATCACCAGGTCCATTTTAAAGGTCAGAACCTGAGGCTTGAAGAAAAGTGGAGCAGCCTGTCTGAGCCCAGACAGAAACAGGTAAAAACAGTTGTCAAACTTGTGATCTGCCCCAACTCTACTTGCTTAGCTACCATGCTGTCTGTTTTCCACAGACTATGCCTCAAAATCAGCGGTGAAATAAAACCAGTAAGACAAAATGCAATCAATTTGAACTAAGAAAGAAAATCAAAGAAATATAAATACAGAAGCGAAGGGAAACAAAGGGCATTATAAAAAGGAAAACATTAGGAGTAAAAAGATATAATAAACCAGAAGAAACAAAACAAAAACCATTTAAAAACCCAAATGATGTTATTGCATTTTATATTTATATATGAATATATTTTATATGTTATACTTATTTTATATTAAATTAACTGAAATACTAAGTATTTTTTTAAGTGATATCAGTTAAATAGAAAAGCAGGAGTCAAAAAAAAAAAAAGAAAAGAAAAGCAGGAGTCTCAAGCGAGGAAATAGACTACACTGTGAACTCTCGGCAGCTCAAAAGACTCACTCACACTCTCTCAAAGGGTCTCTGAGAACTTCTCAGCCAAATTGGTGGCATTTTAGTGGCTAAACCCTGGCAAACTCTAATTTTGCCATGATTACTACATTTCCAGCAGATTAGAGGCTTGACACAGTGCTGCTCATTAGACAACACGCTTCAAAGATGCTTTAAAGAAAAACAGCTTCGTGCCAAAAGCTTCTGAAACACTGTGGTAGCCCCTCTGTGATCCCATTGTTACTGTCTAGGGTCTTAATTAGGTTCATTTTCTCTGCCAGTTAAAGAATTAAAAGGCAAATTGGGTGCAACAGGTAGCAATGCAGCTGCAGCCAGGAAATCTCAGACACAGCAGACAGCAGCAGACAGATCAGCCGGTAAAGAAAGGCTTTTATTAGGGGCGAGGGAACACACACACACACACACACACTCGCTTGCTCGCAGCAAAGCGCAAAATGAAGAGCACACAGAGAACCCAAAGGCCTCTGCTTGAAGACTATTTTGTTATTTTAAGGGTCTTTGAAGGATCTTCTTTTCTTAATTTAGGGACGGTCAGTTTTAAATAAGACAGGATGGCTGATTGGCCCACAGCTTAATGTGATCATGTCCTGATCCTGTCTTGAGTTTCTGAGCCAGTAAATCAGTAGGGTCCCCTATTGGCAGGCAAAAGCACACAGGGCTGTGTTTTAAACTGCCAGGATTTTGTCTTGGGTTAAGAAGGTAAGGAAGAAGTCACCATCCTGAAAGCTCACCATCTTTCTTACCTAGTTATGGCCCTTCTCCCTGTGTTTGCCTTTCAGGAAATCTGTCTAATTCCTAGACCCTCGCTGTCCCTGTGTCCCTCCTGGAGGCAGTGTGTACATGCAATCTGTTTGCTTCGGGGACAGAGCGGTCCCCCTGAACAGTCTAGTGACCTTACCCAGAGGGAGCTTTACTACTCATGGACAGTTACCATTGTGAAGTCCTGCAGAAAACAAACCCATTTCTCTTTGTTCAAACCACCTTATCCAGCCCTGGAAATCTTTCCTCTCACTCTTAGATTTTTTTTCCCCTCCCAAATAATCTCTATTTTCATTCTAAAGCAATTTTATAGAAAACATTGTCCTAAAAATGTTACTTAGGCTTCTCTCTCTCTCTCTCTCTCTCTCTCTCTCTGTGTGTGTGTGTGTGTGTGTGTATGTATGTATGTGTATGTGTGTGTGGTATGTGTATTCTATGAGGCCAGAACACAGTCCGCATTGTTCAACTCAGTTAAAAACAAATGTTTTATAGATTAGGAAGATGACAATTCTTTCACAGTGATAAATAGACCATGCAAGCAAGTACATATACAGTTGGGAAACTTAGGATTTTGTAATGGTGCCATGAGGACAAGAAATATTGAAGAGCATGATAAATGAACTTCCCCAAAATAACCCTCAACTGCTGCCTCTCAGAAGGAAAGACCCGAGGTGCTCCATGATTAATTTACTGTGAATGTGGGAACAGATATGCTTTCAGGAGCCAAAAGAACAAAACAAACACAAAACTTATGCTTCATTACGGAGCTATTTAATCATCATCACTGGTTACACCGTTGAGCACATTTGGCAAGAAGGAAATGATGTCTTTACCCTGCTTTCTAATAGTCCCAGCACCACCAGGTTAATGCCAATCTTAACAGCAACAATTCTGACTACACAAAAAGCAACATATTTGTCTCAAAGTTGGAGGCTCATTATTTTGACTCTTTAGCTAAAGAAAAACCAAATGTATTTATTGTGTATTCTTACAGGAATGTTGTAATTATTGCTCTCTAGAGGTGGGTAAAGGAAATCCCCCACCATAAAAACCTGGGCCATAAAACAGGCTCAAGCTTCAGGAAACCTGCCACCCAAGGGATTCTGGAAAGCAGCCAGCCACCGTCACACGCCCTGGAGGAGCCCAGAGGTGGCAGAACCACGGAGCAATGTGACTTAGCTCCCACCTTGCGGTTGTGATAAGCATCTCATTCATGCCCTCCCCATCCATATGCGTGACTACAATATCCATCTCAGACCCCACACTCTGTGTTCTCCCGTATCTGGGATACTAAACCTCAGTGTTTGGGGTGCCAGCCTCTCACTCTGATGAAACTCTGCTCTTGTCATTTTGAAGTCCAACTGATTTGATTCTTTGATTTTCCTCCACTGACTTATTTTTTGACATCTGTGCTGAAACCCAGGAAATCCTTTAGGTTCAGCTCAGGTGGAACCTTTCCTCAACCAGGTGCTTTCTCTATATTCCCTTTTTCATCGTTTTTTAAAATTAATTAATTAATTAGTTAATTAATTCACTTTACTCTAAGAGCTGCTCCACCCTCCAAGCTCACTATGGCTTTCTGGTAGTCAGTTGTGACCTGGAAACCTAATTTAATTAGGGGTCATGGTTTCTAGCAGCCTTGTGACCATGTGAGTGGAGCAGGGTTTTGTTTTGGTCTCAACTCCTTATTGACAGAGGAGAAAATTCACTCTTTTTCTTGTCTTCTAACTTGACCCCTCACACTTGAGAGGGCCATATTTGCAGTTTTGGGAGACATACACAACTCTGGCCATTCTTCCTAAGCAGGCAAAGAATACCCGATAGTGCCCAGAGACTTTGACTTCGGTTCAGACCCTGGGGATCTTTCATTCTTAAGAATCCCTCATTTCCTAAGGTCCCTCAGAGAGGTCTGAAGAACTCTCAGATCTTTATTCTGGTGATATTTCCAAACTGAAGGAAGTACCAGGTAGGAAACTAGGACTGGCCTATTCAACCTACGGTAAAGATGATAGCTTCTCTATTTCTCTAGAACAATTGGGCCACAAGCTGGACCTTGATAAGTGCCCAATATATCCTCGATAACCCAAATAGCTGGCCTGAATTTGGCATCCTCAAACCTGTCAGCTATAGAAGGGCAACAAAATACCTCCAGTGTTACAGTAAATGGCCAGAGGTTCCCCAACTTCAAGTCTCATTTTAATCTCTACTCATGCCCTTCCCTTTATTTCTCTGTTTTGGCATATCAGGTTTTATTAGCTTAACTTTTAGACCCAATCCCTCGGGAATCTCTCTCAGATTTGGACTGGGCCAGTTAGCTCCCACCCTATCAAACTTTTCTCTCAGTCTGTCTCTCTCCTTCCCTTTCCACGGGAACCTGTTTCCACACTGTTATCTCTGTCCTCCTGATCCCTAAAGCTTACCCTCTCTATGTTTCAAACTGTTGGCCTATAGATCTATTTTTCTTTGATATAAAAGGTCCAGTTGAGAGCATTCTTATCTCTGAAGCATACCCAAGCTACATCTCTTCAGGGCACACCTAACCGCATCTGACATCCAATACAATTCTTTACACATTGCAGACTTGAAAAGCGAAGATTCAAGGAACTCCTTAAACATCTTTGCCACTGCACAGAAGAATTACAGGAGATTTTAAAAACTGCTGTGTGGAGACCAATGTTTGCTGAACTCTTTCTGCCTTGTGACAGTGGGAAGGTGAAAACCTGGGATCTGCAGAGGACACTATCCTTGCTGGAAGCATTCTGTGATAAAAGTTCACACACCACTAGGAGTTTACTCTGAAAACCCAAGACAAGGGTCATTTAATAAATTTTGAGGTGATAAAGTTGACTGAGTTCTGGGAAGACATGGATATTAAGAAGCATATTTGTGAAGACTCTGATGAACTCTTAAAGATGACTGTATTAGTGGCTGAAAAACTTGCTGGAAATTTCCAAGAAAAAGAAGATCAAAATCTCCCACAGCAGCACAGAGAGAGACCATTGCAGACCACAGCAATCATTGGATTAAGCAACTGAGTCACCAAGTCCCACACAGCTGATTTCAGAACAGCGAGCTGGCAGAGAGAACAGACACCCTACAGAGGCTCACTTACAGGACAAAGACAGGGCAAAGGGTCCCACAGATCATCCGATTCAGGACAAGGATCACTCAGAAGGTCATGGACAGAGCCAAGATAACACAGAGAGTCAGTTGCAGAGCAAGGGTCTCACAGAAGCTCGCCAGCAGAACAAGAGTAGCTGACACCACAAAACCCAAACAGAGAATCAGTGTCAGATAAGAACCACACAGAGGGTCAACCACAGGAGAAAGATCACAGAGAGGCTCAGTTCTAGAACATGGGAAATGAAGAGCAATAGCTGGACAACACAGAAGGTCATCTGTACATCCTGGGTCTTGTCGGGGTTCAGAAACAGGGTGGCTCAGAGGATGAGTGATAGATCAAGGACAGCACAAAGCATCCAGAGGTCAGCAAAGGGTCAGCAGGTAGCAAAATCTCAGTTTCAGAGTATGGACCACATAAAGAGTCCATAACAGAAGAACCTCACTATGAGTCAGAACATGGACCACAGACAGACACCATTCTAGAAGAGCAGGGTACAAGCTCAGCTTCACAATTACAAGAGAGTGGTGCCGTAAAAGAAAGGTAAACCTCAAAGTTCGATAAAATGAAATCTCAAAAAGAAAAGACTTTGCCCATCATCAATGAAGAGCAAGCTACCACGGATTCTGAGCAGCATGAGGAAGTTTCCACATACAGCCAAAAAAGATCATTAACCAGGTAAGCAGCAAAAAAAGACCACCTTTCAGGAGCTTCTGAAAATGGTTCTCAGAAAGACAAAACCTGTGAACCCAAGTCCCAATATATAGAAGGAAAATCGTGATTAGATTAATAAGTTTTGGGGGTGGGAGGGAGTTGTTAAGACAGGGTTTCTGGACTTGCTTTGTAGTTCAGGCTGCCCTCAAACTCAACAGTGATCTTCCTCCCTCTGCTTTCCTGAATTCTGGGATTACAGGCCACTGGGCCCCAACTGGTCAGGTGAATTTTTGATTTGTGACTGAAAGATGAAGCATGTCAGATCTGAAGATGAGGAACCGGCCTAATTAATCTGTGGTTATGCCAGATTCACAGACCTAAATGCGGTTATTAGGAATAATCAGACTTACAAGGAAATAAAGGGGAGAAGTGCTTTTGATGCAGCTTCGCTCAGTTTGCTGCAGTTTGTGCAACTCCAGAGACATTTCTTGGTGAAGACACCCCCTTAAGTGTGAAGAAGAGCTGTTCTAAAAGAAAACAAGAGAAAATGAGAGCCTGAGAACAGGCTAGACAAAAGTGCTTTCTGAGTCTGATGGGGGATTCCCCTAGAAGCCCTTTCAGAAGTGTGACAATGATGGCGCAGGTGTGCTGCATCTGAATGAAGATACAATGAAGATCTGATGCTGCACATCCAATTTCCAAAGCCACATCCTGGTCATGAAGGTCTTCAAAACAATTTCAGAGGCACGTACAATTAGTGGCATCTGAACTCAGCGCCAGTGAAGACCACGTTCTGCAAAGTGCTGTGGAATTCCTGATGAAGTCTTTAGAGAGGAGCCACGCCGAGGGTCTGAGGAATTGTGTAAGACAGAAATGGCTACATCAGATTCACTTGCAGAGACAAGTGAAGTGTCGCTGGAGCCAGTGCATACTGAGACCTTTAGGGCTCTCACCCAGGATGCTAAGGCTCATGGAAACAAGATCAGTGCTTACATTTCCCTGTTAGAGGAAAACCTACTCCTGCCTGTCAGCGGGAATGTTCTCTTGAGGAATGTGCTTGTACCCTAGATGATGCTCCATTTGTACTGAGCAAAGTGCTCTACAGGGACATGAAGGGACTCAGTGGATGAAGGCAGGCCAATCCTTGTCCTCCAAGTTCAACATCATGACAACATTTACTTCTGGAGCAATTCTCAAAGTAAGAATGAACATAATGGGTCATTCCTGGCTCTGCTTCCTCAGGATGCATATATGAGGATTTTTGGGGTCCTTGCAGTTGACATTCTTCAAGATCCTCACAAAATAAACATCTTCGTAACTCAAGAGATCAGATCCTATCAGGATGTTGCCAATGCTTTCAGTGGGCCTATCTCTGTGTTCACAGCAGGGAACACATCCTGAGCATTGGGATAACAGGCATCAGGTGGCTCTTCAATATCACATCTGGCACTTCCACCATCACTATATGCTTTATTGAACCTAGCTCAGAACAGGTAGGCAAAGCAGGGGCAGGTTACACCTTTTCAATATTATACAATTATTAAATACTAATGTTTTTGTTTAAAAAAAAAGTCCAATTGACATCAGGGACCTCTTCCGTCCTGAGGGAATCTCTATATCTTGCTAAGAACAATTAAACGGTCCTGGTCTGCATGATTACTGATGTTTTTTAATTAGTTCAGGCATGCCACAATGAAATCTTATCTTCTGTGGACTAAAATAGGGGCTGCTAGAGCAAAAGCTGTGGCGGGTGGAGCGGAGCAGCTGCTAGGCTTAGGTAATATTGTGGAATTGTCCTGTGCTGTTCACCTCACTGGCCAGCTGGCTCTGGAGATGAAACTTGCCCCTCCCACTTCAGACTCAAACATTCTTGTTTCAGTGTCGTAGCTCAGGCTGCCTCCCTGACTCTGTGACAAGAGAAACACATAATAGCCCAGGAACAAAAAGCACTGTACTTTAGGGACAGCTAACAGGTAAATTATTTCCAGCATAGGTTACTATTGTTATTTATCTCATGATATAGAGATATTTATAGTCAAAGCAGCCAATGAGATGACCATCCTTAAGGAGAGCAGAAAAGGCTCTCTACCTAGAATGAACCCAAATAGTCATGCCAAAATAATAGTTCTGACAGGGCTTCCCTAGAGGATTCCTGCTTTGTATCTACTGCTTATACTCATTCAAAGCCAAAAGCACGGTTATTGAAGATAGTTCCATGCATAATATAAAGAATTGTTTATATTAGAATGTTGTGTTTTCTGTAAGGTTTACCTGGAAATTTACAAAGCCTCTTAGTTTTCAGTATGCACACAAGTAATGTTAATTAATTACATTATCATGTAGTTTGGGTTCAGCCTTCTTTTACTAACATGTTATCTCCCAGCACTGTCTTGTAGGGCAAACTTAGGACATACTGGCTGTGGAGGCTTTAAAAGGTCATGGCAGCTGGACTTGTTGAGTGTGGGTGTTCCTTCATAGGAAGCAGTAAGCAGGGTCACGGGACTATCCTCCTGGGGTAAATGTGACTGTTAACCTGTGATCTGACAAGAAGTCACAGACCTATGAAATAATTTCTGAATCTGAGCATATTATAATCCATTTGTAATGGCAATATTGTTTTTAAAAAATATCAGGAGCATATGAAAATGGATTTCAGCTAGATCTTTGGAAGAGGGTAAAATGTAAATTGATTACAAACACAGAAAGCATTACAGGACGAAAGACAACGATAAAATCCAAGTATGGATGCTTTGTGCTGGACACATTGATGAGATAATCATCCATTTTACAGATGGTTGGGAAGAGGCGGTGGAAGGAGAAGGGTGGCATACAACCAGGAAGCTCTGGGGGTTCATTCCCAGTGTGTGAACCTTGTGTCACAGGTTGGAGGAGGCAGGTAGAAATCCTTTGGCAAATAGTAAAACTAAAATGCTCTGTGTGAGAAAAGAAGATGGAACCAGAACTTAAATGTAGGGAAAAGGGCCCACAGGTAAGGTCAGAAACACTGCTTCAGTGATTCTTGTCATTCATCTAGCAGAAGTGATGGCGTTCTAACACATCCCCTGTGCCTCTCAATCTGATTTATAACACTGTCAAAATAATGAACTCCAAAGAAATGTGAACCTCTCTAGGACTCTCATGCTGGGAGAAGGAAAAGTTCCCAGCTAGAGGGAGAACTACTCTCTCAGAAAGAGATTTCACCAACTTCAAATATCTTGTCCAAACACCTCATGGGATGAAATTGAAGCCCGTGAGACCGAGACAATGGTGGGCATGACCACACCTTTCTTGGGACCATGTAGATGAGCATATATATCTTTGGCTTTTCATTCAAACTTCGATCTCACTTTAAGGCTCTAAATATGATCTTGAGGGGTTTGCTAGATCTCTTTGTCCCCTCTTCCAGTGTGGTCACATTAAATAAATCTCCCTTTTCTGCTTTCCACTATTATTCTGGCCCTTTTGTTGGCTTATTGAGGACAGGGATGGCCAAACCTGATTGGGGCACAGGTTGCAATCCCCAACATCCTGACATTAACTTCTAAATCTTGAGCAAAGAATGAGACCAGCGACAACTGGAAGTTTGGAAAGTGTAATTCTGGAGCAACTTCACGGGTATTTGTTATCCTCTGTGTGGAGGCTGCCTAACGCCATCATGTTTACTTGCATACAAGTTTTCAGAAATGTAAGATTTAGACTATAATTACCAGGAAAAGTTGTAAATTTGGTTTCAGACACAAACTTGAGACGATAAGAAATTTTTTTTTGCATGAAACATCTTGTAGTCTCAGTAAGTCACTGCTAAATCAAGAAAATCCTGGGCAGGAGGATATCACTCAATTGTAATGCTCCCACTGACACGGGAAATGTAGAGCCATATCTTGCAGATCTATGAGAAGAGTTTTTTTTTTTTTTTTAGCACCTTGTGGAAACATTGGATAGCAAACCTCCAGTGTGCTGAATAACTTTTAAAGAATACAGAGGTGGAAGCTGCCATCTGTAGGGCACAACTATTTCAGATGAACAGCCAAGACAAGGGTCATTCATTATTAGAAAGTGGTTATCACTCCCACATAGCCTGCCTGTTCTCCCCAACTCTCCTTCCTGTAACCTCTTACCACACCTGGAGGGTTGGTGTGGGGGGGGGAGTTGCAAGAGCTTCTGAATCCCAACCCATCTTGGAAAGGAATACCAGGCAAGGATGTTCTCTGCTCTGAGACTAGACTCAACCTCCCTTCAGAATGGAGAATGGAAGAGTCCCACAAGTCTATCATCCTTTCATTACTAGTTGTAAAAACTCCTGTCCCAGTGAACACAGAGCCACATACAACCGTGTGAAGATTCCTATTGAAAACAAATCTTATTAGTTTCTTTTCCATTGCTGTGATAAAACACGGTGATGGAGGCAATGCAACTCATAAAAGAGTTTAATTGGGCTTATGATTCCAAAGGGTTAGACTTCACGATGGCGAGATGAAGACATGGCAACAGGTGGCTGGAGCAGCAGCTGAGAGCTCATGTCCCAGGCCACAAGCAGAAGACAGAGAACACACAGGGAACCGCAGGAGTCTTTTGAAGCCCACTCCCAGTGACATACCTCCTCCAACA
Source organism: Meriones unguiculatus (assembly GCF_030254825.1). NCBI lineage: Eukaryota > Metazoa > Chordata > Mammalia > Rodentia > Muridae > Meriones > Meriones unguiculatus. The sequence goes on from NC_083366.1 coordinate 32,406,714, forward strand.
AGGCCACACCTCTTAATCCTTCCCAAACAGTTCCACCAACTGGGACCAATTATTTGAACATAGGAATCTATGGGGTTCTTTCTCCTTCAAACCATTACATACCAAAAAAACTGAGTGGCTGCTTCTTGACATCACTCCCCATCCCTTCATCAACATCAGGGCTCTCTAGTACTGGCAAAGTCACAGGGAGACTAGAAATATGTACCTCTTGTCATCTGGTCAACATCAACCTGGCTTTACTGTTTGGAGTAAAAGGTGAAAAAGGAATATGTCATCCCCAGCAATCAAATAAGAGTACAAGTATAAGGATTCAGAAGAATGCAGTTTGAAAAGAATCTAGGGCAAATGTTTTTTTTTTTTTAATCTTATAAATTATACTTGTATGTCTTGAATAAAATATCATAGATACACAAATGTGAAACCAGGTTTTTAAAAAATGAAGTGAAAATTAGCTTAGAGCTGTAGGAAAGAGAACTAAAAAAAAAATGATGCATAAAAAGGCAACTACTGTAAAACTCTACCTTTGTTACCTGAGAAGGTTTATGGGGCTCCAAGCAAAATCCCAGTGTTTGCCTAGACAAGGGAGGTACTTATTTTTCTTTCACCTTTAGAACAGATCTGAGCTGATATGGCAACCACATGATGCCAAAAGAATGCAAAATGCCTCTGATTACAAAATGGCTCTTAGCTTTCTAGTCACCACAAGATTCTATATCTAAAATGGTGGAAGAGTAAAGAGGTCTACAGCTTGCCAGATGAGTCAGCTCCCTTAAAGAGCTTCCTCAGAAGCACCACCTACTGATTCCCAAATATATCTCTGAAGATTTCAGTATGTCATATGACTATATCTACTTAAGAGGAAGACTGGGAAACAATACTTTTAAAGTGAAAATATTACTAAATGAAGGCAGGGTGGTTATTGGGGGTTAGGGGAGTAGGGGAAGAAAGGAAAACACAATAAAATCCTCTGATAAATATAATAAAGGTACAGAATTGACACACTAAACATGTTAGGGAAGTGCTTTACTGTGGTGAAAATGGGAATTCAAAGGAGTTATTCATGTCCAGATAAGGGGAAAAACAACAACAAAAAGCCTAGATGCTTCAGCATAATATTTAAAATCCTTAAAAGCAGTCTTGAACTATTAAAGGAACAAACACTATAAATTTATGCTGTCCTTAGGGTAACCCATGGTCAGCAAAGGAAGACTAATAAATATGAAAAGTTGGAGAGAAAACTGTGCAACAAAATAACACTTGCAGTCAAAATATTATTTATGAAAAAAAAATCCCCAACCTATTGGATAATCACCGTTTAAAGTCTGTAGAAAAAGAATTTTTCTCTGTTTTTTGTGTATATGTATAGTATTTGTCTAAAGATGTATATACATATATATGTGTGTATATATATTATATATATTATACATATATATATATATATATACATATAATGATTCTTATTTTGATTTGTGACCCAGGAATCCCTTGGTCAAATTTATCTTTAGAGGCTTGAAACATCCATCACATTTATTATATGCATCAAGAAAGTAAAATAATATGTATGTGTGTATACATATATTTTTTCCCCTCTTTCTTGGGAAAGAGAGGAAAAAACTTTCTGATTTCACTATTTTCCCCAAAGATGTCACATCATCACCTAAAGATAAGCTTTTAACAAAGACACATTGTACTTCATTATAACAAAATGATGAAAAATATTTGCAAAGTTTATTTGAGAGATAGTGCCCTACTTCTGAAAATAACATTTATATCATTGACTGTGGGTTAGTTCAGCTAGTGCCAACCTGGCACACATGTTATGAGAGTAACCAATCACTTTCTGCTTACCTTTAAGGCCCATTCCATGAGCTAAAACTCAAACTTGACATTGCTAAAGTAGCCAAGAACCTGAGACTAGATAGGTCGTGGGCCTAGAAGAAAAAAATATTACTACTATTCTGCTAAAGGACATAGCCATAAAGTGACTCTTAATAACATACTGCTATCCACACTGATCAGGAGCTCACTCAGTCCACATCAGGGAAGCTTCTTCTTGACTATATTAGAATTAATAGATAGATCCCCAAAGGACAATGCAGAGAGTGAGAAACTTTGGAGCACTCAGTCCTAAATGAGATGTTTTCAAAGTCCATGACTTCCTCATGACTCAGGGATCTCCGCGGGAGAGGAAGTGGAAGGATTATAGTAGCCAGAGATGATGCCTCACTCAAGGTCTTTCAGACAAAACAGGACTGATGAAAATATGAACTCACTATACTGTTACAGCATATAAAAGGCCTGTACAGGTTCAGGCCGTATGGGATCCCAGCACTGAGAAGGGTAAGCAGACATGCTCTCCCACCCCTAATCAAGAAGCTATCTGTAAATGATATCCACTGACAAAGAGATAGTCAGTTTTCTTCAATGGATTCTTCCTGGATATATCAAGCACACTTGTTAGTATAACGTTCTTGTGGAATGTATACCATTTACCCTTGTTCATTCAAATACTGATTTCTCTACCCCACTATCTGGTTTGAATCAGACATTGCATTGTGATGTTTATTCTAAGCATCACCTGTCTCAAGTTTGTGTAAACATGCCACCATTTGTTCTCTATATTTTCAATTTAAAAAACCAGCCAATGTTGAGCAATGGAGAGAATAGAGTTGGGATATCCTGGTCCAGAGGGGAGGAGAAGGAAGTGAGTGGGAGGAGTCGGAGTCGGAGATGAACCGGACCTAAGATGTGACTATAAGCAAGTATAATGTGGGAAATCTGAATGGTAGGAAACTATGCAGGCTTGGAGGTTTAGGATGGAGTAACTAATGCCCAGCATTGTGTTCTGGGTTAATTAAATAAATCCCAGTCTCTGTGTGGTGATTTGGGTATAGAGCTGGTTTAGGAAAACCACTGTTTAACTAAAAGATAAATCAATATTAAACTTTAATAATCAACAACACACACTTTGAGGTAGCCTGCATTCCCAGGAGTAGCTGAACAACACTAAAGGAGCTCAGTGGTATTTTTTGTGGACTATGTTTCAATTTGCTTTGTTTTAGGGTCTATCTGTACATATGTGTCTGTGTGTGTCTTATTGGGCTTTGTTTTGGTTTCCATTTTGTATTTCTTAGGTTAATTTTTAAAGAGAGAGCGAGAGAGAATAAAGTTGAGTGGGTGAACAGGTGGGGAGAATCTGGGTATAATTGGGGGAGCAGAAAACATGATTAACACATATTGTATTATTTTTTTTAAACAAAATTGTTCTAGCCTGCTAGTGATACTTGTTATTGTTTGATGTTTTCATTTATTTTTTTGAGAATTCAGTACAGTATCTTTTTTTTTTTTTTTTTTTTTTTTTTTTTTTTACTATTTTTTCCATGGCCCCAACTACTCCCATATTGTTCCCCTGACCATTAAAGACGATAACATTGACCATAAAATCTCCAGCTGAAATGGAAACGAGATGCTGTTGATGCCAAGTGGTTCTGACCTTCCAATCTGAAAGAAGCAGAGACCAGGCAAGCTGTCTAGATGAAATAAAGACCAGCTGAGCCCACTAGAAAGGGTATTTGCTAGCCTGCTCAGTTGCCTTTAGGCTGTACAGTTTGTCCCAGGTTTTCCAGCTTTTGTGAACTATCACCCATGCGGTGGTGGGCTTTGATGATGCAGCTGCTCCCATGTTCCTGTAAGAAACCCCGGGAAAATGCGTTGGTTCACCAGCTTGGAGTTTGGTATATCTGTACTTAGGTCTGCTGTGGGCTCCCTTTCTGCTCTGAGTAGATGCGCGTTGAATCTGCCAGGAAAGTCTTGCTTCACAATGGATTGTCTGTGGCTATCAAAGGAGCACTGTTAGCTCAAGTTTGATTAACTTTATTTAAACCACATATATAGTATTAAGTCGTATTAAGTAGATTTTCAGATGTCCTTTGTGTTATATTTCCCTTCTTTCCCCATCTCTTCCTGTATGAAATGTCACTCTCTGTTTTTCCCATTTTTCCTTTCAACACCGAGGTCAACACAGAATAGCTATATGGAGGGCTTCAGAAAGCTCTAGATAAATGGTTTAGGCTCTGGGCCCAGAACCTTCCAACCTCTCCAAACCACTGAAGCTCTATCGCTTAATCAGCCTCTGCAACACGCCCCACGACAGCTTCTGCAGACACAGCTTTTTTCCTCATCGCTCTCATCCCTAGTCCAGAACCTGTCCCACTCTGTGCTTTGCAGGGGGCACATGTTATTTTTAAACGGTATAATGTCCCATGCAGCTAGGAAGGCTCATTCCTAGAATCGGATATAGACAAGGCTGGGTAATAGTGAACACAGCAGTTCTTAGGAGAAAGGAATCGGTGGTTCAGCCATTAAGAAAAACCTCCTGGACTGTATCAGACTTGTTAGCATAATGATTCTGATCCATCTTTTGTTTTTTTTTTTCTCATCAGCTCTATCTGATACAACATGTAAATGTGACATATAATAGGATTGTTATACTTAAGATAATCATGAACACTATTTAGTCTGAAGGTAACTATGAAGATATAACAAATCTCACACCGTAAATAACCCTATAGTATGCTATGTGTAACAAACAAACAAAGTAACTTAACTCCCTTTACCCTTCCTAGAGGTACCCAAAGATTTGGTGGAATCTTCTATTTAAATTATACAAAAGTCATCACTACACACTACCAACAGCATTCATGATGTTTTAAACCACCAAAATCTATGTATTTTTAATAAAGTTAGTTTAACTCTACATTCTCCCTGTATTTATACATGTATTTGTACCATCTGAACTATCCTATTTATATTTAGAATATTTAAATAAATCTATTGTCTTTTAAATTTAGTTTTTCTTTTGTCCATTTGGTACTTAATAGTTATTTATGTGGAGTGGCTAGCCATAAATGTAGAAAAGACTGATTTTCAATATTTAAATTATCATAGCTCTTCTCTATGGATGTGGACCTGGTCTGTTATATATATTATATATATATATATATATATATATATACTATATTACATCTATAGTTACATATTATATATAATTTATATTATTATATCATACAAGTAATAGAATATATTAATACATTAGCAAATTATATCAATCACATGTTATATAAATTATGGTTATATAGAAGTTATAAATAAATTAATAATTATTTATTTATTTAAATCTGACTCATTTTGTTACAGTAAGTAGGAAGTCACATTCTAGAACAAATTTGATAACAATATGCTATTCTTTTAAAACTCTTTTAAGACAAGATTTTCTTTTTAATGGACCAAATAGTAATAGCAATGATAGAAACAAGAGATCAAACTTGTTAAAAATCAGAATTTTATAACCTTGTAGGCATAACCAAATGTTACTTTTCATTTTAATGGTCAAAAATAGAAGCGGACCAGAAGGGATCATTGTAGTACTCATTCCTTTTACAGAAACACACAGACATTAATGGCGTAAGTCCCATCTAACTGTGCAAAAGGACACCTTAGACACTTATTTAATCAAGAAACAGTACTTAGGTATAAAACATCATGAATGCTGTTGGTAGTGTGTACTGATGACTTTTGTATAATTTAAATAGAAGATTCCACCAAATCTTTGGGTACCTCTAGGAAGGGTAAAGGGAGTTAAGTTACTTTGTTTGTTTGTTACACATAGCATACTATAGGGTTATTTACGGTGTGAGATTTGTTATATCTTCATAGTAATAAAAATGGCTAGACCAGGTTTGTATTGTATATGTATATATTATAGGAATATAATATAGTATATATGTTTTTAATAAGAAAAAAAGTTTGTTTCCTTTGGTTGTAAGAAATTAGATTTAAAATACAGATACCCCAAATTTTCTTTTGGAAGATTTAAAGTAAATTTTAAAAGTAAAAATTTAATGTAAATCGATTTAAAAACTAGAGTTTTTTGGGTTTTTTTTAAAGAAGTATCTAAAGCAAAGTAAAATGTCTGACATTATTTTTACTGTATTCCTTTTAAGCCACCTGTCTGCCTTTGTAATAAATATGTAAATCATTTTTTAAATTATTTAATTTTGTATCTTACATAGGCTTGACTAAAAAAATTGGAAAGTTTGTTCATTCATTTGTTTGTTTTCAAAGAGGTAAGGGTGATCAAAATATCCTTAAAATCCTTACAATGTAAAATACTTCATGTATGTGTAAGTATGTATAAAGTATGTATATTAAGCATATATATATGTGTGTGTGTATGTGTGTGTGCATATATGTATAGAACACATCTAAAAGCACAGGGAGAAGTCAGCTTCTTGGCCTGTAAAACAAAAAGTTTGGCATCGCAAAGGAGGGTAATTATCCAGTACAGAAAATTCACTGTGGAGCAGAAGGAATCATCTTTTCTAATTAATTATATTCTCAAGTAATACAGACCATGTTATAGAAGCAGAATTGAGAAGGCTCAGAGCTGTACTCCAGTAACTGAAACACTGGGCAGGTGGTCACCTCTCAGTCTGTTGGGGCAGTTGGAGTTGGGACGCTTCCCTTACATTTTTTAGTTTTATGAGGAGCCAAGAGAAACTGGGACAATTAATAACTTCAGTTTATATGTGCACTTACTTACAAGCTGATCTAGTACCAAGTAAATTACATAAGTCAACACAGGTAGACAGGGCACACATATACAATCAATCACACACGCATGCATTTTTTAAGCCAATGTTTTAATGTTATTATTTGGAGAAGAATAATATTATTGTTATTATTAATGTTTTGTTGTTCTTATTAATATTATTCATGTTATTATTTGAAGAATATCTTCTGCAGTCCTCATTGTGAAGAGGTACAGTAACACGAAGATCTTTAGTAAACATATCTATTCATTATTTTATACATGGTCTACCTTTAATAAAAACTTTACATTTAACATTTTAATATTATGAAAATTTGGAAAAGAAAGCTATGGTTTTTATGTTACCCATGACTATTATTCAAGTGTGAAATAAATTTTTAACTGGCATTTTAATTCCAAAAGAACCTCTTTTGGAAGGAAAATCTTATCAAAATCTATGTATATCACTTTAAGTTTTATAGCTTAATGAAATATTTATCTTCTGACTCTAATGAGCATTGTTTTATATTAGCAGTAAATGCTTTTGAGTTTTATGAAATAATTGATAGACACAAGGATATTATTTCATAAAGTTTTAAGATGTTCTGAGTACTGAATTTATGAAATGGTATATATATTTCTCAGGCCTTTTAATGCATTACCAAAATATTTACATTTGTAAATACACACATGTGCATTTTAATTAGGCATGCTACAAATAATGTTTTAGCACACAATAAAAACAAATTAAAAGAAACTTTTATGGTCACAATTTACTAAAATTTCTTTTGACACAACACATTAAAAGTTATCACAAACACACATGACACAATTACGTGCAATCTAGGTGCACCTAGTTTTAAAAAAATAGAAAGTTTATTTAAGTTGTTTTATTATTTTATGTGTATGTGTTTTTGTCATCTACCACATAAATGCAGTGCTAATGAAGGCCAGAATAGGGCATCAGGTTCCCTGGAACTAGAGTTCCAGATGATTTTGAGCCACTATGTGGGTGCTGGGAATCAAACCCAGGTCCTCTGGAAGAGCTGCCAATGCTGTTAGCCAAGGAGCCATCTTCTCAACTTCTGCTTTTTTTTTTTAATCTTCCAGAAAGTAAAAACATACAGTTTTAAATTTATTTATTTTAACCTTAAAAATTACAGAAGTCAGTCTCTTCTTCAGAACTTTACAGGGAAAGGAACAGCAGACCTCCCTTTGTCTAAGCTATCACCCTCATCGAATGCAGAGGAGACAGGACAGAAAGCAAATAAAGCCAAATTATCTGTGGTTAAGCCTCCCTATTTTCCCCAAACACTTGTACGTTGAAAGTTTGTAAGTGTCACATATAAAGTCGCCTAGGATACCAGATGGTAGTTTATCTCTAAATACTTCCTCCTTTCTGAAACGTTATCCCTGCTCCCTCCTCCCCTCCTCCCCTTCCTCCTGAAAATAAAACTTACAAGCCTCTCAGTGGTAGCTAAGGATTTGTGTCCTGGAGCAGAATTGGATCATGCTGCTTTGACCAATAACTTCCTCACCTTTCACACTCCATCCTCTTCCACTGGGTCTAGATTTTATCCTGCACATTTGTAAAAATATCTGTGTGCTCAAAGATACTGGGTTATCAAGCCTTATGTGTTTCCAGACCAGGAATGAAGTTCCTTCTGACCCAGAAGAAGGGTGGGTGTTGTTGTATTTCCCGATGAGGCCACTGCACAGACAACTTTTTCGGGTTGGAGGGAAAAGGTAAGTGCCTCTTATCTTTTGTTTTTTGATGATTGGGCACTCATCAGTTTTCTAAGATAAAGTCTGAAATAAGCAGAAGCAGCCACAAGAAAGGGGGCAAAACTAGATATTTGAAAAGTATCATGAGACAAAGGGAAAATGTAATAAATGGCTTCAAAGGCGAAGAAAACCAAGACAGACTGAACCAGAAACGAAGTCAGAAACCAAAATGTCTTCAAAGGTTTAAAATGAAACAACAGATGAAAACAAGCCAGTTGGAATGCATAATGCCTTTGGAAACCTGAAAGCAATGAAAAAAAAAATGTCTAGATCAAAATGCTTCCGAAGCAAACAAACAAAAGAGATACCTTAAGCTTTAAAAGCAAACCCAAATCAGGAAGGTATCTATGAAATACCCACAGTCAGAAAAAACAAATGGAACACCAGCCCTTGTAAGGGAAGTTTGAGAGAGGCCTGAAAAGAACTCACCAGCAAGCTACCTGAGGAAAGAATTTCAGGTAGCTTGGACTGAATGGGTGTTCTACAGTACCTTGCTTCAGTCCAAATGACTCCTGCTCTGAGAACTGGATTATTCGCTCAGAATCCCACACAAGGCACAACACCTGTCCATGCAAACACAGCTCTCACCTCAAAGGGAGTAAGAGTTTAATCTGAAGCCAAATACAAATACGTACAGCTAAGGAACACAGATTTGGGTAACCCTAATTCCTTTTCCAACATGGAAATAGTTTCATGGAGTTTTTATACTGTGAGGAGGAAGAAAGTCATAAGTCAACATCGGAGAGGCAAGTTACAGCCGTGTGGAATAGTCTCAGCTCTAGACCTAGCTGACAACTCAGATGCTAGCTGACAACATTCTTAGTCCTTCACTGATGAAAAGTGGGGCTTATTAATACATCCCAAAAGATTTTTATCTGTCAGTCAACTGCATATTAATTCTGGATTTATATGTTAAACGCAGGATGGCAGGTACAACAGCGAGGTAGGCAAGGAACAGCTATTTAGAGGGCTAAAGAGTTCCCAAGGAAAATCTGAATTAGGCTCTGGACCTCAAAAATTTCACATTCCTTACAAGGCTAAAGTGCTGATCAACCAGTCTTTGCAGACGCAACTTCTTTCCAGAAAGTCTTGTTCACAGGGGTAAAAGGAACTCTAGACATAGCAAAGAATAACAGAAATCCTTTGTAGGATATTAACCTACTGCTAACATTCTGTGGTGTTACCCCAGGATGGCCCGGAACTCCCTCTGTGACCAGGGCTGACTTTTGATTCACCAGTGTCTGTGTCCCACCTCCAAACACTAAGATTAGAGGCCTTTGTGCCACCGCTCCTGGAGCAATGATGAGATGGAAGCTAGGGCCTCATGCATCCAAGGCAAGCACTCTGCCCACTAAGCTACAGCCTCCCTCTACATCCTGTAGTCACTTCAGCTGGTCCTAGGGGGAGACAGATGACGAATCGCTGACAGGTTTTACTCGCTTGATCTTCTATGCTATCTCTCCATCTTTTTTCCTGCTTAATTCTCTGCCTTTTAATATTTAATGGGACAGAGATTTCTGTTTCTTAAACTTCTCTGGCTTAAACTCCAAAAGAAAAAGGAGAGGACATTCCTGCAAATTAAACAGGAATTGATTTAAGGACAAAGCGATTGAGTTATAGTCCCTGGTCATAGAAGTAAATTTTGGTCTTTTTTTTTTTTTTTTTCCTTTCACACACATGATACTTCCCTGACATCTGTGCAATACAAATATATCTAGAAAGTGTGAAATGAAAAATCTGTTCCACTAAATACAAAAAAGAGACCCCAAATGAAGTCTCCACGGCAGTGTTGGCCACCATGGGCACAGATGGCGTCCTCCTCTAGCGCGCCCCTCCCCCTGCTCAATGCAGGCTTAAGTTTCATCCACTGTATTCATCCAAAAATATCACATGCAAATAGATAACACCAGCAGAGCCCATCTGCACACTGTATTTTTATTTTTTTTTCTGTCCTTTGTGCATTCAACTTCATGCTGGTAACTCAAGAAAAGTCTGACTGCTGGTCACACAGTGCTCAGATTGCATATGTTTTGTTGCCATAGAAACTCAGTGACCTAGAAGTCTAGTGGTCATTACAGTATTTCCTCAATAACCATGCCATTATCATCATCCTAACTCTTGTCATTTTATCCTCCAGTGCCCGTGCCATAGAACACAATGGCCACTTACCAATAACCCCATGTATGTGCATGAGAGAACAGGATATATAAAATCAACATGCTGTTATGTTTCCTAAAATATCTAAAAGAGACTTTAAAGACACAAATGCCTGGAATTTACATTTTGGGTGATGTTGAAAGTCTGTGAAAACACAGAGGTAGCACAAAGTCCTTGAAGACTCCAACTGTTTGTGTACTTCACAGTAGCCTAACTTCTACAGCATGTCCCAAGACTCCGACTGCCCCTCTACCTCACCTAGTTTGGAAAAGGAATGCATACAAGTAAACCTCAGAAAGCAGAAATGGGTAAGACAAGTAGGAAGTCATGGGACTCTGACAGCTTCCTTGGTGTTGCCCACAAGATGGGTGGCAGTGTGACTCCAGTGTGTGCATTCAAAATGGGGGAGGTGTTTTGTTTCAGGAGATTAGGTTGAAGTGAAATGAGAGGGGCAAAATCGAAATTAGAGAAAGTGAAAAGGGAAAGTGTTGGGTGAATTTCAGGGAAGACCTTTGACTATACATCACTCAGAAGACACCCTCTATGGTGATGAAAGCAAAGCCACTGACTAGCAAATCCTGAAATTCTAAGCATCTCAGAAATTGTACATCTTTTCAATGGAAAAGATGTTCACTGTAGGAACAAGAAATGTCAGGAACCTCCTTTCTTTAACAGAATACATTTAGTTTTAAAATTAGGAACAAATTGCTGTATCTTAAGAGAACATGGTTAACAGAAGGCTCAAGAAGATTACAAAAAAGCCTGCATGTGCTAACAAGTGCCCTTAAGTTACTCTACACACATCATGTAATATGCACAAAATTAAAATGTTGATTCGATCATCAATTAACTATTTTTCACCTTCCAATTTGCTCAACAGAATAAAGCAAATACAAACAAACAGAACTGTGGTCACGAAGTGACTGTAGCATTGTCCATCTAAACTTTCCACCTTTAAAGAAGAAAGCAAATCACAGAGAGGACAAGTTACTTGAATGAAGCTATTCAGAGCTTCAGTGCAGAAAGAGTACAGGGCACTGGGCTTCCTAGTTTCCTAAGGTGATTTGTCCTCAAGTCTCAATGTCTGTGCATCTTACCTGTCCATCCCAGAATTTGCCTAGATGAAGATTCCATCAAAGTAAGCTGGCTCAGGAAATACGTTTGTTTCTAACTGCTGGGTCATTTCAGAGATACAACATATAGTGGTCAAACGTGATTTGCACAAATACAGTTCAGTCCATGGCATTCCTAGACATGTCTGCCATCCTTGCAAGCACTAGATGGTAGAATCTAGACTTGAGGAAGAGGGGCAGCAATGCCTTGGTCTTCCGTTTAAGTACAAGTTAGAGGACAGAGTATTTGGGCAAAACAATTTTCCTTCAATGCTAAGACAGAACAAAGCAGTGGCTGACTAGATAAAATAGGCAAATACAGATCATTCAAGTAAAAAAGAAAAAAAAACTAAATAACCCAACCCTACAGCATTTTGATGTCCTTTCTACATAGTTTTGTTTGTTTTCTTGAGAGGAGTAAAGCCTCCCTCTGAGGCATCTGCTGAAAGGCCTGGATTGGAGTCCTTGCTTACCATTTCCATTAAGCATCTTATGTAACCTCTCTGATTCTTCCAACTGACTCACGAAGCAGAAAATACCCACCTACCTCCTGCCTATACCATTACAGAACATTTCCATGACCTGATTCAGTAAACACTGCCCACCACAGCTCAGGTGCCAGGCAAAGTGCGAGGTGTGCTGCTGAGATGTGAGGAGAGTCTGGTAATGAGCTTGGCCTGAGCTATCAGACGAACATTTAAACAGGGGGAACATTTAAACAGCCCATTACAACTCAGGTAACTGCAGTGTGATGGGTACTAACTTAGCTGTGTGGATGAAATGGCTATAGGAGAAATGGTGAACTATGCCTGGCAGGTACTATTATTCCAGGATGTTATTTTGATTGCAACTTTTAGGGAAATTAGTTCCTGAAAGTGGTGTTCTGTATGGCTAAGCTAGAGTCAATGATTAAATGCCCCGCCAGGTCTAACTTTTAATAATTACTGAAGTAAACAACACACTGTGTTTACCATTGCCTCACTCATTATCACAACAACAGCAAACGCTAGCACGCATTATGAACAATACCAAACCTTAACAGAGAAAGTCAACCTGATGCTGTTGCTAGCCGCCGCTCAGGACAAAAATACCAGTCTACACTCTTTCATTAGAAACAAGCAAACAAAAATCAGTAGTTGGAAAAGTAAATTCTCACCTCTCAAAGGAGGGGCTGTCAGACCAATTAAATCTTAAAGAGAACCTGTTCCACAATGCACTCCTCTCTCTTCCGGGCTCCTCAGCTCCCTCCCCTGTGAGGCCTCTTTCTCTAGTGGACTAAAGTTAATATGTTTTAAGTCATCAGTTAATTTCATTTATAGGAGAAATGCAGATGCTGGAGTTAAAAAAATTAAGATGTAAAAATAGCAAGGTCTGTAATAAACCCATGGTTTGCTTTCATTATTTGGGCTATGATTATTTGTCTTTTCTAACCTGGCTAACTTTTCTTGTCTCCTTGATCAAAGAGTGCTGGAACTAAAGGAACAGTAGAATTAACTGGACCAACTCACTTTACACTTGAAGAATGAAACTAAGAGTTTTCCTCTAATGACTACATCTGCCCTTTATTAATAGTCATTTATAAAGCATGGAAGGCACAGCTTCAACAGGCCCATCTTTAAAAGCCAGAGTGTGAAAGGAATGATTGAATGATGCTATATCCACAAATAACAGCAGCTGCAGTCAGTGCTTCTGCATGATGCTTCTGCATGATGCGCTGTTCCAGCTCAGGATGTGGCCTTCCTGAACCACGTCAATAATGTCACAATCTGAATAAATTTAGGCAATTGTCTTAATGAAAATCTATCCTCCACAAAAAGAGATCCGTCATTCCTCAAAGAAGGCAACTGCACTAGACTGGGGTCCTAGCGTGGATCTGTCAGAACATGTTTTATTTAAAAAATAAAAAAAGAATACTCCAGACCCCAATTTGCCTGTTGGTCCAGGAATTAAAATAGTTCTTCATTTTGCCAATGCCCAGAGGAGGTAGCAAGCAGAGGACTCGGGTAACAGGGAGTTCTGCCACAACCTATGTCTCTACAGACACACACATTCATATTAGGGTAGACATTTGGATTGTAATCCCTTCTTAGTGGAAAACACATTTTCAAAATAAATCCCCAAGCTAGAGTGAATTACCGTGATAGCCACAGCCGGAGAGTCCCACTGTTGAGAAACGCAGACCTGGCCACCTGCTTCGAGAAGCCTTGGAGAACAACACCGCTGAGGTCTTTTAAGGGTGGCCTTTTCAGGTAGGGCGCCTACCCTCCCAAACCACCTTTTAAAGTCCAGGAAAAGAGCAGCCACCACCCCCACCCCTTTTTTTTGAACTATACTGTTCTTCCTGTATCCACTTCTGCTGAATACAGCATAGTTATCTTTTCAAAGAAAGAAGGAAAACACGGGAGACTCACACCACTGCAGATCTCAGAAGTAAGCCCAAAACTACAGCAACGTCAAAAATAAATAAATAAATAAATAAATCTTCAGTAGCTAGGAAAATCCCCGCATGCTATCTGCTGTCAGCTCAATGCAGACTAAGGCTAGCTGTGCCCGGAACCACAGCAAGCTGGGGCATCTCTGCAGCCTGTGTCCCTGCCAGCTCCCCCCCCCCAACCCCCAAGCGCTGAATTTGGCAGGGAAGAAGTTACCCTGCCCAGCCTCTGTGCACAGGATGAACCAGACCACACATCCACACTCCCAAAATCAGTCCAGTGACTGGGAAATCGAGGCTGCGAGGCTATCAGAAAGCACTGGAGTGGAGGATGAGGGCCACTTTGAGCTCTAGGATTTTGCTGCATTGTCATGGCCTGGTAAAGTATGGAGAATGTGTCGGATCTCCAGCCAAAAAAAAAAAAAAAAAGGACCGGATGCAATTTTCCCAGCGCCCCCTCGCCTGCCCACTACCCCTGCCCCTCTTCCCGCCTATGTGCTGGTAGCAGTAGGGTGGGCGAAAAGACCAGCTGCTCCCGCTGAAACTCAGGTGGCAGGCCCAGCTGAATGGCACAGCCAGCCAGGGAGAGGGAACACCCACACCGAGCAGCATCTTCCCAGCCAGTCACCACCGGGGGACTGCACCTGGCCACCGGCTGCAGGAGCCCCTGAGCGAGCACAGAGAGTTGGAGCGGAGACCAGGGGCCACAATTGTCTGCAAGCCTGGGTTCACAGGGAGTGGGTGTGGGCTGGGAAGGGGGATTACGTAGGTCTCTCCGCCCCCTCCCCTGGCATCTCCTAGCCACTGGGAGGGCGCCCAGGGGCGGAGGAGGCGCTGCGAACCCGTTTGGGGGCTTCTTTGTTTCTCTCCGGGGCTCTCAGGAGGGCCGGGTCAGCCTCCCTTACCCAAGCTTCGGGATGCCAGCCGGCCTGGGCGGCGACCCGCCCCGAGCCAACAATTGAACCTCGCGGGAGAAGAGAGAGGGTGGGCAAAAGGGTGGATCCCCGCTCTTGGGAGGGAGGGCGCTGCAGGGGCTCCACAGGGGTGAGGCAGCCGCCCCAGAAGGGGGGCGGGGAGGGAGGCTGGTGGTCTGAGCGCGGCGTCTGCTTACCTTGGCAGCCTCCGACTGGGCACAGATCATGCTCTGGTCCGCACACAGGTTAGAACCGGGGGTCGCACGTGGTTTGCGAAGGTGCCAGGCATTGAGGACCTGGTTCGGGAGCCCTGGGCGATCAGCGTCTCCTCCTGCCTTGCTCTTGCTGCCGGGTAGCCTGAGCCAGCTGCTGTCAGAGCCACCGCCGCGGCTGGAGCGGCTTGCGGGCTGGTGAACCTGTGCGAGCGAGCCGGGAGGGGGCCTTCTGGGTCAGAGGCGCGCGGTGTTGCGGCTCGAGCAAGGGCTCCCCGTGCGTGGCGACGCGGCACACTTTATTGCTTTATCCTCCCTCCCGCATCCCCTCCCTTCCTGCCTGCTCCTCTGTGGGAACCAGACTTGAGAACCAACCAGGAGCCAGGCTTGCTCTCTGTAGCTCTGCTCCGCCCTGCAGCCTCACGCACCCGCACCCTCCTCCTCGCCCCCATAGTAAATATATATATTGATTCTTGTTACCACTGGCCCCATCCTTCCGACACCCAGCACTCGCAGCCTCCGGCTTATCCGTGGACCAGCCACGGCTCATCAGTCCCTTTGTGTATATGCAAATGGTGTGCTCAGAGCGGGTGCAGCACCAACCTCCTAGGTAGGTGCACTGTGTCAGGTGTCCTCACCTCAAATTTTAAGTCACCTTCCTGGCCAATCTCACAGGCACATTTCTGGGCATCCTCAAGTATTTTCACAGCAAGTACCCAAAACAACATTGCTATCACAAATACAAAGGCTGGAAATCGCCCCAGGTTATCTATTGTTGACAAGCCCAGCTTTCCAAGCTGGTTTGGTGTTAAAACTGTGCACACAGTCAAAATGGTAAAAACTGGAAGTAGGAGAAATTCAAACCTTTCTTTGACCAGCCAACCAAGATGCGGAAGGACATGGTCACTGATTGCCAGCTCCTTCGCATAAACGAATTCCTGTGCGTGTGGTCTAATTTGGGGGCTTTTGTATGTTCACAGAAAGTGCAAAGGTTCTGAGCAGGGAATCGCCAAGATCCATGATTCTGTGCTCTTCACAATGCTTATTTATTCCTCCCCATGTTTCTACCCAACATCCCTACCTGCCTCTTCACAGTGTTTATTTATTTCTTCCCGTTTTCCTGCCCAGCTTCCCCTAGGCAGGCCATTTTTCACATCCTTAGAAGGGACCGGTTTTGGGTTTTATTTTTCCCCTTGCCCTGACGATCTCAGCTCTGGAACCTTTTACCGAAAAGCTGATTGTACACATTCCCAACCCACTTATAACGGCAAGGGGGGTGGCTTCTCAGTCACGCTCCCGTCATTGACCCACCTCTTGTTATCGATTACACCCTCAGATTACTTTCCAGAAGACGAAAGCCAGCTGGACCTGGTGAAGCCGCCCTTACCATCCTCCTTTTCCCCTGGGCGCACCTCCCTTCCCTTTTCCCTTATCACTCCAGGTGCTCGGCCCTTTCCCCATAGACACTTCCCTTTGTCTGAACCAGATGTTTCCACCAGATGAGCTCAAGGCCGGCCACTTTCCAAACGGTATCTAAGGAGGCACACGAAACTCACACGGAGCACACATTTCACGGGGTTTTACACATGAATTAATAAGGAACTCCTGTATGAAGAAAACCTCCAAGAATAGACTTGGTTGATCTGCAACAGTAGACGCCAGAATCAACCAAACTATAATACTAACCAGAAATTTGGGGGGAAAAAACCCACTAAAAATCTGTTGTAAAAAGTAGTATTTATTGAAGGTTTCTAAACACACACAATCCTCGCACACTGCCACAAAGGATAGTTATTCACCTCAGCTAATGGCTGAGTTGTTCAATCTGATTTTCAGTGTTGCGGCACCAGTTTGGCTCAAAGAGAGTTTCTTTCTATTATGTCAGGAGGATGACTTGACAAGTCAACATCTTTCAGGGTGTTGCTGGTGCAACAATTTTGAAGAATGCTTTAATTTCCTCTGGGCCCTTTTTTCTTCTCTATTTCTTTTTCTGCCAAAGGCAAAAGATACCATAGTTTCACACCTTTTGTAATTTAGGGTTTATTATTCACCCGTCTTCCCTCCAACCCCTCTTTTACTCTTTCACTTCCTTTAAATTTCTTTATTTTTACACACAAACACACACATATGCGTGTGTCTATATATATATATATATATATATATATATATATATATATATACTCAGTTACTTACTGAGTCTGTTTAGTGTTACTTGTGTGTGTATTTTTAGGGTTCATCACTTGGGACTGAATAACCATTGAAGGGCTTTCCCCTGGAGAAGACGGCTCCTCCCTCTTTTTAACAGTCTTTAATCGTCTGTAGCTCTTCATCTAGGGGCAGGGCCCGGCACAAGGTTCTCCACCTATGTTAGCACGTCAGCTGATGCTGTCATTCTTCAGGTCTTATTTAAGCAGCCACATTGTTGAGATTTCATGTGTGTGGCATCCTGGTCATGTCTAGAAGACACACTCTTGCAGCAGACTTCCTGGTCCTCCTCTTCCTAGCCATCTTTCTGCGCCATCTTCTCTGATGGTCCCTGAGCTTTAGATGCAGAGCTTTTTTGTGAATACATCAACTGAAGCTGGGCAACCCACAGTCAAGTTGTTCCGTGCATTTTGACTAGGTGTGACTTCTGCAATGGCCTCTGGGAGAGAAGCTCTTTTGATGACTGGTGAGATCTATACTTACCCGTGACAGATATAATGACAGATACGTAGGACTAGAATGTACTTGAGAATAATGCTGTTTAGGAATGAGGTCTTCCTCTAAGATCTAAACCTCACTAGCCATAGGTGTTTGGCTATGATTTCCCTCCTGCTGACCAGGCCCTAAATCGGATTAGACAACCGTTGTTACCACCAAGACGTAAAAGCTTGTTTTGTACCCAGAGGGATATTTCCCCACATTGATCATTCTGTGGGTCCCAGGCATCACAGCTTAACAGATAGAATAAATAACTGAATTTGTGTAAAGCACTTTCTACATCCCCCTTCTGACAGTGACCTACCTCTGTGGTGCTGAGAAAATCCTGACTGCTCAGAGGTCATTTTTGGAAGAGACCATCAATGTGAGGTTAAGAAGCACATGCCCCACCACTGAAGGAAGAAGAAGAAGGAACTATTGAAGCATGGTGTAGCTTATGACACTTCTGAGAGCGGGGCTCACTCTTTAGGATGAATTGTAACTGGCTTACAACATAGAGACATGTTATGGGGCTAGCATAAGAAATGGCTTAGCAGTCACTTGGCTTGACTGCCCACACACCTCACTGAGCAATATGCCTAGCAACCTAAAAACCCCAGCTGCATGCACAGCTCACATCAGACAATGGAATGAGTTTTTCCTCCCCTTAATGACCACCAAACATATATATATTTTCTATTCAGTCATGCTTTAGTTAGAGCAAGGTAGAGAGCTGGTCCATTCTAGATTGGTTTGGGGTGGTATGAACCTGTGTCCTCTAAGAGAACTTTTAGAGAGAATCTTCTATTTACCATCTTATTTTTATGCATAATTCATGTATATGTCTAAAATGAAATTGATTGTGGGAAGGGATACACATAGTGTATCAAAGACTCATGATATCCAAGCCTGTGAACCAAAACACCAAGCTATGTTCTTAGCAACAAAACTCTCCCTTTTCTTGGACTCCAGAAAAGGAAGACCCAAACAAAAAATGTCCCTCAGTATTCTCATCAGGTGGCCAGCTGTCACTCTTGATGGCCTATTCCAATTTGTACTATCTCTTTACTTTGAATCAAGTTTCCCTGCTACACTGCAGTCTGTGTGCCAAGATGCCAAGAAACTTAAAGCACCTGACCTTTTCTGGGAGCATTTCAGACTTAAGGCTTAGGACAATAGCTCAGAGACTGAGGCAGAGTCATACGGACAAGCAGTAGAGCCAGTAAGAATGCAGAGAGAGCAAAGAGAGCATGGCCCAAAGTCGGCATGTTTGTTTTCAGTGAAAAGAAAAGGGTGGTGCAGCATAGGAAATTTCTATAGCTCTAGACCCTATATTGACTTTTAGTAGCTCTTTCCCTGGCCTTGGTATGATGTTCCAGGGAAATAATGCCTGTTTCTGTCCTTTGAGGGCACCAGACATGGTTCACATACACACATGCAGGCAAATTCTCATAGACAGATAATAAAAATAAATCTTATTAAGAACAACAACAACAGAAAAAAACAGGATTTGTAGGCTTGCTCATCGCCAGCTTGGATAAAAAACAAAACAAAACAAAACAAAAAAAAACAAATGACTTTTACTTGGGACCTGACTTAATAAACTTATTTAGTTTTAGAAAGCTCTTGTGGCAATTTTCTGAATTGTCAATATAAGCAATTATATTCACTGTGACCTGAGGAACCTTTATTTGTTGCTTTTAATTCTGTATGCTTGCCTCTCTATATTACTGGCTGTCTTACTTCTTGTGTGTGTACTTATTTATTAACAAAATAATTTATTATTTAGCTTATACTTCCATGAGAGTCAATGTAAACTTGTTAAATATTTGTGCTTATATGACATTGAAGAACAACATGGTATAATTATGACCATATTGTTAGGGTTGTGTTGTCAGAGTGACAGGAACAATCACATTGACTGGGGAAGCTAGAAGGACCTCTGAAAATATGAGTTTGTAGAGAGAAGTTTGTTGACAACCCAAAAGACACTGTGCAAAGAATATAATATGTGAGAAGAAAAAGAATGAAGGAGTAAAATGCAATTGTTGTGAAGAATTCATTCCAACTGGTCCAAAGACGGAGCAAGGTCAGCGATAAAACTTGAAGGGAAGATTTAAGATGTATGATGAGTCAAATGTTGGTCTGTTCCAGCTTTTAGGAGTAATTATTGAGGATGTGAAGAAGCATAAAGAGTCTGAATGCCAAGGCTGGGCAGATGGCTCAGCGGCTCAGAGTACTGGCTGCTCTTCCGGTGGTCCTGAGTTCAATTCCCAGCAACCACATGGTGGCTCACAACCATCTGTAAGGGGATCTGATTCCCTCTTCTGGTGTGTTTGAAGACAGATCACTCATATACATTAAAAATAAATAAGTAAGAAATAGCGTCTTAGTGTCGATAAGTGAAATAAGAATTTCCTTTACAAGCATGCATGATCTGGACCTAGCTGCCCTGCACACATGTAGCCCATGGGTGGTGTGGTCTTCAAAGGGGCACCTGGCTAGTGGAGGTAGGGCTGTTTCTAACATAGACTCTGTTGCCTGCTTTTGGACCACTTTCCCCTGGCAGGCCTGCCTTACCTGGCCTCGGGGGATGAAGGTTCAGTCCTGATGTGACTTGATGTACTGGGGAAGGTTGATAAGGCAGAGGATTGGGGGGGGGGAGAAGGTTTCCCTTTTCTGGGGAAAAGGGAGAGGGAGAGAGGAAGTGGTGGGTACTGGGAGAAGGGGAGGGAGGAGGCACCCTCAGGATGTAAAATAGATAAACTAATATTTAAAAGAAAAGAATTTCCTTCACTGTGTTACAAAGCAATATATATGCTATAACTTCAACTTTGCAATAATTTTAGAATACTAAGATATGCTAATAATGGAGGAGTCAGATCAGGATGTTGTCTTAGTTAGTGTTTCTATTGCTGCTAGGAAACACCATGAGCAAAAAAGCAAGTTGGGGAGGAAAGGGCTTATTTGACTTATACTTTCAGATCATAAGCCATCATTGGAGGAATTCAGGACAGAACTGAAGCAGAGCTGAAACCTGGAGCTAAGAGCTGATGCAGAGGCCATGGAGTGTAGCTGCCAGCTGAGGAATGGCACCACCCACCATGGCCTGGGCCCTCCCTCATTGATATAAACTGAGAAAATGCCTTACAGCCGGATCTCATGGAGGCATTTTCTCAACTGAGGGTTCTTTCTCTCTGATGACACAATTTTGTGTCAAGTTGACACACAAAATCAGCCAGTACAGATGTCAAAACTGGTTAATTTTTCCTCACTTTCTCATCAAAATATTTATTAAAAAGTACAAAGCAAATAAAAACAGTTAATTATAAACTAAGAACGTTCACCAACAATTTGTCACCCACACAAAGGAGCCTTACAAAAACAGAAACACAGCTAAATAAAGTTTAAAAGTGTTTTTGAGAAAAGCAAGATATTAAATATGTGTAAGGAGGGTTGCTATGTGTCTTTCATTTAAGGCTCAACAGTCTAGTCTCCTAGTCTATGCACCTTCACCAACTTTGGGTCTCTGTGTTAATCACCCTGCATTGCAAATTTAAGCCCCTCTGAGGAGGGCTGAGAGATAATGTCATCTATGGATATAATAATAAGTCCTTAGGAGTTAGTTTAATAATCTGTCTATTTAACAATGTAATAGTAGTAGGCTCTCCTGCCTAGCTATAGGTTCTGGACCCAGTAATGATGTCAGGTCTGAGTTTCATCCTGTCTATCAGTACTTGAATCCAATCAGAATGCTTTTAGTTACTGCCATGAGGTTCATGTCGCTATCATACCATTACATATGTCGTGTTATGCCAACCATTATTGCAGCTCTCGGGGTTCATGGCTAAATCACTGATCATCAAAAAGGAAGGATCTGAAAGAACATAAAAGTCAGCGATGGTAGATGACCACAAGGAAAGAGTACCTTTCAGACATCACAGAGCAGTTGCAGGTGTACTCACAGCAGTTGGATCAACTTGTACAAGACTTGTGCAGTGATGAAGGAGGAGGAACAGGAAGAGAGAGGGAGGGAGAAAATAGAAAGAGAAGGGGTGTTTCTGAGGCCTAGTCTGAAATCTAGCACTCTGTTGCTTCCATTTATTGGTTAAAGCCCATGATAAAGCAGTAAAGATGCAAATGGAAAACCCAAACTCTTGATTGGACGAGTGGCAAGGTTACAATCTGAAGGGACTACAAAGCAGAGACAGCTGGAGAACTGGGGCTAAAGACTAATGGTATTGTTGGAAATGCAAAAAGACAAGATGAAGGTTCTTGGGCAGCAGACTGACACATGCAGCTGTTACAGGAAGGGCTGAGAAATCTATTCTCGGGCTATTATGTATTCATTAACCTCTGGAATCTAGCATGGGTCATACAGCCTGAAGTAAGGGAGAATAAACTTCGAGCTTTCTATTTACTCCATTTTCTGTGACAAATTCTTAGCCGTTTAGTGAAGCACACTAGAGCTCATCCCTTCACCTTGAAACTTCTGTGTTCTAGCTTACGTAAAGAAGGCCTCCAAACTACTTCTCTCAGTCTTAATCTGGATATGATTAAGATATTAATCTGGATATGACAGTCTCAGATGTCAACCTGACAACACCTGGAATCAACTGAAACCCAAGCGTGTGGGAATATCTGTAAGGGATTTTCTTGATTGAACCATTTGAGCTGGGAAAAACCATCCTAAATCTGGGTCACATCTTCTACATGAAGGGACATGGAAGAAGGAAGCTTTTGCTTGTCTGCTTGCCCTCGCTCTCATTAGCAAGCTTTCCTATCCTGCTGCTGAGGCATTTCCTCCAATGGTGTTAGAACCTCCTTCTTTAGGAGTCCAATGTAGACTGAAGGCTGTCAGCTCTCTAGATATTTCCCAAGACTCCAGCACCGGATTGTGACTCCTGAGACATCCAGTCTAATGGATTCAACAAATACCAGGTCATTGACTTTTCTGTAGCAAGACAGCCATTTTTAGACTACCCAAATCACAACCTATAAGACTATTCTGCTCCATTAGAATACTCAAATACATATTGTGGTACCGGAAGTGATCTTAAAAATACAGAATTGCAAGCATGAACCTTTCAACATCTAAAAAAGTTTGGCAATTTATGGACACCTACAGTTACTGAACATTCCCTTGGTAGAACGGAGAACACTGAAAGCCCATGGTAGAAATAAGTAAAGGGAGGATTGATTGTAGGTAAAGGGTTTTGTGGCTGGGTTGGTGTCTAAGTTTCTCTTTCTGTAGCCTGTAAAGTACCTTCCCATGGTTAAAAGATTAGAATGTAGGAGTGAAGGCTCCATGCAAGGCACCAGGCTGACCTCTCCACTTTCAATGGGCTGTATCGACATTTCCCTTTACAATGGGGCTCCACTGTCAGTTTTCAGGGTGACCCTCTCTCCTAGTATCAGCCTGGGTTGTTTAGGGATCCCCAATTAGACTGCCTTGTCCAATAACTCAACTGAATGCAACCCAGTCCTGCCACTGGAAGCCTGGCCTGGTAAAAAAAAAAAAAAAAAAAAAAAAAAGACGGCCAGATCAGACTCCCTAACCTCCATGACCAGGACCAGGAGTACTCCCTATGATTGCCCTCACAGAGTCCAGGCAGTTTCCACTGCATTAGGTTTCCACACTGCCACCCAAATGCCTCTCCATTTCAGCTGTCTCATCTCACAATCTCTCCTTCCATCTCTCCCCCAACTTGATACCTCCCTTTCCAGTCCCCACCAACCCCTGCCCCAGAAAATCTATTCTATTTCCCCTTCCCAGGGAGATCCAGGTGTCCCCCACCCCCTTGCCCCTAGAGCCCTGCTCCTACCTAATCTCTCTGGGTCTGTGGGTGGTTGTATTGATTATCATCTACTTAACAGCTATTATCTACTTATAAGTGAGTACACATCATATTTGTCTTTTGGGTCTGGGTTATCTTACTCAGGATGCTTTTTTGGGGGTCTGGGTTATCTTACTCAGGATGCATCCATTTCCCTGCAAATTTCATGATGTTATTTTTTTTTAAGCTGAGTAATACTCCATTATATAAATGTACCACATAGTCTTTTTCCATTCTTCAGTTAAGAGACATCTAGGTTGTTTTCAGTTTCTAGTTATTATGAATAAAGCCACAATGAAAATAATTGCGCAAGTGTCCTTTCAGTAGGCTAGAATGTCCTCTGGGTATCACAGGCAGACATTATGTGGAGAGTCAAAATTGGAGGTTTCCATTGGGTTCCTCCCCTTGGAACTCAGGGAAGCCTGCAGAAGGGGAAGGAGAAGATTGCAGTAGAGAGAAAGGCTGGGGGACACCAGGAAAACACGACCAACTGAATCAACTAAACAGGGCTCACATTGGTTCACAGAGACTAAGCACGGGGCCTGCATGGGTCTGCACTAGGTTCTCTGCATGTTATTGTTGTTAGCTTGTTTGTTTGTTTTGTGGTACTCTTAACAGTGAGAGCAGATGTGTCTCTGACTCTTTTGCCTGCTCTTGGCACCCCTTTCCTCCTATTAGGTTACCTTGTCCAGCTTCAATCTGAGGGCTTTTGCCTGTCTTATTAAATCTTGTTTTGTCATGTTTGATTGTTGTCTCTTGGGGGACTGCTCTTTTCTGAAGGGAAATGGAGGGGGAATAGATCTGGGAAAGAGGAGAAGTGGGGGTGGTCTGGGAGAAGTGGGATGGAGTGAGTGTGGTCACGATGTAGTGCATGAATCTATTTTCAATTAAAAAAAAAAAGAAATATCTGAAGGGCTTACTTTGACGAACAAAGAATTTAATGAATCTACATAAAACTTTGACGATTAGTGGAAAAATAAGGAAAATGGTGATGCTAAGATTTTTCCAGAAGCCCTGGATAAACTGACAAAGGCAAAATATGCATCCGGTGAAAACCTAACTGACTCCAGACTCATATAAACAGATTAAAGCTTTCTCAGTGTGTCCTGGAAAAGAATCTTCTCTCCAGCAGCCATAAAGCTCAAGTTACAGAAAATCAAACCCAAGCTCTCATAACATTGGCTGACCTTCAGTGAAAATTCAGGTCCCAACCTTGGAAAGTGTCAGCGGTTAAAACTGGTAATGAGTGAGATCCTGTAACTTGGGATGAAGTCCTATGGGAGGACCCTAAAGAGGTTGAAGACTTGGAAGCCTTCAGTTTTAAAGGATTTATTTCACCTGAGGAACAGTCTCTCTACCCTTAGCAGAAGATACATTGCTACCTCCACTCATTGCAATATTTCCCTGTTCACTTTTGCATGAGGGAATTAATTATTCACCGTTGAGGGAACAACAGTGATACCCTGAAGATGCCAAGAAGAGCAATACTAATGACAGTCAGTGCTCAACAACAGTTGTCTCTAAGCCTATTACCAGACTTAAGGTTAAGCAGACTCCTAGAGTGGGGGATAGAAAATGCAGTCTATGAAAAGGTGTGCTATACCAACAACGAGTTTGCTAGTTCATTCAAGCAGAAACCTGGGGAGTATGTGTTGGAATGTATTTTAAAGTAATAGGATAATGGTGGCAAGGTGAAATTGAATCAGGCTGACTTTATTGATATAGACTCACGGGCTGGAGATTTGAGGTTTATCAAGGAAGCTTGCACAGTTAAAAAAAAAAAAAAAGGTGTCGGAAGTCTGTTTAATGGGTTTGCTGGCGCCTTTGTCATAAGATGGCCTACCAAGAAGGAGCTACATAATCTACCTTGGCTTAGTGTTGAAGGGGTTTTAAAGCTCAAGGAAATTCTAAATTGAGAGTGCGTGTGCTGTGGTAATCCTAATGCTCTTCAATGGGAAGGCCCAGAAGACATGCCCTTCACTAACGCTGTAAGTCGCAAAATGGTGAAAGGACAGCAGCACATTTGAAGGGCTTTGTCATTGCTCTTTCCCTTGTGCCAGACCTTAGGGTCAGAGATGTTGCTTCTCAGTTGGATGAATTAAATGCAATGTGTTTAATTGGGCCAAGGAGTAGCAGGGGCCAGGTGGCAGCACAGAATTGCCAAAGGCAAGGTGAACATAGCTATCCTAAAAGGTAGCACAGGCAAAGCGACGTCTACAATGGCCTGACCCCTAACAGGCAGCATGGGCAAAATTTTACATTGGTTCAGCTTGTACAGTTTTGATAATAGTTAATTAATCAATCATGATGTTTCTAGGGGTGAAATAGTTAGGAAGGCTGCTACATTCTTGTTTGATCTGTAAAAGAAGAAAAAGAAAAAAAAAGAAGAAGAATCTCAAGGAAATGAGAGAAAGGCTACATAGCAAGAAGTAGTCTTGGCACGAGAACCAATTTCTAGACAAAAGCCAGTCTGCAGACCCAGATTACCACTTGAATGAAGGGAAGACCAGTATCCCTAAGGAAGGATCTTGCTCAAAAAAAAAAAAAAAAAAAATCCCAGAACTTTACTGTTAGCCTTTCTCTTATCATTTCCCAGAAGGGCCTATAGCCTTTTATAATGGTAACTATTGGGTATTGGTTCTGACCCAAAAAACCACTGTTGCCCTCCAGTTAAAGTAGAAGCTTATGGAGGCCAGATGATTAATGTAGTTTTTGCTGAAGTCTGACACACAGAGGGTCCAGTGGGTCTAGGAACTTATCCTGTGATTATTTACCCAGTTCCAGAATGTACAATTGGAATAGAAGTTAGAAGTTTGCAGAATATCCACATTCATTCTGATTTATGGATGAAAAGGCCAAATGATAGGCATTGGAGTTGCCCCTCCATGAAAAATGGTGAACCCAAAATATTGCAATGTTGCATCCCCAGAGGAATTATAGAAATCAGTGCCACCATCAAGAATTTGAAAGATGCAGGGGTGGTAGTTCCCAGCACATTTTTTTTTTTTTTTAGCTCTTTTTAGCTCATCCATCGTGATAGATGGATCATGGAGAATGACAGTTTACTATTAAAACTTAATCAAGTAGTGACTTTGATTTCAGCTACTGTATCAGACATGGTCATTAGCTGAGCAAACTGCCATTGATCTACCAAATATCTCCCCATTTTTTATATCAGACCATAAAAGCCACCAGAAATAATTTTCTTCCAGCTGGCCTGCCCAGTAGTCTATTTTTATAATTTTACCTCAAGAATGTATTAACTCTTCAGCCCTGTTATTTGAAGGAATTTTGATCATCTGTCTCTTCTACAAAATATCACACTGGCCCACTATGTTGATGGCATTATGCTGACCAGACCAAGTGAGCAAGGGGTAGTAATCACTTTGGGCTTGTTGGTAACACACACACACACACACACACACACACACACACACACCAGAAGATGAGAAAAAATGCACCCAAAATTTCAGGGCCACCTTCTTTAGTGAAATTTCTAAGGAGTCCAATAGTGTGGGACATGTAGAAATGTTCCTCGTGATGAAGGATAAATTATTAGACCTGGCCTTTCCTAATACCAAGGAAGAAGCACAATGTTCAGTGGGCCTATTTGGATTCTGAAAGCATCCTCATTCTTCGCTTGAGCGTATTACTCCAGTCCATATGTATCACGTGACTTGGAATGATAGCGTTGAGTGGGACCTAGAACAGGACAAGGTTCTTAAAGAGCTCCACGCTGTTGTG
Organism: Meriones unguiculatus; assembly: GCF_030254825.1. Classification (NCBI taxonomy): domain Eukaryota; kingdom Metazoa; phylum Chordata; class Mammalia; order Rodentia; family Muridae; genus Meriones; species Meriones unguiculatus. The sequence goes on from NC_083366.1 coordinate 32,434,177, forward strand.
CAGGCTGCTCTACCACTTGGGACACATGATCCAGTAGATCCAATAGTACTTAAGGTGTTAATGGTAGATGTGGATGCTGGTTGGAACTTTTGGATGGCCCGTGTAGGTGAATCACAGATGAGATTCTTGTGATTTTAGTAGAAGGTCCTACCATCACCATTTGCATACAACTATTCTCCTTTTCAGAAGCAGCTCTTGGCCTGATATTGAGCCCCAGTGAATGCTGGACAATTTGCCACCAAGTTAACATTTTAACTTAATGTTAACATAGCATAATAAACTATGTCCTATCTGACCCACCAAGCCATGAAGATGGACTTGCACAAAGCAATTCACCATAAAATGGAAATGATATATATGTAATCGAAGCTCAGAAGATGCAAATTGCTCACATCTATAGTTACTAGTGCTATCAAATTGCCTTCTGCTCCCAAGAATGACTAATGGGCTGTTCTCTATGATTAGGCAAGGAAAAGAAGACTAAGGCCTGGTTTATTAATGGTTCTGCACACTATGTAGATACCACATAAGATGAGAGCTGCAGCATTACAGTCCCTTTCTGGGAGTTCCTTGAAAGACTCTGAGGAAGGGAAATCACCACAGTTGGAAGAGCTTTAAGCAGTGCATAGAACTGTGCATCTAGCTTGGAAGAAGAAATGGTCAGATATGCAGTTGTTTACTGATTGATGGACTGCTCATGTTTTGATCCATGAACAGGAAGGAGAAAGCTAATTTGAAACAACTCCAGGCCTGTGGAATTTCAAAGCCTGCCCCTAGTTACCTATTTCCTACTAATCCTTCTCAAGCGGCTACCAAGTAGGGACCAACTATTCAAAGGCCCAAGTCTCATGGGGGACACGACAGGCATTAATAGCATACACCATTGGCTATCATGATTTTAGTAATTTGGAAAGTATAAGTACTTACTTGATTACAGTTTTTGGTGGATTTTAGTAAAGTTTAAAACACATTTCCAACTACCTAAAGCAAAAAAATATAAAGCAAGATTTCAATAACAACTTCAATTCAGACTCAGGAGCAAATAAACCAGAGATCTTGCTTTTAAAGCCAAAGCAAACACAGATTAAGATGAAGAATGCCTTTTGGGGCTGAGCAGAATTAGAAATTTGGCTTTATCCCAGAGATTCATTGATAGTTCAACATACATAAGATAATAAATGTAGTAAATCATATAAATGAACTTAAAGACAAAATCACATGTTCATGTTAACATATGCAAAGCAAAAAAACTTTGACAGAATCCAACATGTTTTCATGATAAAACATTTAGAGAATAAGACTACAGGGAGCATAAATGAACATAATAAAAGTGTAACATAACAAACCTTGGCCAACCTTATCCTACATGAGGAAAACTCAAAGCAATCCCATTAAAATCAGGAAGCAGACAGGGGTGTCCACTGCCTCCATTCCTTTACAATATAGTACCCAAAGCCCTGGTTGAGACCTTGAAACACACAACCCTAAAGGAGTTGCCTTATCAAATCCCACCACTCGGACTCAGGGACCCCTGAATAAGAGAAGGTAAAAGGAGTAAGAGAGACAGAGGGGACAGAGGAGACCAGGAGAACAAGCCCTCTAAAGCAACTGAGCAAAGCTCAGATGAACGCACAGAGACTGAAGTAGCAATCACGGGGTCTCCACGGGACGGCCCCAGGCTCTCTGCATGTATGTGATAGCTTTCAGCTTAGTTTTTATGAAACTCCTGAACGTGTAAACAAGTTGTTATCTGATTCTTGTGCCTTCTTTCGGGGCATTTAATTTTTCTGTTGGCTTGTTTTGTCTAACTTCAATATGATGACTTTTGTTTTATTTTATTATATTTTATTTTGTTATGTTTCACTGTTTTCCTTAGAAGCCAGTTCTTTTCTATTGAGAGACAGAAAAAGGGTGGAACTAGATAAGAGAGGAGGTGGGGAGGACCTAGGACGACCGGAGGAAGGGAAAACTGTATTCAGAATCCATCGTTTGAGAGGGAAAAAAAATCTATATTTAACAAAAGGAAAATAAACCTGCAATTAAAAAAAGAAAACAAGCTTTTTTTCTACTTGATGAATTAAAATCCACTTGCAGAATAAAAAAAAAAACTTAGTTGAATACTCACTGATTTGCATACTCGATTGTAGATTGCAGTTCTTTGTAATTGCTTTCATTTTACAGAGAATGAATGCATGCATCTTGTGATTCGTTCCTTGTCCACAGTTACACAGTTGGGAAGTGGCAGGGTGCAGTCCTGACCCAGGCAGAGTGGCTTGAGCCTTCCACCCAGCACAGCAGGTCGGGACTACTGCTGATGGGCATTGGCACCCGATTCAAAAGGTAAGTTTTGTCTTTCCAGTTGAAAGGCATTAGACTAAATGTTTGCCTTAAAAATTCTTTTACGAAAATTAAAAAAAAACCTTTACTATTTTCTTTCCCTTAATCTTTCAATGTAATATTAAACAGTGAATATTTGTTTTGAGTCTTTTAACATTTGGAATATAATTGCCACTTTAAATTTTAAAATATTTATGTTTCTAAAAAAAAGAAAGAAAATGAAAAGTTATAAAGAGGAAAAGAAGAAGTCAAATTATTGCTGTTTTCAGATGATATGATATTATGCATAAGACACCTAGAAACAATGAACACTTTCAGGATACAAAATCAGCTAACAAAAATCAAAAGTCTTCCTTTCCATCAGCAACAAACATGCTGAGAAAGAAATCATGGGTACATTCCTATTCATAATAGCTTCAAAGACAATAAAATATCTTGGAATAAAAGTAACCAGTGAAAAACCCCTATACTGAAAACTTCAAATCTCTGAAGAAAAAGATTAAGACACTAGAAAATGGAAAAAGATCCAAGATTGATAGAATTAATATCATAAAAATGGCCATTCTCCAAAAGCAATTTACAGGCCTAATGTAGCCCCAATCAAATACCCATGATAATTTTTAACAAATATAGAAAGTCATAAAACTCACGTGAAACTGAATAAGACCCTGGATTCGCCAAGCAATCCTGAGCAAAAAGAACCACGTTGGAGGGATTGCCATTCCAGATTTCAAGATATATTACAAAGCTCTAGTAACAAAACAATATGCTACTGGAACAAAACCAGACACATAAACTTACAAAATAAAATAGAAAACTCAAGCATGAGTACACATAACTACAGGCATCTGATATTTTTAAAAGATATACCATGGAGGAAACAAACAAACAAACAAACATCAATCACTGGTGCCTGGGACACTGGATGTCCACACACGGAGAAGTGAAATTAGACCAGTGTCTGTCACCCTGAACAAAAATTAATTCCAAATGGATTAATAGCCTCAATTTGAAAAGCTGAAACTGAAAGAATAAAGTATAAGCAGTGCCCTATAAGATAAGGAAGGACAGAAAGAAAGAAAGAAAGAAAGAAAGAAAGAAAGAAAGAAAGAAAGAAAGAAAGAAAGAAAACAAAAACAGGACTCCATTTGCCCAGAAATTAAGGTCAACAATTGACAAGCACAACCTCATAAAACTACAAAGCTTCTACACAGCTAAGGAAACAATCTAGAGACCAGGAAGTCCACAGAGTAGGGGAGAATCTTGAACCTATACACCTGTAAATGATGACTATCCAGGATATACAAAGAACCTAAAAAAGCAAAAATAACAAATGATCACAATTTTTAAAAAAATGGGCTAGATCTTTGGATTTCCATGTTGCGCTTATTTGTATATCAACGAGTTTTTCATTTTCCAAAGTGAGGTTTGCTGGGAAGCAGAAAGCCCTGTCTCAGTTTTCTTATGGTTTTTAAATAAATAAGTAGAATATTTAATTCTGAAGCTCACAGCAATCGTGGACACTGGTGTGGATGACACAATCAGGACTGACCATAACTTTGAGCTCAAAGACTGAACCAGTGAAGACAATAACTCAGTGGCTGGAGTGCTTGGAGCTCAGTTGATAGAGTGCCTTAGCATACGGGAAGCCTTGGGTTCCACCTCATCGCTGTATAGAAAACCAAGTGTCACAGCTCACAGCACTCGGGAGGCTGAGGTATGAGAAGTTCAAGCTCATCCTTGGCTACATAGTAAGTTTGGGATCAGTCTGGGCTACACGAAACCCTGTCTCAAAAACAAACAAAACAAAATAGACTTTCAGGACTTTCACAGTTTACCTTGGCTTTGGCTTGCTCAAAGTCACATCACTCACCACTTACCTCCCACTTTCAGTCCTCCAGGTCTTGTCCCATCCCCTGCCTCTCTCCGGGAGATTTCACAGTAGAGAGTTTGTATTGCTCTCTGCCGAGGGAAGGAAACAATAGTCTCATCCAGCTATGATGCCTGTGGATAAAAGTGGGCAGCATGTCAAGATGTCCCTGAAGTTGGAATGGGGGCACTCATATGTTGGCGACAACTCATATGTCCGATAGCTGTCTAATTGGGCCTAAGGCCCACTCAACAGCAGGCAATGAGGTCTGGTAATAGAAACCTAGTCAACAACTTGGAACTAGTGAGACCATGGATTTTAGAAAAGAATCTACTTTAGTAGATTGACATAATCTCTAACTACATTCTACAATCGATCCTTATACTCACAGAGACACGGAGCTTGGACCCCTCATCAAAGAAGCTTTTCTTACAGCCAATGGAGATCATTACAGAAGACCACAACTGGACACAATGGATCACAATGAGCCCAGTCTCAACAGAGACATCACAACTCCCACTCCTAAATTTTAGGGAACATCACAGAAAAGGGTATAGAGAGACTGTAAGGGCCAGAGGACCAGGAAGTCTGCTAGAGAGATTGTGTCTCCTAGAAATGGCGCCTAAACAAGACCTGAAAAATGACAATATCAATAGACCCACTATCAAGGTCCGCCATATCTGAGGGATTGAAGCTGAATAAGAGGTTCAAGAGAACCAGGGGACTCAATGCTGTGCCACTCAAGATTACCTTTACTGACATCCTGTGAAGCTTTTATTCTAGATAGCTCAGAGCCCAGAGGAGGGGCAGAGAAACACAGAAAAGAGTAAAGAGTATTTCTCATCACTAGCACTGATTTTTTTTACACAGGATACAGAAGATCTCCTCATGGCAGAATGGAGGCTATTTGCCTAAAGTCCTTGAGTGAGCTAATTGCATTGTTGGGGAAGGGGAGGAAATATCTCACCTGTGGCATCTCTTGGGCAGCAGAGGCATCTTTCCAGGGGATTAAACTAAGTTCTATGGGAACAGAGTTCACACAGCAGGATAATGTAGGGCAATCTACTATAGTCAGGATACTACATGCTAACATGGAGGGGAGAAATCTCATGGGGTCCCACCTCCTAGGCAAAAAATCTATAGGCAATTAATAACTGCTGAGAGAGGAAAAATTAGCATCTCACAGAAGTGGACTCCCTAGTTGGTTATCCAATACAAAACAGTCAGCCCAGAAATCAGATATACACAACAACAAATACAGACTCAACAGGTTGCATTTATGTGTGTGTGTGTGCAATAAATACATGTATGTATGTATGTAACAATAATCAAAGAAAAAGAGTCCACCAATTTGAGAAGGAGTGGGAGAATGGGAAAGGTTTGAAGGGCAGGGTATGTGAGAGGTTGGAGGGAGGGAAAAGGTGTGAAGAAATTGTGTAATTACATTTTCCTATTATTTAATTCTTTCTTTCTTTCTTTCTTTCTTTCTTTCTTTCTTTCTTTCTTTCTTTCTTTCTTTCTTTCTTTCTTTTTCTTTCATCACTTTTCAGCCTGATCACAGTCCCCTCCGTCCTCTCCTCCCAGTCTTACCCTCACGCTCCCTTCTACCTTTCCTCCTCCTCTTATTCTCAGAGAATGAGAGCCCCACCCGTGGGTACCAACCCACCCGAGCACAGCAAGTTACAGCAGGATTAAGCACATCCTCTCCCATTGAGGGCAGACAAAGCACCGAACTAAAGGAGAGGGATCCAAAAGCAGGCAACAGTGTCAGAAACAGCCCCTACTCCCATTGTTAGGGAACCCACATGATGACCAAGCTGCACAACTGCTACATATGTGTAGGGGGCCTAGTTCCAGCCTATGCATGCTCTTTGATTGGTGGTTCAGTCTCTGTGAACCCCATGGGCCCAGGTTAGTTGACTTTGTAGTTCTTCTTGTGCTGTTCTTGATCTCTCCAGCAACCTCAATCCTTCTTCCCACTCTTCCACATGACTCTGCTTATTGTTTGGCTGTGGGTCTCTACATCTGTTTTGATCAGCTGCTGGATGAAGCCTCCAGAAGACAGTTATGCTAGGCTCCTGTCTGCAAGCATAGCAGAGTATCATTAATAGTAACAGGGGTTGGTGCTCTCCAATGAAGCTAGTCATCGGTTTTCAGTTTCCTCAATCTCTGCTCCATCTTTATCCCTACACTTCTTGTAGGCAACACAAATTCAATTAAAATATATTTTTAAAAAATTAGTTAAAATGAAACTTGGAAAAAAGTTATTTCATTTTAAAAAATGAGTTAAATTCTAATAAAAACTGTTCTCAGGCTTAAAAACCAATAAAACAAATTAAGTCACACAAATAATTTACATAAGCATATAACAAAAGCAACATAAAGTCATTAAAGTGCAAATGAGACAGAATACACAAAATAATACATTAAAAGAGTATTTGCTACTGTACTTTCAGAACTCAAGTCCTCAATATACCAACAAAATAGATCATCTTATATAATGAATCATTTTATATTGCTATTACATAAAAGAAAATTTTAAAGAATCAAATGTTTAGAATTACTTCATATCAATATGTTGCATGTTAACTACAGATAGATATTTTCTGTTTAAGGTAACTTCAGTATATCCTAATCAAATATTGGCTTGCACAGAGAAATTTATGTAGTTAGGATTGAAAAATGCAAGTAGCAATATCAAGATTTAAAATCCAACATGTATTTACTGACTCAGCTATGAAACATTTACTGAAGTGAGTTATATATAGGGCTACAAGTCAAACCTCTGGAGTGCTGACAAAAAAAAAAAGTATTTTATTCCCCTTGTATGACACTCTATTAATAGGGACAAACATCTCTCTATTCCTCACCTACCCCTGTTGTTGTTATATATAATGATGATTTGACTGGAGAGGAGGCATCATGGCGGGGCCCATGCTAAGGTGTATCCCCCTGACAAATTACGCCTCACAACATACCTGGTGTAAGGAGATTTATCTGGGGGACGGAAGAGTAAGCCTGGAAGGAAGGTAGAGGCGGATGATTGGACATATAGACAGACAGACAGGCAGAGGAGGACAGAACCACGATGACAGAGAAGGACAGATGAAGAGAGGGAACAGAAAGAGAAAACGTAGGACACACAGAGAGAGCTGGGGGTGGCAGGAGGTCCTTTCATGTGGCAGCAGCAGAAGATGACAGAAGTAGTTGCTAGGCCCCCAAGAGTGGGCTGGTGGGATTGCCTGTAAATTAACACCTGTATTATAGAATAATACAGGTTTGTTCTTTCTTCCTATGTCTCAAGTGCAAACCTCAGATCTTAGTTGGCATACATGAGCAGTGTCCTGCGGCCCCCTCAGTGTTGACGCTGTCTTCCTCTGTGCTGGAAAATAGACAAGAAGTGCTAGTGTTCATCCTGATTCATCAAAATGGAGATGGTAGAGGAGATAGGGACACATTTCACAGAAGATTGGTTTCATCTTATAAGACACTTGTCTCTCACGTGCCTTTCTGAATCCTTCAAGGAAGAAAACCCCTCTTTTAGAAAAAATAAATAAATAAATAAACAAAACACCACCAACAAAAAAAAAAAATCTGTTTCTGTTGGCCTAAGCTTTGGGAGGAATCAAATAAACACCCCTGCCCTAGGCCACATGCTGCCATACGCTTCCTTTCAGTGGACTACTGAGGCTTTAGTCCTGCAGGAAAATTCTGGACTTGCATGTTTTGTAACCTGTGGGGACATAGATGTGGTGTTTTATCTGCACTTACCTTTGTTTTCCCTTTGTGCTGGCTGAGTAACAGAGAAACGTAGAATAAGTTTCTAGACGAATGGACAGCATGTTGTCCTTTGCAGGACTGAACATAAGAAAGTCTTTGGACATTTTAAGACAACGAAAACGTTGTTTGGGTCATTGTCAAAACACTGAAAGGCAAATTGTTCATCACGCTTCTCAAATCCTCATGTGAGCATCATCATCACTTGCAGCCTCCCTTGTACAGACATACCTTGGTGGAATAGCTCTTGTGTCAATGACCACTCAGAGTCGCTTCAGCTCCTGTATGCAAGTTTCCTTGATAAGCTGATTGGACTGACCATCCGGGAGTTATTACTTCTTCCTTTAGGATCCCAGACAGCTCTACCTTGAGACAGTCCCTTGGAAAACTCCCTTGCCACTTTGTTTGGGGGCAACTCCAACTTCAGAGCTAGCTGGATATAACAAATGCTGTTTCCCCATACTAAAAATATTTAGAAAGGAAAAAAAAACCTATTCACAAAGATATGTCTAAATTTTAGGAATGATGTTGCCAAAGCCAAGGTATGGGATGGTGACGTGTCGATGTCATTTACTGACCTGACATTATTTGACTGTATCTGTAAAACATTTTTGATTACCTTGTCTCTAGAGAGTTGCTTCTTTGCTGGTTTCATGCTTTCTACTCTTTCTTATTTCTTCACATCAATATTGCTACAGAAGCCAAGTTTGTCTTTCCTACTGGCATATATGGAGAGAGCAATTCAGCTTGCTAACACCTGCTCCATTCCCAAACTTCTCTACACAAATCCTTCAGCCTAGTACAGAAGGATGCTTTTCAACTAGTCAACTTTGTTATCAGCTGTACAGGTTATGAATTATAACATTTGTTATTTTTTTCTAGCTTCAAGACACACCATTGTCTGATAGAAGTCCAAGAAAAACAACTACAAAATTGGTGCTCCCAACTCTTTTAGACAGATGCAAGAATGCTTTTACAGTCAGAGTCTCCCTGGGGCCATGCTCTGACCTACTGCTTTACACAGCTCTTACCTTCCAGACTCTTACAAATAGTGTAAAGTCTACAGTACCGGGAAACCTTAATGGGAATATTTCACTATAAGCCATAATACTCTATCTGGATCTTAAGAGACTCATGGAAATTTATAATGTAAAATGCATCTAGTTCACCTTCAAGAGTTCCTTTAGTTTTTTGTTTGTTTTGCTTTTTGTTTGCTTGTTTCTGTTTTTGAGGCAGGGTTTCTCTGTGTAACAGCCCTGGCTGTCCTGGAACTCTCTTTGTAGACCAGGCTTGCCTCAAACTCACAGAAATCCTCCTGCCTCTGCCTCCCGAGCACCTGGATTAAAGGTGTGTGCAATCATGCCTGGCTTCTCTTCGTCTTAATAGAGTCAGCATTGTTCAAAAGCTCAGGTCCAAAATTTCTTCCGAAGCTCATGGAAAACTTAACCCTGAGTCCTTGTAAAATCAGAATCATGTTTTGTGTTCCCAAGATACAGTGGCACAAAATGAACATTTCCACTCCAAAAGGGAGGAAAGGGCAGATGGGACCAGAGCAAGACCAAAATCCAACTAGGCAGACATGAAATTCTGAAGCTTCAGGTCTGGTGAGAATTGGTGGCATGATGGAGCTTAGCCTAGGTTGGCCCACCCCTGCAGTCTGGCCTGCTGCTCACACTTCACAAAACCCCATCATCTGGCTGAGTTCAGTTCACTGCTCGTAGCTTTCCTTGGCCAATGTTCTGTATTCCTGGCATCTCTCACTTCCTGGGCTCACTGACCTCACCCTGCAGGAATTATGACCATGGGACTTATTATCTGGCCTCTTAAGCCTTCATTTGAAAGTCAGATAGAAACTTGTGTGTTCCACAAATCTTGCATTCTATAGGACGCTAGGGTCTGTTGTCAGCATGAGCAGTATTTTAATTTCCTCAGATTACGACTTTAATGACCTCTGGGTATTTTATTGATTGACAGCAGAAAAACACTTATCCACACAGCTCTGTAGGGGGAAGGTGACCTGAATCTGTCTCTTAAAGGGAAAGTCTTTTAAATGAATCAAAACATTTATACTCTTGAGCCTGTCATGATAGTTGAAGTATGAGCAATTTCTGAAAGACCCTCAGTGTATTATTCTGTTGTTTATTGAAACAGGATCTAATGTTGCAGCCCAGGCTGGCCTAGAACTTAAGGCAACTATCCTGCCTTAGCTGCAGGATAATGAGGTACTATCAGGCCCAGCTAAAGCATCTTTCCTTTTGTCCTGATGCAAAGTACTTTACTTCTTCCTCTTCTTCCTTCCTCTTCCTCATCTTTGTCCTCCTCGTCCTCCTCTTATTCTTATTCCTTTTTCTTTTCCACACTGGGATTGAACCTAGAGCCTCAATCATGATAGATAGGTGCTCAACCACTGAGCTACATTTCCAGCCAATCAATGTGTTCTCTGAGATTAGGGTCATGTACAACTGCAAGGCTTTGAGTTCAACATCATCAGTACCATATAAATAATAACAGCCACAAAATAAACAAGAAAGAAGTCAGCATCCACTTTTTCCACACCTTTGAAACAGATCCTTTTTTGGGGGTCAAAATTCATGTATTTTAAATCATTTACCTCTGCTTTTATTCCTGATTCTCATGTTTTTTTCTGATTCTCATTTTTAAGCTACTTTGAAGCAACTGCCGTACAAATAACTCTGTAGCTTAAACACTGTGTAGTTTTGAAATCTCCTTCACCACATTATCTAGGCAATCACTTTAGAGATCAGCCACACGTGAAGGCTAAAGACAAGGAAAAGGTATGAACATCCAAATGTAACATGGCCGTCCTCTAGTCAAATTCCCAGTAGAGTTCTCATTCTTATCCAAAACTTTGGGATCCAAAAATGTCCCCATTTCTATTGGTGTTCTGAAACTTTAAACTCCAAACCAGAATCATGCATTTGCTTAGGGCATTTTAATTTTTTTCTAACTCCTCCAAATTTTTCCAAATTCCTTCTGCAAGCTAATTCCCCAAACTTGAGAATGGCACAGTCTTAATTATAGCAACAGCCCTACCCTTACCAACAATTTTATGTCTTACTTATAAACATGACAGAACAATATCAATAAGAAAAGATTTATTTTGCGTCAGAAGTTCTAGTCTATAATCCTCGCCTCCATTCATTTTGGATCCACGGTCAGGCAGGACCTCAAGGTGAGTTGGAGTACATGCCAAAGGCCATACATTTCATAGCAGACAGAAAGTGAGGGCGGCAGGATATCTTCAAATGATGTACCCAAAGACAGCCACTTCCTATAGAGAGGTTTAGGTCTCAACTCAAGATGTGCTGGTCAGGGCTAAGCCTGGAAGTTGGTGCAGCACGGCAGGGATGAAATCAGCTGATCACAGGAGTCTGAGATGACAAACAAGAAGTGTGCCCTAACCCAAGCCTGGAGTTTTGGGTCAGGTTCTAGTGTAGCAGATCCTACATGGTCCACAAGCTCATCCATCCTCAAGTCTAGCATGGCTCCCACATCCAGTGCCTCAGCCTCTTCTGATTGGCCCTGTCTACACAGTCTCAAATCTCTAAACTTGGGCCAGGATGCACTCCCACTCTCCAAGAAAGAGGGGCTGAAGCTTCCTAAGAACTACTTTTGTTCTCCAATTATAAGCAAACCGTGACTCTGTGGAAGAGATTCCTCTACATTGTAAAAGGTAAGATTTACGTTTTGAATAAGACTTTGATAGAATTTTTGACAATTTAACACACTTAAATGCGCTGGCTTTACAGTTTAATATGTCTTATTCAAATGCTTTTGTAAGACTTGTAAAGAAGCATACCAACTGCTTTAGAAAAGTTACTCTGAGTAAAGTTTCTGTCCTCCTGAATTCTTTGACTTCTCTTTTACCCACTTAAGTATACGTCTTTGATCGTAAAGGGAAATCCTGGGGCCAGTAAGGTGGCTCAGCAGGTGAAGCTCCTGTTCTGCAAGCGTAATGCTCTGAGTTTGGTTCCTAGAACCCAGATAAAGTTGAATGGTGAAAACCAACCCGACAAAGTTGTCTTCTGACTCCCAAATATGTGCCACAGCATGCACACTCACACATACACAACGAGCGTACACTAATAAACAGGGTTCTCTAAAAGAGAAACCCTTCCTCAAACCTTCAAACTGATTACTGCTCTCAAAGGCAGATCAGCCAATATCTTAGTTCTTAAGGGTTTTTGCATCTTAAGCCTTACAAATATTTTTCTGTTCATCATTTGTTCTTTGAATGTTTTTTAATAAATAGTCATCTTTTGTCATACATATTATAAACATTTTTTTAAGTTTTCCATGGTGATCACTGAAGATCATGTATCAAATCACCTTTCATTTCTTACCTTCTTTCTTCCACCTTTTTTTCTAAAATGTAAGTAGATTTTATAAGTTATGTAGATATATATATATACATATATATATATAGATAGATAGTTATAAAGGACTTTTAAGTGGTAAGCATCCTCCTGCTCCTTTCCTCGCTCTCTCCCCGTGAATCTCCTCTCTCTGTCTTCCTGAGAGGGTGAGTTATTATTCCTCTGGAGGAGTCGCAGATTTTAGCCTTTAAAAAAAAATCTTCCTGTGTCAGCCTGCTGGACAGTAGGGACTATGGGTAATGCCAACGGAGCTGGAGCTCTCTTGGCCTCTGTAGTCGACATTTTCTGTTAAAGCACGACAAACAATGAAAGTGTTCTTACATAATAAACATCCAACTCGATGGATTTTCCCATGTGAAAACATTCATGAAGAACCACCCAGCTCAGGGAAAGGAACACTGTTAGCTCACAGAAGCCTTGTACTGACCTTTTCTCAGTCACGATGCTGCCTCCTCCCGGAAGGTGTCCCCCATATGAAAATAGACTCACACAGTGTGCCTTTTTTGGGATGTGCCTTCTTTCATCTAAAATTATGCTTGTGAGATTCATCTACATTGTTATTTTAGCATATGGTTTTGTTACATAATGTTCTATCGTATGAATATACCACAATTTTATTGTTTATTGTACTGTTAGTAGACAACTATGTGTTCTAACGCTTATGAAACCTACACACAAAAGAAAAGAAAACCCTAACAAAATGCTTATTTACTAATAATTTTATCATGATATTCATTAGTCCTGACTGTCTGGCATGTTAACATATCCTGAAATAGTTCACATGTCAAGAGGAGTGCAATAACTCCTTAAGTGTAGGCCATGTTTTCAGTCCTAGAAACGAAGAAGTCAGTGATTCTTGGAAACATTGAAGACTGAGGAGTTCTCTCCAGGGAATCTGACATGTTTTTAGCAGACAGGAGTGAGTTTGAGGACAGCCTGGTCTATAAAGCGAGTCCAGGCCAGCCAAGGCTAAACAAAGAAAGCCTGTTTAGAAAAAAACAAAACAAAACAAAACAAAACAAAAAAGGACTGGGAAGAGACAAGGGAGGGAGCTACAATCAGATATAAAATGAATAAATTATAAAAATTTTAAGAAATAAAACAAAAAACTTCCCAAAATAAACATATAAACAAAAAATAAATCAGAAGAGCAACAAAACAAAAACATAAGAAAACCTATTACTATAGAAGTTTTCTAAAATATATACATATAAATAAGGAATCTAAATGGAATCACCAAATAATAGAGGAAACAATACCTCAACCAGACATTTTATGCCACCAAGTAAAACATCCAGTGCCAGGAATGGTCACAGCTTATTAAGTTGTCGATTATGTTGGTTTCCCCAACATAACATGTTATTGCCAAGGTTGCTGTCCACAACTTCATGGCAAGGCCCTATTGTTGAAGACAACACTTACATATCTACTGAGAATTTTGGTTTCTTTAGAAACACAAAAATGTTGTGTAAATATGTTTTTGTCTTAATCCCAGGAGTGGAATACGGGGCTGCTTCGGATTGTCCACAGTAGCTAACTATGATTTGTCTGCTGCTCCGGCAGAGGCGTCATTTTGTCAGCTGAAGATAGTTTATGTTTGGAATTCTGAGGACTGCTCATAGTGTGTATAAATGCCAGAGCCCTGAGAGGCACAGAAGCTGCTGCTCCTGATGATATTACTGGTTGCTCTTTGTTGCTGGTTGCTGTTTGCTGGCTGCTGGTTGCAGGATTTCTGGTTGCTGGTTGGACATATCCTGACAACAAAGATGAAACTTGCCCTAAAGAACTTCAACACCCTTAATCAGCAGGAAGTAGTCTAATGATATAGATGCCCCCTTTCCCCTCTAACCTTCTTTCTCTCCTACCTAGTGTTGGTATGAGAGGTTGGAAAGAATAGTGATGGTGTAGGGAAGTATGAAAAACAAAAACAAAAACAAAAAAAAACAATAGAGTAGCCAAAAGTCCAGCTACATACATACAAGGATAAGTAAAGCTGATGCCTAGCTAGAAGCTTTATCAAATGTACTGACTAGATTTCACAGTACTAGAAGGTATTTTGCATGCTATCAGAGGGGAAAGATAATCATCAATATCCCCCAGATACAAACTGGGCAACCTACCGCAGTGAACTGTCTGCAAGATATACTCATGCAGTATGGGAGTAAACACCACTTTCTAATTGGATTTAAGGCCCATTCCTTGAGAGGAAACCCATACCTAACACTGCTAAAGTGGTCAAGGACCTGAGACTAGGTAATCTGTGGGGCTTAGGGGAAATTTTAACACTGCTTTTCTGCTAAAGGAGCATAGCAATAAACTGACTCCTAAGGGCATATTTCTATACCCATAGACCAGTGCCTTGCTCTTCCTTTGTCAGTGAGGCTCCTTCTTAGAGTACATGGGAGCTAACACAGAGTCTCACAACTGGACAATGCGCAGAGAAAAAGAGAGAAAATTTGGAGCACCCAGTCTTCAATGGGATGCCTTCATCAACGAACGCCCTCCCTCAAGGCTCAGAGATCTATGCAGAAGAGGAGGTGGATAGATGATAAAAACCAGAGGTGTTGTTTGACTCCAAAAAAAACCCCAGTGTCTTCCAGAAACATTAGAACTGGTAAACATATGAACACCCAGAGACTGTGGCAGCATGTGAAGCGCCTACACATGCTCAAGCCACACGGGATGTCAGCACTGCGAGGGAGAAGTGGACATGGCCTCCAATGCCTCAAGAAAGAAAGAAAAAAGATCTCTACAATTAAGAACCGATTGCAAAGAAAAAACTAGTTTTCTCCAATGGCGTTGCACTGAATACATTAACTACACTTCAGGACAGACCCCACCTCTAAGAAGTTGTTGGCAAACACAAAATAAACTCAATAGTATTTTGGTAAACTTTTTGTCTCATTTTACTTTTAAGTATTTTTTTATTGTTTTTTTTTATTTTGATTTTCATTTTTGAGGTTTTGTTTCGGGGGGATAATTGTGTGTGTTCCTTGTCTCTTGTTTTGTCCGTTTTTAAAAATAGAGACAAAAACATAAAATTGGGTGAGTAGGAATGTACAGGAGGATCTGGGAGTAATTGGGGGAGAGGAAGAAACATGATCAAAACATATCGCTCGCAAATTTTTCAATTAAAATGAATAAATTATTTAATAGGAAAGCTCAGTACTTCCCCGAGACTTAATTCCCAAGAGCATTTGTAAACACTATTTTGGTCCTTGATTTTTGAAGATTTAGATATTCATTTCTTGTGGGGATAAATTCCTGGATGATGAAAATGGCAGGTGTTTACTATACTGAGTCCCCGTTCGGGATCAGCCATACATGACCACGTGAAGTAACATGTCCCACTAATCCGAAGACCCTTCAGTCCTTATCAGAGTCTAGAGTTCAGCATACAGGTCTTTCAAGCTGTAGTGACTGGAGTAGCTGAGGAAACAGCAACATAGTATGTTGTTTCTCTATTGTTCATGGGAGTATCCTCCCAAGCTTCCAGCTTCTTGTTTGGTTCCTGAAAAAATGCATTTCGGGAAGAGAAGGAAATGCAATTTCAGAGTATCAGCGAGCAAGACAGAGAGTGGGTATGCGGTGTAACTATTAACGAAGATATTCTAAAGAGATGTTCGCTTTGATTATCAGACTCTTGAACAGTTTACCCGCACAAAGGAACTGGAATTTCCTGCAGGATTTTCATGCTGGGAGGAGGAGAATAAATGGGATTTTGGTGCCATCCAGAGGGCACCGAGTATTTTTTCTCCTGGAATGACTTCACACAGTGTTGGCAGTTTGTCAGACCACCTTGACTAGAGCCCTGGCAATGATGAGTGGGACCACTACCTGGGTGGTGGACTGCTTAGTTAGGCATAACTTTGGCCCTCTGTGGGAACCTAAACCTTACACAAATACCTGGGCAGTGAAGGTAAGTCTCACTGGATCTCCCTATCCTTCTCAATGAACCCATGTTGAATATGCTTCCTTCTCCCACTTTTTATATTGTTAGTTTAATTCATTCAAGGATTGGTAAATGAATGTGAATTACTAGGGCTGTCAGGGACCAGGCTCTGATCCTTTAAGCTACCTTGTTCCTGTAGCACCAAACAGAATGTCCTTAAAGAAGGAGTAAAATCCCTGGTTTTAAATGTTCATCTGGGGATTCACTACACAAAGAAAGCTAAGATGTAACAGAATAAATAAAAATTACAGAGCAGAGACCTGGTAGGATGGCTCAGCCTGTAAAGGCTCCTGCCACACAGCCTAAGGACCAAAATTTGGTCCCTGGGACATATATATAGTGGAAGCAGAGAAACCATTCAGCAAGGAGTTCTCTGACCGCTACCAATGTGCCTTGGTGTTCATGGGTAAATAAACATGTTTTTTTAATTATATAGAGAAAATAAATTATAAAAAAGTAACTATGCAGCTCTATTTGTAATAGCCAGAAGCTGGAAACAGATGTCCCTCAATGGAGGAATGGATACAGAAATTGTGGTACACATACACAATGGAATACTACTCAGCTATTAAAAACAATGAAATCATGAAATTTGCAGGCAAATGGTGGGAAATAGAAAAGATCATCTTGAGTGAGGTAACCCAGAAGGAGAAAGACTCACAAGGAAATACTCACTCATAAGTGGATATTAGCCATATAATAAGATAAACATACTGAAATCTATATTCCTAAAGAAGCTAAACAACAAGGAAGACCCTAGGGAAGATGCCTGGCATAAACTCAGTGACAGGTACTCTGGTCACCTCTCTCTGGGGTGTGCAGTCTTTCCAAGCTCCAGAGGAAGACAATGCAACTAGTCTTGATGAGACCTGATAGGCTAGGGTCAAATAGAAGGGGAGGAGGACCTCCCTTATCAGCAGACTAGGGGAGGGACATAGGGGATGAAGAGGGAGGGAGGGTGGGATTGAGAGGAGATGAGGGAGGGGGCCACAGCCAGGATACAAAGTGAATAAGTTGTAATAAATGATTTTTAAAAATCTTTGTTTCAACAACAACAACAACAAAAAAGAGCTATGACTCACTAGGCTTGCATTTGCTGGGTTTTTGATATCTAATGTAAATAAATTCCTACCAATGCATCTTCCTACATTTTGCCTGATTTGTACTAGTCTGTCCTTTTCACATGAGCTCTAAATTCCAGGGACACACATTCACACTCTCACTTTTTTTTGTTGTTCACTTATGACCATTTTTCACTTGCAAAAGTAGTGTTCACAGCAATACAGGCAGTTGACCCCGAAGAACTTCAAAGAAAGAGAAAGAGCAAGAATTTGCCCTACAAATCCTTGAACATGTGGTAAAACAAATTTCAAGTTCAGAAATTAACTTCTCCAGGTTCAAGGATCTTCTACCTACAAAAACTCCTGAGACAGCTTCCCCTTTTGAAAATGAGGAATGTCTTTTGAAATTTATTGTTATTGTTGTTGTTGTTATATTATTTGTATGTGTATGTATGCGTTGTGTGTGGTGTAAATGTGTGAGTGTAGGTGTTAATGTATGAGTCATAGGACAAATTTTTCCCTTCCTGCTCAGATCATCAAGCTGGTGCTGCAAGCACCTGTTACCACTGCACCGTCTCACTGGCACTTTGGAGTCCCTTTCATGCGGTGCTTCTCAACCTTCTTAGTGCTGTGACCCTCTAATTCAGTTACTTATGTTGTGGTGACCCCCAACCATAAAATTGTTTCATTGCTACTTTGTAACTGTAATTCTGCCACTGTTATGCATTGTAATGTAAATATCTTATATGTAGGATATCTGATATGAACCCCCAAGGGGTCATGATCCGCAGATTGAACCAATGTTTTTTATCAGGCTCTACTCCATTTTCCCAGCACTAGAATTAAATAAAGCGATTTCCACTAATTTCCATCTCCACTCTTATTTTAGTAGAGGTGGGGACAATTTGATCTCTCTGGCTGCAAAAAAAGTCAATACATCTGAATGATCAAATCATCAAATGGTACTTGGGCATATAATTACACAAGCCTTTGGTCCCAGAAATTCAGAGGGAGAGGTTCATGGATCCCTGCATTTGAGGCCAACTTGGCCTACATATAGAGTTCCATAACACCCAGGGCTACATAAAGAGACCTTGTCTTATCATCATCATCATCATCATCACCAACCATATTAGTTTTAATTTGTAACTTCACTAAAACCAATATTGGTACTATTTTGTCATTTAGAAATATACCAAGTGGAATATTAAACAGTATAAATAATTTTTTTAAATCAAATGACAAAAGCATCCAACAGACATAGAAGGTGAGAGGAATGTTTAGGTATGCAGGTACTCTATTGTCAGTGGGGTTGTATTGTATGTGTATCATGGAGCATTTTCAAAGTCCACATGAATGTGCTTTCAGATGATTCAAGCAAGTTTTCCACCTCAAATTTCAAAATCCAGCCATAAGTTAGAAGTACTTGGATACTGTCCTGATTTTTTAAATCAGGACAGAGTCTTTGATGTGACATCTTTTCTCTTTTAGTTGATAAAGTCATATGGTTTTTTATTTTTAGTTTTTTTAAAGGAAGACTCTGTGAGTAACTTATGATTTTAATTATCATACTTAAAAGTTCCTTACAACATTACGTGTTATTGTCATTATGGGAACTCATGAAAAGATTAGAAACAGGGCTTTTTGTGTTGTCCAAGGACAGGTCCATACAGCATTGTTCTTGATTCTCATTGTAACTTAGAGGGAAACCTATGCAAAGCCCGGAGCCCTTGACATCTTGCAGGTGAAGCCTGAGGAGGATGTCCTCAAATTCCTTGCCGCAGGAACCCAGTTAGGAGAACCAATCTTGACTTCTAGACGGGGCAATACATTTACAAAAGGAAAACTGCTGTTACCTACATCATAATATGAAGAAGACCCAGGAAAAGATGCTGCTTGCAGCTCAAAGCTATTGTTGTCATCAAGAACCCTGCTGATGTTAGCATCATCCCCCCACCCCACCCGGGAATACCGGCCAGCAAGCCGTGCAAAAGTTTGCTGCTGCCATTGGAGCCGCTCCAATTGCTGGAACCTTCACTAACCAGATCCAAGCACCCTTCAGGGAGCCATGGTTTCTAGTGGTGACTGATCCCAGGGCTGACCATCACAGAGCCATCTTGTATCAGACACCTGCCCACCATTGCTGTGTAAGAGACTCTTTTCTGCGCTGCAAGGACACTGCCATGCCGTGCAACAACAAGGGGCCTCACTCAGTGGGTCTGACGTGGTGGGTGCTGGCCCAGAAAGTTCTCCACAAGTGTGGTACTAGTTCCCATGAGCACCCGTGAGTGGGTATGCTTGATCTTTACAGAGACCCGGAGGAGACTGAGGAGCAGGAGCAGGGTGCTGCTGAGAAGGCAGTGAACAGGGAAGAATTGCAGGGAGGACGGACTGCTGCACCAGCTCCTGAGTTCACTGCTGCTCAGCCAGAGGTGGAAGACTGGTCCGAACGTGCGCAGGTGCCCGCTGTGACCACCCAGCGGTTCCCTACTAAAGACTGGAGAGCTCAGACAGCCACCGAGCTCCCCCAGCACAGGCCACTGAGAGGCTCAGACCCACCACTCGGTTGTTCTGAGCTCTCTGCAGAAATATGAGCAAAGACGGGGGAAAATGTATGAAAAACAAAGTTCCTAAAAGCTGGGGGCGGGGATTAAAAAAAGAAATCCCATATGGCCCAGCTATACATCTCTAGGGCATACACCCAGAGAACTCCGTACCTGCACATGCAAATTTATTGTTGCTCTACTTATGATGACAAGGTGCCCTACATGTCTGTCAGCAGATGGGTAGATAATCCAAATATGCTACATTGCGTATATGCAATGAGATTTCACTCATTTCCAAAGAAAAACAAGGATTTCAGGAGGATGAATGGATCTGGGAAGTACATTACATGAGGCGATCCACACTCAGAAATAAAACTGGATGTTCTTGCTCACATGCAGATTCCAGTTGGTAGAAGTTCTTCACAACAATACGGGTTGTTTTATAAATATAATATGGTATACATGTAAGTGGATGTAAATGAGAGCAAAGTCCAAAAAAAACTAGACAGGAGATCAAGAGAGGGAAAGCAGGTAATGAGGAAAAACACACAGTGAGCAAAAGGTCAAAAGAAGAAAAGAGGCTAGGTAGGGGAGGTTACAAGGCGGGACCAAAGAGTGGGTGGTGGGGTGGAGAATGAGAGCGAAGGAGAATTTATTAAAACCGTTTTTAAAAGTGCCATAGTATTTAGCCTAGTGTGTTCATTAAATTTATTATTCACTCATTTTTATGTGTGCCCTGTTGAAGTTCGTCAGTGATATTATAGGAAAAGGTTTAGTGTGGTAGACTGATGTATTGTCCCACTTCTTCACTTACGGGCTGCGTTTGCTATTGCCACACGTGGATTTGGCCTATGACTTACTTTGGTCACTCTGTGGCAGATGTCATACAAAAGACTTAAAACACGTTGAGTAGCCACTCAGTGCTGTATTGCCCTCTTTTGCCCATGTGTTCATCATGCTTATACTTAGCTTACTGTTTCTTGAAGAAAGAGAAATAATGGGAACTGTATTGAACTCACCACTTGGCCTGGTACTGGGCTAGCCACGTCCTGCCTGATGCACAGAAGGACACACATGGTTGTTGTCTAACACTGACTGTGTAGCAGCTTGTTGAATAGCACTAGCGTGACAAGGATTTGTTGATGTAACTGACACTTGAAAAGGACCGGATAAGACTCTAGGTACCTTACAGGACATGAAATGTGTCAACGTGGCTTGAAATAAAAGTCAAAACACAATTCAGACTGGGGGTTTTCTATATTTTCAAAAAAAACCTGTGAATGTCATTTTTTCATGTTGATGAGCCTCGTATTTGTTAGCAATTTTACATTTCTGGTTTGGATTATGATCACACGAGGCAGGAAAGTAAGAAAAAGGCATGAGCAAAGCCACTGCTCCTCCAAGCGGCAGCTTGATAAAGAAACAGAGCCAGGGAGCATGGCATGCAATTGCGCTCAGGGTGAAAAGGAGGGCTTACACGGTGGAGACATTTCACAGACAGCTTCAAAGCCATGCAGAAAATTCCTTCTAGCGACGTGAGGAAGAAAGGGAGGGCTTTAGAGAAGAGAATGCATTGTTCAAGACATGCTTCAAAAGATTAACCTGAGTTTAGTCTTTATTAATTTCATAATAACTTGTGCAAGAGTGTTCATTGATTGCAAGATCCAAGAGAAGCTTCTTAGTGGAGGAAAAAGTAGGTAAAATGAAAGTAAGAAAACAGAGTTCTCTCAGTGACGTTAGCCATTGTAGCAGGGTGGCTATCATTCACTTTTGGATGTTTGGGTCTAAAAAAAACATGTCCTTTGGGTAACTTGTGCTGAGAATAGAAAAGGAACTATTTTAGGACCCCGGAGTTGCAGGCTTCATTTCTTTTTGTAAGTCATTATCTATAGCACAAACAAGTATGCTAAAAATATATAGAGAGAGTGTTCCTTAAAAAAAAAAAAAAAAAAAAAAAAGACTGCCTGTTTCATCCTTTCTGCAGTCAGGGTTGAACTAATCTGGGACATTTAACAGACAGGTTCAATTAGCCTGGGATCCCATCACTAGCCCAACTCTTTCTGGGCAGCTCATTATGTCCACAAATTTGGCAAATTATTGTATTCTACCCTGGATAGAAAATCCCCTGAGACAGCAGAACACTCTTTACCCTGGGGATCGGACTAGCGCTCTCTAGTTTTCTATGTGTAAACAAGGAGGTAATGGAGATTTAGTCCTCAGCCTAGGGAAGTGAACTCTCCTGGCCGGGCAGTACAGGCCCCCAGGAAAAGTGGTGCATAGACATCTGAGCCGTGTTCCTGCCTTCTGAGTCAGTCTCTCGGGGCAGGATAGAGTTCAGTAGTTTACTTTCTGCTCCTGGTTCTCTGGTACACGTTAGCGTCAGAAGGTCTGGCACCTGCACGAGATGCTCCGGGCCACATTCCCATGGTGCTCTCAGGTCTCTGCCCGGGGCAGCATCTTCTGCTGTATATTCTTCCTAGCAACAGAAAAGATGGAGGTAGACGAGCAGGTAGCTGGAAGGTCACAGGGCGGTGAGCCTTTCCATTTGTGTAAGGGAGCCCCTTTGTAGCATATCTCACGGTCTGCTGGGCACAACCTAATGACCATATTCAAGTCCAGGCTCTAAAAAAACTGTTTTGGGCCGAATCTTTCTCCATGTCTTTAAAAGAGTAAAAGTGAGATTTTTTTTTTTCCTCCTAGATTTTACCTGAGGTACTGTCTCAAACCTGGGACAAATGGCTAAGGTGCCTATTTAACAAGGTAGATCCGGATACCAGGTTCTCTCCGCATCCTTCAGTGTCTACCTGTTACAGGGTATGACTGACATACCCCACCTCCTACAGGAAACTTCTCCAGCCCAGAAGCTTGACTGCCCTTCCTCCAGATGTCCTTCCCTGTACTGTCCAGCCATTTTGCATACCTGGCCCTTTCACATTTTTGGTCTACTCTTATTTTTTTTATTTTTATTTTTTTAATATTAATCACAGGCTATTAACTCTGTATCCCAGCCATAGCCCCCTCCCTCATTCCCTCGCATTCCCACCCTCCCTCCCTCATCTCCTCCCTGTCCCTTTCCAAGTCCACTGATGGAGAGGTCCTCCTCCCCTTCCATCTGACCCTAGCCTATCAGGTATCTTCAGGACTGACTGCAATGTCCTCCTCTGTGGCCTAGCAAGACTGTTCCTCCCTCAGGGTGGGGAGGAGGGGAGGTAAAGGAGCCAGTCATTGAGTTCATATCAGAAATAGTTCCTGTTCCCCTTACTAGGAAAACCCACTCGGATACTGAGCTACCATGGGCTACATCCGAGCAGGGGTTCTAGGTTATATCCATATATGATCCTTGGTTGGAGAAACAGTCTCATAGAGGATCCCTGTGCCCTGATATATGTCCTTATGGAGCTCCTGTCCTCTCCCATTCATGCTAACTCCCCCTTTTATCATATGATTCCCTGCACTCTACCGAAGATTTGATTCTGAGTCTCAGCATCTGCTTTGGTAAGCTGTTAGGTAGAGTCTTTCAGAGGCCGTCTGCGGTAGGCTCCTGTAAATAAAGGCATTTGGTCAACTCTTACCCTCATGGTCTCCTGGTTCTCTCCTCCTCCCTTCCCCATCTCCTCACATGGTCAGGCTCAGGGGCATGTTCACTCTGAATGCTCCCCGATTTCCCTGCGTCTGGCTCCTCTTCCTTTCAGCTACAATAAACTTCTCCTCCACCACACCTAGGGGGTCATGCCCTTCCTTTTTTATTTCTATTTTTTTTTTAATTTAGGTACCAGACGAGTTTGAACATGGGAAGTTTCATACTGCATCTTTGAGTATTATATAATAATAACAGTAATAATAATAAATTGAAACCTTGCCAGTCACATCTCTGGATCGGATCCAACCTGCCGTAATACAGAAGGTTTGACACTGAAGGAAGAGGCTCAACCAGCAAGTGCACTGAGGTTAGAGACACATTAATAATTCAGGGGCAAGTGCATTAGAGACATTCGAAGCAGCAGCCCGCCCTATCAGCTACAATGAAAGAGCTCCACAAGAAGAAAGCTCTTCATAATTCATGGGACAATCTCACTTGCAATTGTGGGGGAATTTTATCAATATAAATTTGTCCTTGTGAGTAAACTGCTGGAAAGACCAATTACGTATTTAATGTATGGGGAGTTTTAATTACTTTGTAAAAGCGTGTAGCTGATTAAAAACTGATTTTGCCATCCTTTTCCAGTGTTGTTTTACAGTAGCACCAGTCTTGTGAAATGTGGTTTGACACAAAGCAAAGGTTTCAGAGATTTCTTCTTTCAGATATCTCTAGGGCAAATCCTTCCTCAAACAAACACCAAGTTTAACCCTGATAATAAAAAAAGCAACGTTTATTGTTTATTCATTATTTTACCTTCTATTAACCATTGCTGTGGAGGAGCATGAACGGCTTCACTTCCGTCGCTTTTCAGTATGAACGGAAGTTCCTGGGAAGGAGCTGCACACACCTTCCACTAAACCTCCTGCTAGGCTAAATGGCTAATCAGAACGTGCTGTTCAATGTCCAGGATATTACCAGTCCAGATCCAAGTTACCTTGGGCTATCTTTAGCCCCCGTAATAACTGTTCGTTGTCCTCCTCTATATGTGAGCTTACAGCTTTGTGCTCATCATCTAAAACAAGATTTATTTACATATTATTAATTTGTGTATGTTTGTGTGTGTGTGTGCGTGTACGCGTGTGTGAATGCCATGTGTGTACAGGTGCCCTCAAAGGCCAGAAAAGGGTGTAGGATTCCTTGGAGTTGAATTTAGAGGTGCTTGGAAGCCACCTAGCATGGTGGAATTGAACTCAGATCTTCCTAGTGAGCAGTAAATGATCTTAACTGCTGAGCCATCTCTCCAGCCCAGGTAAATGTATTAACAAACACCTAGCTTCCATCAGGTGAAAGGGTAAGAATGCTCCCAGCCAGCATCTGTGGCCTGAAGCAGAGATTTCTTCACTTTACTGCTATCCAACTACTCAATGTTTCTCCCGATGTGTTTTTAAAGTGCCTTGTTTTATAGCTCTCTTTGGTCTTTGTTTCTATGAAAATATCATCAAATTGTCACCAATTTGGAACACGTAATGTAGAGTAACCTAAATCTTAGTTCCAGCCATCATCTCTCCTACTTGGCTCCAGAATAATTATCTCATCCTATTTGAGGTGACTGTTGTGATCTTGTGTCAGCACTAGGTATTTTTAAATGTTGAAAGGTATTGGGTTTTGGATTTCATATTCATAAGTGTGTCTTAATGACTCTGTTAAATATACTCATCAGTACTATGTCCTACTTACTACTAAAAGTAACTAATATTTAAGTTTATATCTGGTGGAATCCAGCTCATAGCTTGCCCCATCTAATCAGATACACAGGTCACAACTAAATAATACAAGGAAAATTTTTAAAAAAAGGAAAGCAATGAAAACTATTTGCTCTCTGTGATTAGAAAAACTAAATATCACTTATTATATAAAGGGCCTAATTCTTCCTCTCAATGTATGAATAATACTAGTAAATTAAAAATGACCTTAGAAAGAGATTCTGAGGGAAAAGAATTTGGTCTTCAACATAATTATATTTAGGGAAAATCTAACTGAAGGGTTGGCTTTTTGTTTTGAAGAGCAGGTTATAAATTTTGGAATTCCACTTTTGGAACAGATGTGAAGATCAACAAACACAACATAAAGGCACTGGGAAGTCGAGATCTCTAAGATTCATGTATGCTTAGAATTGAAGACCAGGCTTGCAACTGTCAGGCGTGGTTCGGGCTATGGCTTCCCCTTGGGCTACCAGTGATAGTGAGCTGAAAATGTCTCTAACCGGTGATCTGTGCATGTATGAAACAATCTCGCGAGTAAATTACACCTAGATTGTTTTACCAATGACATTAAAGAAGCAAGGATTCTTTGCAAAGAGGCAAATGTCAGAATCCAGATAAATCCAGAATGATTCTCATAAGTCACTAGTTATAAATATTTAACTAAGTATGTCATACAACTCCAAAAGACAATTGAAAAAAATTTACTGGATGTCTAGAATGCTTACATAAAAGGAAGATGAAGAGGAAGAAAAAGAAGAAGAAAAAGAAAAAGATCAACAACAAACCCAGACTCACTCAAATTTTTCTCCAGAATAAACTACCTCTCATTTCCTTTGACATGAGACCTCTGTTTTGTTCTGTTTGCTTCAACACTATCCTTACAACCTATATAAAGGCCAGTCATCATTTGGAGATTGGAATTCTATTGTATGTTCTAGTCTCCTGTATCTACTAAGATAAATGAGTCTCTTTGAATAGAGTATGGTATCTCAGCCAGTGTTTCTCAGGATGTGGAAAACTAAAAGAAAGAAAAATCAGAGACTTGATAAGCAGCAACAAAGATCACTGTCCAACAACTTAATTTGAGAACAGATACTAGTAGGAGTAAAGAAGTGAGCTCAAGGTTGAAAACTGAAGCACGTGTCTGGGTGATGAGATAATGTAAGTGGAAAGATCAGCAAAGGGCCCTGAGTGGTTTTCTAGAATATTTCTGCATTTGAAGCTCACTTTTGTGGATCCAAATATATAGAATGTTTGTTACATTTATCTGGTTTTGCAGAACTAGATATAAAAATCACAATTTCTAACAGATAGAATCCTACAACACTCCAGTAAGCCTTTGTGGCATTTGCTTGAAGCCCCATCTAAACAAAACAATCAAGTTTGCAATAAAAGAGAATGGAAAGTCAAGATTTTACGTCTGTCATCCTTCCTGCTCGAAGACTTAGTACTGATTGTGGTCCTGATAGACAGTCCTTAATATACAGAAGTCGAACCTGATGAACATTCACAGAGTGGTAGAGCAAGGAGTAGAGTCCTGTGAAGTGAAGCACACAAAAATGGAGATTTTACTGTTTGCATGACCTTAAAATGCATTAAATATAAATCTTTAATTTTCCAGGAGGACCAACACCCTTCCACCTTTTGCTCTGTGATTCTTTACTGTTCATGTAGACATTGGTACTCTAATTGTCTTCAACTTATATACATGTCAACACAAGATATATTGAGCTTCTAGACTATGCAATAATGAGCAACAAAACAATGAGCTGAGTCAGATGAAAATCTGGGGCTGCTGGTAGAACTTTGATTCCCTATAGTCTACATTCAATAAAAAGCAAAAAGCATTTTTTGTTTTCTTCCTCCTTTTTATCCATCTTGTTCTTTCTCTATCTTGAATTTTCTCCACCTCTTTCTCTTCTCTTCCCTCTCCTGCTGCTCTTTCTCTTGATTTCTTTTTAGACCTCAGATGTAATTAAGCAAAAAAGTAATTTTTTCTCTTTTTTATCGTCAGTAGTTCATATAAGTCTTATAGCCTACTATAAAAAATATCCCTCATAAGTACTTCTAGGCTTCTATGCCATTTTATGACTTTACTATTTATTATCCACCTTCACTACAACTCCTAAGACATTTTGAGTGAGAGAACATAAAATGAAAAGTCTATGACAAAGAGATTATTTTGATGCTCTTGCGTAAATATTTACTCTAGATTGAATATTCTCTTCTGAGTGGAAAGGAGAGATGCTTGTAACTCAAGAAGCTAAGGAAACCTAAGAAACTTAGAAAGCTTGGGGAACTTAGAAGACTCAGAAAGTTACAAGGTCACAAAGCCACATCCAAGATAATAAGCAGTAAACAATTTCTGGGGAAAAAAGAAGATTCCTAGGTGGAGAGAGGGAGCTTTATGAGTCATCTTTGCTGAGTGGGATTTTCTATGATGCAGTTGCCATTAAGTCATCCATGAGTAACCCAAGCATCTCATTGGTTCAACAATGACTTGGACAGAATCATTTCTTTGGTCTGTTACGTATTCACAATCTGGGCTGAGAATACTTTACTTCATATTTCTCCAGGAGTAGTTAGACAATAAATGCTTTCTTCCACTTTCCTTCCCCTCCTCTGGGGAGAAGAGAAAGGCGGTAGATTTACCTGCAAGCCTTGTTGGCAGGTTTATGGAGAGGAAGAGAGGAAAAAGGGAAGGATAACTCTACGATTTGTGGAGACGGAGCTGGTTAAATGAAGTTCATGCATTGATTGAGAACCTGAAGAATGAGAAACCAGAAGGGGTGAGGAAGAAATGAAGAGTTTTCTTGGTTTCTACCCCCCCACACACACACACACAATAA
Source organism: Meriones unguiculatus (assembly GCF_030254825.1). Taxonomy (NCBI): domain Eukaryota; kingdom Metazoa; phylum Chordata; class Mammalia; order Rodentia; family Muridae; genus Meriones; species Meriones unguiculatus. The sequence goes on from NC_083366.1 coordinate 32,462,309, forward strand.
TTAACTAGTATGTTGTCACTCCCATAGACTTGTCTGCATGGAAACACAGACCTGGGGTTGAATTTGGTAGTTGGTCTTGAAATCCTCCTTTATTAGCTCCTTGATCAAAAGAAATGACTCCACTTCTTTGCATTTGTCCCCATGTTTTGTAAGGTAGTGGTGAATATTAAATAGCTTTATACCTATGACATGATTATAAAAGTGCTGATCTTGGAATAGGTGCCTAGGGTTCCATCAGCACTGAGAATTCATTCATCTCTGAATTGGAAAAAAATATTTTGCCTAAGAAACTGAGATGCTCTGCAAAAAGCAAAACAAACAAACAAACAAACAGAAAACAAACAAAAACCCCACAAAACCTGTTACTCAACGTCAATTCCGCCATGGTAGGGCTCCTGTCAGCTTCCAGCAGAAAAGCAACTTAGTATGCCCTATCCTTCTAGGCTCTATGCTGACCCATGAATTCAGGCCCGCGTTCCTAATGTTTCTTTGTGAAAATACTTCTTAATTGGTGTAGTAGTCAGGAGCTATAAATTATTCAAAACTTAAGGCTTTAAGATAGTAAATATTTATTACCCCATTTATCAGCAAGTTGGAAATCTGGGAGCGTTTACCTGTAAGGCTGTCGCTTAAAAGCTCTCCACAGGCGTCTGCTGAGATGGGAGCCAGGTGCGGGAATACTTGGTTGGAACTGTATGGACTGCATCCAGAGAGGTTCCCTCACGCTTCTGTTGGCAGGTGCTGTATGAGATGCACTTCCTGGGGACATGTGACACACTTGTCTACTCATTGCAGAAAGGGAGCCCACGGCAGGCGAAAGTTATGATTTCATCAAGGTCCGCGTGGTCGGGCAATGGGCTGTTACTGTGGTTACTAACAGTATTATAGACGAGGGGTGATTACAGGAGAAAGGATAATTCAAAGGAGCAGTTTTGTCACAACAAACGAAGAACCCACCCCACACACGTGACGACTGCGGAAAGCTGCCACCCCAGAACTCTCTGCGCAGCTTCCTGAAGCTCACCATGTCAGAGAAGTCTCTCTCTCATTCTGCTCCTCAGTCTCCGTTCTACCACCACCCAACTCCAAACAAGTTGTTTATTTTTTTCTAGAAATCTGGGGAGGGGTCTTGGGAATCGTTCCAAGTTCCTGATCTCCCAGATACGTACCTTTAGTTTACGTCTTAAGTCTCCTGAGCCTCTTCTTGCTCATGGAGAGAATGTGTCCGTTCAGAGGAAACTGCTACGAAAGAGCCTAAGCAGCCAGTTCCGCCCCACCTCTCCCCAGGTCTCCTTGAGCCTCCTCGTGGCATGGCTCCCAGCTCTCTGCAGAATGAACTGTTTGGGAGGATGAGCAAAAAGTCACAGTGCATCATGTGGCGAGACAGTCACAAAGTACCTCGTAAGGAAAGGCCGCAGTGCACTACGGGATTGACCTCTAGTCCCTTGCTGTCACGTTCCACTTCTCAGAAGTAAACTTCTAAGTCTCTTGCCCACTGAATTGAAGCAGGATGTGCTGGCGTGTGTCTATAATCCAATTACTTGAGATGTTAAGGCAGGCATAGAAATCGAACTTGGGGGTCACAACTTGTCCTAGACGCCTGTTCTCAATAAACGAATGGAAGAGTCAAATTGAAAGCGCTTCTATAGACAAGCAAATTACTTCCCTACTCTGGCCTAAAGAAATCCTGTCCTTCTCCCTTCCCTACTCCTGGTCACAAAAACTCTGTTCAAGCTCTGCACTGCAGGCTCCCCTGGCTCCCTTGGCCACAGTGGCCATCAGGTCTTGAGATGCCTCTCTGGTTATCAAACTTGGGGATCACAACTTGTGCCAAGTGAAATTAAAAACAAACACACACACACACACACACACAAAAAAAAAAAAAAAAACATAAGATGAATCAATAAATAAAACCATTGTTCTTTGCTGACGTCATTAGCAGGTCTTCAGTTTATGCCTGGGATAATACTTGATGTTTGTTTACAATCAGTTGCTCATATTTTCTGCTCTTCTTGCTCCTGACTCAGCAGCAGATATAGCAGGACTATTTGAAGAGGCCATAGGACATCCGATAGTTGCAAAGAAACAGAGGCCATTCCCTGTCATTCTAAAAGCAATAGCTGAACTAATGATCTTATACATAGGCCCCAAGGAAAGCCTAGCTGGTGAAAAGCCATGGGGTTTGTAGACCTTCTAAACATCAGAGAAAGTTAGAGGGAAAATATGCCACATTAAAGGAGATAATTTCTTTCTAATCCCTAAAATAACACATTCCAAAATGAGCAGATTAGTCATTTCAAAAGTCTTCTTATAGTAGTATTTCTCAATACTCCCTATAAATTGTTATAACTATCAAAAGTTCAGCAAAGACAATGCTGTTTTGACCCATTTCTGCTTTCTCTCAGAACTGAAAATAACTACATTTTCTGGGTTCTTTCATGCTTTTCTGGGTCATGTGACATTCTAAACAATAGAATACAGGTAGAAGTGAGATGGCTGCCTCTCCGGTCTCTAATGTTTTCTGTTCTCCTTCAATGTTGATCTTTACGCTTTCTCTTTTCTGTTATTTATACCACCAGTATACACTAGCATCTGTGGGCACATGGCTGAAGGATACAGACACCCTGAAAATTCATTCTGGTTGATCAAAACCATGGATTGTGCTGTGTATGAAAATAAAACCTTGCACTTGGCCACAGGTACCCTTGTAGACTGAAGTACAGTGACTAGAATTAATGTTCTCAATCAATAGAGGCCATTACTAAGAGGATTGTTTGCTCAGCAATGAAAATGGTAACTGCTTGTTGTCTCTGTGATCTAAATGCCTGGCACGCACAGCTGCAAAGCAGGAAGGATATATTATGACTTGTGCTTCCAATCCATGGTCACTTATCCCCATGTGCCTGGGCAGAGTATCACAGGGCAGGAATGTGCTACAAGAAGAGCTGTGGGACTCAGCTGGCATTCTCCTCTCCCCTTGTATTCTCTCTGAGCATCCTGCCCATGGATGGCGTCTTTTATGTTTAGGGTGGGTCAGCTGTACTCTGGTAGCCCTCTCTAGAAACACACAGACACAGACAGACAGACAGACAGACAGACACACACACACACACAGGTATGCCAATCTCCTAAGTGATTTTAAATCAGTCAGGTTCACATTAGAGAAACCCGTTATTTTGAAAATGTAGTTTTAACAGGTTTTAAGAAAAGAGGACAGGAGGCTGGATGGGTAGGGCAGGACAGTTGTACCTGAGAAGAGCTGGGAAACGAGGGGACTATGATCAAATCACATTGTATGAAACTCCAAAAACAGTAGTAAAAAGAAGGAAGCTTAAAACTTGTATTAGGAGAACTCGTCTGAAAACGATAACTATCTGCATCCTAAGAATTAAACCAACCCTGTCTAAGCTTTCTACTTTGCCCACGTTCAAGTCTCAGCTAATGTCACATTTCTGGAAAAAAGTTTATTGTTTCTTTTTTTTTTTTTTTTGGCATGCGTTTTTCATCATTTTTCTTATTAAATGTAATTCATTTCCAATTCATTTCCCTTCATACCATTCATTACAATTTCTAACAATGGATATTTTTATGTGTGAATTTTTAATTTTGTGCTAGGCAACAGTGTCTGTGAAAATGTTCCTATGCTAATCATAGAACATGACTCATAATGGGAAATAACAGTTTTCCCAAAGTTTGCAAATAAAGAAGAGGATAAATGAATGTATGCCTGTTTGGTGGCTAGCATTCCAGATTAACTAATGATTGATAGTAATGCTCAAAAGGACATGTGACATGATATTTTCTTTAAAGCAAAACAAAACAAACCAAACAAACAAACAAACAAAAACCGAGAAGCCAGGATGAAACAGCTCTCAGTGGGTAAACATGGGAAAACATGATACAATAATAAAATATTCAAACAATAAATAAATATCTAAGAATCCACTCAGATATAATATGTTCTATTAGACCAATAAAGGATAACGAAAGGTAAATATTACAGTGAATAATTCCAAAGGCCTTAAGTTGATACCCAAAAACCCTCTAGGAGGTAAGCCTGTCCCTTGTGCCTTAAGTAATACTTAGCCTTGAAGGAAGATGGACCTTTCCTGACTCCAATGATTGTGAAAAATATGTTACACAGACCCAGACTGAAGAACATTAGAAATAAGGACAGTCTGAAAAACTGTCACAGCCAACAGGAGCTTGTATTAGGTTGCCCCAGAAAACTAGTGTGTGTGTGTGTGTGTGTGTGTGTGTGTGTGCATTCATGTGTATGTATGGGTGAATGTGCATATTTATATTGCATGTGTGTGAGAGTATATGTGTGGGTGTTTGTATGTATGTGTGAATATATATGTGTGTGTGGGTGTATATGTACATGGATATTTGTGAGTGAGAGCGTGTTTGTGTGTAGGTCTGTCTATGTATGTATGTGTGCATGTATGTGTGTGTGCAAGTTTATGTGTAAATGACCATACATGTGTGTGTGTGCATGTATGTGTGTTTGTATGTATATGTATGTGTACTTGTATATTTATGAGGATGTGAACATATGTGTTTGCATATGCATGTGTGTATGGACATGTGCATGTATTTGTGTGTGTAGAATATCTGTGTGTGTTTGTGTATGTGTGTATGTGAGTGCATGTGATTTTAGGAATCAAACCCGGAGCCTCATGTATGCTAACTAAGTATTCTATAAATTGAACTACTACCCTATCCAAGGGATTTTCTGGTTTTATATTTATTTGTTCTTATCACTATAGAGTTAGTTCATGGTCTTGCAATGCTAGCGAGTTCCCTACCATTACACTATGTCTCTAGCTCTTGCTTCCTCATTCTTTGAGACACATTTTGTATGACCAGAAGTTTATCTACTGTCCACCTATCCAGGACCTGTATCTTTAACCAGAGAAATCCTATGAAGTACTTCATGTGTATTTGTCAAGGCTTCCTACGAGTCTTCTCAAAGAGGATGAGAAAAATAAAGCATGCTCATCTAATTTATAAAATAAACCACACACCAATGAGTAATAATAATAATAAACCAGGAAATACTACTTAAAATAGCAAAATATTTTGAGATCAAAAATTAAAGATTACAGAAAGATCCATTGCCAAATATAAAATGATTTCTATTCAAATTTTCACTATTTATATTCATTTGTAATGGAATTGATACAGAACAAATGCTAACAACCTAGAGTCCGTTTTGCAGCCACAGGTTGTGTATCGTGGCCTAGAACACAACAGGGAAGTCTTCCCTTTGAACTTCTAAGTTGAAAGATAATGATGCTGTGGTGATGCAGTGATGACAATTCTGTGATGATAATGGTGTGATGATGATGATGACGATGTGCTGATGCTGTGTTGATGTTGATGGTGATAATGTGATGATGCTGATGCTGTGGTGATGATGATGATGTTGTGAGGACCATGTGCTGCTGCTGTGTTGGTGATGATGATGATAACATGATAATGCTGATACTGTATTGATGATGATGATGATGATGTTGTAATGACAATATGCTGAAGCTGTGATGATGATGATGATGCTCTGATGATAATGGTGTGATGTTGTGATGATGATGATGTTGTGATGACCATGTACTGATGCTGTGTTGATGATGGTGTGAAGAGGATGCTGTGTTGACGATAACATGATGACGCAGACGCTATGATGGTGCAGTGATGATGATGATGCGATGACAATGTGATGATGCTTGAACTGGAAGTTTCTGGTTTCTTTGAAGACTCAGTGTGTCATGTGATGTTTTGTTAGAAGCTGTCTGTGAGAGGGCACATGATGTTTTGTTGTAAGCTGTCTCGTGTGAGGGGAGTGATTTTGGCCAGCTGAAAGTACTGCGGGTGGACTCTAGGGAGAGGAGATATATAGAAGCCCACAGACAGTGAAAGAACGCTTTCTGGATCAACATTGCTTCACTGGTTTTCATTCTTCAACACTTGACTTTGCGGAGAGAAATGTTCCAGAGAGCTTCCAAGGACAATTCAACTGAGTCTTGAGACTTTTGTTGACTCGTTGCAATTCAGCAGAGTCTTACTCTCCACTTTTGACCCTAGAACATGGATAAGCGAATGGTAAAAAACATTATCCTCTAAAAATATTATCCTCTAATATAATTCAATCCTGACACTACCTGAAGACAGCCTCGGATCCTATAGGCTGAGGGGTTAGTCTCACACGACTATTCATTAATTCACTTCTGATGACAGCCGGGCACCATAGGTTCTTACATATATTTTTACTGACTGAAGTTCCAGGGGGTGGGGAGGAGTTACAGCTACATCAAACATTCTACAAGGCTAATTGACTGACTGACTGAAAGGTCAATAATTGTGGAAAGTTGGCATATTAAAGGTTGGGAAGCAGATTTGTCTTAGGGTATCTTTAGCTCCCTTAATAGCCATTGATTTTCTGCCTCTGTGTTTGACCCAGAGCCCTCGTGGCTATTAGGTAAATCCTTTTGGACTGTACAGACCTCTACTTTCTATCAAGGCAAAGGCTAAGTTAGTTTCTGAAGTCTGTGCAGGGATGTCAGTGCTTTGATATAACAGATCTATCTGACAGATCCACTAATGAGGTCCCAGCTGAAAGAGAGAGAGGGGACTTACATACCTTATGGGTGGGCCAACAGGCTGGTCATGTCATCCCCTCCAGCCTCTGCCACATGTCATTTAAAAAGGCTCCACAATAGCATTTTGATGGTATCTTCCTGCCAGCGACCCTCTTTCTTTTTCCACAGCTCCCTGTAACAACACACTTATTTGTAAAACTTGCCTTCCGCTCTGTGAATTTCTTTTTTTTTCCTGAATAAAAACAAAAAACAAAACAAAACAAAAAATCAATTTATTCTAAGGCAGAAAGTGGGTATTCATTAACGATACGAGAGTACAATAAAACATGAATACCCAATTTGACGTAACTGACATTATCAATAGCTATAGTCTGATAATCTGACTTAGTTTATATAAAGTTTATTTAATCACCAGTTTTATCGTATATTAAGGTTTCAAAATTTAACTCAACTTTTTTTTTTTTCTGCCCATAGCAATTTTACTATGTCCCATACCTTTTCCTCAATCTCTCAATCAGGTACTAATGTTTTCTCTTTCTTTTTTTTTTTTTTTTTGTTTTTTGTTTGTTTTTTTTTATTTAACTTTTATTAATTACACTTTATTCATTTTGTATCCCCCCATAACCCCCTCCCTCCTCCCCTTCCGGTCCCACCCTCCCCCCTCCTTTCTGCATGCATGTCCCTCCCCTTGTCCACTGATTGGGGAGGTCCTCCTCTCCTTCTTTCTGATCTTAGTCTATCAGTTCTCATCAGAAGTGGCTGCATTGTCAGGGTTCTAGGTTATCTCCATGAATAGTCCTTGGTTGGAGTATGAGTCTCTGGAAAGTTCCCTGTGTTCAAATTTTCTTGTTCTGTTGCTCTCCTTGTGGAGTTCCTGTCCTCTCCAGCTTTATTTCCCACTTCTTACATAAAATTCCATTCACTCTGCCCAACAGTTGGACATCAGGCTCAGCATCTGCTTTGATAGTCTGCATGGCAGAGGCTTTCAGAGGCCCTCTATGGCAGGTTCCTAGGTTGTTTACTGCTTTCTTTTTCTTCTGATGTCCATCCTCTTCGCCTTTCAGGATGGGGATTGAACATTTTAGTTAGGGTCCTCTCTTTTGCTTAGTATGTTTAGATGTACAGATTTTAGTGGGTTTATTCTATGTTGTATGTTTTTATGAGTGAGTATATACCGTGTGTGTCTTTTTGCTTCTGGGACAACTCACTCAGGATGATCCTTTCCAGGTCCCACCATTTACCTGCAAATTTCATGATTTCCTTATTTTTCATTGCTGAGTAATATTCCATTGTATAGATGTACCACAATTTCTGCATCCATTCTTCAGTTGAGGGGCATCTCGGCTGTTTCCAGCTTCTGGCTATTACAAATAAAGCTGCTACAAACATGGTTGAGCAAATGTCCTTTTTGTGTACTTGAGCCTCTTTTGGGTATATGCCTAGGAGTGGTATGGCTGGATCTTGAGGAAGCGCTATTCCTAGTTGTCTGAATTTCTTTCTCTGAATTTTGGAAAGACAATGGCTTGGGGAAGCTTTGGGTGACTTGAGTTTTCTGGGCCCCCAGTACTGAAACTAATCTCATCAAGAGCTGAGAAATAGTCTGTTGAGCTCAAAGATACCCCCAAATTTTTCTATATAGCCACTGTCCCATCCTCAGATTTATTAATTTTCTAGAGTGGCTTACAGAACTAATGAATATACGATTTTCATCATAAAGTGTATTAGAAAGGATACAGAAAGAGCTGGGCCAGGTGACAAGGGCCTGTAATTTGAGGGAGAAGCAAGAGGATTACAAACGAAAGGTGTGCATTTGCTACAGAGTGAGTTCAGAACATGAATGAATTTAGTTGGACTCTCCAAAACAAACAGTCAAAACAGGGCTGTGGATATAACTCGGTGGGAGATTACCTGCCTAGAATAAGTCAGGCTCTGAGTTTGATTCCCAGTTCTGCCTCTACTGCCCAGATACGGGTGACTCACTGATTACCTCCATAAGTTCAGCTATTCTAGAAGCCTTTCCTGCCCTATCCCTTTCATTTCAGGTTCTCACAGAGGCTTTGTAACACAGGTAAGATTGGTTAAGAGAAGGAGATAGCTCAATGAAGGGGTGCTACAGAGGAGCTTAGAGGTGTTCCAGACCTGGCCTGTGGCAGGGCTTTAAAAGAGATAGACTGGGCTAGCCTTGAACTCACAGAGAGCCTCTGCCTCTCCCATCTCTGTGCTGGAGTTTAAAAGCTTGTGTCTCCATGCCTTGGCTTTAACTTGGAATGTTTTGAGCACACTCCTGTGGTTGAATGAAGTCCAGTCTTTCCCATGCTTAATATCCTTTCAGATATTAATCTATGGACTCTTTGGCTTCACCTTGTTCTCTACTTCCTGCCAATCAGCTAGGATCTGTTTTGAACTGTTTTCATTCTGACTTTGGGTTTCATTGTACAGACTGCAAAGAGAATAAGAAGAGAACCACTCTGCCTCCTAACAACCCATGTTTTATGGGTAAAATAAAAATTCAGCAGGGCAGATATGCATATACTTTGTCTTCTTCCATGTTTTCTGGGCTAAAAATACTCTCCTCCTCCTCCTCCTGCTGGAGCCCGTGTATGCAGTACTAAAAGTGACATCATCAGCACCCGTGCACAGCCTATGTGGCCTTCAATAAGCAGGAGCCTGGGCTCTTCCTGGACCGTTTCCTCTTTACTATCACTTTGCTAGGTCCAAATCTTAAACCCACTGATGGCTCTCCTTCAGCTCCAAGCCTCCCACAGTGGCTTCATTTCTACTAGGAGCCTCAGATAATCCATCTGGGTTGGACATAGAGTAAAGCAGTGGTTACCCACGTATCTACCGTCCTTTGCAGGAATAGCTTTGCTTTTTGTTGTTGTTGTTTTTACATCTGTCACTCTTCAGTGGGTCTTCCCAGTGGGCGGATACAGGTTTTGGCTTTGCGTAAAATCTAATAGAATAGAGTTGACTTCGGTGGAGAGTCTCTGAGCTGGCTGGAGACCCAGCATTCAAGTTGGGCTTAATTTCCACCGTGTTGGGTAAGGGCCACTGTAAGGGAAATTCTGGTTGTGCTGTGTGGATATGTTTTGTTATCTTCGTGTGGGATGCAGGGATGCTTTGTCCATAGCTGATATCTGCCTCCCGAGAGACCTGGGATCTTTGTCAGCTCATAAACAGCCTTGTGAGAGGGCAACTGATCCTTGTCAACAGGACACTGCTTTCTGTAGGAGATGTGGGTTTTGCCAGCTGAAAAACATCCTGGTGTGGACTCTGAGAAGGTGTAAGCAGGAACCCACAGACAGAGAAGGAATGCTTCGCTACGCTCCTAGACAGAAAAGTTCCCGAGAATAATTTCATGCAGCTTCTGCTGAATCTTGCTGCTTCTGCTGAAGCCTACTGCAGCTGCTGGTACTGGCCCTTGCTTTTTCTATCACTGGATTGCTGGTTTTCTGATTGACTGGACTGCTGGTATCCTGACGAGGAAGAGTAGAATTGCCCCCAAGGAACTATTCTAAAGAGGTTCACATCCTCCAACCCTATTAACCTTCTTTCTCTCCTACCTAAGGTCAGCGGCTTGAAAGGGAGGTAGAGGCATTTAGGAAGCCAACAACCCTAAGCAGCAGGAAGTAGTTAAAGAGAACTTAGGGCCCCTCTCCCCACTAACCTTCTTTCTCACCTACCTGGTGTTGGAAGGGATTGGGGTGGAAAAGGAAGAAAGAGATATAATGAACCCCATGTAAAGTAGGTTTTAAAAAGTCAAAGCCTACAGACCACTGCTAGCCAGGTGTGCTCATTTTAAACTAAAAGACAGGTGGCTGTTTTGTGAGATATTGTTCCTTTCCTTCCCAGAACCCCTGCCCTTATATGGAACTGTAGAGGCCACAGGCATGTAAAGGTTGTCTTTCTGAATTCAGTAATTTCCCTTTTCTGTCTTTCCTTAATCCTTTGGGATCTCTCCATCATTTTGGGCTTCCTTCTTCTTCCTCAAGTTTCCCTCCCACCATGTGGCTGCTTGTCTACCATGTGTCTGCCCTTCATGTCTGTTTCAGTGGCATGACATCTTGCCTTCTCCATTCTCCTTGGGGCAGCAGTTGCAGTTTACAGCTTTCCTGCCCTAGGGGATCTTTCTAAGGTAAATGAAATTGATCTGTTTGAGTCCGTTCTTCAAATATTTTATTAGTGGAACCAACAGAACCAAAAGCTGTATCAGTAGCACTCACTAAGGAGCTACCATCTGCTTGCTCTTGACTTCTGTACATTAGCCTAGAGGGACACTAGCTCTGAGTTTCTCTGCTTTCTCTTGCTATAAGGAAACACCATGACCAAGGCAACTTACAGAAGGGGTGTCTTGGCTGACAGTCTTGGTGGGGAGGCATGGAAGCAGACAGTGGACCTGGTAGCTGGAGAAGAAGCTGCTGCCTCACATTCTGAACTGTATGATAGTGAACTGGAAATAGCCCAAATCTTTTAACTCTCAAAGTTTACCTCCAGTGACATTTCAACCTCCTAAACCTCTCAAATATTGCCACCAACTGGGGGACTAAAAAATTAAATGCCCAAGATTACAGGGAATGTTTCATTCAAACCAACACAAGCCACTTCTAAGAACAGAGAATGACTGGGAACTGGGTGGGCTGCATGGAAACTTTCTTAGTCTACCTCTGTTTATCTAACAGTGTCCCTCACAGGACTGTTTTACTTACTTCTTGACACAGGGAAGACCAGCTAGTAAGTAATTTCATGGTTACCCCAGTTTTCCAAAACTACCTCTCCTAAAACAATTATTTTTCACTGTTGAAGGTTCAACTTATATAATGAATTTTAGTTGTTTTTCACACCTCATTCTCCTTTCTTCTCCTTCGCCCTCCCTGAAGCTCCTCCATCACCTACTCTTAGGTCTTCTTGTATGCGGCCTACTGAAGAGCTGAACTTTGAGGAAAAAATATTCCTAATCACTCACCTTCTGCTTTTCCTTTCTTTAGAAACTAAATAAAATGCTTTGACTTTCTGAATCAAATGAAAGACAAAAGATATAAGGGAATGTCATTGAAAATGCTAAAAATGTTATATTCTGCTGCACAAACTTAGTAAGTAGTCTATGTAAAATGCTTAGCATTCTGCCTGAATTATAGAAACACTGAATTAACAGGGCAGTGACTTTTACTCTCTTCCCTACAGGTATTATTTTAAGGGTTATTTACAATGTACATAAAATGCTTGACATGTAATAGGTATTCAGGGAATAACATCTGACATAATGAAGAAAAGTGATTTGCCTCAATATAAGTATTATGTTTATTAATAAATAAGATATTACATAGTGATACATATAATTAAAATGGTTTTCTATTAGAAAGTTTACTAGAAATACTATTTTTTAAACCTTAGAAATTTGACTTCTTATTGATAATTTTTACCTCCTGTAAACCATATTTTATTCTAAATTAAAGTAGACACGTGGGTGGTCCCAGCCCTCTTACCATGTTAACAAAAATAATGATTTAAGTCTTTGGGAGAACATATAACATATGACACTGGCCATTAAGTCACCAATACATTAAACTGGGTAGAATTACTTGCTTTATCTAAATATAATAGCAGGGGGGGAAGAAGAAGAAGAAAAACAATTCCCGGGGCTGCAGTGAGGATGAGTTCAGAGACCGGAGCTTTTACGCATGTTCCTGGAGAGGATGCTAGTAACTCAGCCTTCCCAGAAGAAAATCATCTCTTCCATCTTCTTGGTACTGGGCCAGATCTTCTATTCTGGCCTTCAGTATTATGCCAGTGGACATACTTCCTCTTGCAATGAAATCAAATGTGGCCCCTTTCACTGTTCTAGAGAGGGTGGGAGGCTGTTCCTTTATCTCTCTCCTTCCATCCATCTCTGTCTCTTGCTGCCAATCACTATCACTTCACCTATGTTTTCTTTGTTTACAGGAAAATTCCCACTTGCAACAATATACGTTGAGCTCTCTGGCACACAAGTTCTCCCTCTTGTTCACCATCACTATCTTTGTATCTATGCCTCCCTTTTGCAGGATAATTACCATCAACAATAAAATACATTAATATCTCTCTCTGCCCCCTCCATCTTCCATCTCTTTTTCTATTCTCCCTTTCCTCTAGATTCTGTATCATTTTTTCACTCCTTGGCCGTGGAATATTTTTTTGGAAAGTTCTATTTAGGAATGCTGCCTCTACCAGCTGAGCAATCATTTATTCTTTAGCCCACTTCAATCTGTCATCTGTAACCAACCCTGAAATGAAATTGCTTTTGTCAGTGTCACAAATGAATTCCATTTGCTACAATAACTAGGTTATTTTTAAAAATACATATTTTTAAATATGTGTGAAGAGGAGAGAGAGGAATATATGCACATGAGTACCTGTGACCTTGGAGAATAGAAACAATGGATTCTGCTAGAACTGGAGTTCCAAGCAATTGTGAATTCTGATGTAGGCTCAGGACCCAACTTGGGTCTTTTGAAAATGTAATGAGTGCTCCTAACTGCTGAGCCATCCCTCCACTAGGTACTTTTAAAATCCTGTTTACTCCACTTCCCAGCAGCACCTGAACATGTGTGGTTGCTTCAGAAAAACCCTTCTCTCTGCCCTGCAGCAGCACGGGATAACAGCTTCTCCACTGCTCAGTTCCTCCTCAGGCTGCCTGCAGAGTTTTCTCTTTCTTTAGCTTTAGCCTTTGCTAATCGTATTCATTCTCGTGGCTTTAAACTCCTTCCACCGTCTCTTCCAAATGTAGACGCTTGGCTTAGTTGGATAGCTTGTTGAAAATGTGAGTTTTCCACCGTCTATAACCTGCCTTTGCTTCACTCAGGCTTCCCCCATCATGTTTCCTAAACTAAAAAGCTAGGAATAAAGCCTGTTTCTGAGGCAGGGTAGAACTATAGGAAAAATAAAAGAGAGAAAGCCAGGGGGAAAAAAGAGAGAGAAAGCCCTTTACTCTGGCATCTGGTTTGCCTTTTCTGCTGGGAGTCAAGAACCTTAAACACAACTGATGAAGCCAGGATGGTCCCCAGAGGTAGAAGGCATTCTTCTAAAGAGATCTCAAATGAGGATGCTAAAAAGAAGTGAATTATTTTTAACCAGGGCCAGAATGCTTATAGCCTTGAGTTTTACCAAATTGACACTTTACACTTACCCCTGTGTCTAAACAGAGTATGTCATAATGGGAAGTTTCACTTATAAAAAGAAGTTTGACAAACAAATTTGCTTTATTCTCGGCGATTTCATTAATTTAACACACACACACACACACACACACACACACACACACACACACCACACTTCCCATTTCTCTCTTCAAACTCCAAGAGCTGCCCTGTCCTTGTCCTGGTTTGCTTCTCTATTGTGATAAACACCACCCAGAGACAGATAGTCCTAGATAGTGCAAGACAGCCAGCTTTCCTGCATGATCTTTGCTTTGGTTCTTGCTTTCAGGTTCCTGACCTGAGTTCCTGCAGTAGCTACCCTCAACAATGGACTTGTGAGCTGAAATAAACCCTTTCCTCCTCAAGTTGCTTTTGGTCATAGTATTGATCAATCAGCAATCAAGGAGCAAAACAGGACAGAAGTTGGTACTGGGATCATGGGATATTGCTGTGCTAGACTTAGCCGTGTTGCTTTGTGGAGTGTTTGGAATTTGGGGCAGAAAAAGCCATTGGATACTTAGAGCTTAGGCTTTTGTGGGATCTTGGAAGGTAGGAATGCTGAAAGAGATGCAGACAATGGACACCTATCAGAGCTGATTATGTGATACTTTGAGTTAAGGCTATGTGATTTCTGGTCAGCTGGGGCTGAAATCAGCTGTGATTAAGAAGAGCCCAGCATCGATAAGGGGAAATCTACTGGGAATATTTCCTCAGGGTCAGCTCATAGTACCAGAGATCCAGAAGGAGCCAGTACAGGTTTTGAAGGCATGAAGAAGTCGATTGTCCTACTTAGTTTTGTTTGTTTGTTTGTTTTGTTTTGTTGTCAACTCAACACAGAGGTATCAGAGAAGAGGAATCTTAGTTACTATAGAAAATACGTCTATCAGATTTATTGTAGGCAAGCCTGTAGGGTATTGTCTTGATTAATAATTGATAGAGTCTTGGTTAACATCTGACTCACAGTTGGGACAGTGGGTCCCTGAACTCATCATGTGGTCATTTCCCCAGTCCCCAAATGCATAATTGAAATAGATATATTTAAAAGTTAGAAGAATTGCCATGTTGTTTCCCTGACCCGTAGAGCAAAGGCTATTATGGTTGGAAAGGCCAAATGGAAGCCATTGGAGTTGCCTTTATGAGGGAAAATAGTGAACCCAAAACAATATTGCATTCCTAGAGGGATTATAGAAATTAGTACCACTGCTAAGAACTAGAAAGACTGAGGGATGGTGATTTCTACCACATTTCCTTTAACTCTATTGGACCTGTGCAGGAGACAAATGGTTCGAGGAAAATGGCACTGACTATTGAAAGTTAATCAAGTAATGACTCCAGTTATAGCTGATTGATACATGTGATTTTTTTTTTCTGGAGCAGATTAACCACTCACTGTGTATATGGTATGCAGCAACTAATATTTTTTTTTCTCTATACCCATTCATAAGGACCACTAGAAACAATGCGCTCTCAGCTGGCAAGACCTGGAGTATATCTTTACATTTTTCCCTCAAGGGTATATCAGCTCTCAAGCCCTGTCATAATTCAGCTCAAAGGGATGTTGATCACTTGTCTCTTCTACAAAGGTATTATACTGTTGCACTACATTGATGACATTATGTTGGCTGGACCAAATGAGCAGAGGGTTAACAATTTAGACTTGTTGATAAAACCTATGTGCATTATAGGGTAAATAATGCAAGCAAAAGACAAGAGCTTTTTACCCCAGTGGAATTTCTAGGAATCCAGGGGACATGCAGAGATAATATTTCTAAGGGGAAAGAGAGCTTATTGCAACTGGCCCCCTAAACACCAGCAAAGAAGCAAAACACTTATTGGGCTCTTTTGGATTTCGGAGAAAACCCATTCCTCTCTTGGATCTGTTACCTGGGACCGTATACCAACTGACTGGAAAAGCTGCTAGTTTTGAGTGGAGCCTAGAACAAGATATGGTTTTTCAACAGATTCAGGCTGCTCTGCCACTTGGCCTGTATGGTCTACCAGACTCTGTGGTACTCGAGGTTTCTCTAGCAGAGAAAGTTGCTGCTTGGATTCTGTGGTAGGCCTCTGTATGTGAATCACAGTGAAGGCCCTTGGAGCAAAGCCATACTCTCATCTGCAGACAACTATTCTTATGATAGACAATTCCTGTTTTGTAACTGGTCCTTAGTGGGAACCGAATATTTGAAAATGTGTCCCCAGTTTGCTATGTAACCTGAAGTGCCCATTATGAGCTAGGCATTATCTGATTCCCCTAGCCATAAAGTTAGGCATTCACAGTAGTAATCTATCATCAAATGGAATTGGTATATATGATTGAGACTAAGCAGGTCCTGGGGGTGGAGCACAAGCAAGTTATATGAAGAGGATGCCCAATGTCTATGGTTCCTACTTCTGTTACAATACCTTTGGGACCCAATCATTGACCAATGCTCTATGATGAGTTGACTGAGAAAAAGAAAGCTATGGCCTTAGTTACACTGTGGCTCTGTACGCTATGCAGGCATCACCCCAAAGTGGACAGTTGCAGTACTACAGTCTCTTTCAGGAACAACTGTGAAGGACCTTCGTGGAGGAAAATCTTCCCAGTGGGCAGAGTTTCGAGCAATGCCATGATTGTACATTTTGCTTGGAAGGAGAAATGGCCAGATGTGCACCTGTTTACTGACTCATGGGCAGTAGTTGATGGTTTAGCTGAATGGACAGGAACTTGGAAGGGGCATGATTAAAAAATGAATGAGAAAGACATTTGGGGAAATGCTACACGGATAGATCTCCCCAATGGGCAAAAGATGTGAGCATATAAATGCTCACGAAAACCGACTCCAGAAAAGGAAGGGTCCAGTAATCAAGCAGACAGGATGGCCTGTTCTGTGGACAGCCTCTTCTTCAAACCATCCATGTTATTGTCTGATAGGCCAATGACCACAGTGACCATAGTGGCAGAGATGGAAGTTGTGCATAGACAGGAAAACACAGACTTCCACTTAACCAAACCTGACTTAGCTACAGCTGCTGCTGAGTGTCAAATCTGCCATCATCAGAGACCAACACTGAGCCCCAACATGGATATGGCACTATTACTGAGGGTGACAAGCCCATGACCTGGTAGCAAATTGGTTACACTGAACAACTTCCATAAAGGAGGGGACAACAGTTTGTCCTTACTGGAATGCTTATTCTGTTCATGAGTTTGCTTTCCTGCATGTGGTGCTTCACCCAAAATAATTTCAAATATCATTACTTTTGACCATGGACTCCAATTTCACAGCTAAGGAAGTATGTCTGGAATTCAGGAGATTCTTTGGGGCATTTCTTGGTGTTCCATGTCCTATGATTAAAGCTAATGTGAAATCTCAACAAATATGGCAAGCTGATAAACATAGTCCAGACCTTTCTAGCCATCTCTCTAGATAAATCACCAAGATATGCTAACGTGCTTTCTGAGAATGGAATAAATATAGAATACATAGTAGAGGAAGAGGCTTATAGCAGCTAATACCACATGTTCACTTATAGAAACAAGGTTTGTAATTGCCCTGCTGCTGCTGCTGATTCCTATGTCTGTATCAGCAGCAATGTTTCCAAGCTTTCCCTGGACCAGGGACCAAGAGCTCCCAGGAAATTTCTGGGCATTTTGGCACTAGGTTTGGACTCCTGAGGCATGTATCCTGGTCAGGAGGGGAGAGAGAGGAAGGAGGAGGGGGAAGCAGAGAATCCACGAGAGAGGTCTTGGAACCAGGAGGAGAGATGAACCAGACCTAAGATATGACTAAAAGCAAGTATAATGGGTGAAATCTGAATGGTAGGAAACTATGCGGGCTTGGAGGTATAGGATGGAGTAACTATTGCCCAGAATTGTGCTCTAGGTTAATTAAATAAATCCTAGTCTCTGTGTGGTGATTTGGTTAAACAGCAGGTTTAGGAATAACCGCTGTTTAACTAAAAGATAAATTGATAGTAAATACTAATATTCAACAGTTTCATTTCTCTATTTTTATCAAATTAAATGTTCTGACATTTGGCATTAAATAATCTTAGAAATAGAGTAAAATAAAATTCATAACTTAATCAAGTTACTAAAAATCATTCCTTTTAGTAATCTGTTTATTTGCATGCCTCAGATTCCAAGGTTCTGAATAATATAGTCTCAATTTAACTGCTTATAAAAATGCTAACTTTGGATTGAAAATAAAAATATATAAATAGTAGTTAATAATAATAAAACACAGCCTTAGAGATTAAAACAAAGAATATTACCTTAAAATTCCATTTTAAATTCCAGTTAAGAATGTATGATGTTAATAATCATGTTTGCTTTATATCACTTTTAAACTCTCATATTTAAACTCTAAAGTAATATTTGAGTAATAGGTAAGCTAGGTAGGTTTAAAACAGCTTTATAAAGTAAATTTGATTTTGTAATATACTTCAAGAAATAAAATGTGATTATATGTATATGAATGTTTAGATACAGTATAATAAATCAAGAGCTTTAGATGAAAACAAAACTTGGTTCAGCAATCCATTCTTGAAATTCCAATTAAAATAGCCAAACTAATAGTAAAATAAAGAAAAGAGAGATTTATTTAATATGGAGCTATTCACATTGGGAAGAAACCCAAGAGATTCAGAAGGCCCTCAGTCCATATCTTGGTCCTGAAATGAGATTTAAGTTTAAGTTAAGGGTCAGGAGTGTGCATTTCAGCAGTCCCATTCAAGATGTGGGCTTCAAGCTTATTCTGTAAGGTAGTCTAACAAGTTGTTAGGATTGTGTGAAATATCTTTTCTGGGAGCCAAGACATTCCTCTGGCATCAAGTTTCAGTGTTTTGTTTGTTTGTTTGTTTTCTTCTACAAGACATCACTGTGGAAATTTCAATTTCTCGGTGTCCATTGTCTTAATGTTTCTACAATGTGGCAATTGTCATTAATTCTCTCTATATCCTTGGCCATCACCATCATGGTCTGTACATCACTTGGTCCAGGTAACTGCCAGACCTGTATTCTGTCTCTCTTGCCTGCCCCTTCCTGTCTTTCTAAATTAAATGCCTGTTTTGGAGGACAGAGTCAAGGTATTGCTCTCATTAACTGTTGTACTTGAGAAGGAAGGAGAAAATCAACGTAATGACTAGAGATTTGCTGAGGCAACTTGACTGTTTCCAAGTGGTGAATGAGATCTAGCGGGTAGGGGTGGATGTGCTTACCTGGTAGGGATGGGTATGACTAGCAGGGGGAGATAAGTATGACTAGCTGATGGAGATGGGTGTGGCTAGCAGTGTTTTTAATGTTCTAACCTCAAAATGTTAGGCTACCAGAGAAACAAATCTAAGGAGATTGGAAATGTTGAAGCCATGATGTATTGAAGGTTTGAGTAATATTCTAATAGATAACTTGATATATTACTTGGATATTTGAATCTAGAGAGGAAAGAAAAATTAGACTAGGAGGCACAGGCATAATAAAAGTTATCCCTGAGTTTAAAATATGGAAAAGATAGGATGGCCCAGAGAGATCTGCTGAAAAAAAAGTCACATTTTTAAAATTCAGCACAGAATTAATTTTATTGAATCAGATAAGGGGCAATAAGGAGTCTTGTCCCTGACTTCTACTCAACGGATTCCGGTACCTCCTGACCCCGACAGTTATAACAACCCCCAACATCCATAGACATTGTCAAGTATCACATGGGAAGAGAAACAGAATTATTCCTCAGCAGAATTCAAATAGAACTGAGGAGGTCAGTAGTTCGTTTCAGCTACTAAAATCTTATTTTTGGAGAAGCAGTATTTACATCATCCTGAAAAAAAATGCTCACACCAAGGAACTTACAATTAAGCAATTTGCACATACCTGAGAATGTAGGGCAGGAAAAGAGGTTGGCAGACTCCACCTTGGAGTCAAGTAAATAGTCTCTGAACACAGGTGAGACTCAATTTGTCTGCTGCTGGTGGTCTTCTTTGAATCCCCCAGACTGCTCTTTCTTCCCCTGCAGTAACCTTGCCCTCTAGCCAAAGGCTGGAGGAGGACTTGATAAAAGCATGCAATGTCTCTATCATGTCTAGGCCTGACAGTTTATTACATGAGAAGACTCTGAAACAAGCTGTTGTCCTAGAGTATGGCTGCTTCGTGATGGTTACGAATTATGGCCGTTCCTAATGGGCTTTAAAGGCAGAAACTGTAAAGCTAGATCCGAGGTTGACTACCTGGGTCCAAGAGAGTGGCATGTTGGCCCTCTAGTCTTCTCCCCATTCTCTTCCAAACTGCAACTTTTTACACTTAGTAGTGACTTCAAGAAATAGGAAGTGAGTGAAAGTGCAGGTCAACGGGGGTGCATGAGGAACATTGGCAGTTAACACAAAGGCATGAGGCTTCAAAGAAGTGTTTTCAATGAAGAGCTACTCCATCAAGAGTGGGCTATGGCATCCAATGAGCACCATGTTGTCTAAATGTCCTTTGCTGTGGAAATCAGTAAAGAAGTTGGAAAAGACACTTCTTTCACAGATAAATAGATGATAAAGTTATTCCTAACACAGCCCCTAAAACAATGCTGCTACTTAAGAGTTGTAGCTGAAGGCAGCAGTCTATTTATTTAATGTACCAAGAAATGGTAGCCATAGAGTTCCTTAGCACAGACTTAAAACCATTGAGTTTTAAGTCAATGGTTTTCATTAGATCTTTACCAACTTGAGATGAGCCCTGATGGCGGTGTGGAAGACACCCAGAGGTCTGGGCAGTGTGGGAGAGCTGGCCCTGCCCCTTGGCGGCTGCAGCACTCAGAATAGCCAGTACCTCACCTGGGCAGCACGTGTGGTACAGCTGGCCCTGGTGATGTGGGCACAAGAGACCCAGCCCCAAGGGTGTGAGATCAGGAGAGCTGGCCCCGTCCCTTGTTGAGGCAGTGCTGGAGAGCTGACCCTAATGGAGAGTGCTAGAGCTGGAGAGGTGACCAGCTCAACACCCTGGTTCAGATCCAAGGCTTTTGAGTTGGCCCACCCTAATATCTACCCAGCCTGTGGACTGCTGGAACACCTGAAGGAGCCTGTCCTGCAGAACATACAGGCTTTCCATGATGCAGGGCAACAGCAGGATAGCCCAGAGGGTCCAGGTGAGGATTCAGCAATGATTGTGTAGAAGCCAGACGCCTCGAACCAAACCAATGATTCATTCCAATTAACATTTGCAAGTAAAGCTGTTTGGAAAAATGGGTGACAAACTGTGACACGTTGCAGCTTTCACCGTAAGATGTGGTGTTTTGTTTCATTTTTATTTTTTGTTATCTTTTGGGTGGGGGTCACAGGGGAAAAGAGCAGATATGGAGGGATGGGAGATGAGTGGGATTGGGGTGCCTGATATAAAATTCACAAAGATTCAGTAAAGTTTTTTTAAAAAAACCCAAACCTAGACATGTTACCAACTGCATATGAAAGGGTGGGGGTAAAAGATCTGAGTGGACAGAACCAAAATTTCATCAACTGCTACTTTAAAGGCCTTACTTAAGTTTTATCTTGGGTTTGCCACACCAAAAACTTTGAGAAAATAATTTGTATTTTAAAAGGAGCTTTTAAAAATTGAGTACTCCTGCAAGAGAATTAATCCCATGTATGAGGGTTCGACCCTTACGGACTGCCTCCCAACTGAAAGATTTGCAACTTAGGCTACATTCTGCAGTCTATCAACCAACATGTGTTTCCAAGGAATGTATACTCACTGAGCCTTGGCTTTCATGAAGCACAGATCTAATTTCCAGCAAACCCAAGTAAAGTTTACATATTGTACATGCCTGACTTGCCAAAATAAAAATCTTTTGTGGAGGACTCTTAACAATGTCCAAGAACCCATAACCAACTCCTTTTTCTTCTCCTTCTTAAACTTGAGTCAATTCTTCAAAGAGCTGTTTATTGAGCTCCTATGCTCTCTAGGTTTAAAAGATTTGATCCCACTAGATTACAGTTTAATATATTCCATGAAATTGGTAATTTTGTCTGTAGAATGCCTACATGGATGACCTCATTACAGCACCTTCATTTTGAAGCTCCATGGGAGAAGCATTCACCCAGTCCTTATGATCCAAATGCACTTTCTAGGTTATGCCTTATATGGTAAAAAAAAATAACTCAAATAAATAATCTTTCTCTTTAAAAAAAAAAAAAAAGCTCAGAGTTGAAATTGTTTTTAATTAGTAAGTGTTCAGTTTATCAAGGTATGTATTTTGTTTTCAGTACATTCCAAATTATTTACTGTGATTTTTACATATTTTGTTGTTCATTTAATTTTAATTTCCTTACTTCAACTGTACTTGAAGTGACAAAATTTGCAAGCATAGCTTGGGTTACAGGAAGACCCAGAAATTGAAGTAAAAATAAGAAATGGATTGAAGAATGTTAAAGATGTTATTGTTCTAAGTTAAATGAAGTAAACTAAAAGATAGAGTGGAAGAAAAATAGAATCTACATCTATAGTACATTTCTCTATATACTGGAATTTATTAATCTCACACAAAAAAACTTTCTCCAAACAACCTCACAAGCATCTACAATGACCGCAGAATGCGATTCTGATTAATATAAAATGGGAAGAACTACTTCTATTACTTATGTAAATTACCACAGTATGTTCCAGAAAACATAAATTGTTCCAAACACAATTTTGCTAAAACAGCAAAGAAGAAACCAATTAATTTGTTTTGTGGGTGTATGTGGAGGAGGAACAGGATCTCACTTTGTAGCCTAGCTGGCCTGAAACTCAAGAGATCCTCCTGCTTCTACTCCTGAATGTAAAGGTGCCATATGCCTGCCCTAAAACCTTTTCTCACTGACATAATCATTTCAAAAAATTATAAAGAATTCAAATAACAACCTATATAATTTACTATGAATTTTATTAAATTAGTTTGGTGCTGATCTGAAAATTTTAGGTTTAATTAAAACCCAACTGTTGGAATCAGTAAGCAGGCACTTCTACAAGCAGCCCCAAGGGACCTGACAGACCAGTTATCAGGCATTTGTGAAGACACCCAGACCACCTGGAACTACCTGCGCATGCCCTGGGTCACCCTATAAGAGAACTGGAGCCCTCCCCCCTCTCTCTCTCTTCCTCTTTCTCTTCTCTATCCTTCTTCCTCTCTCTCTCTCTCTGAAACCCCCCTTCCCCCAATAAACCTCCCATGTGGAACCGATCTCGTGGTGTGATTTGTGAACCCTCATGTAACCTCCACAGGCACACAGGCGCACGCTTCCTAACATTCCTGCTTTGGTCCTAACACCAACAGCATTATAGAATCACACATATTAATCTATTCAGCTTTTGCATAAATGTTCAGTTTATTTATAACTCTTTAATTAATTAAAAGTAACAGCTAATAAAGTCCATTTCAAAATACATTGATGATGTGAAAACACGAACAACATGAAAATAAAGACTCCTGATTTTTGAGACTGCCTTATGATGAAATTACCCTTTTAACTTCTTTAGTGTCAATTCTGGGTGAACCAAGATGGCCTCTTTATGCTTCGTTCAACAATCCTCTTCCCTTGATCCTGCTCTGACGGTTTCTCTCCTGTGTACAGGACCACAGTCTCTACAGAAGGAGCTTTAAAAGGACCCCCCTCTTGAGCCCATATTTGTTGTCTGATTTTTTTTGTCTCCTGGCGAACTTTCTCATAGCAATAGCCACAAACGACATGTTTCTGCTTCAGGTGACCACATTCAGGGCAAACGTCTATATTGTTCTTTAAAACAAACAAACAAACAAAAATCCATATTAACAACAGGCAATGTAATGTACAATCACCAGCATGAGCCCTAAAATGCTGACACTGTGGCTGTCTGAGAATGTTCACGCTACGTGAGGTTATACACTATCTAGTTCAACTTTAACAGAAAAAATACAAATATAGAAACACTGACTTCAAATTGGCAAGAAAATTATAACTAAAACTCAAGTTTGCCAACCTAGTATACTTTTACTTGTATAGCCTATGGGTAAACTATTCTCAGATTCTCTTGTCTAGCTTCTGGCTTGAGTAGAATATTTTCATTATGTGTGTGAGTATAGTCAATTCCACATTAAATATTAAAAACCCTAGTCAAGGAATAAGTTTGGACATTTTTACAGAAGAAATGGTTGTGTAGATCCCGTGCGACTTTTGAATTAAGAGCTCTATGAGTCCTCTGACTTCAAACAACAAATAACCAATGAGGAGCCCATCAACACAATGAGGTGATCCATCGAGGAAGAGTTAAATTACTTCACAATTCATGCTGAGCCAAACAAGATGGAAGACTATTATAAAGCTGGCTTCAGTAAGGTTATTCAATGGGAAACTTGAGGAAGAGCGTATGTGCATGTGCTGAGAGTGTGCATGTGGGTGCAAACATGCACGCACATACATGTGCACGCGCATACACACACACACACACACACACACACACACGCACACACGCACGCACACGCACACGCACGCATTACCTTAATTTTAATAAGCTTCCGAGGGTTTCTTCTCCTACACCGATTAACTTCTATGGTGCGTCTGTGTTTGGGAGCTGCCATCCAAAAGATACTCTCTAAAAAGCTGGAATTCTCTTCATTTCCACTGGTATCATGCGGTAGTTCTGTGAGGACAGATGGACCCTGGACTGCTAATGCTGGTGCTATAAAAAAAATAATACAACAAAAACCAGATACAGAATCAACTTGCAGTTCCTAACTGTTTATAAACACTATTTTAACAATATGTGTGTTGCTACTAGACATACACAAGTATAAAGTACATGTGTTTGTGTGCCTATGTGCACATGTGAAGGGTAGAGAACAGCTTCCAGAGTCAGGTCTCTCCTTAAACCATGGAGTCTTGGGGCTAGAACTCAGGTCCTGAGGCTTGGCAGCCAGGTCCTTTACTACTGAGCCATGTGGCTGGCGTGACATACGTTGTTTAGAATGTTAAACTCAATAAACATTAATAAGCCCCAGCTTTCAAAATATGCTAAAGCTCAGACAAAAGACAGTTTAAAATAATTCAAATAGAATGTTTTGTTAGTGCAACCTACCGAAGCAACTGGTCTATTAGGCATTTCTACTCTTTCGCACTATGGGATACTTGGTTTAGTAGTAAATAATCTTCAAGTAAATCTAATGCTGAGATTCCCTACATGGACTCTGACCAATACTGAGATGACTATACTGGCCATCATCTGTACCACAATATCCAGATCCAGTTAACTCTTTCATCTTTAAATCTGATAGGTTCCTTCCTTAATATTTAATCTTGACCTGTGTGCTAAGAAAAGTTTTACTATTTATGAGACTATAAAGTGCTTTACTTCTGGTTTCCTAAATTGCTTAGATCACTCCTTTACCCTTCCTTTTGTTCTTCAGACTTGGAAAAGGTCGCTCCATTCTTAGGACTTCTTACCACTACATGAGCTGTCCAAGCATATACTTGAAATCCCAGAAATCAGGAGGTTGAGGCAGGTTGATCGGTGGCTTAAGGCCAGACTGGACATGGGTAGGAATGTTGTCTCACCCTCCTTTTCCCCTCCAAAAAAAAAAAAGAATAAATAATAATAATAATAAAAGAAAACAAAGGTTTCTATATTGGCATTCTTTCTCAACAGACCTGAAGTATTGTTACATATAGCCCAGTCGTTTATAACAGCTTTGGACTGCCTGAGTGACCTTGGGGTTTTCTTGGCCTGTTAGACAAGGAATGGATTGAAATGAGCACATGGAGACAATTTATTACACCGTGTTTGAGACATAATGGAATATATCTGTGTTCAGACTGTCCAGTCACTATCACTTCTGGGATATGCTGTAAATAACAAAGCAATTTAAGTTTTAACTTCCAAGATACCAGGAATTTGAAAGTAGCCTGGGCTACACAATGAGTTTCAGAGCACCCTATGCTACAGAGGTAGTCTCAAAAATAAAAAATAAAAAAAATAAATTAAGAAAAAGAAAATTAACCAGACAAAAAAAAAAACAAACAACAAAAAAAACCGCCTGAGCTGTTCCTTTCATACAACCCGGAAGCCCTCACCAACCCACCCTCCAAGCACTCTCTCCTTACGGACCCCACTGAGGACTGGCAAAGCCGTTCCAGCTCTGCTGCAGTTGCCGTTGCAGCAGCTCCCAGCACCTCTGGAGCAGTCCGGGGCGCCCTGGCCACCGAAGCGACAGCAGCAGCAGCGGGGGAGCCATGTTCCTCAGAAGCGGGACGCGTGCTGGGAGCATGCGCACGCCCGCCCACTCCCCAGACTCCCTGCTCAGAGCATGCGTAAGGCCTCTCGTGCGCATGCGTACGGGTCAAAGTCCGGCTGCTTCAGCTCTTGAAACTCCAATTCCCAGGCACCCCTGGGCCGAGTCTCCTCCAATCAGAGAAAATAGAGCAATTAAAGGAAACAGACGTACTGCTCATGGGCGTGGCTGTGTTCAGACTTTCCGGCTAAAGATGGCAGAGCGCGGTTACAGCTTCTCGCTGACTACATTCAGGTACCCGGGGGGGCCCAGGTTCCATGAGTCTTAGGTCACAGGAGCTCCCTACGCCTGGCCCCGGTGTCCGGGATCTGGCTGGTGTTTCCGCAGGATCGCGTGGGGATGGGGCTAGGCTCGCAGCTTTGCAGAGTCATGTTTGGTGCCAGGCCTGGGCCCGGGCCCGCAGTTACGGGTTGAGAGCCCGGAAGCCTTGAGCCAGCCACTGGCTCTCCCTCTTTAGACTAGAAAATGGGTGATTTGGGATAGCCTGTTTCCATCTGGTCTATTCAGGCTTAGGATACCCTGCCTGGCCCAGATTGGCCTGAGCGGGAGCTTCGGAAACCCTGACTCCTGGTAATCCATGCGCCCCTTTTCCTTTTGGGAAATATTCAGTCTCCGTTTAGCAGCTGTGTGCCTTGAAGCTCACACTGCTTTCGGTTTCTTCTGTGCTCCCACAGAAGCCCAAGTACTACAAAATGAAAAAGCTGATTTCCTGTCAGGTTTTCGTGGCTCACTCAAGCTGATAAGCTAAAGTCGATGATTTGCTTGATCCGTTAACAAAAAAAAAAAAAAATGCTTTAAAGAAGATTTAGTCCTTTCTGTTATGAGAGAGAAACTTAAATAATTATTTTCTTAAAGTGCAGTTGAGGTGAACCATTGTACCCTGTTTAAGAAAAATCACAGAAGAATTTAGACAAAGGACTGAGGTTTGACCATTTTCTTAAGGATCCGACTGAAATCTGAAGGGAGACTGAATCTACTTGTTGAATAAGTGTAATTCTGGTTTTCCACTACCACCCATGTATGATGAGCTATGGATTAGCTAACCATAGCTTAGACAGTTGAACTTTTTCAAGGTTGCTCACGAGCATCTATGGTGATATTGAAACTTTGTTCGTTATGAAAACAAAAATTAATATAGTTTTGTTACAATATGTTGTCCCTCTTTTTTTTTTTTTTTTTTAAAAAAAAAAAGCCCTTTGCAGCTTCAAATAAGACGTAAGCACATGCAATTTTGTTTTTATTGTTTTAGAACCTTTGAGTGAATTCCATTTAATTCCTTAGTGAATTATTTCATTATATACTGGAAAGAAGCTAAATTATGCATGGTAGTCACTTTATTTGTAAACAAAACAAATACAGCCTTATGTGTGGTCTCACTGGAGCTGAGAGTAATGGACATAGATAGATCATAAGGGTTTTTTGTTTGTTTGTTTTAAATTTGTTTTTGAGACAGAATTATTTGTAGCCCGGGCTGGCTTAAAATGGCCAATAACCCAGGATGCCCTTTGACTGATTCTCCTGTCTCCAGTCCCCCTGTGATGGGATTATAGTAGTATACTCCCATACCTGGTTTATGCTGTGTCATGCATCCTAGGCAAAGCACTGGACCATAGGAGTTACATCTTCTGCCCCTGCATCTTCTGTAATAAACATCCTAATGTTTTCACCCATTTCTTTAATATAACAAAACTTTTAAAACCTTTAGTTAAAAGTCTGTTTAGGAAGAAAACATTGTTTTTAGTCTTAAACTATTGGTGGTACAAGCTGCCAGAAGTAGGAAGTGAAGTGAGTTCTCTCAGTTTACAGTTTGGCTGAGGATGATGAGTGAGCAAAAGAAATTGGTGCCTACTAGTGTGAATTCTGCAAACTATTTTTCTGTTGCTGGGAATTTTATTGAAAGGTGTGAAAGGAATATAACCTCAGACTGATTTGTCAGGAAAGGCCTACACCTGTTGATTTTTGAAACTACAAGATAGGAGCTGGATGTTTGAACATTTAAGAATAAAGACAGAACAAACCATAGTGAAGAAGGAGGTGTATGGATGGGGCCAAACATGCAGGGTAGACAAGAGAACAAGAGTGTGCCAGTGTGAGTAATTTTTGTTTGTACTGAACCAAGAGGTTATTACAGGATTTATGCCGGGGCAACAAGGTACAAAGGTGGCTGCTTTGGAACTGAAGAAGAGAGTAAAGTAGTTAAAAGCCTGTTAAAGTGATTCCAGTTAGATGCTGGTGTTTTCTCACAGGATCCTGGGGTTACTGGCCACAGAAGCTGCCTGATTGCATGGTATGCTTGCCTGGAGTCCAGGCTGGTGAGTGGTGAGCAGGCAGTCGAGTAATGCTTTGCTAGTCAGAGATGGGGAACAACAGCAAGGCAGGAAAGAGGGTTAGTGCCCCTGCATGAGGATATCCAAATCTTACAAGCTCAGATTCGATCTCAGTGGCTGGAAGGTTAGATTAGTGAGCTTTGACCTCTCTGTCTTCCTCCTGTCAGGCATGCCTATAGGAAATGCCTGAAAATGTGTGACTAAAACATGTGAATAAAATAAACGTGGTTCTTTTTCAGCCCATCTGGTAAACTTGTCCAGATTGAGTATGCTTTGGCTGCTGTAGCTGGAGGGGCTCCTTCAGTGGGAATTAAAGGTAACTGAATATTTTGTTCACTTCAGATGCTTGTTAATAGCTGAAGTAGATATAAGTGCATAAATCTTAACGGTCACTTTGTTAGTTTAGAACATTTTGAAGTTTAAAAAAGCATTCTGAAATAGATAAATTATTAATAGTCTTTTATTAGAATTTTGAAATTTCAAAAAATATTCAACTCAGTAATTTAAATTTTACAGCACATACAGTATGTTAATCTATTGTGATAATTCATAAGTAATTTTTTTCCTCAGAAAACGAATATTGCTTTAGTTTTTCACTGGTTCTGTTTTTCTCTGGAAGTTTTATCTTCTTTATAAAGGGCTATTTGTCAAACATCTAAATATAAAATTACTGTATGTTCTAGTATCCTTGTAAAGAAATTTATCATTTATATTAGAAGGGTTAACCAAGGTAATTGTTTTAAAACCAATAAACCTGAAGATATTGAGAGAGCTTGGCTAATACTTGCAGCTATGGGGATTGTTTGTTTGTGTGGTATAAATGACCAGTGACAGAGATAATTTATTATTTTTTTAGGAAGTTTTTGTATAAGAATCCAGAAAAGATTTTGTAATCTAGAGATAGCAACAAGTTTGTTTCATACTTAAGCTTGTAAGTAGAAAGCTAATGAGAAACACATTGTAATATTTGTCTTTTTTTTTTTCTTTTAAGCTGCAAATGGTGTAGTATTAGCAACTGAGAAAAAGCAGAAGTCCATCCTGTATGATGAAAGGAGTGTGCACAAAGTGGAGCCGATCACCAAGCATATCGGCTTGGTGTACAGTGGCATGGGCCCAGATTACAGGTGGTATATCCCAGTTAACTGTTCTTCCATCGTCTCATATTTAATCCCTCTGTATGGTTGTTTCATTTAGTCTTGGCAGCTTGATGAGAGCTAAGTTTAATTTGCCTGTAAGGATTACTTAATGGAGGTTAATCTTGTGATACACGGTTGTAGAAGAGGTGATAAATTACATGCTTTTCTCACCAGTTTTTTTTTTTTTTTTTATCACTATCCCATTTCCTTTATCCAAGGACTTGATAGGAAGGGCTTTCGTCTTCTGATGCAACTTAATGATTTAATTAATGATTAAATGCATTCATGCTATAATAAAATATTGTTACGGTGATTCAGGCAACAATGGACCATGTAGGCTAACATCATCCTGTTTATATCTGCTGTTGTCAAAGGGATAAAATGTCTGTAAGGCCACTAAGGGCTTCTGAGTGGCCAGCCAGGACTCAGTCTGGTAGAATCCCTCCTTTTGTGTTCCACTGGAAAAGACAGTAACACCTGTTACGTTGGGCTGTCAGTAAGTTGAAACAGATTGACAGCTTCCTTTTTGTCATACACAACTAAAAAGAAAACTAATGTCATAAAACAAGATAAGAGTTTCACTTTGAATTATAAGCCAGAACATGATCTGCTTTCCTGCCCTGGAAAATTCAATACCACTGTGTAGAATGAACACTGTAGTAGACTGCTGCTGATACCATAAACTGGGGAAGGACGTGTATCAGACCAGGCTGCTGCTATTTAGTCTGTGCTGGAATCCTGAAGAGGTTGTGTTTAATACTGGTGGCAGCAACAGGACAGACACGAGCTAGCTAGAGTGAGGCAAGGAGGCTAAAAGCGATTTCTACCTTTGTGACCTTTTTATCTGTGTTGCCACCAGAAAATGTAGTCCAAATTTAGGGTGGGTCTTCCTGCCTCAAATAATCTGATTTTTCAAAATCCCCTACAGGGTCTTAGTTACAGTTCTAGTCATGTTGACACAACCAAGATTGAACATCACAATAGTACGATTTCATGCGTGAGGTAGAAAGTAGTTTCTTACCGTTTCTGTCATCTTGGAAGGGCTACTCTGCATTGTAGGTGGAGCTGAAGTAGACTACAAAAGACACAAGCTGACAGAAATACCCAGAATTGTATGTGCGTGCATCTGTGTTTGGGGTGGCTGGAGAGACGTTTAAATGGACTGCTCTCAAGATAAGGGGGCAATTTAGAAGAAGTCACAGAAACTCTTGTTTTATAAATTAAAGCTGTTACCTAAATAGGATGTTTTTCCTGCATCTGTATCTGTACAACATGCATGTAGCACCTCAAGCTGCTAGAGGGGCCATTGGATCCCCCCAAATTGCAGTTAAGATGGTTGTGAGCCGCCATGTCGGTACTGGGTGTTGAACCTGGGTCCTCCGGAAGAGCAGCCAGGGCCCTCAACACCTAAGCCATTTGTCCAACTTTGTAAATCTGTTACCAACTGTACTCTAGTCCCTGCTTCTTTCTGTTTGTCTCCTATTGTAAGTCTCTGATGTTTCTTTTCTAAATCCACTGGAATCGGGTGTAAAGCGTGAGACTAACTCTCCATGAGAGCTGCTAAAGAGACGCATGCTCAGCGTGTGCAGTGTTTCTGAGGAAGAAAGCTGTGGGTGCTTAGTAGAGTGTCATCATCTTAACTTTCCTCTTCATTGCCTTAGAGTGCTTGTGCACAGAGCGCGGAAGCTTGCTCAGCAATACTATCTTGTTTACCAAGAGCCCATTCCCACAGCCCAGCTGGTCCAGAGAGTAGCGTCTGTGATGCAGGAGTACACCCAGTCGGGGTAAGTCGCTTTATCACGTGGAGAAATGTGTCATGGATTTGAAGAAGGAAAAATAAAGCAGTTAAGTCCAAGTCTTAGCCTCTCTGTATTTGCTAATCAAATGAAGGAAATCACTAATAACTGTTTTTGGTTTTGACTTGAAATAATTTCTTAAGGTAAGATATGTGTTGGTGCATACCTGTAAACCTAGTACTCAGACACTGAGGGAGGTAGATCACAAATTCAAGGCAAATTTGGGTTCCATAGTTAGATACTGCCTCTAAAGGAAGAAAAGAAGGGGAAAAAGAATGTGTATTTACCCAGCAACAGAGATTTGGATTTTAAAAGGGATCTTTACCAGTGCTTTTTTTTAATCTTTAGTGCCTTTGTACTTAGCTTTTCAACCAAAGTGATGATGAGCACATGCAAACAGCAGTAGCATTTTAATTCCTATATTCTTTTTATAAAAGGATTTAATTGTTCATGCATTTTATGCATATGGGTATTGTCTTCATGTATGTCTGCACACCAGAAGGGGATATAGGATTCCATGACAATCATGAGACTGCAATTAGAGATGGTTGTGAGCCACCAGGTGGGTGCTGGAAATTGTACTCAAGACAGGAGAGCAGCCAATGTTTAAACCTCTGAGCCATTTCCAGCCCTCCAGTATTCTTAAATTACACCGAGTGAGATAGTTTAAAGGTACTTGCTGATATGTAAGCCTGTTGAGAAAGAGGCATTTATTAACTTGTTAGGAAGTCTTTTTTCATGCTTAGATAGTAACACCATTATTTTTAGGTGTGTGTGTCTTAGTTCGCTTTGTATACCTCTAACAAAATATCTGGGCCAGGTTTTATTTTGTTCAGGTCTTGGTTCATAGTTGTCCAGGTTTTGCTAAGTTTTTCTTTTTTTCTGGCAGTTAGCATTGCATGGTCAGAGGTCACAATGAGAAAGGAGAGAGTGGGCAGTGGCCTTCTTCATAGAAACAAACCCACTTCTTTGAGACCAAACCCCCTCTGGGAAACAAGCATCAGTTCTTTCTCAGGATGGAATCTATTAAGTCTCCACCATGTTCCACCTCTTGAAGATTCAATTTTGTAATTATGTTATACTGAGAGTTAATTCCTGATGAACTTGTGGGGAGTGAAACCATAACAGGTGATAATACATCATTTGATTTGGATTTACTGCTATTCATAACGGTAAAGAGAATTCATTTTATATTGGTTCATTTAGAAGTTAAAGTTAAGTCTAACTCAGTTTACTTGCTCATCTACTTTTGAATATATATAAAGTCTTACTTTATTCCAAATCATTTTTATTTTCTTCCTACAGTGGTGTTCGTCCGTTTGGTGTTTCTTTACTTATTTGTGGGTGGAATGAGGGACGACCGTATTTATTTCAGTCAGATCCATCTGTAAGTATCATTACATATATTTGTAAGACTTATTAGAATTGTTTTTTATATGTAATAAAAATTGAAACCATGAAACTTTAACATTTAGTAGCATTTTTTTTTACTTGTTTTTAAAGATTTATTTTAACCTGTAAGTATAGGTATGTGTGTGTGTGTGTGGCTGTGTTCATCTGACTTCACATGCCTTTAGAGGCCAGAGGAGTCAGATCCCACTGAAACTGGGGCTACAGGTAGTTGAGAGCCATCTGACCTGGTGCTGGGGCTAGAACTCGGGTGTTCTCAAATGCTAAGCCATTTCTCAAGCCCCTTCACTTTTTTCTTTTAGAAAGTATAATAAAGAAGCACACATTTGTTTGAACATTCAGCTTTTTGTAGCACCATCTTTGATAAGGAGGCTATATGCTATATTAGTTTTTGCTCTGTTTTGGTCATATTCATTAATGTGTACTTGAATGAATTGTAGTTATCAAATTTCATTAGGTCTCTTAAACTCTGCTACTTTGGTAACAACTCAGTCAGATGTGTGACAAGAGGCTAGGTGTTATCACCTTTGCCATTAGTTTGATGCTGAAGCTGTCATGAATATGACTCTTAGAACAGAAGCACTGATCTAACTTGAATTCAGTGTTTTTCAAAATGATTCTATAATTGCTGTCTTGATTGAGCTGTTTCTTCTAAAGCACAGTGTTGATGTTTGGATCTGAGTAGTCCACATTTTTTCATTTGCTTTGAGGCGAAGCCTAAGAAAAAGTTCAAGGTTAGGGAGTGAATTTTTGTTTATGAATTATTAGGTAATTACATGTTCTCTCCATGTAAGCCATACAGTCTTACCTTATAACTGAAATGGCAAAATAAAAGTAATAGATTGTGAAACTGTTTGTGAGCTTCTGAAGCTAAATGGCTGGCCTGCGGTTTTGCCTTCCCAGCCAGTAGAGGAGGCATTCCTTGTATTCCAAAATTCCTTTGGTGATTTTTCTTACTGACTCTAAAAGACAATTTTTTAATCTACCTGATAAGCTTTCCTCTATTTGTATATGTTTTTTATTTTGATTTTTGGTTTGGTTTGGTTTGGTTTTTTTGAAGACAAGGTTTTTCTGTGTAGCCTTGGCTGTCTCCTGGACTTGATTTATAGATCAGGCTATCCTCAAAATCACAGAGAATCTGCTTGCCTCTGCCTCTCTGAGCACTGGGATTAAAGGAGTATATCACCAAGCCCAGCCATATAGGGCTTCTTAAACATTCCACTTGCTACTCCTTTTTACATGGGGAAGTTAATTGTAACCATGATAAATATAAAATAGGTACACAAGTCAAATATTGACGGACAGTAAATCAGAAAAAAACTATCTGAAAACAGTTCTTTGGTGTACATATAATTTTACCTTTTTTAAAAGACAAGCAAGTTTGCATAGTATTGAGATGTATGGGCTTGTTTGTTTTTACAGAAAGAATTAGGTCTTTATGAAATGTTATAATCTGCAGGGCCTTGGAGCTTCAACAATTCCAGAGTTGATATTTTGATTTATACTTGTCAGTGCTAAGAATACCACTTCACATTGAATACTTGCTACGGAAATGTCAGAAAATGCTCAGAGTCATTTCAAAAATTGTTGAAACCAAAATTCATTTAATAATTTTTTAATGAAACTTAGTAACTCAAACAATAATTTTTAAAATAAAAATTCTAACAGTAGCATCTAGGCCGAGTAATGCTGACAGGAAAACATTTATTCCCTGTTATTAACTCATGTTTCTATAAAAGCAGAAAACCTTTTAATCACAGTCCAGACACCACTCCCTGATATACAGAAGTTTCAAGTCTGTGTTGATTGGTATTGTGTGGTGTGATGGCCTTTTTAATGCAGGATGAGGCAATGTTGTGGTGATGTCACTTAGGTAGTGTGGGGAGAGCTGCCTAAAACACCTCGGATTCTTTGCATATTGATTTTGAACTAATTTTTTATGGTAAATATTAAGAAACCTTTCACTGTTGCCAATATTTTATGAGCCCACTAAAATCAAAGATCCTGATACCTTCAATGAAAACGGTCCATTATGTTTAAATATTGTTCTTGATATTTAATTCCTACTTCCTTTTATCTAGCCATTAAAATACATCTTTATTTTTTCATTATTTGCACTTACCGTTATGTGTTTGATGAGTTTTGATATGTGTATATATGTGTACATACATAAATACCAGAGTAAACCATGACCACAGTCAAAATTAACCTCTGAGTTTCTTCATGACTCTTTGTCATTTGTTCTCCAGCCTTTAAGCCAAACCTTTTCTGTGGAACTGCCATTTAACTTGAGTAAATAATAATGAGTTTAGATTTAGAGAGCGATTAGAGTTAAACACAGATATCAGAGTACTGTGGTCAGGTGAATGTTTTGAAATGTCTGTCTCTCCTGACTAGGGCGCTTACTTTGCCTGGAAGGCCACAGCAATGGGAAAGAACTATGTGAACGGGAAAACCTTTCTTGAGAAAAGGTAGGCTTCCCAGGACTGGGCTCCTGGGCAGAGTGATCTAAATGGATCTCAGAACTCTTAGAGTGATAAATCTCACGGATCTAACAAGCTCATTGTATCACTTTCTATTTGAGTCTTGTTAGAAATACAAGAGAAAACATCCTAATACCTTGTTTTCCTAGTCTTCAATGTATTTAGTGGTGATATTAGTTCATTTCTTAAGGATACAGTTCAACGTTGCTTAATTTTTTATTAAATATTTATTTAAATGGGGTCATGGGGTGGTTGAGACAGTTCTCTTAAGTAGCCCTGGCTCTTCATGAACTCACCGTGTAGACCAGGTTGGCTTCTGACTCACAGGGATCCACTTGCCTCTGCTTCCTGCCAGCATGCCCAGTCTTTGGTTGTTTCTTAAATGTTTACTTTGTAGTTTATTTTATCAATCATATTTTTTTAAATATATATTTAGAGTAGAATGTTTAATAATGACTTACAAAAATTAAAAATGGAGGTAGCTGGATATGGAGGCCCATGCTGTATCCTGGCGATTGTGAGGCTAAGGCAGGAGGATTGCTTCAAGTTCCAGAAAGCCTGGATTACAGGAGGCTGTTTCAGGCTGTGCAACAAAATAAGGGCCTGTTTCAAACAAAGCAAAAATTGTAAGACCAATAGTTGGTATTGAGCTGATCATGTGCTAAATAAAAATTTGCTGTTGGTGGTGAGCACAAACAGCTGCTCTCACTCAGCTCAATTGTGGATTCGTTGTGATCACTGTCCTCCACAAGTCTCTGATGTTTTGGACAGGATGTTTTATAACTGAGGTGTAACAGATAAAGCCTCTATATTTTTCGCATAATATTCATGGTGAGATTATTAAAGATCTTAGACTTTTAAGCAAATTGTAAATTCAGTCTTGATGATAAAGCACTTTAGCTTTTATCTATTAATGAAAGACAGATGCTATGGTGTAACTTATAATTACAAGATTTTAGCAACAGTCTGACTTACTATAGTATTGCTAAAGAATACAAGTGCATTTTTTATGTGTATTAGTGTGAAGGTGTCAGATCCCTTGGAACTGGAGTTACAGACAGTTGTGAGCTGCCATGTGGGTGCTGAATTGAACCTGGGTCCTTTGAAAGAGCAGGCAGCACTCTTAACCACTGAGCCATCACTCCAGCCCAAGTACACTTCCATAATGAAGTTTTTTCCATGGTGTTAGAAGTTCATTGGCAAGCCTCACTCACTTTATTATTTGGGGACAGCAGTCTTGTTGATGATTAGGGAATGCTTTTACAACTTAGTATTTTTAAGAGGGTTAGATTTTTTTTTTTTTAAAAAAAAAAAGATTTCATGTTTTTACTATCCTTTTATTTAAAATAGTCATCTAAACAGTGCTGTAACATTTCCTTTTTTTTTTTTTTTCTTTAGATATAACGAGGACCTGGAACTGGAAGATGCCATTCATACAGCCATCTTAACCCTGAAGGTTAGCGCAGCATCCACCAAGTAAATGCAAACTGTTCTTTCTAATGAACTACTTATGAAATTGACCATTTTCCTTCCTTCCTTAATTAGGAAAGTTTTGAAGGGCAAATGACAGAAGATAACATAGAAGTTGGGATCTGCAATGAAGCTGGCTTTAGGAGGCTCACCCCAACTGAAGTGAGGGATTACTTGGCTGCCATAGCATGAAGAAGATGCCTGGACAATCTAGATCTCACAGTCCATCTACTTACACGTGTTTAAAGTATGTTTTGTTTGTGCGGACTTATTTCTACATGGTTTAATGGATTCACATTTTTAAAATAATAGTCATAATAAACTGTTAAAATCAATTTGTAGGTTCCTATTTTTTTTTTTTTAAGAGAGAATGACAGGCTCTTAAAGATTTATTTATTTATTACTTATACAGTGTTCCTCCTGCATGTATGCCTGCACACCAGAAGTGGTGACCAGATCGCATTATAGATGGTTGTGAGCTACCATGTGGTTTCTGGGAATTGAACTCAGGAACTTTGAAAGAGCAGCCAGTACTCTTAAACTCTCAGCCATCTCTCCAGTCCCCCAATTTTGTAGTTTTTAACAATAAAACTTGCACATGCTTTCTCATTTCATCATACATTGCAAAGTAGAATGATAAAATCACTCTTCATATATTTTTATTAGATCTTATTGTCCCCTTTACTGCCAACTACAACTCTGGTTTTTAATATAAAAGACAGCTCTGGTTTTTAATATACATCATGGCTTTTAGACCTATTGATAAATTCATGAACTAGGCTAGGAATGTGTTCAGCGTGTTGGGTGTGATCCGTGAGGTCCTGGAGTAGTCTGCAGTGGTACTATAGCAAGGGAGTGTTAAACCAAATCCGTCTCCTTCAGTAAACAAAGCATGGTGTGCTGTTTGCTTCTCCATCTCATGTAGATAAACTGTAAAAGGATTCCCTAGATTATGGTAGAACTTTCGTAAGGGTAAATAGAAATACTGGTAACTAAATACTAAGGTCAGAGCTGCACCTCCCTCTGTAAGGTCCTTCGAAGCAAGCAAGTAGTTGTAAAAGCATGGTGCATTATTTTAATTGGATTTCCCCCACCCCCAGGCATCTTAGGGTAAAGACACTCTTATAGAACAGGCTGTTTATGAATGTTATTATCGATATGAAGAGGTAGACAGTTTAAATGTAATGTATGGTGTAATAATTGAAAAGATTTTGACCAACATTAGGTAAAATTTAGAAGTAGCTTTAGAATATTTTCGACAGGGTATGCTGTTTATATTCTACCATTACTATATCTGTATCTTGTTAGTGGGAGGCAGTGACATTTTAAGAGATGGGAAGGTAGCACCTTGACCTTCAGGAGTTACTCATGTATTTATTGCATGTCCATGGTTTGTGTATGGGCACGTGTGCATGTGGGTACCAGTGATTGATGCTGGGTGCCTTGTATGGTTATAGTGTACCTTCTGTTTTTTGACATTGTCTGTCACTTGATCCCAGAGCTTGTGTGCTCTGTAGATGCCATCTCTACCTTCTGAATGCTGCCACTAAAGCTGTCCCTCCTGTCTGTGGGTACTGTTTATCTATCCTCCAGTTCTCACACTGCACTGCAGGTGCTTGAGCTGTGAGCGTTACCCTGCACTGCTCTTCTACTTTAGGCTATGTCTTGAGGGGTTGGAGAGATGGCTCATTGGTCAAAAACGTTCATTTGCTCTTACAGAGAATTTGGATTCAGTTCCCAACACCCACAACCATCTATACCTCCAATTTCAGAGGAGCTGAAATCCCCTTCTGACCTTCGTGAGCACCAGGCATACACACATGCACAGACATACATGGAACTTTTAACTTAATAGCTGGCTGAGTGTGCAAAGAAATTAGAGCTGTTCTCAATGTATGGGCCGTGAGATCCCTTTGGCTGTTAAACCACCCTTTCACAGAGTTTGCCCAAGACTTTTAGAAAACATATTTACATTATGATTCACAACAGCAGAATTACAGTTAAGTAGCAACAAAAATAATTTGGGAGATTAAGAACTACTGAATTAGAGGCTTTTTCCACTCCCTTTTTTGGGGGGGTGAAGTGGGGCAGCGGTTTAAACTTGATATTGTAGGTGAAAAGACAGATTTCTGTTAGCTGCTATTCAATTTGGTTAGCTCTCTAATGTTCAATATTAAAATAAAATTTAAAAAGAGAATGTCTGGTGGCGGTTATCCATGCTTTTCATCCTAGCATTCAGAGGCAGAGACCTGTGCATCTCTGAGATTGAGGCCAGAATGCTTTATAGAGCTACAGGGCAACCAGGAATACACAGGAAATCCTGGGTCCAAAACCACCAGAAGAATGTCAACATTTATAAATCAAAGAGAGGAAAGCAAAGGTACATAGGACAGGAAAAGTGCCAATAGGTGCAGCAGAGGCCCTTCTGCAGAACAGAGAGGTGAGAAGTAACTGAAGCAGATTAGATTCAGGGTCAGCTTTCTTGTGCCTCCGTTAAATGCAAAGCTGCCAAAACTCCATTTCCTTTGTGCACAGGACTGAACAAAGTAATTCTCATTGGCCTTTGTCCTAGTTGTTCTAGAAATCCATTCTTTGATGTAGGGACCCACTGAATCCTCAAATACTCAAACCATTTTAGGCTGGTGGATTTTAGTTTCTTTTAATCTTGTGTATTATGTTCCCAGTGTTCATAGCTTCTCCCAACATTTGTTTCAATTTGTATCTGAAAGAATTTTCTCTT
This sequence comes from Meriones unguiculatus, assembly GCF_030254825.1. Classification (NCBI taxonomy): domain Eukaryota; kingdom Metazoa; phylum Chordata; class Mammalia; order Rodentia; family Muridae; genus Meriones; species Meriones unguiculatus. The sequence goes on from NC_083366.1 coordinate 32,501,696, forward strand.
AATTCCTTACCATGAATTTTGCTTTGTAAAGTTACAAGCAGAGAAACATGGCTATTACTAAAATTTACCTACATGGAGGCCAGGTAAAAGGGGACTTGAAAGGAAAAACTGGTTTATAATGGGGCACTAAGCACTTTAAGAAATTTTTGGATTTTCACTGACTGTTGGTACTTAACCTAACTCATTTTCCTCTTCTCCAAAGGGCCCCACTAGGGAAGCACGATGCTGCCAGGCTGCTAGAACTACAGGGAAGCTTCCTCTTTATTGTCCTTCCCCATGGCTCTTAATATCCAGGGTTCCTGTGAGATGTAATCTGAAATGAAATCTAAAATGTATAGAACTGTTCACATGGCAGTATGTCAGAACTTGTCTACAAGCTTTTCAACTCCCCAAGTCTAACCTCTGCCCCACAGGAAAGAAGAGCAAACTGATGCTCACTGGAAGGGGCTGGTACTCTCCTTGGATTAGAATCTTAATTTTCTGGTAACCAGTCCAATGGCCCTTTCGTTACTTACAGTTCTTACCTGTAACAACATGCTTTCGCTCTGTGGCTTCTGGAATTTTCTTTCATCTTTCTGAAGTTTCACAGTGATTTTATTTGCCGTTTGGTGAGCTTTTTGTTGTTTGTTTAAATATGGAGTGCTTCTGGAATTTGTGTCCTCTTGATCACCCCAGTTTTAGTTAATATACTGCCGAAGGGAGAATATTTGCTAAGTTTAACATTCATTTCATTGAACACCCAAGTAGGTCCTTCACTACAACAATTAAAAATGTTCAGCTGGGTACTGTTGGTGTAAGCTGTAGGGCAGACATAATCCTTGCAGAAACAAGCAGATCTCAGGGAGGCCAGCCTGGTCTACCTAACCGAGTCCAGGACAGCCAAGGCTACACAGAGAAACCCTGTCTCAAAAAAAAAAAAACAAAAAACAAAACAAAACAAAGCAAACAAATTAAAACTTTTCTTTGTAAATACTTTAGTATATTTAAAATTTTCCTTTTAATTTTCTTGATTATGGACCTAAAGTTTCTGTTAAGTGAATATCTGACTCTTGGATTTTGCTCTTTTTCAATCTCTTACTATACTTTCTAGTCTGTTGATGTTTAAAATTTGAGATACTGGCTTTACTTTGAAGAGCTGTTTCCTATACTATGCCTCCAGCCCTTAAATGAAGAAGCTTATTTGAGGGCCAGAGTAACCGGTCCAGTTACAAGGTATGTATTTAAAAAAACTCCTGTGCCAATTCTGTCCTCCAAATTCCAAACGGAAGAATGTTTGGAATTGTTGAGTTTGAAAGAGTGTGGTGCCTACCTACTTATTGTAGATTGTGAATGTCAAGATTTCTTTGGAGGTTTTTTGTTTTTCACTGTTTAGAGGGGAAAGGTGGAAGGGATGAGTAACGGAAGATGGGAGCACCCAGAGGAGCAACATTTTAATAAAAAAACTTGGCACTTCATAATGGTGCCTATCTTTTGTTGGGCTTTAATCTAGCACCCTCGTTTACCTACAACACCATAAACTTATTTCTGGGGAAGTATGAAGAACAGGCCAGCTGTACCAAATGGAAGAGGGAACTCTCTTGTGTTCTCAATGAAGTTTTTTTGTTTGTTTGTTTTCTTTTAAGAAATCTGTTTTTAGCCTAGGAACCTGCCACAGAGGGCCTCTGAAAGGCTCTGCCCTGCAGACTATCAAAGAGGCTGAGACTTTATGACCAACTGTTGGGTAGAGTGCTTGGAATCTTATGTAAGAAGTGGGAAATAGTAGGTTATGGAGAGGACAGGAACTCCACAAGGAGAGCAACAGAACTAGAAGATTTGAACACAGGGGTCTTCCCAGAGACCCATACTCCCAAGTATCAGGCATGGAGATAACCTAGAACCCTTGTGCAGATGTAATCCATGGCAATTTAGTGTCTAAGTGGGTTACATAGTAATGGGAAGAGGGACTGTCTCTGACATAATCTGATTGGCCTCCTCTTTGATCACCTCCCCCTGAGGGGGGAGCAGCCTTACCAGGCCACAAAAGATGACAATGCAGCCACTCTTGATGTGATCTGATAGACTAAGATCAGAAGGAAGAGGAGGACCTCCCCTATCAGTGGACTTGGGGAGGGGCATGCATGAAGAAGGGGTAGGGAGGGTGGTACCGGGAGGGAAGGAGGGAGGGGCTTATGGGGGGATACAAAGTGAATAAAGTGTAAAAAGTAATAATATAAAAAAAAGAAAAAATCTGTTTTTAATTCCGATCCCCATCTAGACACCTGAAGTTCCAAAGCCCTTCTGAAATTTGTGTTTGATAAACCCTGCCGGCTGTTTTAGGCTTTGCTGGAGGCATTTATAGGGGGTGTCCGTGTTTAAGTAACTTGTATGTGGCTCGGGAGCAAAATACATCTATCTACCTTTCAGTTTAGGACAAAATAAATCAGTGTGTAACATATGTGGACTAGCATTGGCTGGAGTAAGCACTGGATGAAATACTGCTCCTGTCTTAATATGCAGTTACTCCCATCCTTCAAGGAGCGCTTAGGAGCCAGGATAGAAGAAAAAGATGACAACTGAGGTCTAATATTTAAAATTAGGTTTGCTTTCTCAAATTTTTTTCTGGGTAGTTTTGGACACTCCACTTGGCTAAATATCCCTAGCTACGCAGTTCTCTGCCCTGTTCGGTCAGGCAGCACATTTAAAGGCTCCTAGGCAAAGGCCAGGATGGTGCAACTAAAAGTGCTTCCGAGTGGCGTTTGGAGCCTGACGACTCTCCGGTTTTCACTTTGTTAAAAATAACCAAGCCTGAGAGGCAAAGAAGTTTTAGTATTCAGGGCTCAGTGAGAGCGAGACCCAGCCCTTCACTCTCTGCTCGCTGAGAGCTCAGCTTTCCGTTCCGCTGGTGGCCGAAGCCCGGTGCCCTCAACAAACATGGCCGCCGCGCCGCCGCCTGGGACCCGGCGTTCACCCGGCCGGAACCACGTAATGCCGGAGGCGGGACCCAGCGGGCGGAGTGCCTCTCAGCCCAGCAAGGTGAGGGCTGGCTGCTGAGCTGTCCCTGCATACTACCTCTGTGTGCCCTCGCATTGTGTGCATGGGGTCTGGCGCTGCTGGTGAGGACCCGGGGACTGAGGGAGCGAGTGGGGAATAGAGGGAGGTGGAAAGAGAGGGAGGAGCTGGGCCGGGTATCCGGGCAGGAAGGGTCAGTTCTGCGTCTTCCCTACTCTGGCCTCTAAGCACTGGGCCAGCTGGAGCCTGTTTGATCCGGACCTGTTGGGCCAGGCTCAGCTATGCAGCTGGACGTACCGGGATGGGACCCGTACCCACCCAGAAGCACCTCACCCCTGGCCCTCCCACCCTGCCATTAGTCCAACAGCCAGCCTGGCCACCATAGTGTGCTCTTCCGAGTCCTTCTTCCAGCTTTTCCTTCAGAATGGGAACAGGAGGCAAGTTGGTTGTCCCCTTTGTTCCTGTAAAACATGCTAAGTTGACATCACATGCAGAAAGCAGGCCGTCTTGATTCCTTGGCACCCAGACTCTGGAAATCAACAGACAACTCCTTAAAAGACTGTCTATCCCGTGAGGATAGACTTTAGTCCCAGTATTTGGAGAGCAGAGGCAGGAGGATTTCAGGACCATCAGGGTATGAAGAGAAGCACTGCCTGAAAAGGCCCAGGAAACAAAAAACAGTGAAGGAGGCAAAGGAGGTGAGGGACCCCAGTGTGGTCAGATTGGGAGCGATTCTTGTTTGGACAGTTTGTGGGATTTTTTAATGTTAAACAGTTGTTTTTACATTTAAAAAATCAATTAGTTTTTTGAGAATTTAATATCACGTGTTTTGTTCATAGTCACCCTAGCTCCCACAACTAGTCCCAGATCTACCTCCTCTTATCTACCCATCACCACCCCTCCAAGACCAGTTTGTGCTGCTCAAGTAGTCTTGAATGTGTGGGCTTCCACTGGAGAGTGGGTGACATACTAGAGGCTACACTCTTAAAGAAGACTGCCTCTGCCTCTCCAAGCAGCTAAAAATCGCCAATAGTTGCCTGGCTATGGGAGGATTCTGGGCCCAGTTTCTCTTTCCAAGCTGGGTGTTGATTGGTCTGGCTTGGGTGTGCACAAGTTTTGTGGATGCGCTCACAACCCATGTGAGTTCATATATACAGCTGACTCGCTGTGCCCAGAAGAGGTTTCCTTGTGGTCATCTACCACCTCTGGCTCTTTACAGTCTTTCCTCCCCTCTTTCCGCAATGCTCCCTGAGCCTTGTGAGGGTGAACATACATGTGTTACGTATGTTCTTTCAGGACTAAGAGTTACATGCAGTCTTTTATTCTCTGCACCTGGGTCAGCTGTGGGCATTAAGTACGTGTTAATAGCCATCTACTATAAGTAGAAGCTGCTTAGATGAAGGTTGGGAGGTACATTTATCTGTGGGTACAATGATGTCAGTTTTATACTACCTATTGAGCAGCATAAAGCAGTAAGTTTTCCCTCAGGTCCTGTGATCTGCCTGGTGTAGGTTCTTAGCCTAATAATGATGCCAGGTGTGGGCTTCATCCTGTGGGATGGGACTTAATGCTACCATAAAGTGGCTGGTTACTCCCATGGTATTGATGCGCACTAGTGGGCATATCTTGCCAGGCCACTCATAATTCTAACTCCAAAGAGTCAGAGCTGGGTATCATTGAAGGTTACTCTTCTCCCCTGTTAGCCTGCATAATGCCTTGCAGAACCACGAAAACTAGATAGTAGGGGTGAAGCCTCCATGTCTGTACCAGCTCAAATTGTTCTATGGCTCAGATTGGTGGTGTTCTCAGCGTAGGTTTCCATGCGTCTTTTTTGAAATGTCTTTAGTGTTATTTTTCCCCTCACACACTTCCTCCTCTATACTACACTTAACTCTCACCCCAGTTTAACCCTTCCTGTTCCATTTTCCCCTTTAACCCTTCACAACAGCGTATTCTTTCTCCTCCTTTAAAGCTCCTCCCCTGGCCTCTTAGTAATGTTCTGATCTCTATGGCTGTTTTCAATTCTTTATATATTCTAGACACTAACCCTCTGTCAGGTGTATAGATGTTAATTTTTCCCCCATTTTGTGGGCTGCCTGTTTGCTCAAGTAATGGCATCTTTTGCTGTATAGAAACTTTTTAATTTCAGGTTTCATGTATTAATTGTTCTTAATGTCTGTGCTATAAAGGTTCTGTACAGAAAGACTTTTCCTATGCCAATGAGTTCCAGTATGTTCTATATTTTCCCCTTTATCAGAGTTAGGATATCAGATCTGAGGTTGAGGTCCTTGATTCATTCGTAGTTGAGTTTTGTGTAAGGTGAGAGATAATGATCAAGTTTCATTCTTCTGCATTAGCTTTCCAGTTTGACCAGCACCATTTGTTGAAGATGTTTTATTTTCTCCAGTTTACATTGTTGACTTCTTTGTCAAAATCAAATGGCTTGAGGAGTGGGAGTTCATGTATGGGTCCTCAGTTATTTTCCATTGACCATGAGTTTCTTTTTTGCTAGCACTATGCTGTTGTCATTACTATGGCTCTGTAGTATAACTTGAAATCTGAAATTATACCTTCAGCATTTCTTTTGTTGTTTAGAATTGTTTTTGCTGTCGTGGGTTTTTTGCAGTTCCATATGATATTTAAGATTGTTTTTCTTTCAAATTATGTAAAGAATTGTTTTGGAAATCTGATGGGGAGTGTGTTGAATATAAGTGGTTTGCTTTGGTAGGGTAATAATTGTCACACTATTAATCCTACCAACCCTTGATGGTCTTTCCAACTTCTGATATCTTCAGTATGTTTTTTCAGCATTGAAACTTTTTTTGTTTATTTAATAATTTTATACAGTATATTTCTATCATCTTTCCCCTCCAAGATATGCCTTCCCTCCCCTCCCACCTAACTTTGTGTTCTAGCAAAACAACAAAGTACACAAAAATCATGGAGTGGTTTTTTTTTTTTTGTTGGTTAACTATTTATGAATGTAAAGCCTGCCATGGAGTTTGGATGATATACACAGTGTCACTCCATTGAAGAAAACTGATATTCTCTCTCCCAGCATAAATAAATTGCAAATAGCTTCTTGGTAAGGGATAGAACTTTGAACTTTGTACATACTTTCATGCCGTTTTTGTTTTTTGTTTTTTGTTTTTTTCTGGCTTGATTTTTATAGGTCTTGTGCATGCTGCCACAGTCTCTGTAGAGATAGAGGATTTTCACAGTCAATCTTCAGGAGTCTGTGGGAGGTGCTCAGTACTTCTCCAAAGGAAGGCAGTGAGTGCCGATGGAATTGGCAGTGTGAGTCTTGGCTCCCTGCCAGGAGTGGGGTTCAGAAGGCAGAGATTCATGATCCTTCTGAATGGTGAGTCTCGGGTAGGTGGAGTTGCTGGTTTGGGCCTAAATCCTCTCCCTTGAGAGAGGTGGTCATGTAGTGGGGATGGGAGTAGTTGGAGGCGTGAGTCTGGTGTCGCTCTGAGGAGAGAGCAGGTGTGCACATCAGAGATGCGTAGAGCTGGCTGGAGTGGGCATAGTTGAGTTAGTGAAGGTGATTAAGATAGCTGGGGTGGGATGGAGGCAAGGACTTTCAGGGGGAATGGATGGGGTTAGCTGCTGGCTCCCTGCCTGAAAGAGGAGTGTGGGAAAAGGTCCTGGAAGGCAGGCAGGACACTTGCTGCTTAGGCAAGTTGCAGGAATGGGTGGAGTTGTTGGTGTGGGTCCTTGAATAGTGGGGATGGTTATAGTTGGAAGTACAATCTGATGTCTGCCTGTAGAATTCACCAGATGTAGACAGTAGGGGCGGGTGGAGTTGAGTTGGGGGTGGGGAGAGTCTAGGTTCCTGGGGCAAGGACTTTCAGCAGGGATGGACTATGAAGGGGTGTGTAGGAAGCTATTTTAAACCTTCACTCTTGATGTTTGGAACCTTAAATTTTTCAGTAGTTGAATAATAAGACTATTGATAGAGATACAAAACACATTATCAGATTCTTGCTTTTTTTTTTTTATCCTGATATAGGACATGCTGTGAATCCCATAGTCTGAAGAAATGAAGGTCTAAGCAAGTGTCAGAATCCAACATACTTGAGGAACAGTTCAAATGTACAGCTTTCTGTAGCTGTCAAAGGAAGGAGGCTCTCCCAAACTCCGTACACTGAAGCCCAGGTTCATTTCCTCAAGCTACGTAGACTTTGCTGCTAGATTGGACTTTTAAATCATTCTAACAGTAGCAGTGCATTGAAGTGTGCTTCGTTGCTGTCTTCTCTGAAAGGAATAATGCTGTCAGCATGTCTGCACACTCCATGCTTTCTGAAAGGATTTCCATAGCCAAGGAACTGATCAAGAGAGCAGAATCACTGTCTAGATCAAGAAAAGGTGGCATAGAAGGTGGTGCAAAGCTGTGCAGCAAACTGAAGGCAGAATTAAAATTCTTACAGAAAATAGAGGCCGGGAAGGTGGCTATTAAAGAGTCCCATTTACAAAGCACGAATCTAACACACCTGAAAGCCATTGTGGAATCTGCAGAGAACCTAGAAGAGGTCGTTAGTGTTCTCCGTGTTTTCGGCTACACGGATACCTTTGGAGAAAAGCAGACTCTTGTGGTGGATGTCGTAGCAAATGGAGGTCATACCTGGGTCAAAGCCATTGGCCGGAAGGCTGAAGCACTGCACAACATCTGGCTGGGCAGGGGCCAGTATGGCGACAAGAGCATCATTGAGCAGGCTGAAGACTTCCTTCAGGCCAGTCGCCAGCAACCGGTGCAGTATAGCAACCCTCACATCGTGTTTGCATTTTACAACAGTGTCTCCAGCCCCATGGCAGAAAAGCTGAAAGATATGGGCATATCTGTAAGAGGAGACATCGTGGCGGTCAACTCTCTGCTCCATCACCCGGAGGAGTTACAGCCCAGCGAGAGTGAGTCAGACGATGAGGGCCAAGAACTTCTGCAGGTGACAAGAGTAGACCGAGCAAATGTACTGGCACGTGTTGCCTTTCCAACAGAGATCAAGGTTGATGTGTGCAAAAGGGTAAACCTGGACATTACTACTTTAATCACATACGTATCTGCCATGAGTTATGGAGGCTGCCACTTTATCTTCAAAGAAAAAGTGCTCACAGAGCAAGCAGAGCAAGAGAGGAAAGAGCAGGTTTTACCTCAGCTGGAAGCATTTATGAAGGACAAGGAGCTGTTTGCCTGTGAGTCTGCTGTCAAGGATTTTCAGTCCATTCTAGATACCTTAGGGGGGCCCGGAGAGAGAGAGAGGGCCTCCGCACTAATTAAGCAAGTCAGTGTGGTACCGGACCAGCCTTCTGAGCGTGCCTTGAGATTAGTGGCGAGTTCAAAAATCAATAGCCGTTCGTTAACGATTTTTGGGACAGGAGATACCCTGAAAGCCATCACGATGACGGCCAATAGTGGTTTTGTCAGAGCTGCCAACAACCAGGGTGTTAAATTCAGTGTGTTCATCCATCAGCCTAGAGCACTCACCGAGAGTAAAGAGGCGTTAGCTATGCCCTTACCAAAAGATTTCACCAGCGATGGTGCACGCTAGTGCTGTCCCATAAGTGTTGTCGTGGAAATACGTTACTTATACCAAAGGCTGCCCTTCCCATCTAAATTGGGAGAAAAAAAAATAAGTTTATAGTAAAAATAATATCTAGAACCCTTCCGTGTTTAAATAGAAGTTCTTTGTGTTCAGTTTAAGGTCTATAAATTAGAAAAAGCTCAAGAGACATCTTATATATCTGTGCATTACATTGCAAACTATATCATAGCAGGTAAAAACAAATACATCTGTGTAAGGCTTTTAGCTGTCGTATAATGCTTTTGTTTTCCTCTGTTGGGCTGCAGCCTCCACTGCAGGTAGTCACAGTTCATGGAATATGGCTCCTTGATTCTTGAATTCATTAAACATCTGGAGAAAACTCTGAGGCCTGCTTTTCATTGTATTTATTTGTCAGTTATGTCGATCGCAGGTGGGAGATAATAGTTATTTCAGATCCTAAAGTCTCTGCTTGTTATTAGTGAAAATATCCTAAAAAAAAATTAAAACTAAAACTAGTGCTATTAAAAATTTTAGAAATGAAATGAAAACTAAAATTCCTACAAAAAAAAATTAAAAATTAGTTTTAAATGTTTAATTTTTAAAACAATTGCTTTGTATCAGACACAGTTTGCTGGGTATGTTTACAGAGTTTATAATTCATATGGAATGAAAGTGAACTTTGATCTGTTGAGTCTCATCTATTTATTGATATGCCACTTGTCTTAGCTGTGGTTACAATGGCAGCAAGCTAGAGAGGAAAGGAGAGTGTCTTAGGCTTACGTATCCTAACTCACAGTCCACTGAGGGGAGCCAAGGCAGGGACTCGAGTCGAGTGGAACCTGGAGGCAGGTTTGATATGGAAGCCATGGAAGGGTGTTGCTTACTGCCTCACTCATCCTGCCTTCATAAGGAACCCAGGCCACCAGCCCATAGACGGCACCACTCACAATGGGCTGGGCCCTTCCCGCATAAGCCACCGATGAAATGCCCCACAGGCTTGCCTGTAGCCCGGTCTATGGAGGCATTTTCTCAGTTGAGGTTCCCTCCTCTCAGATGACTTCAGGTTGTGTCAAGTTGACATAAAAGTGTCCAGCACACCACTGTAAAAGAGAGGTAGCCAACAGTCTTCCTAAGCTATACCTAGACCATTGAAGGTGTAATATTAATTTGGACAAGTTGAAAATGTGTTTTTCCTTCAAGTCTGAACAACCCCGTATTGCAAGTATTTGAGTTACTAAAAACTACCTTCTTTATTCTGTTACCTTATAGCAAGAGCTAATTGCATTATATCATTCATGAAATGATCATGGGGATAGTGGATGATAGCTGCATGTAATCAAAAATAAGTTCTATGGCGACAGTGTACTCAGAACTTTATCATTTACAATAAAACAGGCTCACAAAGTGTGTGTATATTTTCCTAAAGACAGAATTGTTTGAGAGTAGCGTTGTCTTTCCTAACTGTAGCAGAGAAAGGAGTTAGCATTGGGATTTGATTTGGGATATTGGCAGCCTGATTGCGACTCCCTGCCAACTTCGCTGAATCACAAGAAGGGTAACTTAGCTTCAGGCAACAACTTTGAGATGAAGTTTGTTCGTCAGGATCTAGGAACACTAAAATGAAAACCAAATTGGATGTAAGTGGCACTTCTCTGGGAAGAGGTCACTTAACACATATTCCTCTCAGGAAGAGCTCTGTGTGAATTAGGTGTCAAGTTTAGTGTGGGGAGGTATGGTCTAGTTTTAGAGATTGTAATTTTAAGCACCTATTTAAGGCAGGTTCTCAACCTGTGGATTGTGACCCCTTGAGGACAGGGGTTGCCTGAAGCCATTGGAAACATAGGTATTTGCATTATGATTTGTAACAGTAGAAAAATTACACTTACGAAGTAGCAATGAAAATTATTTTTTCTTTTTTTATTATTATCATTTATTACAATTTATTCAATTTGTATCCCAGCTGTGGCCCCTCCCTTGCCTTTTCCCAAACCCATCCTCCCTTCCTCTTCTCTCCCTATGCCCCTCTCGTAGTCCACTAAGAGGGGAGGTTCTCCTCCCCTTCTATCTGACCTTAGCCTATCAGGTTTCATCATGACTGGTTGCCTTGTCTTCCTCTGTGGCCTAGCAAGGCTGCACCCCCCAGGGAAAGGTGATCAGAGAACCTGCCACTGAGTTCATGCCAGAGGAAGTCCCTGCTCCTCTTATTAGGGAACCCACTTGGAGACTGGGTCTATGGGCTACATCTGAGCTGGAGTTTTAGGTCCTCTCCATGCATTGTCCTTGGTTGGGGTATCATTCTCTTCAGGGCCCCAGGGATCAGTTTTTATGGCTCTGTTGGTCTCCTTTTGGAGCTCCTGTCCCTTCCAGGTCTTTCTATCTCCCCCTTCTTTCATAAGATTCCTTGCACTCTGTCCAAAGTTTGGCTATGAATCTCAGCCTCTACTTCCATATCTCGATCAGTAGAGTCTTTCAGAGGCCCTCTGTGGTAGGCTCCTGTCATGTTCCCTGTCTTCTCCTGCTTCCGATGTCTATCACATTTGTCCTTCTGCATGAGGATAGAGCATGTTCCCTAGGGTCCTCCTTGTTGTTTAGCTTCTTTAGGAGTATAGATTTTAGTATGTTTATTCTACATAACATGGCTAATATCCACTTATGAGTGAGTGTATACCATGTGTGTCTTTCTGCTTCTGGGTTACCTCACTCAAGATGATCTTTTCTAGTTTCCACCATTTGCCTGCAAATTTCATGATTTCCTTGTTTTTAATTGCTGAGTAGTATTCCATTTGTGTAAATGTACCACAATTTCTGTATCCATTCCTCCGCTGAGAGACATCTAGGTTGTTTCCAATGAAAACGATTTTATGGTTGGGGCTCACTACGACATGAACTGTATTAAGTGGCTGCAACATTAGAAAGGCTGGGAATTATTTAAGGCATTAAATAAATACTTAGCACTAGCTAGAACCAAACAAGATTGGAATAGTTTGGTATGAAACAGCAGGTTAATTTTGAGGAATGGAATGCTTAGTTTGAATGGAGGCAAAAGATGAAAATATAATGTATTAAGTTATGCTCAAAATTTCATGAGTACCTAGTAAGGGACTATTTTTTTGATCTGGGGTCAGAAGTCAAAAGGGAACGATGCTTGATGATTTCAGGAGTGAAACTTTATAAAGTGTGTTAGTGGAAACATATGTGATCAAAGAATGTGGATAAGGGGCTGGTAGAAAACCAGGCCAGAGAAATGGAAGGTTTAGTAAAGATAATCAAGATTAGCTTAAGGTCATATCAGATCCCTTTAAAGAAAACAACAAAAGTCTGTAGTTTAAAGAAATATATTTTAAGGCTAGCTGTGGCCAGAGTAAGAATGTTGGAATTTATTTATTTATTTATTTATTTTTAACTTTACACCCTGGTTATAGCCCCATCCCTCTTTCCTTCCCCCTCCCACTTTCCCCTCCCTCCATTCTCCCCTCTCCCCTCTTCCTCAGCTTCCAACCCAGCTCATCAAGTTGCACCAGGACTGAGCATGTCCTCTTCCCCTGTGCATATATATGTTTATATGTGCATATTTATATATGCATGCTGTGTTTAAATCAGCACTGTCATGATATTAAGATCATTTCGTATTTATTGAAGCTCTGCCATCTGCTTCTAGGCACAGAGGAGGGCTGGACTATAAAAAAGACGTTTTCACCCTCCATTTCTTTTTTCTCTACAGGCCTTCTGTCCTCTCACCCTCACTCTTCCCAGGTCCAATCTCCACCCTCTTCACTCTGCGCACCCCTTCTCTTACCTTGTTCTCTCTCTTCAGCCACTACCTCTGTCTATTCTATCACCCCTTCTGAGTAAGATTCATGCATCCTCCCTTGGATCCTCCTTGTTACTTAGCTTCTTTAGGTCTGTGCCTTGTAGTAAGCTTATCCTGTACTATATGGATAAAACCCACTTAGAAATGAGTGCAATATGTGTGCAATATCTGACAAGCTAGAAACCTAAGTCAGGGTAGGCCCCTGGGAGAGTATGAGGGGCATTCAAGCAGTAACTCCTAGTAGCAGAGGCCATAGAGACTGAAGAGGACACCTTCTAACTAGACTAACCTACTAGTAGAGGAAGGGGAACTCCAACCCACCCACAAAAAACTTCCACTTTCCCTACAAGAGGTGCAGAGATAAACATAGAGCAGAGATTGAGGGACTGCCCAACCAATGCCTGGCCCAACCAAAAACCTATCCTATGGGAGAGTGCCAGCCCCTGACACTATGAACAATCCTCCACCAAGCTTGCAGACAGGAGCCTGACAGAGTTGTTCTCTGTGAGACTCTACCCAGCAGCCCCTCAAAAGAAATGCTGAGACTCAGAGCCAAACACTGGGTGATGTTTAGGGAGTCTTGTGGAAAAGTGAGAGGAAAGAGAAAAGGACCTGGAGGTGACAGGAGCTCCACAGTGCCAACTAACCAGGGCCCATAGGGGCTTGCTGAGACAGAAGCATCAGCCAAGGACCATGCATGAACTGGACCTAGGTCCCCTACACAGATGTAGCAGATGGGCAGCTTAGGCTTCGTGTGGATCCTCTAGTAAGAGAACTGGAGACAGCATTGGACAAGGACTCACCAGCTTTTTGTTCACTTCCCCCTGGTGGGACTTCCTTGTCAGGATACAGGGGAAGAGGACATACTCAGTCCTGATGCAAGTTGATGAACTGGGTTGGAAGATGAGGAAGAGGTGAGGGGGGAGAGGAGAGAGAGGGAGAGGAGGGGTAGGAGGGGAGGAGGGATGGGGCTACAACCAGAATGTAAAGTGAATAATTACTAAATAAATAAATAGATTTCTCAATGGCACTTGCCACCAAAAAAGAAAAAAGATGTTTTCAAGAAGGGAGATTGCTGTTGATCTTTGCTGGGAATCAATTCCTAAGATTTTGGAGTCTTTGCCAACTAGAAACTTAACAGCCACAACATTCTGAAGAAACTGCTCTCTGAAGTGGCCACATCTGTGGTTCTGCCAAACACCATTGTCTCCAGCCATCCAGAGATTACAATTTTTACAATAGAGTAAATGCAAGAAATAGATGTGGTCTTTTAGTGAGGCCCTGGGTCCTGGAATGTGACAAAGTGCTGTCTCCGGAACTTTTCTCTGCCGCCCACCCTATACACCAAAAGCTCGCTCAAGTTGACTTAAGAGGTCAAGCCGCAAGGGAAGAAAGCGATGGAAATTACAAGAGGAAAGTCCAGTTAAAGGCAAGTTAGAAACTGCCAAATCCTGTTAGGAAGAAGAGCAAATGTCTACAGCGTTGTGAAGGGTGAAGAGAAAACAGACAAAAGCAACGTAGAGCTGGAGCAGAGGAAGTGGTAGTTCTGGAATAAACGCTGTGACACCAGTGAGAGCGGAAGAGCAGAGGTGTCAGTGGTCGACCGAAGCCAGGAGGGCTCCTGAAAGGCGTGGGTGCCGGATCCAGCTTGTAGTCTCATTTTGTGCTCCGAAACAGTGGTCCTCAACCTTCCCGTGGCTGCAACCCTTTCATACATTTCCTCGTGTTGTGTTGACCCCCAATCGTAAATTTTTTTTGTTGTTGTTGCTACTTCATATTCTGTAATTTAATAGTGGTAAACATCTGATAGGCAGGATATCAGACAGATGACTCCTGTGAAAGGGTCCTTGGAGCCCCGAGAGTGGTGATCTACGGATTGAGAGCTGCGGCTCTGAAACCGCAAGGCCCGGTGGCAGCCAGCAGGCCATGAGGGCAACCACCCCGCTGTTCGAGCTAGCTCTCCAGTTTATTGGCAAACGGGCGGTACCAGCAGTGCTTAAAACAGATCACTAAGGAAATCAGCAAATCAGCATCTAGTAATCGGTCTTTCCTATCTTATTCTTCAGTAGGCAGAAGTACAAGTGTGTTAACAACACCTAATGTAAGAAGAGAACTTTAAAGTCTGTGTTAAACAGAACTTGAGGCTGGGGGAGGGGAGGCAGATCCGGAAATAGTGCTGGCTGTGCAAACCTGATGACCTGAGTTTGGTCTAGGAACCTACAGATGCCAGATGCTGCTGTGTGCACCTGTACAAACCCCCCTCCGGAAAGAGAGAGGCAGGGACAGGAAAATCACAGGGAGGCTCGCGGGCCAGCTCTCCTGGAGTACACAGCACCGTGGCAGAGATACCCAACGCATTCGGTGGGAGGCACTAACTCGTTCCTACAAGTTGCCTTGTGACCTCTACACTTGCGCAATGACATATTTACACACACATAGACACAAAGTTTAAAAAATTAGCTCCTACAGTAAATCAAGGTAAGTCAATTCCAAATGAGGTGTGAAGAAAGAAAAGCTCCGTATAAGGAAAAGCTTAAGTCAGAATTCCTGGAGAAGCTTGCAAACAAAAAAGCAGGAGAAAGCGAACCTTTGGGGAAGATTATTTATAAGTGAAGATGCTACTTTGGTAGGTTTAGAAAGGGCATTGTGTTGGACAGGCCTATCCTAGCCAGGCCACTGCGATAGACAGTTCTCATCACAGCTGCACTTGGTGATTGTTGCTGTTTTCTCATAGGACGAGGGAGCAACGGAGGCTCATGGGACCCAGCCACCCCTCCCAACTAATTGTGTGCAATTCATGTGTACCATAATTGTGTGTAGCCTTGCGGTCTTTGGGAGAGGCTAAGGGAGGGGAAGCCCTCATCCGGCTGGACGAAGACCTTCCAAGGTGGCTGCTTGAAGGCTATCAAAAGCTGATGCCCACAACTCCTCACTCTTTGCTCTCTAAGTAAGCCTAATGAACTACTGGTTTTCCAGGGTGAACTGTAGTAGAATCTAAGTCAGGTTTGTCATTGAAACCTTGTGTGTGTGTGTGCAGGGGGGGGAGGGGATGATTTTTAGTCTTCCTCACGGTGGGAATTCTTGGAACACATTGAAACATGATTTTCTTTTAGGAAATATGAATTAGAATCAAGGAGAAAGTACAAAACTAGAAAAAGCAACAATTGAAATTATTTTAAAGTAGGTAAGCA
The DNA here is from genome assembly GCF_030254825.1 of Meriones unguiculatus. Taxonomy (NCBI): domain Eukaryota; kingdom Metazoa; phylum Chordata; class Mammalia; order Rodentia; family Muridae; genus Meriones; species Meriones unguiculatus. The sequence goes on from NC_083366.1 coordinate 32,517,226, forward strand.
ATTTTCTCCAAAAATGTCCTGGTCTAGTTAGTGTCATCAGACAAGTTTTTAGTTTTAAACATCAAGCGACTCTTGCTTTAAAAGTAATATGGTACACACTTTACACGGGGGTGCACTGTCTAGCATGGGAAGGACAGCATTTTGAGAGGCACCTCTTACCCTCTGTGTGCTGGTTGCCTGAGCATCGCTGTATTGTGAATGTTCCCACATTTATTTTCTAGAATGTGAACATAGGTCTGATCCCCAAACCTGGCAACATAGTATAAAACAAAATGTAACACATCTCAGATAAAAACAAAAACTTCACCAGTGGGAATGCTGGTCCTCGGAGAAAAAGAGGGCCGTAACAACTGCTTACCAGTGAGGAACTGTCCTTCATCATGAAGCAGAATAAGGGCAGGCTAGGATACCATACAGGGAGCAGAGGAAGTCCTGAGGAAGTATGGAGTGCTGAGGGAAAGTGTGTCGTTCTTGGCCACGGCTGTGGTTTCACCATCACAAAGACCAGCTTTTCTCTGTCTATCTGTTTGTTTTTTAATTCATTCCCCCATCACCTGAATCAGGTCTCAGTGGGTTTTAATAATTATAATAATTATAGGTATTTAATAATAAACATTATCAGCTTGTTTTGTATTTTCTTTTTTTCTATTATTATTATTATTATTATTATTATTATTATTATTTACACTTTATTCATTTTGTATCCCCCCATAAGTCCCTCCCTCCTCCCCTCCCGATCCCACCCTTCCTCCCCTTTCTGCATGCATGCCCCTCCCCAAGTCCACTGATAGGGGAGGTCCTCCTCTCCTTCCTTCTGATCTTAGTCTATCAGATCACATTAGGAATGGCTGCATTGTTTTCTTCTGTAGCCTGGTAAGGCTGCTCCCCCCTCAGGGGGAGGTGATCAAAGAGCAGGCCAATCAGTTGATGTCAGAGGCAGTCCCTCTTCCCATCACTATGTAAGCCATGGACACTAAACTGCCATGGGCTACATCTGTGCAGGGGTTCTAGGTTATCTCCATGAATAGTACTTGGTTGGAGTATTAGTCTCTGGGAAGTTCCCTGTGTTCAAACTTTCTTGTTCTGTTGTTCTCCTTGTGGAGTTCCTGTCCTCTCCAGCCCTTGCTATTTCCCACTTCTTACATAAAATTCCATTCACTCTGCCCAACATTTGGCCATAAGGCTCAGCATTTGCTTTGATAGTCTGCAGGGCAGAGCCTTTCAGAGGCCTCTGTGGCAGGTTCCTAGGTTGTTTCCTGTTTTCTTCTTCTGGCTTTCAGAGGCCCTCTGTAGCAGGTTCCTAGGTTGTTGCCTGTTTTCTTCTTCTTCTGATGTCCATCCTCTTTGCCTTTCAGGATGGGGATTGAGCATTTTAGTTAGGGTCCTCTCTTTTGCTTAGTTTGTTTAGATGTACCGATTTTAGTGGGTTTATCCTATGTTGTGTGTTTATATGAGTGAGTATATACCGTGTGTGTCTTTTTGCTTCTGGGACAACTCACTGAGGATGATCCATTCCAGGTCCCACCATTTACCTGCAAATTTCATGATTTCCTTATTTTTCATTGCTGAGTAATACTCCATTGTATAGATGTACCACAATTTCTACATCCATTCTTCAGTTGAGGGGCATCTGGGCTGTTTCTAGCTTCTGGCTATTACAAATAAACTGCTACAAACATGGTTGAGCAAATGTCCTTTTTGTGTACTTGAGCCTCTTTAGGATATATGCCTAGGAGCGGTATGGCTGGATCTTGAGGAAGCGCTATTCCTAGTTGTCTGAGAAAGCACCAGATTGCTTTCCAGAGTGGTTGTACAGTTTACATTCCCACCAGAAGTGGAGAAGGGTTCCCCTTTCTCCACAACCTCTCCAGCATGTGTTGTCACTTGAGTTTTTTATCTTGGCCATTCTGATAGGTGTAAGGTGAAATCTCAGGGTTGTTTTGATTTGTATTTCCCTAATGGCTAATGAGGTTGAGCATTTCTTTAAATGCTTCTCTGCCATTCGGTATTCCTCTACAGAGAATTCTCTGTTTAGCTCTGTTCCTCACTTTTTAAGTGGATTAGTTGGTTTGCTGCTTTTCAGCTTCTTTAGTTCTTTATATATACTGGATATTAGCCCTTTGTCAGACAAAGGGTTGGTGAAGATTCTTTCCCAATCTGTAGGCAGTCGCTTTGTTTTGATGACAGTATCCTTTGCTTTACAGAAGCTTTTCAGTTTCATGAGATCCCATTTATAGATTGTTTCTATCAGAGCCTGTGCTGTTGGTGTTCTGTTCAGGAAGTTGTCTCCTGTACCAATGAGTTCTAGGGTATTCCCCACTTTTTTTTTCTAGCCGATTTAATGTGTCTGGTTTTATGTTGAGGTCTTTGATCCACTTGGACTTCAGTTTTGTGCAGGGTGATAAGTATGGATCTATTTGCATTTTTCTACATGTAGACATCCAGTTAGACCAGCACCATTTGTTGAAGATGCTATCTTTTTTTCATTGTATGGTTTTGGCATCTTTGTCAAAAATCAGGTATCCATAAGTGTTTGGGTTTATTTCTGGGTCTTCTGTTCGGTTCCATTAATCCATCATTCTGTTTCTATGCCAGTACCATGCAGCTTTTATAACTGTTGCTCTATAGTATAGCTTGAGATCAGGGATGGAGATACCTCCAGAAGATCTTTTATTGTAGAGGATTGTTTTAGCAATTCTGGGTTTCTTGTAATTCCATATGAAGTTGAGAATTTTTCTTTCCAGGTCTGTAAAGAATTGTGTTGGCAATTTGATGGGGATTGCATTAAATCTGTAGATTGCTTTTGGTAAAATGGCCATTTTTACTATGTTAATCCTGCAAAGCCATGAGCATGGGAGATCTTTCTATCTTCTCATATTTTCTTCTAATTCTTTCTTCAGAGACTTGAAATTTTTTTCATACAAGTCTTGCTTGGTTAGGGTTACACCAAGGTACTTTATGTCATTTGTGGCTATTGTGAAGGGTGTTGTTTTCCTAATTTCTTTCTCAGCCCTTTTGTCTTTTGTATACAGGAGTGCTACTGATTTTTTTGAGTTGATTTTGTATCCAGCCACTTTGTGGAAGGTGTTTATCAGCTGTAGGAGTTCCCTGGTAGAGTTTTTGGGGTCACTCATGTATACTATCATAACATCTGCAATAGTGATAATTTGACTTCTTCCTTTCCAATCTGTATCCCCTTGATCTCCTTCAACTGTCTTATTGCTCTAGCAAGGACTTCCAGCACTATGTTGAAGAGATATGGAGAGAGTGGGCAGCCTTGTCTTGTCCCTGATTTCACTGGGATTGCTTTAAGTTTCTCTCCATTTAGTTTGATGTTGGCTATAGGCTTGCTGTATATCACCTTTACTATGTTGGGATAGGTGCCTTGTATCCCTGATCTCTCCAATACTTTAAACATGAATGGATGTTGGATTTTGTCAAATGCTTTTTCAGCATCTAGGGAGATTATCATGTTTTTTTCTTTCAGTTTGTTAATATGGTGGATCACGTTGATGGATTTCCGTATATTGAACCACCCCTGCATACCTGGGATGAAGCCTACTTGGTCATAGTGGATAATGTCTTTGATGTGTTCTTGGATTTGGTTTGCAAGTATTTTGTTAAGTATTTTTGCATCAGTGTTCATAAGGGAGATTGGCCTGAAATTCTCTTTCTTTGTTGAGTCTTTGTGAGGTTTAGGTACCAAGGTGACTGTGGCTTCATAGAATGAGTTTGGTAATGTTCCTTCTGTTTCTATTTTGTGGAATAGTTTGAAGAGAACTGGTGTTAGCTCTTCTTTGAAGGTCTGGTAGAATTCTGCGCTGAAGCCATCTGGTCCTGGGCTTTTTTTGGATGGGAGACTTTTGATGACCGCTTCTATTTCTTTGGGGGATATAGGACTATTTAATTGATTTACCTAGTCCTGATTCAGCTTTGGTAAGTCAAATCGATCAAGAAAATTTTCCATTTCATTTAGATTTTCAAATTTTGTGGCATATAGACTTTTGAAGTAAGTCCTAATGATTGTTTGGATTTCCTCAGTGTCTGTAGTTATATCCCCCTTTTCATTTCTGATTTTGTTGATGTGGGTGGTGTCTCTCTGCCTTTTAGTTAGCCTGGCTAAGGGTTTGTCGATCTTGTTGATTTTCTCAAAGAATCAGCTCTTGGTTTCATTGATTCTTTGAATTGTTTTATTTGTTTCCAATTGATTGATTTCAGCCCTGAGTTTGATTATTTCCAGCCGTCTACTCCTTCTTGGTGTGTCTGCCTCTTCTTTTTCTAGGGTTTTTAAGTGAGCCAGTAAGTTGCTTGAATGAGCTGTCTCGAATTTCTTCTTGAAGGCACTTAGTGCTATGAACTTCCCTCTTAGCACTGTTTTCATTGTGTCCCACAAGTTTGGGTAGGTTGTGTCTTCATTTTCATTGATTTCTAGAAAGACTTTAATTTCTTTCTTTATTTCTTCCCTGACCCAGCTGTCATTTAGTAACAAATTGTTCAGTTTCCATGTGTGTGTAGGCTTTTTGCTATTTCTGTTATTGTTGAGGTCCAGCGTTATTCCATGGTGATCAGACAAGATACAAGGGATTATTTCAATCTTCTTGTATCTGTTGAGGCTTGCTTTGTGACCAACTATATGGTCTATTTTGGAGAAGGTTCCATGAGGTGCTGAGAAGAAGGTAAATTCTTTTGTGTTTGGGTGTAAACTTCTGTCAATGTCTGTTAGGTCCATTTGATTCATGACCTCTGTCAGAGACATTGTTTCTTTGTTTAATTTCTGTTTTGTTGACCTGTCCTTTGTTGAGAGTGGGGTGTTGAAGTCTCCCACTATTAATGTGTGGGGATCTATATGTGGTTTAAATTTTATCAATGTTTCTTTAACAAATGTGGGTGCTCTTGTATTTGGGGCATAGATGTTCAGGATTGTGATGTCTTCCTGGTGGAATTTTCCTTTGATGAGTATGAAGTGTCCTTCCCCATCTCTTTTTATTAATTTTGGTTGAAAGTCTATTTTATCAGATATTAGAATGGCTACTCCTGCTTGCTTCTTGGGTCCATTTGCTTGGAAAGTCGTCTTCCAACCCTTTACCCTCAGGTAATGTCGATCTTTGTGCCTTAGGTGTGTTTCTTGCATGCAACAGATTGCTGGGTTTTGTTTACATATCCATTCTGTTAATCTGTGTCTTTTTATTGGAGAGTTGAGTCCATTGATGTTGAGAGAGATTAATGACCAGTGGCTGTTAGATCCCTTGATTTTGATGTTGGCTGTGGTCATCAGGTTGTGTGCTTGGTTGCTTTTTGTTTTACTGTAGTAAAGTTAATTATTTCCTGTGTTTTCTTGAAAGAAGCTAATTTTGGGGGGTTGTATTTTCCCTTCCAGTGTCTTCTGTAATGCTGGATTTGTGTGTAGGTATTGTTGAAATTTGTTTTTGTCATTGAATATCTTGTTTTCTCAGTCTATGAGGACTGATGGCTTTGCAGGGTATAGTAGCCTGGGCTGACATCTGTGTTCTCTTAGGGTCTTCATGATATCCGTCCAGGCCCTTCTGGCTTTCATAGTCTTTGTTGAAAAGTCAGGTGTGATTCTAATGGGTTTGCCATTATATGTTACTTGGCCTTTTTCCCTTGCAGCTTTTAGTATTTTTTCTTTGTTTTGTATACTTACTGTTTTGATTATTATGTGGTGGGAGGATTTTCTTTTCTGGTCAAATTTGTTGGGTGTTCTGTAGGCCTCATGTATTCTTATTGGACTCTCCTTTAACTTGGGGAAATTTTCTTCAATGATTTTGTTGAAAATATTTTCTGGGCCTTGGAGAAGGGAGTCTTCTTTTTTTCTCTATACCTATTATTCTTAGGTTTTGTGTTTTCATATTGTCTTGGATGTCTTGGATGGTCTGTGTCAGGAATTTTTTGGATTTAACATTTTCTTTGACAGATACATCAATTTCTTCCATTGTATCTTCTACACCTGAGATTCTTTCTTCCATCTCTTGTAGTCTGTTGGTTATGCTTACCTCTGTAGTTCCTGTTTTCTTCCCTAGATTCTTCGTCTCCATTATTTCCTCCATTTGTGTTTTCTTTAATTTTTCCAATTCTATCTTCAGGTCTTGAGTTGTTTTGTTTACTTCCTTCACCTGTCTGATTGTACTTTCCTGTTTTTCTTTTAGTTCCTTCAACTCTGTTTCTTTTATTTCATTCAGTGCTTTAAGCATTTCCTTTCTAAAGGTCATAAACTGTTTGGCTGCAGCTTCCTCTATTTCCTTACAGATAGCAATATTCTGTTTGAGTTTATCTTCCTCTATGTCTTTACGTATCTTATTTGTTTCCTCTGTTATCATCTTCATGAGCATAGTTATTAGGTCATCTTCTTGGATTTCAGTTATGCTGGGGTGTCCAGGGCTACTTGCCCCTGGATAACTGGGTTCTGGAGATGCCATATTGCTCTGTCTTTTGTTGCTTGAGCTTTTACACTGGCCTCTACCTATTGTGCTATCTTAGGTGTTTGGGGTTATTTTCTGGTGGTTCCTGGGGATCGTGTGGTAGAGAGAATCCCCTTTGCAGAAAGCTGTTTTTTTCCTGAAGGATGTCTTCTCAGCTTTTTGGTATAGTCCCTGGATGGCTGGCATTTTTTCAGGAGTTGCTGCTGCTCACCTCAGGGATAGAGACCTGAGTGGTAACTGTGGTCTTTGTTAGTCGAGAGGGTTCTCCTCTCACCCAGGAAAAGTCCTGAAGACTGCTGCCCTGTTTCTGGGTTTCTTGCTGTAAATTTAATGATCAGCTGCTATGACCCAGTTGGACATCTGGCGTGCAGCAACTGTTTGTGCCTGTGTCTGGAGCATAGCTGAGTGATGGCGGCTCAGCCCCGCCTGTTTGTGAGATTTTTTCCAGGGAAAGATTGGGTGATTTAAGTCAGTACAGTTTCCTTCCTTCCCTGTGGATTTTCTGGAGACAGGGACTCCCAGTCCATTTTTTGCCCTGGGGCGCACTGCTCAGTCTCCGCCAGCTGGCTGGCCGCAGAAACTGCCTGTGTCTGCCTTTCCGGCCTTTGGGAGCCTGGGCATCTGCCTAAACTGGGTAATTTTCCTGAGACCTTTTCGGGGTTGGGGTGTTGGCTAAGTGCTCTGAGATCAGACCAGCCGTTTCCCTCCCTGTGTGTTTGCACCGGACAGTGAAACTCATTCGCTGGTGCCCTGGTGCCCACAGTTCTATCTGAGGCGGCGAATCAGGCGCGCAGGTAGGGCTCTGTGCCGGAGCCTGGGTCCCCTGTTGTGGCTCCAGGCTGGCTCCTGGGGTGGCTGTGGAACCTGAGTCTTTTCCAGGGGATGTCTGGATGACCTAAGGTCGGTCCCAATCGTTTCCTGTACCCTGGGGTTATCTCTCAACTGAAAATTCCAGTCTCTGATAGTGTGGTGCGCACGGTTCAGTCTGGGACCATGACCAGAGACAGTGGCATGTAGTTCTGGGCTGGGGCTTGAGGCCAAACGTCTGGCAGAACTGGGATCTCTTCCGTGGTTTAGCCGGGTGAGTTAAAAGCTGATTGAATCCCCCACCGTGGGGTATCCTCTCACCTGGGAAACACAATCACTGTGTTTTATGGCCGCGATTTCTGATTGCTGGTCACTGTGCCAATCCTGCTGTGCTGCTGGTCAGAATGAGAGTCCTCCTGGCACCACCATCTTGCCCCCTTGTTTTGTATTTTCTATAACAAATCTCCCATGATGCCCTTAAGATTGGGACTCCCTGTAACACAGCTGGAACTTGGGTTTCTCCTTCTACCACTCAAAAGTGCCATGATCAAATGTCCATGCTTGTCACTGAACAAAGTCTGCAGCATCTTCTTTCAGAGAGGCTGCATGCTCCCCGTGGTTCTGGTTTCCAGAACGAACATCACATCCTTGCACAACCTTGGGGACTGGGACCTGACGTGGGCGTTTTGTTCTTCTGTGACAGAGTGTCAAGACTTTCACTAACGTATAAGCTCTGTTCTGAATTATTATTTTCACTTAGTATTATTATTCGTGTGTGTGTTCACAGACAGGTGCTTATAATGTCTTTGTACATTATGCTGGTTGCCTAAGGTGGTGGTTATAGGATCTCCTTCAAGATCCATGATCTCACCAGCACTGGGTATTTGGCTAGTTTTCCAGTACCAAGCATGATTTTCCTCTGGTTGAAGTAGGTCTTAAATCCAGCTGGAGAGCTGTTGGTTACCAAGGTAACCAACCACTACTGCACCCTTAGTGTTATTGTGCTGTGTTGTTGTTGTTATGGTCCATAGACCTCACAGCTGGTTAGGACTGAGATTTGTTTACCACCTTAGGAAGCTTGCAGAACACCTTTGGGCCCTGTGCTAGCTAATCCTCAGGAGTCGGTTCTAGCCCAGGGACCTCTGGGTTCTGCGTCTGAAGTGCATGGTATCTCCAGCAGTAAGGACTTGCCTTCTTCTGGGAGGCAACCAAAGGCAATAGCAATAATCTGTGAGGTTTGGGGAGTTTCTCAGACAACTCTGATCAACAAATAAAAAAAAGGCTTTTCCTGCCTGGCATTAGGGTTTTGGTTAGGTTGTCTTTGACTCTTGAAGGGAACATTGTCAGCCTAGATGAGAAAATTTTATTTAAAAAATGTATATATATGGGGACTTACATATATTATAGAGTAATACATGTATTATAGAGTATTACATGTATTACAGAGTTTATTTTTTTAGGTAGATAGTTAACAGTATGATTTCTTATGACTTTTTCAGACATCCTTACTGTTATTTTACACTCCTCTCTCCTGTAGTTATCTCCCTCTTCCTAATTAGGCATCCCTTTCCCCATTTCCCCATCAGATCACTTTATACCCTGCCATTGCCCTCTCTATTGCTCCCTCCCCAGACAATGGTCCCATTTTACCTTCCTGGTTTCTGTGGTCACTCCAGGATGTGTACTCACATCTGAAGATTTGGATCTAGGAGACTGTGAAAAGAAGGAAGTTGTGATATTTGTCTTACTGGCTCTGGGTTTACCTCACTTGATATGATATTTTTTTTAGTTCTATCCATTTATCAGCAAAGTTTATGATTGAATATTTTTCTTAAGTATATATTTACCCATTTCCATCAGTTTGAGGACATTTAAGTTGTTTGCATTTCCTAGCTATTATGAACAGAGCAGAAATGAACATGGCTGAGCAAGTATCTGTGGAGGAGGATGTCAAATCTTTTGGGGCATATGCCAAGGAATGTCATACCTGGATCCTATGCTTTATTTTTAGCTTATTGAGAATGCTCTACACTGATTTCCACAATGGTTGTACCAGTTTGGTATCCCGTCAAGATTGAATGAGAGTTCTTTCTTTCTCCACATCATTGCTAGTATTTGTTGGTGATTGTTTCATTGATCTTTGCCATTCTAACTGGGGTAAGAGCAAATCACAAAGTTGGTTTGATTTGCATTTCCCTAATTGCAGCAACGATGAACTTTTTTTTTTTTTTTGAGTTATAAGACATTTTTTTTTCATCATTTGAGGATCAAATCCTAGCTCCATTTTTTGAATGGGTCATCTGTTTTATTGATTCTTTGTCTTTTGAGCTCTTCATACATTCCTGATCTAATTCTCTGTCAGATGTGTAGTTAGCAAAGATTTTAATCCCTTCTTCAAACTTTCTTTTCACCCTGTCTATCGTGTCTTTAGCTGTGCAGAAGCTTTTTTGCTTTATCAAGTCCACTTGCTATTTGTTCTTAATTCTTGAACAAATAGAGTTCTATTCAGACGGCTCTTTTCCACACCTATTTAATTAGGACACTGCCTGTATTTTCTTCTAGCAGTTTCAGTGTTTCAGGTTTCAGGTTTAGGCATTCCAATTAGGTCCATTGGAATTAGTTTTGTGCAAATGATAGATACAGGTCCAGTTCCAACCTTCTGCATGTGAATGGACACTCAATTCTCCCACACCATTTGTTGATGATGTTTTCTTTTCTGCAGCATATGTTTTTGGAATCTTTTAAATACATTAAGCAGCTGTATCCATATTTGGGTTTTCAAGTTTCTTCTATTGGTCTTCTGTCTCTTTGCACTAGTGCCATCTTGTTTTTATTACAATGGCTAAACATGTCTGATTCATAGTTTCTAACATTGTGGTTAAACACCATAACAAACAAGCAAGCAAACAACAACAAAACCTGATGGCGACAACAACAAACCCCAACAACTCGGGGAGTAAAAGATTTTTCTGGTTTACACTTCCGTATCATAGTCTCTCATCAGAGGGAGTCAGGTAGGATCTCAAGGGATGGACCTGGAGGCTAGACTTGAAGTAGAGGCTACAGAGCAATGCTGCTTACTGGCTGGCCCCCATGCCTTGCTCAGACTGCTTTCTCATACCACCCAGGACCCAGGGGTGGTACCATCCATAGCGAGTTGGGCCCACTCACATCAATCATCAATCAGGAAAGGGCACTACAGACTTACTTACCTACAGGCAGATTTTATGGAAGCGTTTTCTCAACTGAGAAATTGTCCTTCCCAAATTATTCTTCCTTGTGTTGAGTTGACATAAAGTTGTTCAACACACGTATGTTCCTACACTTTATAGAGAATGTAGAATTAGAGCAGGACGTAGGAGTCAGGTCTGGTTACCTGCAGCCCAGGCCTCTGGCCTCACAAGACATTATTTCTCTATTGAGCTGGCCAGGGGTAGAGGGCAGTGGATCATTCTTCTACTGACTTTGAAAAAAGACATTTCTGCCAAGGAATGTTTTTAAGCTCTGGGAATAATGTTGAAAAAGCTCTACTACACAGCTTCTCCCAAAAACTTATTAGAAAAGAAAAGAAAAGAAAAGAAGAAGAGGAAGAGGAAGAGGAAGAAGAAGAAGAAGAAGAAGAAGAAGAAGAAGAAGAAGAAGAAGAAGAAGAAATCCAAAACACCCCTTTGAAAAAGGGAGTTAACATACTATAGGAAATTTCCAGATGGAGCTCTGTGGGTTGGAGGCTTAAATCAGGGGCAGAGTGCTTGCCTCCCATGCTGGAGGTCCTGAGTGCAATTCCTACTATTGTAAAACCAAAACCAAATCAAAATACACTCAACCCAAGAAGCATGTTTTTGATGATGAGAAGATACCAAATTCCTCAATAGGGAAGGACACTGAAGAATCTAGTGCCAGCCAAGTAATAAGAATAGTTAGTGGCCAACAAGAAGGTAGGGAATGATGCCCTCTATTCTTTTGCTAGAGCATGTCCACAATTCTGTAATTCAAAAATTTGGATATGAGATAATTTTGGATTTAGGAGAAGACATAGAATGAGTTGTTTACCCCTGAAAGTATCTGGAGACCACATCTATGTGTCAGCAATGAAACATGGATTTCCAATAATTGTGATGAGTCAAAGACTAAGGATAATGGTCAGTCCCGTTCAGTTCTTCCTACTTATAACTTAGTTTCATGCATCTTTTGATTCTTGTGGCTCTGAGAATTTCAGATAAAAGAATGAGGGGAAGCATAATTTAAAAAACATTTTTTTGAAACTGTATAGATCCGACTGGCCTTGAACAAGACAGCCAAAACCAAATTTATGTGATGCTTTAATCTGGACACCTTTCTTCGAGTTGAAAATTGCTATTTTAAAACCACATCCATAGCAAAGCCCCCAATACTGTGTTTAATTCTAGTGTTTTCTCCTTCTCACCTTACAACATTGGTTCTCAAAGTGTGGAAGGTGTGAGTGAAGCTACTCAGAAGAAAACAGTGAAACTGCAAGGAAAGCGCAGTGCTGGGAGAGTATTCACAGCCCCTTTCCTCCCACAGGTCAGAAGCCCAAGGATATTGAGTCTGCAGAGATCAATGGCTTTCCCACCGGACCCATGTGGGACCTACGCAGGCTAGAGGCATCTGAGCGCTTTTCCACTCAGTGCAGTCGGGCTAGCAGCTCGCTGCACCAGAGTGCTCTTCATCTCTCAGTCTAATCTCCATTTCCGTACGCATGCTTTATGATGCTTTTGCTTTTGTTTGCATATTGCTCAGTTACAGTTTAGGGCTGTTTTTCTTTTTCTTTCTTTCTTTCTTTCTTTCTTTCTTTCTTTCTTTCTTTCTTTCTTTCTTTCTTTCTTTCTAAGTTTATTTTTTATTTTATGTGCATTGGTGTTTTGCCTGCATGTGTCCATGTGAGGTAGTCAGTTCCCCTGGGACTGGAGTTACAGGCAGTGGTGTACTGCGATGTGGGTGCGGGGAATCAAACCTGGGTCCTCTGGATGAGCAGCCAGTGCTCTTAACCCCTGAGCACCCCTACCCTCGTCGTTTCTTTCCCTATCCTTCAGCCACATCTTATTTACCTCCCTTTTATGCATACATCTTCTTTCGCTTATCCTCATCCCTGCCTTTACTTATTTATTTTTACTATGTAATTAAAGCCTTCCACAGCTTTAGCAACTTCTAAAATTTGTGGACCATAACAGTCTCCTGATAGTCTCCTCCTGACAACCATCAGAATCCTGTTATGTTCCTGGCGCTTTTCAGATGCAAAGCTGTGAGTAACCACAGCAGCAGCTGGGTGGCAGCCTTCTTCCCCAGGAGGTCTAGCCCTGCATGGAAGCGGGTTCCGTTTCCTGTTTCTGCTTCCTGCCTTGTCCCTTCCTCCTAAACTCAAATACTGAGATTTGGCTTATTCGTACACCTTAGTTCATTCATGGTACTGGTTTTTGTCAGACTCTTTCGTTTCATTATAAATAGTTAATTTAAAATATTTCTACCTTTTCTCCCAACTCTGCTCATATTTCCCCCTTTTAACATCACCCACTGTGAAGGTTGTGTTGCGTGTCACTGAGTCTGTGTCTGGCCCCATGAACTCTCCTAACTGAAAGATGTAATGTATAAAAACCATGAACACAAAATATTCTATCATTTTAGAAACACCGTTATTGAAGATGACTTGGTTGTGTTTCTGTTGTTGTTACTCTTGGTTGTTATTCTTTTTCAAAAATAATGTCTTGGAAATTTGTCTTTTATTGACATTGATGAGGGAGATTTTAATTAACCTATAAGAGCATGAGAGTTAGCAGTGACTGATACAGCTGCCATTTGGAATAAAAGAGTGAGAAAGCACTGGCCACTCTCGCATACTGAGAAACCTTGGCTTTGTCTTAACCCTGACTGACCACATGGGGGTGCTCTAAGCCTTTTCTGTATAGAGTAGTCAGTCACCTCGCCTCGCGCTCTAGGCCTCTATGCTTCGTTTTGGCCAATGGCTCTGTTTTGACAGCATCACCAAAACTGGTTGTCTGAGGTAGACTTTGTTCACTAAAATTTCTGTCAATTTAGAGTAAGGGAATATTGCAAGATTAGCTTGTGGAAACTGTAACTGGTTATCTTTAGAGCTAAAGAAAGAATTAAACTTGAAAAACAACAACAACAACAACAACAACAAAAAACCAAAACCAACCCATGAATGTGATATGTTCTACTTTACAATTCTTTAGTAGTTTAATCTTTTACTCTAGGTTCCCCTCCTGCCCAGGATCTAAGGAGCTGCTGTATAGTTTGTTTTTCTTTTAAACATTCATTTCTCTGTACTTTATGTGTACAAGCGTTTTTGTCTGCATGTATGTACATGTATTTCATTGCTGCCTGATGCCCATGGAGGTCAGAAAAGGATGTCAGATGCCCGGTAACTGCAGTTATGAGCCACTACACGGGTGCTGGAAATGGAACCTAGGTCCTCTGGAAGAATAGCTTGTGCTCTCAACCACTGAGCCATCTCTCCAGCTTGAGCCTTCAGGGACCTTTGAGCACTTTAAAATTTTTAACTGATGAGAAAGCCAAATGTGTACAGACTAAATCCTACAGTGAATCTGCTTATTTGTGTGCACCATCAACATGGCTCACATACGTGATAGCTTCAACCTGTTGGTCTTATTGTCGTGTTCTGGAGGGTAAGTAACTGTATTGTCAATACCTTGTGATGTTGGGACCCTACATGTTGGGATGATGTAAGGTTCTGTGGGACCCTATTGACCAACAACTCAGGAATGGTTAACCTATTTCTGCTACAGGTTGTTTTGTTTGGTCCTGTGTGAGGCATAGTTGGTGTATTGTTATCTCATTATGGGGTAGCTTCATTTACTTATTAATATATATTAAATATATATATATGGAATCTTCTACAGTAGCAGGTCTGTACGTGGGTTTTTCCAAAGGCCTTTATTATTGGTTATCTCTGCCCACACTCCCTCCTTTACCCTTCCCTCCCATTCCACCACATCATTTAGTCCTTCCTGATCATTTCCACCTAGATAACACTGCAGTCTCTCTCCCTTTACGTGAAAGACTGTCTCTGTCAACCGTGATTTCTTGCTATGTACCTAACTTCTGAGTATTCCATATACCCAGCAAACACACTGAAAACTTAAAAGCAAACACAAATGAGAGAAAGCCTGTTGTTTCTGAGTCCTAGTTAACCCAATCAGGATCATTATTTTCAATTCCATCCATTTATTCATTTTCTTTCTTTCTTTCTTTCTTTCTTTCTTTCTTTCCTTCCTTCCTTCTTCCTTCCTTCTTTCCTTCCTTCCTTCCTTCCCTCCGTCCCTCCCTCCCTCCTTCCTTCCCTCCCTCCTTCCTTCCTTCCTTTTCCTTCCTTCCTTCCCTCCCTCCTTCCTTCCTTCCTTCCTTCCTTCCTTCCTTCCTTCCTTCCTTTTCCTTCCTTCCCTCCCTCCCTTCCTTCCTTCCTTCCTTTTCCTTCCTTCCCTCCCTCCCTTCCTTCCTTCCTTCCTTCCTTCCTTCCTTCCTTCCTTCCTTCCTTTCTACCTTCCCTCCCTCCTTCCTTCCTTCCTTCCTTCCTTCCTTCCTTCCTTCCTTCCTTCCTTTTCCTTCCCTTCCTTCCTTCCTTCCTTCCTTCCTTCCTTCCTTCCTTCCTTCCTTCCTTTTCCTTCCTTCCTTCCTTCTTTCCCTCCTTCCCTCCTTCCCTCCTTCCCTCCTTCCCTCCCTCCCTCCCTCCCTCCTTCCTTCCTCCCTCCTACTTTTTCGAGACAGTGTTTCTATGTGTAGTCTTAGCAGTCTTGGACTTGCTTTGTGGACCAGGCTGGCCTCAAACTGACAGATATCCACCTGCCTCTACTTTCTGAGTTCCAGGGTTAAAGGTATGTGCCACCGTGCCTGGCTATAATTTCATTTTCTTGACAGTCAAATGATACTGCATTGTATAAATGTTCCTCATTTTTGCTTTTAATTCATCAGTTGATTGAAATCTAGGCTGCTATTATTTCCTAGCTATTGTGAATAGAGCAGCGATGAATATGAAAGAACAAGTATCTGTCTAGTAAAATATATAGGCCTTTGGGCATATACCCCAGAGTGGTATAGCTGGATGTGTGGTAGATCTATTTTCAGCTTTCTAAGGAACTTCCACACTGATTTTGATAGTCTCTGTCCCAGTTTTCATTCTATATTAGTTGCTTTTTTATTACTGTGGCAAAATGCCATGCCTAAGGCAACTTATTAAATGAAGCATTTAGTTGGCCTTATGATTTCAGAGGGTTAGAATGTGTGACGGCACAGTGGCGGGAGCCGCTGATGTCTCACATCTTAGGAGGCAGAGGACAACACACTGGACATGGTATCAGCCTGTTGAAACCTCAGACTCTTGGCCAGTGACACACCTTCTCCACTGAAGCCACACCCCAGGCTGTGCCAGCACCTGGGGACTGAGTATTCAAACACGAGCACATACATGGAGGCCATCTGCATTTAAGCCACTACACACCACTATCCCCCATCCAGCACTTGATGTCATTTTTATTTTTTATCTTTTATTTTTGGCCATTTTGATTGAGATGAGATGAGCTCCAAAAGTAGCTTTGATTTGTATTAGCAAAGGGTCTTGAACATTTTAAAAGCATTTCTTAGCCATTGTGTTTCATATTTGGAGAACTCTCGATTTAATCCCACACCCCACCTTTCAATTTGTATCTTTGTTTTCTTGATGTACAGTTTTTTTTTAGTCTTTGTATGTTCTATATGCTAACTCTGTCAGTTGTAAATATTTTTCCATTACAGTTGCTGCCTATTCACTCAAAAGATATGTTCTTTGTTGTATTGAAGCTTTTTTAATTTTACATGGCTCATGCTATTTCCTGTTCAGAAAGCCCTTTGTGGCTCATAATTCAAGTGTATTCCGTAATTTATCCTCTATCAGATACAGCATGTATTGCGGTTCTTGATCCATTTAGAATTGTTTTGTTCAGGATGATGGCTATGGATCCAGGTTCATTCTTCTACACATACATGTCCAGTTATAGCAGCAGCATTTGTCTAAAATTCTGTGTTTTCCCAAATAGGTATTGACCTATTTGTAAGACAATCATGTGTGGGTAGGTATGGGCTTAACTCCTCAGTTCTGGGTTAGGGTTAGGGTTAAGCAGTTCATCTAGAAAAAGCTAAACACAGAAACTCTGCAGTTAAATGACACGTAAACTTAAGAAATAGCTACAGGACATCACACCTAAACACTAAAGAATGTACATTCTTGGAAGAAGTGCATGAAACAGACTTCAAAAGAGACCACAATTTGGACACAAAACAAGCCTTAAAAACACACAAAACTTGACATTACATCCTACGTTCTGTCCACTGTGTATTTAAAGCTGGATATCAACAATCACTACGAAAATGACAAAAGCTCACAAACATACCACTGAATCAAAATTGGGGGAAAGGAAGAAATCAAGAAAAAAAGTTAAATTCCTAGAATTGAATGATAAAAAACAGTACAGCAAAATCTATGGCTCACGTGAAGGCAGTCATAAGAGAGAACTTTATAGCCCCAAACGTCCACATAAAAAAACGCAAGCAATGTCAGTGTAATCATTTAACGATGCAGCAGACGGCCTGAAAAAAACAGGCAATCGATGACAAGAGTAGGCACGAGTAGATGCTTAAAGTTAATTACTATTCAAATGAATAAACAAAATAAAAAGTAGTACAAAGAATCAATGAGACCACAATAGCCGGTACTTTCAAAAGATTAACATGATTGACAACCTTTCGCCAAATTAATCAAGAGATCAGTTAAATTGATAAAACTTGAGATGAAAAAAAGGAGACATTGTAACAGATACCAGAAATTTTAAAAAATGCACTGTTCATTTTCCAGATGAAATTTTATACAGCCACGTCTCTAAAAATAAATACATTTTACAATGACTTAAAAAAAAAAAAACCGTGTTGTACTTTGCTTTCCCTCCCCCACGAGAAAAACTGTGGCACAGTCTTCAAAACCACCCAGTTGCTGCTGGTATTGCCTTATGCTTTTCGTTGAATGCCCTGTAGGGATAATTTAGTCATTTGGGTCAGCAGCCCGCATAGCAAAGTCGCTATGAAGCCCTGCACTTTGAGGGCAGAGGCAGGGAGTAGAGTCTATCTGCACATTGTTTGTGTGTATACGTGTGTGGAGGCGTGCTGGGGGTATTTCTGCAGGATTCTGTATTACCACACCCACCCCTAGGCTCTAAATAGCCGTTGTGCAAAGTGAATCAGTAGAGAGTGTAATGAATCACATTATGAAAGGACCATAGAGTTTCTTTAAATGGCATCTTCCTAGAAACTTGTTTGCAGATCACTAAACATTTAATTGAGGGAGAATGTGAAATAATTTGTGTTTCAGTCCACTGGCCTTTAATTGACAGTCATTATATAAACAAAGCAGACTAAAAGTTACACTGAAATATGTCAGATTGAAAATTTACATTTGGTGTGGCAGAGAGCTAAAAGTATGAAGACAGGCAGTCTCCAGGCATTCATCCACAAACTTACAATTATATCCCTGGAGTACATACACCTGCTATGGTACCTATACAGTGCATTTCAGTATGCATAGCAGCCTCCTGCTTTGTTGATATTTTAATAATATTGGTTCTCATTTCAAACCTCTTGGGACTAAAATACCTTGGGGCCAATGCTGTTGGTTTCTGAATCATGTTTGAATAGCAAAGTCTAAAGACTCTTTCCAAAAAGGTTCATAAGAGAATACAATTTTCCTCTACCTTCTCTTGGGACAATTTAGGATTTTGTTTGTTTCCAGAGAACAACAGCCAGCATTTAGAATCACTCACTCTAATTAACTGAATGCTTTTGGCCTAACAGCTAACCAGACAACTTAAATGCTAACATCTCAAGAAGTTGTTGTGCTTACCATAAAGTGCTCAAAGTCTTCTCCAAGCCTTGTTTTCTTGTTATTACATCATCTTATGGTGTTAGATGCGTTTGCTCACAGAGCTAAAGAGCCTCAGTGAGCAGATGTTGAGCCAATTATTTGATTCTGGCACTTATCAGTCTTGCTGTTAGTGACATCTGTGATCAGGTTGATTTGTTGTGTGTGTGTGTGTGTGTGTGTGTGTGTGTGTGTGTGTAGGCTGTCCTTTGCATTGTAGCATGGTTAGTCACGTTCACCTCACAGATGCTTGTAGGATTGTTACCTCCACCAACAAGGCACCCTACTACACAGAATCCAGACCATTGTCAAACCCTAGGAGTCCTTTGGCAAGGATGGAAGGTAGATTAGAGGAGTCTCAATTAGACTTTGTAAGAACAAGCCCATGAATTCATCCCACATCTATCCCCCAAGTCTGAATCATCAGTGTTACTAGGAACAGCTAAGGCTGAAGAAACTGCCTTTGATAAAACTCACTAATACACCCACTAAAGTAAGTAACCAACTAATTAATTAATTAATTTAGAGAGAGAGAGAGAGCAGAAGGACATGAAGTTGGCTGAGTAGGGAGGTTTGGAAGGAACTGGGAGGAGTTGGAGGTGGGGAAAGAATGTGATCAAAATATATTGTATGAAAAAATTTCGAGTAAGAGTAAGTTTTTTTAAAAAAACCGATAAAATATAGTTTGGTAAAATCAAAAGTACTAGGCAAATATGCAAGCCCTAAGCTGGAGGACTTTCTTTAATTTTTGTTACGTTTATTTACTTGTCTATGTATCTCTGTGGGTCACGTTATGGGGCAGGAGGTTAGCTCTCTCCTGCCGTGTGAGACGACGGGTTTGAACTCAGACTTGGTAACAAGAAGCACCATCCTGTACTGGTGATTACTAACACCAATTCGGAACTATCGCTGAGTAGCCTGCTGCTCCAGAACACAGGACGAGCGAGATTATAGCGTTTACAGTCTGAATCCTCATCACTCTCATGGGCAGGGTGGACCACGGGAATCGCACAAGGACATCCCTGCCATGAAATAGGTACAGTCAATGAGAAAACAGTGATTTACCTTTCTTTCAAGTGTGCCTGTATGTGGTGGTTTGAATAGGCTCCCCTAGACACGTGCTCAATCTCTCTGCTCCATTTTCTGTAATTTCTCCTGAAAGAGTCCAATGGGACTGACCTCCACAACTCTGCATTTTGATTGACGGTTGTTTTCTGTAGGTGACCTGTCTATTGGTGAGGCAGGGTGGTGAAGTCACCCACTGTGAGGGTGTTATGGTCAGTCTGTGATCTGAGATCTTACAGTGTCTCTTTTAAAAAGTTGGGGTGTCCTTTATTTGGTGCATACATGTTTAGAATTGTGAAATTTTTTCCTTTATTGAGTATGAAGTGTCTTTTCCTAACATTATCTGTTTATATTTGGTTTGAAGTCTATTTTGTCAGATAGTAGACTAGGCATGCCTGCTTGTTTCTTTGTTTCATTTCTTTGGAACATTCTTTCCCATCCTTTCCTCCTTAGGTGGCATCTGTCCTTGATGGTAAGTTGTGTTTCTTGGAGGCAGCAAAAGATATAGTGTGCTTTCGAATCCAATCTTCTAGTCTGCCTTTTTATTGGGGAAAGAGATGGGTAATGTTGAGGCTTCTTGTTGAAGAGTGTTGTATTGTAGTCATGTTGTTTTCTTAGACCTCTTTTAATGAACTCTTCACAGGTTATTTCTTCTCTGATGCTGATTTTGTTGAAAATATTCTCTATGCCTTTGAGCTCTATTTTTCTTTTTCTTTTATACTTATTAGTAGGTTTGGTCTTTTTAAAAATAGTATTTCAGACTTTCTTTATTGGATATTTTGTTGCTTTTAAAAATTTATTTAACATTTCTTTGACTGAGATATCTATTTTTTTCTAATTTGCCTTTGAGACTTGACAATTCTCTCTTCTACTTGATCTAATCTGTTGGTGGGTTTCCCTGCATAGTTTTTTTTTATCCTGAAGATTTCATTTTATTTTATTTCAATTTTGCATTTCTTCTGAGCATCTATCTCTTTATTAGACTTGTTTTTCATATTTTGAATTGTCATTATTCCACTCAAATGATTTTTTGGTGTGTTTTCATGGCCTTTATTCAGGCATTTATTTATAGCCATCTTTGAATTTCTTGAAACTTTCATAATTGGTATTTTTGAAGTTCTTGTTTTGTAAATTATCTGAGCCTTGTTCCCAGGTCAGCATTTCTCAGGGAATATGAGGTGGGAGTGCTGGTTTGTAGAGGAGGTGTCTTGTTTAGGGTTTCTATCCTTGTGAGGAAACTCTATGACCACAGGTAACTCTTATAAAGAAAAGCATTGAACTGGGGCTTGGTTACACGTTAAAGGTTTAGTCCGTTATGGGCATGGTGGGAAACACGCTGACGTGCAGACAGACATAGGGACAGAGAGGTAGCTGAGAGTTATACTTCTGGATCCCCAGGAAGCAGGCAGAAAGGGAGACACTGGGCATGAGTGGCTGGCTTGCACTTCTGAAACCTCAAAGCCCACCTCCAGTGACACACTTCCTTCAAAAGAGCCACGCCCACTCCAACAAGGCCACACCTCCCAGTAGTGCCATTCTCTAGGAGCCTATGGGGGGGCAGTTTTATTCAAATGACCACAGGAGGCCTGGTGACTATGACTGTGTAAAATGTGTGATAAGTGAGTACGAGAGTGTGAGTAGTATGAATGAGTATGTTTGTGTGTGCATGTGTCACATGTATGAGATTATGTATGTATGGTATGTGTGTATATATATATGTGTGTGTATATATATATATATATATATATATATATATATATGACTATGTGTAGGTATGTAGCAGAACCATAGATATTATGTGTTCATAGATAGTATGTGTGTTGCTATGTGAATGAATATATATCAATGTATAACATGATATATTACATATATGGATCTGAGACTTATGTCTGTAGTCACCATTCTGATTATGTGTGCAGATATCTGTGGTATAGGTGCAGTTATATGATTGTGTATGTGGCATTATATATAATATGTGTATATATAATATATAATATATGTATATTACATATAACACACACATATATCCGTAAGGTATGCACGTATAATGTGTATATGTGCTTTGATTGTTGATGAAAAATCCATTCAAATTATAGAAGCCTTCTACACCCCCCCTCCACACTCCCCTGGACGTTGTTCCAGCTCTGAGTCATTATCACTATCATGGAAAGGGAATTCATTCTAAATAAACAATGTCTGTAAGGCTGACAAATTCCCAAGAAGAACCTCAGTCTGAGTCCCTATTCACTCTAAGAGATTTGAGAATATTTGTTGTAGTATTTTCTGAAAATGATTTGGTTATAAAATGCTTTGGTTAAAAGATGGAGGAGGTAGTTTGAGTTAACTGTGCGGATACTATAAGCTCTTTCTCCTGGACCTATTTTTGAGGATGTGCCTTATGCTGTACCATGAGTGTGTTCTTCTCCGGCCACAGGCTGCTTGCTCCTTTGTCCTTTGGCTTTTGAAACCATCTCCCACCATTCCGGGGACTGCTAACCAAGCACATACATGCCCTGGTGCCATCTCTTGGCCTGGTACCTGCATTCTAACGGACTTGTTTAACGCTAAGATTAGGACATGCTACAGCCAGCAGAGGGAGCATTCCATCTGACTTGGAACTGCCTTCAAATTCACTGTGTAGATTGATGTTCTCTCTCCTTTTAAAGTTTTAGACAGCCTGATCTGTGCATCTGATTACATATATGATTCCATGCCTATGACATCCCTGTAATTCTGCCTGTGAGCCCCTTCCATATCTTTGTATGCCTCTGATGGGGGAAAGTCCATACCTCTCCTCCTCATTGTTCTCAAGTGGACCTTGTAAACCCTGTTTCCCATTCCTGCCATCACCCTAAAATCATAGTATGAGATTGGACTTTCCATAAAGTTTCCTCTTTATTCCTTTATTTATAAAGTGAAATAACCAACAGTGTTGAAGAATAAACAAAGTCCCAGCAATATAAATCAAGTCAGTGCTAGAGCTAAACCCACCATCAGAGATTAACATCTAAATCTTGGGAAAAGCCATACAAGCTTCAAACAGGCCCACATCCAAGAGAGCAGAACCAGGAGGGGTGAGTCATTTGCACACGGTCAACATCTGAACTTTAGGACTGCTGCTCATTGCTGTCTAATATGTTTGGCTTATGCATGAGCCTTGTGTGTGTGAGTCTGAGGGATCTCATATTTTAAGTCCAGGGAAATAAACAATTGGTAATTTTCTGTGGCTTTGCATGAACCTCATATCTTTGCAGGAAACAGTGCCATTTTGATAGGAAGAGCAATAGCTTAGGCTTTCTATGTTTCTATTCCCTTTTGATAACTAAATGTTCTTTATTTCACCACTGCTACCTTGTATAGACTTAGCCACAAAACAAATGCTGTGTTTCCATAGTTTATAAGCACTATGAAGGTAAGTACAACTTGCCTGGCCTTTTTTATTTTTTATTACTTTATTTTTATGTGTGCACATACTTTAAATAGGATGTGTATATGTGTGCACAGGCAGGTGGGCATACATACTCACGCAATTTCAGTGAGGAGGCCAGAAATCGATATAGTGTTCTGCTCTATCAGCACTCACAGCCTTATTCCCCTGAGAAAGGGTCTCTTGATGAACCCGGAGCTTCCAGTTTTTGGCTGTGTTGGCTGAGCAGCAAGCTCCAGGGATCCTCGTGGTTTCGTCCTTTCTCTGAGTGTGGCGATGACAGGAGTCTGCAGTTGTGTCCAGCTCTTATATGGATGCGGGGTTCTGATTTTAGGCCCTCACGCTTGCTATCAAGTGACCTTACTTACTAAGCTACCTCCCCATCCCAGCCTGACTTTCTTACATGTTCATCTCTTTATAATCCCCTAGGCCCAGTGTTATGAAATCTCACATTCCACCCTGTGATGCCTTCAGGGCTATTCCTTTACTTATTTCAGTAAAACCATAAGCCTAACTCAAACAATATCTCCAGATCTCAGTCTTGCTTGCCTATAGGAAGTTTGTATTTCCTGGCCCTTTGTGATAGAGTAGAGCTAAGTGACTAGTTCTGGTCAATGACGTAGGAATGTTTGGTATTTCACTTCTAGGCCAGGGCATTAATACTAGTTCCACACCAGGGACAACTTGCTCCGGAGAGGAATTCCTGCTTTCATATGGACAGGGAGAGGTTTTAAATACCTGAGGCATGGACATCCTAAATGCTAAGCTCTGGGTTGCATTTAGAACTCAAATTTATTATTAGCTGTGATAGAGCTTGTTAGTTGGTATTTTAGAAAACTAGCTAGCAGGGCTGGAGAGACGGCTCAGAGGTTAAGAGCATTGGCCGCTCTTCCAAAGGTCCGGAGTTCATTTCCCAGCAACCACATGGTGGCTCACAACCATCTATAATGACATCTGGTGCCCTCTTCTGGCCTGCAGGCAGAACTCTGTCTACATAATAAATAAATAGATCTTTAAAGGAAAAGAAAAGGACATTAGCTAACTGTGCAGTGTAAGTTTAGACCAATTTCTAGAGCACTGATCGCCCTAGATGCTTATGAACTTGCAGATCCTCACCTCTGCCGCACTTTTTTCTGGTAACTGCCCTCAAAAGTTCAAATAGTTTATAACTATCCCGTTCAGGAGTTACCTTATAATTCAAATTCCTGAACAAGCATCCCCTTGGTTAGGTTTCATGTTATTTATGTGCACTGAAACAATGCTAAAAACTTGCTGTTCTTATTGAGAGGAGCTGATTGAGAAAGGGGGAAACCTTGGCCATGTTTCCAGGATTCAGCTTCTAGACAACGGTTTCCTGCTTTCCATGAGCTGCGAGGCTGTCTGGAGGTGGCGCGCTCGCCATTTTAGATGAGGGATCCTGAAAGACCCTAAATCGAGGCAGGGCTTGCCGTCATTATTCTAATGCGATATCGAACATTATTATTAAGTGCTGAAAACAACTGAGTGAAAAAAAAAAACCTTTCCACCACAGCCAGTCAGTTCTTCATATAAAAAAATGCAGGTTCTTTTTTTTTTCTTTAAATTAGGCTACAAAAAAATATTTCAAGCCAAAAAAAAAAAAAAAAAAAAAAAAAAATCAAGTGTATACCAAAAGAGACTGTGTGTGTTTTCAAACTGCAAGATGTCGGTGGCCTATATTTTTAGATCCTGAGCAAAGAACAGTCAAGTTTCCCTCCTTCATTGTGACTTTAAGAAGGACTAAAACACATGCCTCTTGAGAACACGTCGGTATTTTTGTGTTCAACAAATGATATATTAAAACAGCTCTAAGTATTTCAAATAGAATCATTCCAGAGCTAGGCTCAAATTCAAAATAGTAAATTTATGACAATTAAATTCTAAATACTTAGTAAGGAAGATAATTTTTCTTTATGAGGACAGATTATCTTTATTTTGATAGTTTCCAAATGTACATATTTCTTATTTCCAAAAGTTGGGTGAGCAAGGCCCTATGAATGAATATCTTGCTCATAAATGCTAATGGAATTCAATGTCTCAACGTCCTCTTTTCTTCTTATGTCACTATCTGTTGAAGCTAGAAATGTATAAAAATATTATCAAGAAGATTATGAACAAATTACATTCTCCCAATGCATACAAACATCAAGTCCACACTTGCATGCACATTACCACATGTAAATTTGGAATGCAAGTTCAAATCCAACTATTTAAAACTTATTTTTAAGATTGAAAGATATTAAATAAAAATAGTTTGAAGAACATATATTTAACTTTCCTGTGAATTACCCCTGGATTCTTTTTTCTTCTGTGTAAGATTCTTTCTACCCATCTTCTTGGTAAAGTAGGTTACTGTGACAATCACTGTGTAGCCATGAGAATATAAATGGCAGAACAGACCTGGCCAAAATATAACAGAATGCTTCCCTATTCTCTGCATTTAGTAGACATCTTATCACCCTTCTTTCACATTAGTTTTAGTAAAAGCTAAAAGGAGTGCCAAAGAACAGATTTGTGTAATACTTGATGAAACTGATGTTTTGTTGTGACCATTAAAACATTAACTCTGATTACCAGGAGCACTACATTCAGTGGGAAGCAGAATCTAGAGGGACATTTGGTGGTTGGGGGGAGGGTGTTCAGATGCACAGATGTGTTCTTATAATGATGGAAAATCAAATGAGCTCAAGTTGGACCAAACCAGATGCAGATCCTTCAAGCTCCCTCAAATGAGTTGTAAGAGAATTGATCTGCTCATCCAAAAGTTATACATCCAGTACTGATTTAATTAGACTAGCCCCGCCCACATAATACATCATCTTGAGGTTAATGCTTTCTACAAGATGAGTTCCAAAGGAGAGTTTTAATGGTATGCAAAGATGAGGACAATCTATCACAGCCCGAGAAATGTAGTATGTGAACTGGTACACATTTTGGAGGATTTTCAAACACTGCACTTATCATTTCACCCAAATGCATTGCAAACTGAAAGGAAATGATTCATGCTATCTACCAACTTTTAAAACAGAAAGATAACAGTCTGATAATGGAATCCATACTCCCCTCTTGGTATGCATGTACTGAGGTGCCAACTTCATTTTCAAAGTATTGCTCAGTAAGGTTTAGACTGGGTAAAAACATCTTGGCAACTGTCTTACAAACAGTCTTATGAACTGGTCACTGATTTTGTCATAGGCTATAGCTTTCTAAAAAGATCTCAGAAACCTCAGAAGACACCATTTCTCATCTGACTTGAACTGGAATAGCACTGACAAAACTTCATCTGTGGGCATGGACACACCTTCATAATTCTATTGGTTTTCTTATAGCCTTAGACTACTCGCCTTTGTTAACAGTCTCAAACTGCCTAGAAAGACTATCTAAGCCCTCCTCCCTGTGCACATGATAAATATGGTGAGGTTCTGGGTTGTTGTGTGCTGGTGCCTCCCTCTACAACAGGGCAAGTACAGCAGCCCAGTGGATTACAGCTTTTCTGTGTGTGTGGTGTCTGTGTTTCTGTCCCTTATTCATTCCCCTCTTCACTAAAGTCAAGTTTCCAGGATCAAGAGAGGCTGGACACACTGATGATATTCAGGTCACTTTACACATGTGGTCATGTCTTACCAGGCAGCTTGGTTGTTAGTATTTAGGCAGCCTGCTTCTGTAACCTATGATGTCATCATGTGTCACCCACCAGGTAGCCACACCTGGCAGGCACTGTTAAGGTTGCTCCTTAAAAGGATCAACCCTCCACTTTGTCACTCTCTTGCCTTCTTGCCCTCCTACTCTCTCACTTTCCTGCTTGCTCCCCTTTCTCTGTCAGGGGGCCCCTCCCTTCCCCCAGCATGTCTTGCTCTCTCCTTCTCTCTCTCTTCATCTCCATTTAATAAACCTCTTTCATATAAGATCTGTGAGTATCATTATTTCATTGGTCCTAACGCTGGTAAGGACAGTTATTGTAGTGTGCAGAATTCACAGCTGGGTAAGAGTGATGTTTGCTTTCTCCCTCCAGTAGCAGGCATAGCACCCTCCAGCATTAGGAAAGCCAGCCAATGAGATGAAGCTTCCAGGTCAGTAGCAGCGTGCTTTCTTCATGTCCTATGACTAAAATATGTAGTCTCTTTAGCAATAGGGTCTGAGGCAAAGATTGTTTTCTACTTCTACGGACTGTCTCCTCACTTAAATGGTGTTCTCTGCTGCACAGAAATGTTTTAGTTTCATGAAGTTCTATTTATTAGTTTAGTCCGAATGCCTGAACAATAGGTACAGTTCAGGAGGTCTTTCCATGCTAATGAGCTCCAGCATATTTCCTACTTCTCCCAGGCCTTCTGTCTAGAATCCCTTAATGTTGAGTTGAATTTTGTGCAGGGCAAAAAATGAGCATCTATATGCAGCAATTCAGTTTGATTAGCACCATTTTTTTGAAGAGTCTGTTTTTTTCTCCAATGTTTGTTTTTTTTTTTTTCTTTTTTGCATCTTAAAAAAAATGGATCAGTATGTTGCTTAAAAACAAAATCCCAATCATTTGATTTTACCAATAGAGACTCAGGAGCCAGATGTTAGGGTGAACGGCTACTAGCTTAGGAAGGCAGAGAAAGCATCCATCTGACCTTCCTTCAGCTCATGTACCAGTGGGGGGAGGGGGAGGGGAGAAAGCCTTTTTTTTATTCAGCTCACATTGCAGATGGAAAAAGCCAAAAAGCTAAATGCTAAAAACTAAAAGGCGAAACCCCAAAGCTTCTTCTTCTCCAAGCTGTCTTAAATACCCCCCTCTCAGTGCCCCTGCTTCCTGTGTAATCCCTGTCAGCTGGTTTCTGGACCTAGTGTGGCTTGATTTAGCTCCTGGGTTAAAGCTGCTGTGTACTTGGTCTGAGCCACATCTCCAGGCCCACACTATGTTCACAGCAAACAGAAAGTTCTCAGGTTAAAGGTGTGTTAGGGCTGAGCCACATCAAACAATAAACAGGTTTTCACAGTTCCCAGCCTCGGGGTTCACTATGGGATCAAATACCTTGCAATATTAGTATGTATGTTTTTAATTCAGTGCCATGCTGTTTTTATTATTATAACTCTACAATATAACTTGAAATTTAGAGTGGTGGCAATTCCAATTTTGTTTTTCTGGATTGTTTCAGATATTTTTGTTTCTTGTTTGTCTTTCCCTATGAAATTTAAGATTATTTTCTCTCTCTTTTTTTTTGTGTGTGTGTGAAATACATTGAAATTTTGATAGGGATTGCATTGAATATGTATATTGTTTTTAGTTGGACTGCCATTTTCACAATATTAATCCTATTAACCTGTGAGCAAGAGAGGTCCTTCCATCATCTGGCATCATCGTCAATCTCTTTGTCTCTGTCTCTCTCACTGTCTCTTTGTCTCTGTCTCTGTTTCTCTCTGTCAGGGCCATAAACCAGACTCCAGAGCCATATTGTGACATTGATCTACTCCTAAGGCAGGTTTACACACACACACACACACACACACACACACACACACACACACACACACATCGTAACCAGGTAACAACTAGGTAACAAAACTGCAACCAGGTATCAGAAACAAACCACAACTAGCTAACAGCCAGGTAACAAAAATGCAACCAGGTCTCCAGATGTAGGAAGCAACATTATATCATTTTGACTAGCTAGACAAAGCCTTTCTAACTGACCTTTCACTTGATTGGTTCTGCAGTTGGGGCATTACAGGTAACAAAGTACACAAAGTTTGATAAATGAGACCATGGAGACATAATCAAAATTGGACACTTAGAAGCAAAATGTCTTCTGATATGCTAAAGGCTACAGCAGGTGTTAACAGAGGAGCCATATTTATGCTAAGAAATAAAGTAGGTCTCAACAGAGGAGCTATAGAATTTAAGTAGGTTTCAACATAATTTTCGTGTTTAGATTGGTCTCAAGGTATTGCATTATTTTGAGGCTCTTGTGAATGGCATTTTTTTCTTGATTTTTTTTTTGTATCTTTGTTGTTTGTGTATGTGGAGGATAATAATTTTTGTGTGTTTGTACCTTGCTAGTTTTCTCAAAGTATTTCCCAACTGTGGGAAATTTCTAGTAGAGGCTTTGGGGTCTTTTATGCATAATTACATCATCTTCAAAGAAGGATACCTTGACTTCTTTCCCTCCTATTTGTATCACCTCGATCTTCCTGCCATTTTGCCCTAGCTAACAGTTCGGGTACTATATTGGATAGGTACAGAGGGATTAGACAGCCTTGCTGTGTTCCTGATTTTATTAAAAACTCTCAGTTTTTCTCAGCTTAGAAAGCTGTTGACTGAGATCTTACTGTACGTTGTCTTTATTATATTGAGAACTATCCCCTGTATTCTTGCCAGGACTTTTATCATGAAGGAATTTAGGATTTTGTCAAAGGCATTTTATTTATCTGAGAAAAAGATCATGTCTTTTCTTTTAATGTATGGCTTATGGAATATATTATGCCCATTGATTTACATATATTGATCCATATCTAAATTTCTGAGACGAATCTTGCTTGGTTATTATGAATAATCTTTTTGAAGTGTTTTTGAATTGGATTTACCAATTCAAAATGTTGAATTTTTAACATCTATGTTCACCAGAGAGATTGACCTATAATTTCTTTTTTTTCTTTATGTCTTGTCTGGTTCTGGCATTAGGGTAATACTGATTTTGTAAAAGGAAGTTGGAAATTTTCTATTTTGTGGGGACTGTGTTGGATAGTTTCATATCAACTTGACACAAGCTAAAGTTATCTGAGATGAAGGAACCTCAATTAAGAAAACGCCTTCATAAGATTGGGCTGTAGGAAAGCCTGTTGGGCATTTTCTTAACTAGTGATTGATTGGGAGGGTTCAGCCCATTATGGGTGATGCCGTTCCTAGGCTGATGCCCCACCATCCAACAAGGACATTTGTTTAACCATGTTCATAGCAGCTTTATTTTTAATAGCCAGAATCTAGAAACAACCTAGATGTCCCTCAATGGAGGAATGGATACAGAAATTGTGGTACATTTACACAATGAAATACTGTTCAGCAATTAAGAACAAGGAAATCATGAAATTTGCAGGGCAAATGGTGGGAACTAGAAAAGATCATCTTGAGTGAGGTATCCCAGAAGCAGAAAAACACGTATGATATATACTCACTTTTAAGTGGATATTACCCATATAATATAGGATAAACATACTAAAATCTATAGTCCTAAAGAAGCTAAA
This sequence comes from Meriones unguiculatus, assembly GCF_030254825.1. Taxonomy (NCBI): domain Eukaryota; kingdom Metazoa; phylum Chordata; class Mammalia; order Rodentia; family Muridae; genus Meriones; species Meriones unguiculatus. The sequence continues at coordinate 32,547,134 of NC_083366.1, forward strand.
CAAGGAGGACCCTAGGGAAGATGCTTAATCCTCATTCAGAAGGGCAAACAGGATAGACATTGGGAGTAGGAGAAGACAAGGAGCAGGACAGGAGCCTTCTACAGAGGATCTCTGAAAGACTAGAGTATCGATACCAGAGTATCGAAGGAGATACTGAGATTCATAGCCAAACTTTGGGCAGAGTGCTGGAATCCATATAGAAGAACAGGGAGACAGAAAGACTTGGAGGGGACAGGAACTGCACAAGGAGAACAACAGAGCCCAAATACCTGGGCTCATGGGAGCCTGCAGAGTCCGATACTCTAACTAAGGACCATACATGGAGAGGACCTAGACCCCCTGTTCAAAGGAAGCCCATGGGCTGCTCAGTTCCCAAGTGGGTTCCCTAATAAGGGGTACAGGGACTGTCTCTAACATGAACTCAGTGGCCAGCTCTTTGATTACTTCCCCCCTGGGGAGTTTAGCCTTGCCAGGCCACAGAGGAAGATAATGCAGCCAGCCTTGAGGAGACCTGATAAGCTAGGGTCAGATAGAAGGGGAAGAGGTCCTCCCCTACCGGTGGATTAGGAAAAGGGCATAGGGGGAGAAGAGGGAGGGTGGGTGAGAGTGGGAAGAGATGAGGGAGGGAGCTGCAGACAAAGTGAATAAATTGTAAAAAATAAATATATAAATAAAATTTAATTTAGAAAACACTAATCTGGAAGTCAAAATATATACCCAAGGACCTTTTGCAGACCTGCTCAGGCCCTGTGCGTGCCGCTTCAGTGTGTAAGTTGCTATGTGCTTTGGTTGTGTTGATTTAGAGGGCCCTGTTTTCTTGATGTCCTCCAACCCCTCTGACTCTTACACTTTTTTTTTGCCTCCTCTGCCACAGGGTTCCCTGAGCCCCAAAGGGAGGGATTTGATGGAGACCACTTATTTACGACTGAGTGTTCCAAGATGCCTCACTCTTTGCATAATGTGTGGTTGTAGGTGTCTGTATTTGGTTCCATCTGCTGGAGGAGAAGGTGTTTTGTTGATAACTAAACAAGGTACTGATTTTTTTTGAGTATAGCAGAAATCATTTTATTGCTACTATCTTATTTTATTTAGAATTTATTTAGAATTTGGCTTTCCCCAGGTCACTGGCCTATTTAGTTTCAGGTTTTTGTTCACCCAAGCAGTGTTGTGTGTGGATTCCAACTGACAGAGTGGTCCTTAAGTCAAACTACATTGAATATGTATTTTTTTTTGTAGGGTGGGCATTTTTGCTATATATTTTAAAAATGTTTGTTTGTTTGTTTAATGTATATGAGTGCTCTATCTGAATGTATACCTGCATGCCAGAAAAGAACACCAGATCCCAGTATAGATGGCTATGAGCCACCATGCTGGGAACTGAACTAAGAACCTTTGGAAGAGCAGACAGTGCTCTTAACCACTGAGCCATCTCTCCAGCCTCAATTTTACTATATTAAACCTACCAATCCATGAGCATGAGAGATCTGTCCATCTTCTAATATTTTAATTCTAAATCTTAATATTTTAATACCTTTTTCAATATCTTTTTTTATTAATTACACTTTATTCATTTTGTATCCCCCCATAAGCCCCTCCCTCCTCCCCTCCCGACCCCACCCTCCCCCCTTTCTGCATGCATGCCCCTCCCCAAGTCCACTGATGGGGAGGTCCTCCTCTCCTTCTTTCTGATCTTAGTCTATCAGTTCTCATCAGAAGTGGCTGCATTGTCAGGGTTCTAGGTTATCTCTATGAATAGTCCTTGGTTGGAGTATGAGTCTCTGGGAAGTTCCCTGTGTTCAAATTTTCTTGTTCTGTTGCTCTTCCTGTGGAGTTCCTGTCCTCTCCAGCTCTTACTATTTCCCACTTCTTACATAAAATTCCATTCACTCTGCCTGACAGTTGGACATCAGGCTCAGCATCTGCTTTGACAGTCTGCACGGTAGAGGCTTTCAGAGGCCTCTGTGGCAGGTTCCTAGGTTGTTTCCTGTTTTCTTCTTCTGGCTTTCAGAGGCCCTCTGTAGCAGGTTCCTAGGTTGTTTCCTGTTTTCTTTTTCTTCTGATGTCCATCCTCTTTGCCTTTCAGGATGGGGAATGAACATTTTAGTTAGGGTCCTCTCTTTTGCTTAGTTTGTTTAGATGTACAGATTTTAGTGGGTTTATTCTATGTTGTATGTTTATATGAGTGAGTATATACCATGCGTGTCTTTTTGCTTCTGGGACAACTCACTCAGGATGATCCTTTCCAGGTCCCACCATTTACCTGCAAATTTCATGATTTCCTTATTTTTCATTGCTGAGTAACACTCCATTGTATAGATGTACCACAGTTTCTGCATCCATTCTTCAGTTGAGGGGCATCTGGGCTGTTTTCAGCTTTTGATTTCACCTTACACCCATCAGAATGGCCAAGATCAAAAGCTCAAGTGACAACACATGCTGGAGAGGTTGTGGAGGAAGGGGAACCCTTCTCCACTGCTGGTGGGAATGTAAACTTGTACAACCACTCTGGAAAGCAATCTGGTGCTTTCTCAGACAACTAGGAATAGCGCTTCCTCAAGATTCAGCCATACCACTCCTAGGTATATATCCAAAAGAGGCTCAAGTACACAAAAAGGACATTTGGTCAGCCATGTTTGTAGCAGCTTTATTTGTAATAGCCAGAAGCTGGAAACAGCCCAGATACCCCTTTTTCAATATCTTAATACCTTTTCCAATTCTTTATTTTTTTTAATCGTATAAGCTTTTCCCATGCTTGATTAGAGTTACTCCAAGATATTTGAAATGATTTCAGGATATTTTGAAAAGTATTTTTCCCTCATGTTTTTCATCATTTTTATATTTTGTGACTTAATTTTTTTTTAAAGATTTATTATATATACAATGTTCTGTCTGCATATGTGCCTGTTCACCAGAAGAGGGCTCTAGATCTCATTATAGATGGTTGCGAGCCACCATGTGGTTGCTGGGAATTGAACTCAGGACCTCTGGAAGAGCAGAGAATACTTTTAACTGCTGAGCCATCTCTCTAGCCCCCTGAGTTCTTTTTTTTTTTTTTTTTTTTAATCTAGCTACTTTGCTGAAAATGTTTTCCAGCTGTAGAAGTTTCTCAATGGAATTTTAGGGTCACTTGTATATACTGTCATATCATCTTCACATAAAGATACTTTTAACTTTTTCCTTTTATATCTATATCCTTTTGATCTCCTTCAGCTGACTTATTGCTCTGGCTAAGATTTCAAGTAAGACACTGAGTAGGTATGGAGAGAAGAGATAGCCTTGTCTTGTTCCTGATTTTAGTGGAATCATTTGGAGTTTCTTTCCATTTAAGTTATGTTGTGTATTGGCTTGCTGTAAACTGCCTTTATTATGTTGTGCTATGTCCGCTGTATCCCTAATATCTCTAATATTTTCATCATGAAGGTGTGTTGGATATTGTCAAAGGCATTTTCTACATCTAATGAGATACCTATGTGCCTTTTGTCTCTCATTTTGCTTATATGATGGATAATATTATCAATTTATTTATGTTGAAGTATCTATATCTGTGGTAGATATAGATACACTACTCCATCAAGGTGGATGATGGTTTTGATGTGTTCTTGGATTCATTTTGCAAAAATTTCATTGAGAATTTTTGCAAGTATGTTCATAAGAGAAATCCATCTGTAGTTCTCTCTCTTTGCTGGGTCTTTATGTGGTTTCAGTAACAGGGTAACAGTGGCCTTGTAAAACAAACTGGGCAATGTTCCTTCTCTTCTGTTTTGTGGAGTAATTTGATGAGTATGGATATTCACTCTTATTTTGAAAGCGTAGTAGAATTCTGCACTAAAACCATGTGGTTAAGGGACTTTTAAGGAATGCTCTAATTAATTAGTGGTTATATGTCTATTTAAGTTACCTTTCTGATCTTTTAGTTAAGTGCTATTTATTAAGAAAATAATTTAGATATTTTTTTTAGATTTTCCTATTTGGTGGAGTACAAGTTTTAAAGTATATCCTTATGACTCTGTATTTCTTCAGTGTCTTTTGTTATGTCCCCTTTTCCTTTTTGATTTTGTTAATTTGGATATTATTTCTCTGTCTTTTAGTTAATTTGATTAATATAACGCTTACTGATTTTCTCAAAGAATCAACTTTTTGTTTCATTGATTCTTTATTTTGTTTTTATTTTATTGATTTATCTCTGAGTTTGATTATTTCTTACCGTCTATTCCTTTAGAGAATGATTTCTTCTTTCTGTTCTAGAGCTTTCAAGTGTGCTGTTAAGTTATTATATGAGATCTCTTCAATAATTTTTTTTTTTAATGTAGGCACCTAGTGCTATGAACTTGCCTCTTAAAACTGTCTTTATCATGTTTGGGAATTTGTACATTCATTTTCATTCAATTCTAGAAAGTCTTTAATTTCCTTCATTATTACTGTCTTGACCGACTTTTTCATTCAGTAGAGAGTTGCTCAGTTTCCGTGAGTTTGTAAGATCTTTATTGTTTCTTTTGTTATTGATATCCAGCTTTAATCTGTGGTGGTCAGATAAGATGGTAGGATGTTATTTCAATTTGCTTGTACTGGGTGCTTAGATGTTAAAAATTGCAATGTTCTCTTGGTGGACTTTTTCTTTGATGAGTATGTCGTGTCCTATCCCTTCTTATTAGTTTTGGTTTGGAGTTTATTTTTATCAGAAATTAAAATGACCACACTGACTACTTCTTAGGTCCATTTGCTTGGAGTACTTTTTCTATCCTTTTAGCCTGCGGTGATGCCTATTCCTGATATTAAGGTGTATTTCCTGGAGCGACACTGTTTTCACATCCATTCTGTTAGTCTGAGTCTTTTTATTGGGGAATTGAGTCTGTTGCTCATTGCTATGGAAAGAGTGTCACTGACTAATGATTGCTGATTCCTTGATTCTTTTTCCATTGTTGTTGTTGTTGTTGGTGTGTATGTGTTCTTTCTTTTGATATTCTGGTCTGGGATTGTATATTTTTGGGTGTGATTAACCTCCTTAGATTGGCCTTTCCCTTCTGGGCCACCTGTGGGGCTGGATTAGGAAATAGATATTGATTAAATTTGGTTTTATCTTGAAATGCCTTATTTTCTCCACCTATGGTGACTGAAAGTTTTGCTGGGTGTAGTGGTCTGGATTGGCATTTGTAGTCTCTGAAAATTCATAGAAGCTCATGAGTTCATGTCAGAAACAATTTCTGTCCCCCTTACTAGGGAACCTACTTGGATACTGAGTTACCGTGGGCTATGTCTGAGCAGGGGTTGTAGGTTATATCCATGCATAGTCCTTTGTTGGATAAACAGTCTCATAGAAGACCCCTGTGCTCAGATATATTTGGACCTTGTGGGGCTCCCTGTCCCCTCTAGGATATACTAATTCCTCCTTCCTTCATATGATTCCCTACACTCTGCCGAAGGCTTGGTTATGGATCTCAGCATCTGCTTTGATACACTGCTAGGCAGATTCTTTCAGGTGCCTTCTGTGGTAGGCTACTGTCCTGTTACTTGTTTTCTCCTATTTCCAATGTCCATCCCCTTTGTCTTTTTAGATGAGGATTGATCATCTTACCCCTGCACCTCTTTCTTTTTTACCTTCTTTAGGTGTACATATTTTAGTATGTTTAGCCTATCTTATAGGTCTATATAAGTGAGTATATACCGTGTGTGTCTTTCTGCTTTTGGGATACCTCACTCAGGATGATTATTTTCTAGATCTCACCATTAGGCATCTCCTTCTTTATGTTAGGGAAATTTTCTGCTATGATTTTTGTTGAAAATATTTTCTGTGCCTTTGATTTGATTTTTATTCTTCCTCTGTCCCTTTTAGTCTTAGATATGGCATTTTCTTACTGTCCCTGATTTTCTGGATATTTTCAAATTTTAACATTTTCTTTGACCAAGGTATCCATTTCTTCTATCCTCAATGCCCGAGATTCTCTTTCCCATCTCTTATTCTTGTATTCTGTTGGTGAGCCTTGCCACTGAGGTTTCTGCTCTAGTTTCTGATTTTTTCATTTCCAGATTTTCCTCAGTTGGGGTTTTCGTTTCTTTTTCTTTTGTCTCTTTGACATATATGTGCATTTTTAATTTATTTTAAAAATCAATATCAATATATTTTCACATTAATTTCAATAAATATATTAGGTTTATATTATTTTATTTACTTTACCCCCTCTCTCCCCTCCTCCCAGTTCCCTTCCATCCCCTTCTCCTCTCCTTTTCTTCCCAGAAAAGAGGCTTCCCCCTCCTCCTGTTTAACCTTTCCCAGCACACCACGTCACATCAGGACTGTGTATATCTTCATCCCCTGAGGCCAGGCAAGGCAGCCCTGCCAGGGGGAAGTGATCATGGTCTGGACCTAGGCCTCCTGCACACATGTAGCCAACGGTCGGCTTGGTCTTCATAGGGGGCTCCTGGAGAGTGGAGGGGGGTGGCTGTTCTTAACATGGCATTTTCTTTATAAATTCTATCTCCTATTTCATGTCTTGGAGGTTTTATTCATTTTCCACTGTTTGGTTGTGTTTTCATAGATTTCTTTAAGGGATTTATTAGTTTTCCTTTTAAGGACATTTATCATATTCATCAAGGCCATTTTAACGTTTCCGTGTGTGCGTGTGTATGTGTGTGTTTCAGCTATGTTGCAATACTCAGGTCCTGTGGTGTTCGGTTGCTGGGTTCTAGTGGAGACATCAACTCTTTTCTGTTATCGATTGTGCTTTTACATTGGTATCTGGGCATATGAGTTTGGGGAGATTATACATCTAGGTGCTAATATCTGGTCTTATATTTGTTGGGTAGGTGTATTTTCCTTGGCTTCTGCTGCCCTCTGTGGTTCTTAGTGAAGTTTGGTTGCTGTTTGTTTTCTGGTAGGAAATTCTTCCGGGATCCTGATAGCTGTGGCCATCGGGAGTCTAGGTATTGGGAACTGACACTTAGGGATGGTGACAGGCTAGAAGAGGAGGCTGAGGTGGTCCATAGGAGGGAGGAAAGACGGGTGTTCCACCAGGGTCTGCTTAGTCCCCTGGGAATGGTGGCAGAGTATGTGACACAGAGCTGGGAATGAGACTGGACAATCGGATTTGGAAGAATGCAGGGATAGGTGAAGATCTTTAGTTAGCCTACCTGTTTCCCTGCTCAGAGTGGCCTATGAATTCTCAAGAGATTGCCTGCTGGAATTGGGGGCCGGGATAAAGCCACACATTTGGGGGAAAGAAGTTTGGAGAGGACGATCTGGTGATATGATGGAGAAGAGAGTTTGGCTAAGGAGGGCTTCGGAGAGCTGCCAAGCTGGGGATGAGTTTGCGGAAGAAGCGGCTTTGGAGGAGCTGAGGAGGAGTGAAGCTCCGCAGTTAGCCCACCTACCTCCATGGCTGGTGTGGTCTGTGCTTTCTCTGGGAGTGCCTGCTGGGCCAGGGGCCTGTGCTAAAGCAGTGTGTGTGGGGAGGGAAGTTAGGAAGGGAAGGTGTGTGTGGTCCTCTGGCGATGGGGGCAGGGTGTGGGATGCAGCAGGAGGTCTGCTCCAGAGCTGGGCACGAGGAACTCAATTATAGGAGCCAAGAGAGAAATGAAGGTGCCTCAGTTTGCCTACTTGCTCCCCGGCTAGATTCAGCCCCCTCCCCACCTTTTTTTCCCACACATCATCATGATTACTTTCTAGACCAGTATTCGAGGTAATTTTAAAAATTGACTTCACTTCCTTAATCATATGTATTTGACTATAATTTTCCATATTCACGGGCATTTCTAAACATAACATTTTCATTAGGAAAGTATTATTCCGAGGATGTGATCAAAGCATATGTTCACCATTACACCTCAAGCTTTCTCCCTATTGAATGGCGGGCTCTGTGACTTCTCTGGTTTATCCCAGCTAGTACAAAGTCTTTGACTTTGTACCCGATGGTGTATTGCATCTCATGCACTTGATTTTGAGTTAACTCTTTTTCCTTTCTGTCAGCCGGTTGAGGGCTAGAGGCAGTTGTTTGCGAAGCAAGGGTAAGCTTCTCTTTGTACCTTTTTGCAGCTTGAGCTCCTGGGATCTGACACTTGGACTGTGATTTGTCATCAAGCAGGAATCCTCTTGAGAAGGATTCCATTAAAAATGATCTCAGGGCCACTTTCCTGTCGCGAACGCTGCCTCTGATCTTTGGGCCTCGGCCATTTTTGAGGCGGCATCTCTGTGTTTTTGAATCTTTGTGTAGACAGATGTGTTTATTTCACTTCTGTGGACATGCAGCAGCAAAAAGGCTGGGTCATACTTGAGACTGACAGTTTCACATTTCAACCCCAAGCGTATAGGAATTATCAGTTCATCTCTACGCCGGGACCACTTGTCATGATGTCTTTTTAGTTCGTACTATTCTAGTAGTACAGTAGTCTAATAGGTGCACAGCATTAACACATTATGATTTTAATTTTTCATATCCTTGATGACAGATGATATGGATTTGTTGTTGTTAAAGTTACACGGTGAAAGGTTAAGGTCTAGAAGTCTTGTGTGCTCTGATTGACAGGGAAGCACAGAAGTGCACATAGATCTGTGGACTAGAAGTGTCGGGACCAGGAAGCAGAAAACGGGAACTGTAGTCATAAAGGTCGCAGTAGTAGCTGCAGACACCTTCAAGGACCAGAACAGCTCATGGATGGCAGTTAAGAAGACTGGGGATGTGGGGATTTGGAGAGGCCCATTGAGTACTGGTGAGTACTCAAGGGATATCATAACACAGGCTCCACTCTTTTGTGTCAGGCCATATGGAAGGAGAATATAGCACATAATACGACTGGAAGAAAATGATTTCTGATATGAGTTTAATCTTTGAATTGATTATTTATCTAAAATAGACCACATGAAAGCCAAAGGGATGTAGCCCCAGGGGATATGGGGCTAACTCCATATCTGTCAGAGCATGTGAAGAGGAAACAGGAAACAAACTAGGAACCTATCACAGAGGGCCTCTGAAAGCCTCTGCCCTGCAGACTATCAAAGCAGATGCTGAACCTGATGGCCAACTGTTAGGCAGAGTGAATGGAATTTTATGTAAGAAGTGGGAAATAGTAAGAGCTGGAGAGGACAGGGTCTCCACAAGGAGAGCAACAGAACAAGAAAATTTGAACACAGGGAACTTCCCAGAGACTCTAACTCCAACCAAGGACTATTCATGGAGAATTTGTTTTTCTTAACCTGTCTTCAATGGGTGGCAAAACCACTCATATTACATTTTCAACTGAATGAAAAAAATTTTTTTTTTGAGACAGCATTTCTCTGGGTAGCCTTGGTTGTCTTGGATTTGCTTCATAGACCAGGCTGGCCTTGAACTCACAGAGGTACACAAGCTTCTGTTTTCTGGAGAACTCGGATTACAGGCATGCACCACCTCACCCAGCTAGTATATAGTTTTTTTTTTTTTAAAGAACATATCTGCGGGGAGCTGTGGAAATGGTTTATTCTGTAAGGTGCTCTCCAGAACCCAGATGAAGACCTGGGCATTGTGCTACATGTCTGGGGTCACTGTGCCGGGAAGTGGATAGCTGAAGCTCACCGGCCAGCTAGCATCACCAAACTTTTGATCACTAGGTTGAGTGAAACACACTTTTTTCCCCTAAATCAACCCCCCAGAACCAACCCCCTAAAAAGGAGAGCATCAACCTTTGTAGTTTAACCTTTGGCCCTTTGCATGTATATTGACACACGGATACACACACACACACACACACACACACACACCCCCGAGCACACATAGCATATTCACATCTAAAGCCAATAGGTATACCACAGAATGAATTAAACTTTAAAAAATGTTTTTATTTATCTTAGGTGTATAAGTGTTTTGCCTTCATGTATGTCTGTGTAACACATGCCTATTTCATGATATGTAGGACAGAAAGGGCATTAGATCTCTTGGGACTGTAATTCCAGATTGTTTTGAGCCAACATTTTGGGTCTGGGAAACTGAACCTAGGTCCTCTTGAAGAATAGTGGAATGCTCTCAACAGCTGAGTCATAAACTTTTGCTAAATACAATGGTGTCAGGAAAAAAAATCTACCAGCATTTGCAGTTTTGGTTTTTAACTTGACTGAATGTGACCATTTATTAAGGTGGAAAATGGTGTGAAATGAGAATATATAATATGTGTGTGGTGAAAAAAAATGAGCAAATATCTAGATATTGGGGTCAGTATTTGGCCAACTTGGAGAATGTCTGTCTATGCAATGCTGTGTGGAGTAGTGTGTGTGTGTGTGTGTGTGTGTGTGTGTGTGTGTGTGTTATATGTGGATGATGGTGTATGTGGAAGATGCAGGTTGGGATAGAGGTGGTAAGGAAAAGAGGTTGCTTGAGGTTTCTCCCTCAAGGGATCATGCACACCCACATAAAATCCAAATATAATGAAGTTTGGAATGCAAGCACAGATTATCCATCCAGCTGCAGAGGTGGAAGGCTGCCTTCAGACGTGGAAAATGACAGATAATTACCCAGTCTTTTGACAGCATGTCTGCTACCCAATAATTCAAACTACTAGTATGAAGGAAAAAGCTAAAAATCCTGATGAAGTTGGAAAAGAAGCTTAAGAATTTGCTGTCTCCACCTCACAGACCGGAGTCTACTCTCTGATTCTTAGCTGGGAAAGAGTGAAAGGCAGCCAAGCCTGGAGCAACTGCATGCTTAGAGAGCCTCTGCTTGGTCTCTCAATTTATTATAATTCTTTCTTTTCCTATAAATGTTATTATGCTAAAGTGAAACTCAAAAAATTAACTGAATAATTTAATTCCTTATATTTGCAGAGTGCTTCAGCTGTTGGAAATCATTTCACATTCCATAAGGAAATATCATGAGCATCATTTATTTGTTCTTTGTTTTTTTAATTTTAATTTTAATTTTATCTATATGGGTGTTTTGCCTGCGTGTGTATCTGTACACCACAAGTCTGTAGTGTCTGTGGAGACCAAAAGAGGATGTCAGGTCCTCTGGTACTAAAGGTACAGATGGTTGTGAACAACCATGTGGGTGCTAGAAATTAAAGCTGGGTCCTCTGGAAGAGCAGATGAGCCGTATCTTCAGCCCTGCTCTTTGTGGTTTTTTTTTTTTTTTTTTTTTTTTTTTGTATATATACAGTGGTAAAAAATGGAACTGACAGTATAGCTCAGTTGTAGAAATAGTGCCTAGCATGTACAAGGCACTGGGTTTACTCCTAGCAAGGCAAAAGGACATACACAGTAGTTAATACCGAAGCTAGTAGTAACTCACTGTTGTGATTCCTTGTCAGCGAATTTCATTTTTAAATTAAAATATGGTATTACTTCCATATGAATGGGGCTGGGCTTTTAAATTAGGGCACTTTGAAGTGTCTAAAAATTTTATTGAAGTAATCTGATAAATGTAGACAATTTTACAAACTCTTCATTACAAAAGAGTTTTAAAGAAAGTAATTACATAGACATAGAGAAGCCCCTCTTCCAAGCCCACCTTAACCCCCTAGGGACTCCACCTCTTGGTTCAGAGCCAGAGTTCCCTCTGGTTCTTTACTGATGCCCCTTCTAGTCTTTCTTCTAGCCCAGCTCCATTCCTTTGCAGCACCCACATACCTGTAGAACTAACTACTCTGTACCAGGGTGTCCCGGGGGGCACACTAGCTGGGATTCTGGTATGTGGCCTTTATTATCTTTCCAAACCTGTGTTCTTGTCTCTTCAGACTTTCTCCTGGCCCTGCTTCAGCCTGTGGTCAGAGCCCCTCTGCCATGCTCAGCTTCAGGACTCCACCCCTTGGTGCAAAGCCAGGCTCCCCTAGCTCTTTCCTGCAGTGCCTTCAGCCTTTCCTTCCAGCCCATCTCAATTTCTCTGTAACACTCACCAAGGCACAGGAATGCCAGGGAACCCACAGCTACCACATTTGCTTAGGCCCCAGACTCAGCACCAGCAGTCAAAGAACAGAACGTCTAACCAACAGAGACCAGAAAGGAAACAACAAATATATTAACTCCGCATGCCTATAGCTCAGAGCAAAAACACAAACATGAGCAACCAGGACAACATGCTTCCTATAGAAGACACTAACACTATTGCAATAGGCCCTGAAGAACACAATTTACTTGAAAAAAAAAAGACATGAACTTCAAAATGCAATTAAGAATATATTCAAGGACTTTAAAGAGGATATTTAATAAATGCCCAATGAGACTGTGAAAATACAAACAATTGAATGAAATAATAAAAATAATTCAAGACATCAAAGTAGAATCACCAAAGGAAACCCAAACTGAAATAAAATTGGAAATGAAAAATTTAGGATGCCAAACAAACAAACAAACAAACAAAAAAACTTTAGAGATAAAACCTCACCAACATATTAAAATACACAGAGGAGAGAATTTCCGGTGTTGAAGAGAGGATAGAAGAAATGGATAGCTCATCAAACAACATATTAAATAAAAAAATCCAGATATAAAACGTTCAGGAAACCTGGAACACTGTTAAAAAAACCCAAAATATATAAATAATAAAGTACTGGCTGGTTTTATTTCAACTTGACACAAACTGCAACTACAGTTATCTGAAAGGAGGTAACTTTAGCTGAGAAAACACCTCTATAAATTGTGAGTGGTGCTATTCCTGGGATGGTGGTTGTGGGTTCTATTAAAAAACAAAACAAAACAAAACAAAACAAAACAACAACAACAACAACAGGCTGAGCAAGCCAGGATGAGCAGGCGAGTAAGCAGTATCCTTTCATGGCTTCTACATCGCCTCCTGTCTCCAGGTTCCTGCCTCGCTTGAGTTCCTGTCCTGACTTCCTTCAGTCATGAACTACCATGTGGAAGTGTAAACCAAATATAAACCCTTTTCTCCCTGAGTTGTTTTTGGTCATGGTGCTTCATTAGAGCAATAGAAACCCCAACTAAGACAAATAGAAGAAAAAAAAAACAAAACAATAAACCCAGGTCAAAGGTAAGGAAAATATTCTAACAAAATCATAGAAGAAAAATTTCCAAATTTAAATCAAAAGATGCCTATCAAGGTTCAAGAAGCACATAGAATATCAACTATATAGGACCATAAAATACATTACCCATAACACATAATAATTAAAACAGTAAAATACAGAACAAAGAAAGACTGCTAAAAGCTTCAGGGGAAAAAGACAAGTCACCTATTAGGTTAACATCTGATTATTCAGTGGAGACTCTGAAAGCTAAAAGGTCCAATATAATTGAACTCTGAGAGAGCACAGCTGCAAGCACAGACTACAATACCCAGCAAAACTATCAATCACAATCAATGGAGAAATTAAAAACACATTCCATGATTAAAATAAAATTTGGCAATGTCTGTTCAATATGCCAGAAGGTACTAGAGGGAAAACTTCAGTCTGAAGAGAAGGTTCACTACACATGAAGACACAAGAAGTAAATAATCCTAGAACAGTAAATCAAAAGAGGCAAACAAAACAAAAAACAAATCCCAAACCAAACCAAACCAAAAACAACAAACCCGATATCACCACAATGAAAGGAACCATTAAACAACGCTCATTAATAATTCTCAGTATTAATGTTCAGATTTTCCCAATTATAAGACACAAACTAAAAGGTTAGATTACAAAATCTTTCTACTGCATCATGATGTACCCTTTACAATCAAGGATAGATGTCGCCTCAGGGTAAAAGGATGGAAAAAGGTGTTCTAAAAGAAATGGAACCAAGATTCAAGCAGGTGTAGTTATTTTCATATCTGACAAAACAGACTTCAAACAAAAAATGAAGCATAAGAGATAGAGAATGTCCTGCTTCAATGGCTGTAAAGGCCTGAATGATCATGGCTGCATCACACTGTTGTGAGACTCTAATCTTGCATATATGCCACAGGCAAACCAAGGAGACGGTATACACTCACTCATATAGACATATAATATAAGATAAACCTACTAAAATCTGTACACCTAAAGAAACTAATCAAGCATTGACTAAAATGCTCAATCCCCATCCCAAAAGGAAAAGAGGATGGACATCAGAAGAAGAAGAAAACAGGAAACAAGTTAGGAACCTGCCACAGAGGGCCTCTGAAAGGCTCTGCCCTGCAGACTATCAAAGCAGATGCTGAGACTTATGGCCAACTGTTGGGCAGAGTGCATGGAATCTTATGAAAGAAGTGGGAAATAGTAAGATCTGGAGAGGACAAGAACTCCACAAGGAGAGCAACAGAACCAGAAAATTTGAACACAGGGGTCTTTCCAGAGACTCACACTCTAACCAAGTACCATGCATGGAGATAACTTAGAACCCCTACACAGATGTAGCCCTTGGCAGTTCAGTGTCCAAGTGGGTTCCATAGTAATGGGAAAAGGGACTGCCTCTGACATAATCTGATTGGGCTGCTCTTTGATCACCTCTCCCTGAGCGGGGAACAGCCTTACCAGGCCACAGAAGATGATATTGCAGCCACTCCTGATGAGATCTGATAGACTAGGTTCAGAAGGAAGGAGAGGAGGACCTCCCTTATCAGTGGACTTGGGGAAGGGCATGCGTGAAGAAAGGGGAGGGAAGGTGGGATTATGAGGGGAGGAGGGAGGGGTTTAGGGGGGGTGATACAAAGTGAATAAAGTGTAATTAATAAAAGTTAAAAAAAAAGAAAAAAAGAATTTCCACTAAAATCAGTAACAAGACAAAGATGTGCATTCTCTCCATACCTGCTCAATGTAGTACTTGAATTATTAGCCAGAGCAACAAGACAACTGAAGGAGACCAAAATAACACAACTAGGAAAGGAAGAAATCAAAGTATCTTTATTGGCAGGTGATTTTATACATAAAAGATGTAAAATTAAGTTTTATTTGCCTGCCTCAGTTGCCTTGGAGGATTACTCCCTCTGTCTGCTAACCTAGTCCTAGTCCTGGAAGCTTCTAGCCTCTATATAATCTAACATAGGTCTAGAATGTTTTCAGCCTGTGAAACTTACTGCTGAATCAAGCTCACCATTTCTTGTTCTTTCTGAGTTCATAGCTGACTGCTTCAACTCAGCTATTTGGCTCAAACTCTTCTCCCAGCCGACTTATTCAGTCTGGCTTTTCTCTCTCTCAGCTCTGCTTGGCCTCAAACTAACTCCAGCAATCTGCTCTAATCTTCTCGTTCTCTGACTCATTTGGTTTTCACGTGAGTTCTCTCTTTGCAACCTGTTTCTCTATTACTGTCCCAGTAAAAACTGCCTCTTCTCTCTCTCATTTCCCCTTAAGTATTTTCCCTTTTCTTTTTCTTCTCATGAGAGTTGGGAATATCTTATTCTGTCAAGTCTTTCTCTGATTTATCACCTTTTCTGCCACTCAATTAGACATCACTTTCAAACATGGGTGCTTCCTTCTACAAACTATCTTTACCTTCATTGTTTGGGATTAAAAGCATGTATCACCACACCTGGACCTAAGCTTTTTAGCTGAAACTTGCTCTATACCAGGATGCCTTGAACTTAGAGATCTGCCTTGTCTCTGTCTCCTGGATTAAAGGCCTCTTTGTATTCCAGCTGGATCACATAGACCTAGAAGGTCTTTGTATGTTATCTCTTGCCAGAGCAGTTCTGAATTAAAATTCCTCTACAAAAAGACTTAATTATTCTACCAGGAAACTTACACAGCTGATAAACACTTTCAGAAAAGTAGAAGGACACAAAATTAACTGAAAAATTAGTCACCTTCCTATATACAAATGACAAACATGCTCAGAGAGAAATGAGGGAAACAGTACCTTTATAGCCTCAAATATATATTGTGATAATGCTTACCCAGTAAGTTATAGAGCTCTATAACAAAAATTATAGGAGGTTAATCCCCATCAAAATTCTAACACAATTCTCTACAGAAATTGTAAAAACAAACTTCATCTTTATATGAAAACACAAAATACCAGGATAGCTAAAACAATTCTGAATAATAAGAGAACACACACTGTCACCATTGCAGATTTCAAGTTGTATTACAGAACAATAATAGGAAAAAATAATAATAGCATGAAAATAGACATATTACTGGAACTATCCTGGCTGCAGGCACCTACAACGATTAGAGGGCACCTGGCATGCAGACCAGGAACCTATTTTGCAGCAGGGTGACATGCTCCCCTGAAGACCCGAACCCACATAACGGAAGGGGAGAAATCCTGCCAGTTGTTCTCTGAACTCCACGCTTGTGTCTTGTCACCTACACACAATAACAGCCTGGCTGACTTCTTAGATATTGCTATGGAGAAGCCACAGTCAGATCTCAGCATCCATCCTCCTCTGAGTCAGGAGACATTTTCAGACTTGTGGATCTACGTCCTCCAAACAGTGTTTGGTCTACCTCGCTGACAGCCAGTTCCATTGAGGTCTGCTCCTAGCCCAGGATGTTACAAAATGGTTAGAAGGCCCGTATGAAACCCTCTAAATGTCAGCAGCTCCTGCAGCAGAGGACCCTGTTACTGAGGCTCCCACACCAGTGGTCCCTGCACCAGCCCTTCCCTGGCCCCTGCCGTCTTCCAGCCATCCCTTCCCAAAAAGCCTTCCAGAGCAACTATTGTTTCCATTTGGGCTTCCAGCACTCAGGGACAGCCAAGTCTCTCATGTGAATGTACTGCCTTCCCTCAATGAACTATTCTGCGAGCTGGCAAAGACATGTTTTGTGCAGTTGTAGCTCATCTTCACACCTACACCTGGCGCCCGTGTCAGTCCCATGGCCATCTCCACGAATTCATAATACATGACAGACATTGTAAGATACTGTCCTCACCAAGAGAGCTGCTCAGATGGTGATGGCGTGGCTCCTTCCCAGCATCTTATCCCAGTGGACGGAAATTTGCTTGCACAGTATGTGGATGACAGGCGGACTTTTCTGCACAGTGTGACGGTACTGCCGTGGAAGTCACCCGAGGCTGGCTCTGACTGTACCACAATCCACAAGTATACGTGTTCCTGCACAGGGGGGCATGAACGGTTGGCCTACCACACTGGAAGACTCCAGTGGAAACCTTCTGGGAAACAATAGCTTTGAGGTTCGTGTGTGTGTGTGTGTGTGTGTGTGTGTCCTGCGAGAGACTGCCATAGAGAGGATGAAAATTTCCACACAAAAAAAAGGGAGAACCGGGGAACTGTAGAGAGCTGCGCAATGCCGCGCCTTAAAGATGGAGCTGGTTTCCGCCTTCCACCTTCCCGATGGTGAGTGCTCTTTGTCACGAACGACTCCACATTTGGCTAAGGCTGAGGATCTGGCTTGCTTCCATGTATGTGGACCTATCTGCATTGCCCACGTGGCACGCTGGGGTTGGCTACCCAGAGGCTTTACCCAGGGTCAGATGATTGTTCAAGGTTCCTGAATAAACTGCATTGAAAAAAAAAAAAGGGAGAACCTTGCCAGATTGCCAGAGCTGCCCCTAGGGAGTGCTGAGCGAGCACTGCACACCAGCGCAAGCTCCTTTCCCTAGCAAAAGGAAAAAAACAACAAACAAACAAACAAACAAACAAAAATGCTTGATGGAGACTATTTCACCCTTACAATCTGTGGGAGTGAACGCTTTGAGATTTTCCCAGATCTGAACGAGGTCTGGGGATTCAAGGATGCTCAGGCTGCAGAGGAGTAAGGAGACGGCAGGGCTCACTCTAAACTCCAGTGTAGAGCCTTCCAAAACTTCTTCAAGGAGAAAAGCCCAAACTGTTAGCTCCTATCACATCATAATCACCTCATATCTCCCTTCTGTCTTCTCACAGCTACCTGAAGATCAAGAAGGCCAGCCTACCCTCCCTCATGAAAATCTAATGGTCAAGAGAGATGGGCCAATTCAGATTGACATTTTCTGCTTCTGTCCTGATCGGCAACCTCCCACCCCACCCCCTCCTTTCCTGCCATTTTATGACTTAGGCTTAAACTCCCACTTGAGGAGAGTGGTGGGATTCATCAGCTTAGCTTTTAAGACTTTGGGTATGAGGAGAGGCTTGAAGAGAGGAAGAAAATTCTTGTGGGTGGGGTTGGAGTTTACAGTTGGCCTCTTATGAAGTGGTGATGCCCCCACCCAATTTTGTCTGAGTTTATTTTCTCTGGACTTGATCTGAGTGCTGGTTCCTGGCCCCAGTTGGGGAATGGGTTGGTAATTGCCAGGTCTCTGCTGGCTAAGGAAAATCCTATCCACCTAGTTGTTGGACCCTGACACCTAAAATGAAATCTGGTCCCACCCCAACCCTGTAAGATTCTATCATGGGCTCCCATAGGGTCCATATCCACCAAGACCCATTTTCCTTCCACCCTCTCCTCAGGATCAGTTTCTTCCAACTCTGCAAAGCCTGTCTGCATTTATTCATTCCTTGACCCCTTCTCCTTTTTCATACCCCTTTTTATATATCATTTTCTTATTTTACAATAAAATCTTGTTATCACTTGTAAAATAAAACAGACATACATATACAATTTAAATAAAATTTTCCCATCTTGGCTGATAATCTACCTCTGAGAGCCAAAGGCCATCAAACAAAAGTCTCAACGCCAGGCATAAGAAAACCCTCTTTTGAGTAATTGGTCATGGTTATCTAAGAGACTCTCAAAATATTACATATTACTGCTATTGGCCTTGGGTTGTTCCCCAGCGGTGGAAAGTAAATGCCTATTGCTGAAGAGACCATTCACTTCAGACAAAGGGCTCAGAGCCCCCTGAGCTAGAACTGACCTGAATGCCTGTGGACTAACTTTCATGGTACCAGAAGAATCCATGTAAACTTCCAAAGGATGGAAGCAACTAACAGTCTTACCTAGCATTGATGCCTATGACCTATAGCAATGGCAAGTATTGGGCACGGAGTTGCACCATTGGCACACATACCTTTGTGGTTACAGCAGCTTTCTAATTGGGCTTAAGTCCTGTTCAACTGAAGGGAAATCATGCCTGGTACTGGAAACCTTCGCAACTACCCAGGGCTAGTAAACTCATGGATCTTGGAGTAAAACCTACAACTTACACCTTCCCAATCCATCATGATCCCAATTATATTCTAGATAATTGTCCTTCTACCCTTAGATACATATAATTCCTCACCATGCATCAATGAAACTTTTTTTTTTCAATAGGAGACCATTACAGAAAACAAGAACTAATCAAAATGTAAAAATGTTGAGACCAGGCCAACCGATACGTCTTGAATACAACTACTGTTCTTAAGGCTGAGGGATCATTGAAAAGAGGAGGAGAAAAGATTGGAGCAGAGGTTTTGCTGTGAGAGTATGTTTTCTAGGAATGTCAAAAGCTATACCTGTAAAGTTACACCAACATGACTACCTAAACACGAGCTGAACAGGACAACAATAGACATTGTAAGGAGGATGAGGTGGGGAGGAGCCCACAAGTCCTCACCCTTACACAAAGAACTAGAGGCAACTGAGTAGTGCCTAGAGTGGAAGAAATAGTCTTTCCCAGAGAAGAGCACAGCAACTGGTTATCCAATACCAATGGTCAGTCCTGAAAACACACCTACAAGTAACGTTACACAGACTGAGAGGATTGTATTTATATATTTAAGAATATATATGTATATTTGTGTGTGTACATACACATATATGTGTATAATAACAGTTAATAAAAATGCCATGAATCTGAATGAGAACAAGAAGAGTTATTTAGGAGGCTGTGGAGGGAAGAAAGAGAAGGGGAAATGATGTAATTATATTATAATCTCCCCCAAAAATAATAAGTAAGAAAACATTTTCCAAATAGAGAGTGTGAGCCTGTTGCAGAACTGTTTAGAAGCCATCTTTTCCCCTTAATAGAGAATTTTCCTTGTCTATCGTATCCACAGGGCCTCTGAGAACACTGAGTGAAGAAACATTAAATCACCGCTCCAAACATTTCAGAGGGAAAATATCTATTGTTGAAGCTACATAGGTACTTTTCATAAAGTGAACTTAATATGTAAATAAAATACTAACAATAATAATAACAATAAGCACAATAGAAACAAATTAAAAAAAAAAGAAGAGACCAGCAACACTGAGGCAAGATCTTCCAATAAGTGTTTCCTCAAGTTCCGCACACAGAATCTCTGGTCCTGAAGATTCTGAGGCTGCATCTCATGCTGGCATCCGAATTTGGTAATATGTAAGATCTTCCCAGATAGTAGTGGATTTGGAGGCCCAGTGAAGTCATGGAGAGCAGCAGTTGAGGCTTAGAACCATGAGAGAGGCCAGGAGAGGTTGCTGGTGAATGTGCAGCTTCAGTTAAAGTAGAAGGACTGAAAGGATGATGAAGAGAAGTTGAGGCTTGGCACCATGAGGCAGTATCAGAGTCCCCGAAGAAAAAGGTGTATTGGTGAAGGTGTGGCCCAGTTGCAATGGAGAGCCCAACAGTTTGGAGATACCAGTTCTGTGGGATGACTGCCAACAACAGCAGCAGCTGTGGGGTGGAGCCAGCTGGAGCCTAGGAGGCAAGCTGGGTGTGTTGTGGATGTTAGGTGCAGGGAAGTGCCACTGCCTGATTCCTAAGAGTCTAAAATTGTGAATGGATCACAGGCATCAAGCGCTGAACTTCTTACACTGTTGAAATTCGGTTTTGACTCTGTCCTGGATTGTCTCTCTTAAAATAAGAAAGTATTTAACTTGTTTGTTTGTTTTTGATTTTTTTAGAAGCCACAGTTATGTGATATTTGGTATTTTAGAAAAACCTTGGATATTTTAGAGAGACATTGGCATTTTACAAAGACATTGGAGTATTAGAAATATCTATTTTAGACTAAACTTTTGAAGAGACTGAATTTTTAAAGTATTTGAACTTTTAAGGATTGTAGTATGTTTAAAAAGTTTGTTTTATACTGTGATGTTAATATTAGTGTGAGACATTGGGGATGGAATAGGAAGGAAAGGTTATGGTTTGACTGTGATACGTTTATGTCAAGTTGACAAGAGGTCAATTGTGCTTGCTAGTTTTATGTCAATTTGACACTAGCTAGAGTCATTTTGGGAGACAGACCCTTAGTTGAGAAATGATTCCACCAGGTTGGTCTGTGGGAGAGCCTGTGGTATATGTTCTTGATTGACTTAGAAAGGCCCAGATCACTGCGGGCAATGCCACTTTGGCTGGTGGTCCTGGTTGTATAAGGAAGCAAGCGGTGCAAGTCCTGCAGAACAAGCCAGTAAGCAGCACTCCTCCATGGTCTCTGCATCAGCTGCTGTCTCTGGGTTTCTGCCCTGCTTTAGTTCCTGTCCTGACTTCCTTCAGCGAAGAACCATGGTGTGGAAGCGTAACCTAAGTAAACCCTTTCCTCCCTAAGTTGCTTTTTGGTCATGGTGTTTTATCAGCAACTGAAACCCTCAATAAGTCACTGTGTGATCACTCCTTCCATTCCATCATGCGGTGAACATGGTTTTTAAAGTTTGTAACACTGCCCTCGGAGTGAATGATGTCATGGAAGCGGGGCATATAGACTTCTCTTTTGGCTGGATAAATCCAGCTTTTTCTCTCACCCGTTGCAGGTGTTTCAACTCATGCAAGTAAAATCAGATTTTCCATGCTTAGACCAACCTTCTCAATTTTCTTACTGGCAGGGCATAAGGTCCTAATTACTTCATGTGTGCCAGCTAATTACTTAAAAAAATATTTTATGCAGCCTTTAACCTGAGTTCAGCCAGACACTATTTGGGCTAGAAGCTTCATTTTCATGTCTCTGCTCTGTTGACAAAATGACAGGATGATAATTTAGCTGAGAAAAATGAAACAAATGGGTTGATGGTTTTTTTTTTCCCTTCTGTGATTCAAACTAACCTCAGACAAAAACCTTGAAGAGATTCCAAATCTGGTCTAGGCCACACTGGTTTACGCTTCATACTCTCCCCGTAAGATTTTTTTTTTTAAACCAAGTAATGTTTTCTTTTCTATTTCTTAAAGCTTCTCTTTGAAATGACCAGCTGAAAATAGTGACTCTAAGAGCACTAAGTGAGGACATATATAGTGAGATCTTTATTTTACAATACATTTAAAAATAATAAGCAGCACTCCTCCGTGGCCTCTGCATTAGCTCCTGCTGCCAGGTTCCTGTTCCGTGCCTTGGCTTTCCTCAAACATTTTAAAAGATACGTTCAGACTTGAGAGCTGCATTCTAAAAAACAAAATTAATTTCTAGACAATCCTTCATAAAATTTTTACACTTCTTTATTTTATCACTTTTGCACAAAGGATCATAAGGATGAAGGGTGCTCTGCCATCATAATACATCTAAGAGGCAGCTGGGGAAGTGTTTCTACAGTAGCTCTAAGGTGATTTAACAAAGGGCAGATTCAGTTATTTTTCCATTTTATTACGAATGAGTTAGCCACTGTGTGTGGTGTTGTATGGTTTGTGAGGTGGAGAGTGGAGAATGGCAAGATCAAGGCCAGCCTGGGCTACACGGCATGACCCAGCCTCAGAAAAGAAATGAAGGAAATAATCATTTGCACTTCACAGCTCTCTAAATCGCAGTCTATCTATTCTGGAGGTATAATTAGTGCTCATCTGGCTTGGTGAGTTTTGTCTTGGAGAGGAAGAAGTCAGTATCAAGAAGAGAGAAACTGACATCTGGGTTAGGTCTAGTAGTGATTAAAATGCATCGTGGCCATTCAACAACCAATAGAAGTGAGTGGACATCAGTCTCCTTGCTGATGCACAGCCATGAAGACCTTGTTTGCCTGGCCTGATTGAACCAGTTAGCAATAAACCATGGGAGAGGAGTTCAGCTGCAGAGGAGAAACTGATGCCTTCAAAAATTCAAATGATTTTTAAGTTTTCTGTGGAAGCCTGACTCTCTCATTATGAATATAATAGTTGAAAATGATATGTAAAGTTTTCTGGGTATATGTTCAGGGCTGATATAGCTGGATCATATGATAGTTTTAATGTTAGCTTTTTGGGAAGTTCACAGATCAATTTCCAAAGTGGTACACTACCTTACATTCTCATCAAGGCCTTCTTTCCCCCCATATCCACATCAGCATTTGTTGTCACTTTTATTATTGATTGTAGTCACTCTGATTGGGGTGAGATGGAATCTTGAAGAAATATCAATCTGCATTTTTCTGATGGCTAAGGATGGTGAACAAGTTTTAAAGTTCTTACTACCTATTTGTAATTCTTGGTTTGAGAATTTTTGTTTTCAGTTCAATGGCTCATGTTTGGTTGAGTTGTTGGTTTTGTTAATGTTTATATTTAAATATTTAAAACATTCTAGAACATTCTAGTCATATTTATATATACACATACAAGTATTTTCTCCTATTCTGTGGGCTGCCTGCCACTTGTTTATCTTATTTATGGCCTACTTCTTGCATTACTTAGGATGTTACTTTCTTTAGTTGTGACCTGGCTAAAAATGGAGATAAATGGTTTTCTCTTTCTTGGACTTCTAAAGTTCACATTTTATAAAGTACTATTTTAGAGAATAGCCTATTTCAGAACTTCTAAACAAAATGTAAAATGCTTCAATGTTATGTCAAGGAGTTATTATGTATTAATAATCATTTTAGGAAGACATAAATATTTTAAAAATTAATAGTATTAGGATAAGAATAATGAGCTGACATCTCTGTATTTGAGAGTGAGTATCCTGTGTAACTGCATTTGACATTGGAAAACAGGTCCATTGCCTCGTTCAAGTGCATTAAGATTATAAGATTATATAAGATTATGCATTAATGCAAAATAGCATGCGTTAAGAGTCCAAGGGAAGCTGGGTATACTGGTGCACGCCTTTAATCCCAGGACTCTGGAGACAGAGGCAGGTGGATCGCTGTAAGTTCTAGGCCAGCCTGGTCTACAGAGTGAATTCTAAGACAGCCAGAGCTTTGGAATGAGACTCCGTATTGAAAAAAACAAACAAACACCATAAACCAAACCAACAAAACCCAAACAAACAAACAAACAGAATCCAAGGTAGTTTAGCAGTTCCGTGTCAGGCTCACAGTTACTGTTACGGTGATTTGCAGACAATGCTCTCCTCCACCAGAAGGACACATATGTGTTGTAGTAAATAAAAATGAGTGTTGGGCTATATAATGTTTATTATTAGCCCTAAGATTATTGTGGCAGTATTATCTAACCCACTTTCACAAATAATAAGACACAGATACCTGTTAAATTTTATAATTGTCTTATTTACCTTGGGCTAGGCAGATATTCCTACCTATGCTGTCTAAATCACCTCACCATCCACCTTCCAGCCCCTATTCAATGCCATCCTCCTTAACCAGCCTATCTTCCATCTGTTATCTTTTAATCTTATACTTGCTTTTATTCTTCATCTGGGACTTTTCACACCACTTTGTAGTCCTGCCTCCTGGCCCCACGTGGTTTCTTCTCCAGGTTAACCCATCATGGACTCCTCCATCTTCCTTTCTTCCCATACATTTTTCTCCCGTGATTCTTCTGTTCTCAAAAGCCTAGGAACCTTTGCCACACCTACCCCATTCTGCCCTGCACTGGTATAGGCCATTTAATGAATCAATCAGGTATAATGTTTTAGGCAGATGTACACAAACAAGGATGGGTGTATCTGACAGGCAGTAACCAGATCTCGAGGGCCAATATTAGCATTAGACCAACCTCTAACACATACGGGTGGAGCATGTGTCCCAAAGCTTGACTCCTGGAATTCATTTCCCTTAAAAGTAGGTCAACTCCATTTTCCCAAGGCAGTCTCCCAAGCAAATGCTCCTCCTTTACTCGTGGAGTACAAAAGGACTGCAAGAGAGAAGCAACCTCCAACGTTTGCAACTCTCTTTGGCGATGGTTTTGAATGTTATCTTTCTCTTTATGGGTTCAGAAACATCTTTTGTTGTCTGGGAAACTTGGGATCAAGGCTGTCACTTCTTTAAGGGCTTTGGTCTTAGAAACTCACAGGCCAAAGACCCCAGAAAGTAGGTTCACTGCTCTTTTTTCTTTTTTAACCAAAAGGGTAGAAAATAAACTTTGTTTCCTTTCCTTCAGTCTTTGCCTTTTCTGAGCCGGGTGTATTCGTTTGATGGAGGTCATCACCTCCAGGAAGTATTAACTTCTGGAAACCATGGTAACATCATTTAAACTAATTATTATACCTGGATATCTTTGGTTAGGTATCATTTAAAACATGTTTTTTTTCCCTCTGTCAAAAATTAGTTCTTTTAAGTAGATTTCAAATTATTGTTGAAATTTATGATGATGGATGAGAAAATGAAATTAGTACTTATGCTGATGAAAAAGGAACATGCTATAAGACTCTCAGGAATGAAAAGATGTTGATGGAAAATATTGCTTAGTAAAAGCAAATTTTATTATAACCAAAACTTGCCTCACCTCAAGCTTTGCAGTTGGGTTACAAAATAGAATTATGTCCCAATTTGATTAGTTACAGAATTAAAGGACACATGTCATATTCAAATTGGTCAAAGGCCCTCATGTTTATGTTTTAAAACCAGATCAAAGAAGCTTTTTCCTTAAAACAATAACTGAATTACTCAGCTTGTGTCCAGACACCAGTAACTGGTCTCCTGGGGAGGAAGAAAAAGAAATGTTCTCTAAAACTTTTGTTCTGTTCCTCACTCTTTGTTTCCAATGAAGAGGAGCCTCATTGCCAGGCTTTGGAAGCAGGATGTTCTCCAGGGATCTTTTCCCCATTAATTTATTTATTCACTTTACATCTTGATCATAGCCCCTCCTTTTCTCCCAGTCTCCCCCTCGCACTCCTTCCCCCCATGGGCACCAACCTGCCCTGGCACATCAAGTCGCAGCAGGACTAAGTGCATCCTCTCCCACAGAGGCTAGACAGGGCAGCTCAGCTAGGGGGAAGAAATCAAAGGGAACTCAACATAGTGGTAGACAGCCCTGACTCTAGTTGTTAGGAGACTCACACGAAGAGCAAGTTGCACATCAGCTACATGTGTTCAGGGAGTGTAGGTCCAACCTACACACGCTCTTTGTTTGGTGGTTCAGTCTCTGTGATTTCTCTGATGGGCCCAGTTTAGTTGACTCAGTGGGTCTTATTGTGTTGTTTTCGACACCTACAGCTCCCTCAGTCTTTCCTCTCACTCTTCCATAAGACTCTGAGCTCCACCTTATGTTTGGCTGTGAACCTCTGTGTCTGTTTCCATCAGCTTCTGGGTGAAGCCTATCAGAGGACAGTTATACTAGGCTCCTGTCTGCAAGCATAGCAGAGTGTCATTAACAATGTCAGGGGTTGGCTCTCTCTTATGAGATGGGTTTCAAGTTGGGCCAGTCATTGATTGGCCATTCTCTTGATCTCTGCTACATCTTTTTTCCTGCACTACTTGTAGGCAGGACAAATTTTGGGTTGAAGGTTTTTGTGGGTGGGTTGGTATCCCCCTTCCTCCACTGAAAGTCTCCCCTAGCTATAGGAGATGGCATTTTCAGGCTCCATATACCCCCATTGGTAAAAGTCTCAGCTAGGGTCACCCCCATAAACTCCCTAGAACCCCCACTGTCCCAGAGATGCCCCCCTCCACTGATTTGCATTCTCTCTCCCAGCATTTCCCACTCCCCATTTCTGATTCACCACCTCTGCTTCCACCCTTATCCCTCCTCCACCCAGTTCCCTCCCTCCATCTACTTCAAATGTCTATTATATTTCTCCTTCTGAGTGAGATTTAAGCATCCTCCCTTGTACCCTCCTTATAACTTATCTTCTTTGGGTCTGTTAGTTGTGGTATGTTTATCCTATACTATATGGCTAATATCCACTTACAAGTGAATATATACCATGTGTGTCTTTCTGGGTCTGGGTTACCTCACTCAGGATGAACTTTTCTAGTTCCATCTATTTGCCTGCAAACTTCATGATGTTCTTATTTTTAATAGTTGAGTCGTAATCCATTGTGTAAATGTACCACAGTTTCTTTATCCTTTCTTCAGTTGAGGGATACCTAGGTTCTTTTTATTTTCTGGATATTATGAATAAAGCTGTTATGAACATAGTTGAACAAGTGTTCTTTTAGTATAGTGGAGTATCCTTTGGTTATATGCCCAGGAGTGATAGAGCTGGGTCTTGAGGCAGATCTAGTCTCATTATTTTGTTGTTGTTTTGTTTTCTTTTTGTTTTTGTTTTTTGAGAAAGAGCCAGATTGAGGTCCACAGTTGTTGTACAAGTTTGCACTCCCAACAGCAATGGAGGAGTGTTCCCCTTTCTCCACATCCTCAACAGAACGTGCTGTCACTTGAGTCTTTGATCTTAGCCGTTTTGACAGGTGTAAGATAAAATATGAGTTGTTTTGATTTGCATTTCCCTGATGACTAAGGATGTTGAACATGTCTTTTTTTCCTTTTTGTTAAAATTTATTTACATATTTATTCACTTTGTATCACAAGCATAGCCCCTCCGTCCCTTCCTCCCAGTCCTATCGTCCCTCCCTCTTCTCCCTGTCCTTTTCCACTACTCCTCAGATGAGGGGAGCCCCCCTCTACCAACCCACACCAGCACATCAGGTCGAATCAGGACTGAGCACATTTTCTTCCCCTATGGCCTGCCAGCCCCATCAGGGGGAAGTGATCAAAAAGAACGCAACAGAGTCCATGTCAGAGACAGCTCCCTCTCCTCTTTCCAGGGGACCCACATGAAGACCAAGCTACCCAATGGTTAGTTATGTGTCCAGGGCCTAGGTACAGTCTATGCATGGTCTTTAGTTGGTGCA
Organism: Meriones unguiculatus; assembly: GCF_030254825.1. Classification (NCBI taxonomy): domain Eukaryota; kingdom Metazoa; phylum Chordata; class Mammalia; order Rodentia; family Muridae; genus Meriones; species Meriones unguiculatus. The sequence continues at coordinate 32,574,773 of NC_083366.1, forward strand.
TGAGTCTCTGCAACCCCCACCCTGGGGCCCAGGTTAGTTGGCTTTTTTTGGTTGGTCTTCTTATGAAGCTCCTGTCCCCTTTAGGTCGTTCTGTTCTTCCTGCCCAGTCTTCCACAAGACTCTCTGCACTCCACTCAATGTTTGGCTGTGAGTCTCAGCATCTGTTTCCATCTGCTGCTGGGTGAAGCCACTTTGAGGAGAGCTATGCTAGCCTCCTATCTGCAAACATAGCAGAGCATCATTAATAGCATCAGGGGCTGACTCTCTCCCATGTACCCCATGGGTCTCAGGTTGGCCCAGGCATTGGTTGAACATTTCCTCAGTCTCTGTTCTATCTTTACCCCTGCACATCTTGTAGGCAGAGGAAAGTTTGGGTCAATGTTTCTGTGGGTGGTTTGGTGCTTCCCTCCTTTTACTAGGAGTTCTGTCTAGTTAGAGAGTAGTTTCTTCAGTCTCCATGACCCCTGCTACTAGGAGTCTCAGCGACAGTTACCCCTCTATCCTCCCAGGAGCCTACCCTGTAGTATGTCTCCAGCTTGTGACAGAGATGTCCATCCACGGTTCCACTTCTCTCTGTAAGCCCTCTGTCCTCCCATCTCCGACTTTTCCCACATCTGATCTCCATCCTCATTTCTCTCCTAGCCCCTCTCCTACCCTGTGTAAAGTCACTATGGAAATTAGTGTAGTGGTTCCTCTGGAAGATGCAATTTGATCTACCTCTCCAACCATTTATTCCACTCTTGGGCATATACCTAGAGGATGTTTTATCCTACCGCAGAGATATTTGCTTAACTCTTGCAGAATATTTGATCACATTGTGAACCTGAAGTTATATTATTTACTGGGAATTTCTGCCTGACTATTCTAAATAGGATTAAGTAAAGTCAACCATAGGTCAAGAGGCAGAGCAAGTTGTTAGTTGACAGGAAGTGAAACAGGATTATTTAGAAAAAAAAAAAAAACATAGATGGGAAGAGAAAGTCAGGAGGATGGATAGAGAGATGCACAGGAAGGGAGGACGTTCAGTTTGAAGGAGGTTTTTGAGGCAGCTTGGGGAAGAGGGTATTCCTGCTGGTTCATCAGCTGAGAAGGAAGGTCAGCTGGGTGCTTTCTCTGCCTCTCTGAGCTAGCAGGCTTTCACCCCAGCATCTGGCTCCCAAGTCTTTATTGGTAAAATAGGATGACTTAGATTTTTGTTAAAAACAACACTTAACCATGTTTATTGCTGTTCTCTTCATAATAAGCAGAAATTGGAAACAATCTAGATGTCCCTCAGTAGAAGAATGGATATAGAATTTATGTAATTTACACAATGGAGTGCTAGTCAGCTGCTAAAAAATGACACCATGAAATTTGCAGGCATATAGATGGAACTATAAGTAAAAACCATCCTGAGCAAGGTATCCTGGATTCAGAAAAAAATATGGTTTGAATCCATTTATATGTGGATCTATTAGCTGTTAAGGCAATGTGACTAAGCTACAATCCATAGACTCACAGAGGGTAGGTATCGAGTAAGAAACTAGACAATATAGACAGATCTCACCAAGAAAGAGAAACAAATAGGTATTTATGGATAGATGGGGGCAACTGGGATAGGAGAATCAAGTGAGGAGGTGAGAGGGGTAGTGTCAGGGGATATGGGGAAAGACAGCTAAAATGTAAGAGCATTTGAGGGGTAATATGGAAACGTAATACAGCAGAAACCTCCTAATATATATATATATAAAGCCTTCATCGCTACATTACAGCTTCTTTGGTATAGGAAGTTATTCTGCATGCTATCAAAAGAGATGTATATACCAAGTAATCTACAAACTATCTACTTTTGTGTGCTATCTGCAAGTATGCTAGGGTAATGGTGGCATAAAGCCTGTGGGAATAACCAACCAGATAACTGATATCCTTTGAGGCCCAGTCCAGGAGATGGAACTCATGCCTCACAATGCTTGTGTGATCAAGATCCTGAGACTAGAGAGTTCAGGAACCTATGGTTAAACCAAATAATACTGTTTTTTGTTTGTTTGTTTGTTTGATTTTTAAGAAAAAAAATGTAGTGATAAAATGATTCCTAATGATATTCTGCTATACTCAAAGATCAGTGCCTTGCTCAGCCATCATCAGAGAAGCTTCCTGCTGGATCATATGGGAACAAATACAGGGACCCAGAGCCAGACATTATACACAGAAGTGTGAGACCTTGAAGCACTCGTCCCTCAATGGGATGTCTTCATCAAATCCTTGCCCTTAGAGCTTAGAGAACCCTGAGGAAGGGGAGGCAGAAAGAACGTAAGAGCCAGAGGGGATGGAGAACATCAAGAAAACAAGGCCCTCTAAGCCAACATGAGCAAAAGCTTGTATGGGCTCACCAAGACCGAGGCAGCAAGCTCAGGGCCTGCATGAGTCTGCATCAGGTCCTTTCCGTTTATATTATGGCTTCCAGGTCATTGTTTTTATGTGATTCCTGCATGTTCTAATGAGTGGTCCTTCTCTGGGAATCTTTTCCATCTGTTGGTTTTTCTTGTCCAACTGTTACATCATAGTTTTTATTTGATCATATTATATCTCATTTTGTTATAGTTTAAAAATGAATGAATGAATGAAAACTTAGCAACTAAAGATTAATAACTGAACTGTCATTTTTATCTGCTGGGAGGGGGAAAAAGCAGTTCCCCCCCCCAATGGAATAAAATTGGGTGTATCAACCCCTGCAAGGGAGTTCTCATGTTCAGAACTGGCCAACAAATAATGGGTTTCTCCGTTTTGTGTGTGTGTGTGCATGCACATACACACTTTTTTCCCTTTTGGTTATATGTTTTTACTGCCCTTCTTTTTTATGTTTATTTTTATTATTAGTTACATTTTATTAACTCTGTATCCCAGCTGTATCCTGCTCCCTCATTCCCTCCTAATCCCACCCTCATCTCCTCCCTGCCCTTTTCCAAGTCCACTGATAGGGGAAGACCTCCTCCCCTTTCATCTGACCCTGTTTTATCAAGTATCTTCAGGACTGCCTGCAAAGTCCTCGTCTGTGGCCTAGCAGGGCTGCTCCTCCCTTGGGGGGTGGGGAGGTCAAAGAGCCCGCCAATGAGTTTGTGTCAGAAATAGTCCCTGTTCCCCTTACTAGGAAAATCCACTTGGTTACTGAGCTACCACAGGCTACATATGAGCAGAGGTTCTAGGTTATATTCATACATGGTCCTTGGTTGGATAAACAGTCTCATATAAGACCCCTGGCATGCACATGCTTTAATTTGGCTTCAGTTTGGTTTTTGTTGTTTCTTTTTGGGTATTGTATTTTGTATTCTAGGTTTTATTGTTGTATTGGGTTTTTGGTTTGTTTTTTTGGGAAATAGCTTAAAGGATAAGGAAGAAGAAAGGATCTGGAAGGTTATGATCTAGAAAAATATGGTCAAAATATATTTAAATTTTAAAATTGTTTTAAATAATAAAAATGTAATAAAAAGAAAGGATCTGGAAGGTCCTGATATGGAAGAATATGATCAAGATATATTTAAAATTTTAATTGTTTTAAATAATAAAAAATGTAATAAGAAGTAAAATGAAGTAGGCTGTGGATAAGAACACAGAGTTCTGAAAAAAATTAAAATTAATATCTCAAAATGTGTTCAACATCATAAACAATTAGCAAAGTTAGAGTTGAAACTGTTCTGAGATTTTATTATACCTCAATAAGAATTTTTATCTAAGATGAAAACAAACAAAATAACAATTGACAAAAATGCTGTTGAGGTTGGGGGCTGTTAGGAAACCGTCATTGTTGATGAAATCTTAAATGGGTCCAGCCACTCTGAAAATAAGTGTAGGAAATTATCACAAAACTAAACCATATATTTACCATAGCATCCTAATATCAGTACTGAGCACATGTGCAAATGACTGTACAACCTACTCTACAGATTCTTGCTCAGTCTGTTACTCCCTTTACAATAGAAAGTAGGAAAAAAAAACAAATTGTCTTTCAGATGATAAATAGATATAAATAAAAGATAAACAGAAAATCTGGTATATACAAATACACATAAATGAATACATAACAGAATACTATTTAGCTGTAATACAATTATTTAGCTGTAATAAAATTTTCTTCAAAATGGATGGAGGTAGGAAATAATATATTCAGTGAAATAATGCATACCCAGACACACAAATGCAACTCCCTCTCTCTTTGTGGATCCTAGATCTGAGTCTTGAGATGTGAGTACAGACCTGGAGTAGCCACAGAAACCAGGAAAGTGAAAAGGGACTGTGGTATGGAGGAGGGTTGGGGAAAGGAGCTCCAGAGAGAATAATAGAATACAGATACTACAAAGGGGGACACGAGTTCAATGATTGTAGGATACTTAACTTGGGAAGGAGGAAACAGGGCAACACAGAGGGAGATGGGCAAGGGATAAATTAAGAATGTTTGAAAAGCCATAGGGGACAATGTCATTTTGTGTTTACTTAAAATTGCATCACACACGTACAAGCTACACTAAACAAACTCATCAGGTTATGTTTTTAAATTTGTATGTGCATATATATGTAACCATAATAACTAAAGAATGAAAGACAATGAGAATGAGAAGAAGTGGGCAAGGATACTCGAGGAGTTGGAGAGGGGATGGGGATGGGTGAAGGGATATAAATGTGGTACTTACAAAATTCATAAAAATTTTAAAAGTTATTCCCAGGCCCTGTTTTACCATAAGCTATTCCTCAACAGGTAAACAGTGATGAACTCTTTTCCCCCTGGAACCATTAGCCACACTAAACCCTTTTGTCTATAATTTGCCTTGGTCACTGTGGTGATCTGAACGATAGGCTCAGATGTTTGAATACGTGGTTCCATTTAGTGGAACTTTTGGAGAAGGATTGGGAGGTGTGGCCTTGTTTTAAGGTTTTGAAAGCTCACACTCATCCACAAGGCTCTCTCTGTCTTGTGGTTATGTCCAAAGATAGGAGGTTTTAGCTATTGCTCCAGCACCATACCTGCCTGCCTCCTGCCATGTTTCCTGCCATGATAATCATAGACTCTAACCCTCTGAAACTGTAAACCCCAACGAAACTCTTTCTTCTATAAGTTGCCTTGGTCATGGTGTTATATCCAACAATAGAAAAGCAGCTGATACCAGGGAGTGGGTTATTACTGGGACAGACCTGACCATGTGGATTTTTTTTTTTTGGAGGAATATGGAAGACTTTGGGACTTTGTACTAAGAATGCAGTTGAATGCCATAAGTGGGGCTTAGCAGGCCATCCTAACAGGAGCCTGGAAGACAAGAAGTGTTTAGAGCAATGTGGATCATAATGACAAGGTGAAATAGTATTTCTACAGTTCTTTGTCTCATTAAACCTGCCCTATTAAAACAACTACATTTCTTTTAATTTTGAATGTATCTTTGATGTCTTTGGTACATCCTCATGGCTACCACACTGAAACTTTCCTTCCTGCTGTTCTGTGAGTGGTTCTTAGGTATTCTGATATCGTTTAAGAAAAATGCACCCACCAGAGGCACAAGGACACCAAATAAAGCTGTCATAGCTCATGGCAGTATTAGTGCTTGCCTAGAGTTCCTCTGATTGATGCTTGCTCTCCAGATACTGATATCTGTCTACCTGTCTTCTTAAAACTTAAAACTCTCAGAAAACCTGAAGAGTTTGGGTCCATCTACTTTAAACACTGTACCACAAGTCTCCTATGCAATGTTTCCCAATGTTCCCAGTCTTTCACAGTCAAGTGAAATAACTTCTTCCAACTTTGCTCATAGGACCAATTCTCCTATCCTTCAAAGAAGTCTTTGGAGGCTTGGACAAATACTTGTGCAGTGGTCCTCAGGCCACATTTCCTGGAGAGATGATGTTCTCACCTAAACCCTTAATATTCACTTTTTAACTAGGTAGTTGCTCAGATCCTCAATCAAGTATCTTCTCAAAAACCCCCATGACCCCTCAACTGTCCTTTTTCTTTCTGTTTTAGAGAAGACATTTTTTTCTTTTGATTGGGAATGTAAGTTCTTTTTAGTATCTTTTTATTAACTACTATAACATTATCAGCGTTGTCATTTATTAAATGTTTATCTCCTTTACTTATTAAAAGAATAAAGTTTTTACTACCCCTGAAAATTGAGTCTGGAGAGTTTGGTGGTTAGTGTATGACTGTGATAAAGGAACAAAAGGCACCTTTTCAATTAAAGTTAAGAGTGGGATAACTTCAGACACACAAAGGAAGAAAAAGACACTTAAAGAGTCATGGTGAGTTCAAAAGGAAAGTGTTGAGGTGGAAGCACAAAGCATCATGGGAAGTGCTATTCAAGCTCCTGTGTCAAAAAGGCTGATCAACAGCGCTTCCAAGTCAGCCTCATCACCAGGGAGTCTCACTGATAAAATTATTTCCCTCCAGAGAGAATTTCCCTGAACTGAATTGATGCTTTATTTCTGAATAGGATCGTGAAAGGCAGGGGATGGCAGTGGCAAGAATAAAAAGCCATATTCATTGACTGACCTGAAATGTGTGACCGACATGACACTGTTTATCTGGATTCACCCCTTAAAAGAATAGAAATTTGAACTTGCTTTATGTCGTGAGACTGTAGGATTGTAGGTGGCTCTTCATAGATATACAGTCAAATAACATACTAATGCAATTTTAAAAAGTTACATATAATTTTTATATTATTATCATTTAAAGTTAATTTTTGCAAATGTGATGGTAAATTTTAGCATTTATTCTAATTTTCTGAAATGTAATTAAATATCAGCTTAAATTTTTATCATAAAATGTTTTTCTTACATCTACTTTCTTTCTGTTGCCTCCCTTTTTAAAAAAACATCAAGCTTTTTTTTTGATATTACACAAGCAAGTGTGCACTGCACATAAGAAATGATTCAAATCAGGTAAAAATGTAGAGTCAGAAAAAGGATGTTTGTATGTAATGCAGGAGGCCATTATTTACTGAGAAATATATGTTCCTGAACACCATAAACCTGTCATCACTGTGCTAAAATAATAATGAGACTTTTGTGAGTATATATTGGTTACCAAGGCAACAAATTATGACATTATATGTACTAGGAATGGACATTTTAGATAGCATTTTAATAATTAAGAAAAAATCTTACATATATATTTCTGACTGCAATGGCTAATACAACATTAAATGCAACAGAATTAGTCAAAAGAAAGTGTAATGGTAATTAATAGTCATAAGCAGAATAAAGAAATTTCTCACACCTATATCAAATACGAAGTCTCTCTATGATGAAGTGCCATCTTACATACAAAGAATATTTACATACAAAGAATTCAGGTCAACAGTTACAAGTGGTTTGGTCAGACACCTGCGGTTAGAGGTTGTCCAGAGAAAGCTATGAGCAAACTATACAAAGCCTGAGAAGATTGCTGTGATACAAGAAACAGAGCATATGGCTTTCAGTCAGGGAACTTTTCAGGAGTCAGGACTCTCCAGGGTAACCTGGGCTCTGCTAAGCAGGCTGCGTCACAGGAACTTTATAGAATATGGCTAAGAGGAAGTCCTTCACCAGCTGATTGTAGGACTAGCCAGGGAGCCACAGAGTTAGAGGGTGAAAATAAGTACATCTGTTTTGGTCTTCATCAACTGGTGCTTGAGTTTTTAGGTGGTTAGCTTTTCATTCCATATTATTATCTTTCAAGTTAGTGGTGGCTGGCATTATTCTGTGGTCACAATTTATGTATTACTATTTGTAAACACTTTCAAATGCATGGCACATCTGGAAGATTCTGTCCTGCTCCCAAGTATTTTCTAGATTAAGGTTGTTTTCATGGAGTGGTTAATATTTACAGATTTATTTGAGAATTGTGAGTTATTTCCAGAGAAGAGGCACATATTCTCACATTCATGTTATATTACATTTGATGTCACAACTCCCTGCAGGTCCTTCCTAGTTACTAAGAGTAAGTTCTGGGTTGAGTTTCAGTTATTATTTGATTTCTCAGATGCTTGTTTCCCAAAGTTACCCATCTTCCAGGCAGGATAATAAGAACCCAGATTTTAAATGCACTAGGTAGACCAGATGCTCATGGAAGCAAGGGAAATGGCCAAATTGACACAATGGTACTATGATTTGTCTATAATTTAAGTGTTCCTTAAAAGTTTAAGAAACTTTAGACTGCTAACGTTTGTTTTCCAGAATGCTGTTGTTGGGATGTGTGGTGGATTTTTTTTTTAATTTTAATTTTAATTTTTTAACAACTTCTGGAGGTATGCACATCATTGTAAGCATGCCCTTGAGAGGGACTTTGTTGACCCCAGTCTCTGCACTCATTCCCCCATCTACACTGAGACGCTTCAAGCACCTGTTTTTACTCTTGAGATGATGAGGTTCGAAGGCAACACTCACAAAACATGCATGTTATATGCCATGTTGCCACTATGTCGCTTCCACCTCAGGATAACGTGGACAGTTACTTCAAGCTGGACTGGAGGGGGGTGAAGCTTAGCCAGCTAGGTGAGTGCAATATAGGATGCCATTTGGTGATAGGGTGCAGGCAATGAACAAACCCAGGAACAGCTTCAGAGAACTGGTTTGGTTTATTGGGTGGGAAAATGAAAACTGATGCTCCTGGGGAGATGGCCAGGGGCAAGGTTTGTGTGGCTGTGTACCATTGGCAGGGGTGTGGGAAGATACTTCATCTGCATAGTCAGGGGCTGTAGGGTCCAGCTGAAAAACCTTATAAGGTCAAACAAGGAGTGAAGCCTAATAACTGTCAAGGTAATACATCCTTACTAGCTGGTTTATGGCACTAGGCTGGGAAGGGAGAGGTAGCCAACTCCTGCTGTTTTCATGTTTGAGGTATCCAGGGTGAAAGCTTCCTTGACTCTTCCTCTATAACTGTGGGCCATTACGGTACAACATACCATTTTGACTTTTAACGTCCAAAATTGAGGTAAATGAAATGTTTTATAAAATTATTTGCCTTTGGTGTTTTGTTTTAGTAATAAAGAGATGGCTAATAACATTGGATTAGAATTTGATTCTACTGTATCGGGGAATGACTGACATTGCTTGATCGTAATGGGTAATGTACAGCCTTTGGTTTTAATGGGTAATGAAAAATGTGGTTATTGTCTTTAGTTTACTTAAATTTTAAACACATTAGAATAAATGAGGAGTGTTGGATCCTGACTTTTTAAGTCAATACAAACAAGAGAGAAGAATCTTAGGACATCTATGGGATTACAATGCGTGAATTCATTAGTTTTACTTGCAAGATGCTTAAATATCTTTCCCAACTGGGCCTTGGAGCTGGCTATTCTTGTTATAAACCAGTGAATGTTTGTGCTCAGTGAGGTCTAGTCCTCCTATGGATTGATCTTCTGTGAGTCCCACTAGGCCTAGTGAATTCTGGTGTAAGTAGAAAAGTATATAGCCAATAGAGTGAGTTTAGTGCCAACTGGCGCTGCTCCTTTCTGACTCATTTTTTAAAAATGAAGTCTAACATTTTATGAAATATCCATATGCCAGATATCAATTCAAAAATAATGCTTATTGCTTACTTTGATAAAGCCCAATCTTTTTTCATTATTATAAAACTTTCTTCCTTTATTCCTTCCTTTCTGTCTTCACGCCTCTCTTTCTCCTCCTTTTTCCCACCTCTCTTCCTTTCTCTCTTCTCCCTCCTAATAGAACAAAAATTCTATCTTTTTCAAAGTCCTGCCATTGAATTCAAATCCACACAAAGGCTCAGCTGAAGGCAAGGCCCTTACCAAGACTTGGAGGTGAAATTTTCAGGCTCTTATTTGGTTTTTACTGTTTCTCTTGTTCCCTGTGGTTGATAAAGTGGATTTTGTAGAATAATACTGAATGGATTCTTACAGTTTTGCTGTTCATCACCTCATTTTACAGCTTAAAAAATAGGCTCATTGAAGTTAAACAATCTGTCAAAATGTGTACAGCTCACTAGTAGCTAAGTCCAGTCTCAAATTTATATTTCTGCTTACAAGTTAGTTACCTTGTTCTAAGATTCATTTTTTCACGTTCCTTTTGGTTTTCCTCTTCTGGTGGCCTTCCTCTGATAATGACCATGACCTCCCGCTTTTCTCTCACAAGGACATATCAAATCCTGGCTTTCCTTTAATATATGTCTTCTCTACTATTAAGAACTAAGTAGTCATAAAAAAATCTTTCAATATCTGCACAACTAAGATGGTCCCTGATGTTTTAGATTTATAATTTTGGAATTTTCCTAGTATTTTTATACCCATGCAAGTACGGAAATGAACAGAATGGAAACTTTCATAAGGTAAATAAAGAGTATTTCGATAGTGATTGGGAGAGCAATAAAACCCCTAGAACTTTCCAGCCTTCATAATTACTTTGTAAAAATCCATGTGCAGGTCATGTGAGTAATTATGTCATGTCTGTGAGGTTAATTAAGTGTTATATGCCTCCAGTCAGAGGCAGTTACACACACACACACATACACACACACACACACACACACACACACACACACACATGCACACAGAGTCACAGTTTCCACAGGCAGGCTGCCAAAGACAGCAGGCCCCAGTGACACGTATGGCTCTTTCCTTTGGAAAATATACTTCAGTCAGTCATGAAAATGTAAACCACAGAAACCACGTCGCTTCTTGGGGAATGAGTTTTGAGAAGCCCTGTTTTGAAACAAAGCCACAATTTTCCATCCTTACAGTAAAATGCCCCCAAATTGTTTTAATTGTAAGGAATATTGAGGACAGCTTGAGCAAAGAAAACTTAAAAGAAGGTTAAAAACATCATTCAATCAAAGACTTACAGAGCTGGTGTGTAAAGTGGACGTTTCTTATTTTCTGCATCACCGTTTCCTTCACAGAGCCCCAGCACTCCACCTGGGCTATTGTTCTCGAAGCTTCTAGAAAAGTTTCCTCCTACAGCTTAAACTCAAGAACTCCACCAAATGTCAAACTGCCTTAGAAACCGTGTGACAGCATGCAAGCTCAAGCAAACTGATTCCTGTTGAACATAGTGTTTGCCGACACGTGATATGAGAGCTTTGGTGTATTTACTGGAGTGACACAGAAGTGACAGAGCAGAGAGTTTGGGAACACGGACTCATTTGTTCATTTCCCTGGTGAACTGGGTAGTAGTGGCCAGCGGACCACAGCTCTTTCCACCACTGTTAGGGATTGAGATAGACAGAGTACCAGAACCAGAACTTTCTGACTTTGAACTGCTTCAGAGTATGGTTTTTCTTCTGAAAGCATGTGTAGTTAAAAAGGTGAAAAACAGCTGGAGGCATGCTTAGTAAAATATCAGGTGTTATTCCTTTATGGAGATATGTTTATATGGAATTCTATTATTTTTAATTTATAGTTAGAATTTATTATCTTGAAATGTTAAACTAAATAGAACTAATTATAAATGATTTTCCATATTATATTTAAATAACAAATCATAAAGCATTTTCTTTTATAGAATTAGGTAAATATTGAGTAATTATGTTATTTAAAATGCATGTTCTATTTCTTTTTCCATCTAAAAGTAGCATATATGAAAAATCCAAAGGCTCATCCAGAAATGTGAAATCATAGCTCTTAAAAGACAAATTTATACTTCAAAATTATTAAACTAAGTGTATGTTTAGGTCTATGTTTATCCATGTTGGTTGATTACCATAGAATTTAAAATGACCTGATCAGATCAATAACATCCATTTCACAGCATGTGTTTAATATTGAGTTGAAACTTCCTTTAAGTGGAAAAAAAGAGAGTTCAAAATTCTAGATGCAAAACATCTGATCAATTCGTTAGGATGTAGATGTCATACAAAGTGGTCCTGATACACATTCTTATGTAAACAGACTAGACTTGATTAGCAGGCGAAGGGTAATGTGTGTATGCTATATCTGGGTGAATATGAATATAGGCATAAAACAACTAATAGAGAGAATATAGGAACAGAATAGGAAACACATAGAATGACGTAGAGAATCCAAGATGGTGGCAACCAGTGTGCACAGTATCTGAGGAGCAGAGGATTGGAGACTCCAAAACCGGTGAGTTGGATCCAGAGGATTGACTTTGGTGATTCCCAGACTGGAGGGGACATCCCTGGATCTGGTGTTCGATCGGATCCAGGCCTCCCGTGACCATCTCCAGGGTCCAGGAGTGTCAAACTGTGAGCCCCTTGCCTTTTCAGCATACACTGGTGAGTGTGGACCCCCAGATCCAGGGACTGTCCGCTCTAGCAGCCAGACATCGACACTGGATCCCTCCCGCTCCCCTGAGGGCAGCATCAGGATTCGTAGGACAGCGTCCCAGCCTCCAAGCCACTGTCAACCTATGGAGACCAGGTGAACAATAGAATCACACAGATCCTGCATCCAAGATGGCGGAGCACAGACAACTCGAGGACCAGGAGAGCAGAGTTGGGCAGGCCTCTAAGCTCAGGAGTGCAGAGTCGTGCAGGCCTGTAGGCTGCAGCCCAGCTCCCTTCTGAGGCACCACATGGTTGCCATCTGTGCTTGAGCCCTTTGGGGCACCTGCACCCTGTACCTGTACCTGCACCCAGTCCCTCGGGCTCCTGTGCATGTGTGACTCCTGATCTTCAGCACACCCGCCAGAGCCCGCGCCTGCAGCTGAAGCAGCACCTGCGCTCTGCCCTTCAAGACACTAGCGACTGATACCTGCCTTTCATAGCTGCATTGGAATCGCCAGCACCCGTTCTTGGGCCGGTAGACCTCTCTGGACTCCGAAGACAGGCAGATCCAGTCTTTGGTGCAGGGTCATTGGAAATGTAACTGTAGTTGCTAAAATTAAAATTAATTAATAGAGCTTTTATTTTTCAGATAAACTAACTGAACATTCTCTTACTGTAAGCTATTAGAAGCATATAAAATATCAGCTTTGTGTGTGTCTGTGTGTGTAAATTCCTAGGTGCTCAACCCTGTGAAGATGAAGCTGAATATCTCTTTTCAAATCATGGACCAAGAAAAAAAAAACCCACTGAAGTTAATGGTGACTGCAAACTTCATATTTTCTATGTGCATGGGTACAGAAGTTGCTGATTTAGACCTGGGTGAAGAATGGGAGGATTATGTAGTCCACCTCTGTGGCAGGAACAACAAACAAGGGCTTTCCTCGTGAAGTAATGTGTCTTGCCCCACAGTAGTGGGTGCCTGCTATGGAGTAAGTGGCCATTCTTGTTATAGAGCAAGGACAGTTACAAAGAGAAAGTATGTGCCTGCTAGAGATGCATTATGAATTCCAACATGAGTCTTCTCACCTTGGTTAATTTTTTTTTTTTTTTTTTTTTTTTTAGCAGAGTATAATACTCCTGAACTATAGATACCCAGCACTTATGGCCCCAAAGAGCTATATTCAAGCTTTTCCATCTCTTAAGAAGATGTTGTCCAACAGTATGTTCCCCTTTCTCCTCTTCCCTTCTACTAAAAAAGACGAGCCCCCCACCAAAAAGACGAGTCCCTGCCATAGGACTAAGTGCATCCATTTCTATAAGACAACTCACTTAGAGGAAAGTGATATAAAAGCAGGCAACAGAGTCCATGTCAGAGACAAACCTCATTCTAATTGCAAGGGAACCTTCATGAAGACCTAGCTGCTGATCAGCTACATATGTGCAGGGGACCTAGGTCTAGTCAATGCATGCTCTTTGGTTGGTGGTTCAGCCTCTGTAAGCCTCCATGGTCCTCAGTTAGTTGACTCTGTTGGTCTTCTTGTGAAATTCTTGTCCCCTCCAGGTTCCTCTATCCTCCCCCCCCTCTTCCACAAGACATTCAAACTCTGCCTAATGTTTGGCTATGGGTCTCTGCATATGTTTTTATCCGCTGCTGGGTGAAGCCTCTGAGGACAGTTGTGCCAGGATCCTGTCTAAAAGCATAGCAGAATATTGATAATAATGTCAGGGGTTGGCTCTCTCCCATGGGGTGGGTCTCAAGTTTGGCCAGTCATTGTTTGGCCATTCCCTCCATATGCTCCATCATTTTCAGTGCACTCCTTGTTGGCAGGGTAAATTTTGGGTCAAAGGTTTTGTGAGTGAGTTGGTATCCTCCTCCCTCCCCTGGAATTCCTGTCTGGGTGTAGGAAGTGGTCACTTCAGTCTCCATAGCCCCTGCTGCTAGGAAACTCACCTGGAGTCACCCCCGTATCCTCCCAGGAGCCTACCCCTTTTCAGGTCTCCCTTGTCCCAGAGATGCTCCCCCAGTTGGTTTCCTTTCTCTCCCAGCCCTCTCACCTTGCAACCCCATTCTCCCCCCCCCACGCTCCCCAACACACACCTGATCCCCACCCTGGTTCTCCGTCCCGCTACTCTCCCACATGGTTCTCTCTCTTCATCCACTTCCAAAGTCTATTTTATATCCCCTTCTGAGGGAGAATCAGTGACTTTGTATTATGAACTCTGACCATTCCAATCACCAGAAATGCAATTGCCTGGGTTTTCTTTTGATGATGCACTTCCTGTATCTTGCTACTTTGTGATAATGAGAGGGGTTATGTGTTCATAGGTTGAAACATCGGGATGTGGAACAATTTTAGCCTGGAACAGGTAGAGAAATAATGCTTTAAGGATTAGGATTCGGTGACAATTGTCTTTATGTCAACTACATGAATAAATACTGAAAACGGTGAATTGGAAACTTTTCCAATGAGACTCAATAAGAGAAAAGAGCTAAGATAATACACAATAATTTCTTCCAAGAAGAGATAAAATCTGCAATTAAAACTTGTTAAGCCAGGTAAGATCTCCACAGGAAAAGCAGCTGCTGCGGACCAGTGCTCAGATATAACGAGCATCTGCAAAGAGGACTGTGGAAACCTCCTCAGAAGTGCTCTTTCTCAAACATGTTGGCAGAAGCACACATCCTGAAGAACTTGAGTTAGAGCAGATGGCTGCATGGTGGTCAATGGGAACCATCAGACAACAATCTTTAACTAAAGAGAAAATATTTCTAATTCCAATATGGCAGAGGTATCTCATTTTTGGAAACAATGTCTGGTTATTCATAGTACGTCAACATTTTATAAATGGTTCATTCACTATTGGAAGAAGCAATGTAATTTTATCTAATTTTCATCATATTTTTTGGCTATTAGTTACTTCAGTAATTAAGTATATTTGTAATTATATTTGTAATTTTACTTGATTTTTAATATCTCATAGATTTATTTTATTAATTTGAAGAAACCTTTTTAAAAATTAGGAATCATGAAGCTATAGTATAAAGTTAACCTAATTGTAATACACACTACTTCTTTGATAGGACTAACAATGAATTTAAAATTTTTCAAATATTTCATGCAATGAAAAATATTTGTTAAGATTCTTAAATTCATGATATAGTACAAAGAGGCATTTTAAGTTTCTAGTTGATTACTCAAAAGTAAACAGGTTTGTTGATTCTGGGAGCATTGCCCATTTAATGGAGAATTATAGCTGACATGACATATGAGAAGCAACAGAACATTAACAACTTCATATATTCATAAAAGTAGCTACCTGTGAAAAGAAAATCCTTCACAACAAAGGTGTATCTGATGTTCTCATTCAATTCATTTTCATTTTTCTCACTGGTTAGATATGGAGGAACATAACAGAACAATAGTTCCTATATGTTTGAATCAGACTGTTAAAATTTCAGCCTAAATAAACTAATTTGTACCAACCAATAGTATTGAGAAATAAAATTAGAGATTTTATTATATATGTTGAAGTTTGGAGATTTAGATAGATTCACTTTTAAATTGTCCACCTATTTATATCTCAAGTTCAAAATTCAGTAGATATAGACAAGATAACAATTTATAAAATCTTATTTTGAACCATTATTGACTGGTTTATCATTCAGTGGGCTGCAAGTTAAGATCTTGAGTTGAGCAATGAAACATGGTTTACATATATGAGCCCTACAAGGATGTATTGCTTTATTTCTGTCCACATCATTTCTATCAAGAAAAAGAACCTTGCAATGTTGATTAAGAACAAACTAAATTACAAAGTCATAATTTAATTATAGCACTAAGGGGATAGATTTATTAGAGTAACAATACTTACAGTGTGAATAGAATCAGACAATAGAACATGTATTATTGTAATTTTTCCAACTCCAGAGACTGAATACCTCTTATCTTGGTGAGGGGAGATCAGAAAAACACATTTGAGATCAATTGTATTCTTTTTGAAACAGCTTTATCAATGGAATTTTTAGTTGTGATTTAGCACATAAAACAGGTACAGATGCATACTGTGACTAACTCATAGGATTGCAAGAAAATCTACACTGTGCTTTATTAGCTTATGATTGACAAAATAAAGTTGAGGGAATAAGTCTTAAGAACTTCCAAATATCATTAGACATTAATCTAAAGAACTCCAGAAACCCAGTTTGAAAATGTTCTAGAGGGACTTTGGAACCATATTCTTTGGGTTGTTTTTTTACATTTCTCCTCCCATGGGACTACTGTGTTGAGAATGCTAGTTCTTCTCTTAAGAAAAAAATGTATTTCCTGTTGTTTTGTTCGTTTTTAAAGAAAATAGAATTTGTTTTTCTTACATTACATACCCGGTTATGGTTCCCTTTCCTCTACTCGTCCCAGTTCTTGCATACCTCACTTCCATCTAGATTCACTCCCTTTTTGTCACTCAAGGCCCTTAAACCAACAAGAGCAAAGCACCTATGAACTCAAAAAGACTGACACAGAAGGCACAGAACCAGAATAGTTCCTTTGTGTAAATATTATGGCTTATAGTGTAGCATTTTTAATGGGATTCCTGAGTGTATAAATGAGTAGTGGGTCTTCGTTTCTTCTGTCTTCTCCTGGGTTTTTTTGCCCTCTGTTTGCTTGTTTTATTCAATTCCAATCTGTTAGTTCTTATTTATATTACATTATTTTGTTATTATCCCTCAGAAGCCTGTTTGTTTTCTAATGAGAAACAGAAAGGTAGTAGATCTGGATATAAGTGGGTGTGGGAGGAAATGGCAGGAGTAGAGGGAGGGGAAACTGTAATCAGAACATATTATATGAGGGGGAAAATAAGCTAGTTTCAATAAAAAGAAAAAAGAAAACAGGCTTCTAAAGGAATATAACATGATACATAATGATATAGTATAAAGATAAAATAAAATCACACATCAGAATAGGACAAAACAAACAAAGGAGCCCCCCCAAAAGGGACAAGAAACAGATGGTGGTCTCTTAAAGAAAGATTTTATTTTATTTCTTTTTCTGCCCAGAAGGCTGGGAGAAGACGTCGTGAAAAGCCAGGTGATCTTTGCTCTGTGTGGCCCAGAGCAGAGACCATGCTGGACCCTCCTTATCTTTAGCTTGTTTTTCTCGGTTGATCTATAGAACCCATCCTTATGTAAGATACCACTTGTACTTTACAAAGAGCTTAGATGTACTCACATGTTACACTTCGCTGTACACACAGGATTGAGTTAATCAGTTCCAGGAAATACTTCCACCAAATTGTGCTGGGCTTAAAAATGCCCACAATTAACTACTTGGAGACATACCCTCGAAGTTCAAACCAACACCATCTGTGGAGTTGTGTTGAACTGAACTATGGTATCGACTCTTGCACCACTCCTTCGCTGGCTGTTGGTGGTTGTAGAGAGCCCCGCATAAAATAAAATAGACAAAGAGACAGAATTAGAGTTAAAAAGTAGATGTACTGACAGAAGGGACGTTATGAGACGAGGAACTTCCAAATGTGCCACTGAGTTTGTTTTCTGGTGGCCGCCTGCTGCTGGGCGTGCAGCTTACACTTACGAGCAGTTTGTTTCCCAAGTGAGAGAGAGAGAGAGAAAAAAAAAAGGTATTTTCATGTTCAAGTGATTATCTAACCGAGATAACTTCTAGGTTAGAAATGGGTGTGTCAATCACTTCTCCCTTCAGCTCCAGGAGCCCTCTTGTGCAGACCTGTGCAAGACCTGTGGATATTCCCCCGCTCTCTGAATTTGAATGCGCCTTGATCATGTTGACTTAGGAGGCCTTGTTTTCTCAGCGTACCCCATTCCCTCTGGCTCTTTCTGCCTTCTCTTCCACGGTGTCCCATGAGCCCTGAGCAGAGGAATTTGACGGAGACCACCTGCTTAGGGCTGAGGGTCCAAGGTTTCTCACTCTACAAAATGCCTCAGTGTGGTTCTCTGTATTTGTTTTCATCTGCTGCAGGAGGAAGCTTCTCTGGTGACGGCTGAGAAAGGCACTGATCTTGGACTATAGCAGAATGTTATTAGAAGTCGTCTTATTGCTTCTTCTTCTTCTTCTTCTTCTTTTTTATTTTTTCTGGGGATGAGTAACTATAGTAATTTGTTGTTCCTAAGTCCCAAGGCTATCTAGTCTCAGATTCTTGACATCCAGTGTCAGGTGTAGATGCAATCTTGTGGCATGGGCCTTAGGTCAAATCAGGTATTGGTTAGTTACTCCCACAAGCTTCGTGCCACTATTGCCTTAGTATATTTTTCAGGCAGGACAACACTGTAGACCAAAGGGTTCATGGCTGGGTTGGTATTTGCATATCTCCTTTGGTAGTATGCAGTACACCTTCTTGTATAAAAAACACTAGTATGTAGAGATGAAGGCTCTACATAAGCACAGGTTTAACTTCTTCATCTTCAGTGGGTTGTGTAGGCATTGCTTTTAACAGTGGGGCCTTGCCATCAGTTTCTAGAGAGCAACTTAAAGTCTTGGCAACAGCCTGGGTTGTGTAGATGTAACCCAGTCTCAGTACTGGAAGCTTCATTTGGTGACAAGAGGTGGCCAGTTGGATCTCTGGCAATTTCATTTATATTGTCTTTATGTATGTACACATTTTAGGAAGCTTCTACTGTATTAGGTTTCCATACTACTCCTCAAATGGCCCTTAATTTTTGCTGTCTCTCCCTGTATTTCCTACCCACTTGATCCTTCCATTCAAACCCCTTCCCTGGATGTTCATAATTATTTATTCTATATCCCTTTTCTAATGAGATCTATTTGTCTCTCCTAGTTCCTTACTCTATACCTAACCTCTGGGGTTCAACAGATTGTAGCTTGGTCATCATTGGCTAATAACCACATATAAGCTAATACTTACCATATTTCTGTTTATGGTTCTGTAATAAGATTTGTTTCTAGTTTTATTCATTTATCTACGAATTTCATTTTTTAAAAAATGGCTGAGTAATATTCCATTATACAAATGTACCATGTTTTCTTTATCCATTCTTCTGTTAAGAAACATCTGGATTAATTCCAATTTCTGGCTCTTGTGGAAAAAGCAGTAATGAGTATCGCTGAACAAGTATGGATCTATTTACATTTTTCTGCATGCAGCTATCCAGTTTGGCCAGCACCGTTTGTTGAATATGCTCCTTTTTTCCAGTGTGTATGTCTGGCTTCTTTATTTAAAAAAAAATCAAGTGAATTATGTGTAGGTCTTCAATTTGATTTGATTCCATTGATGAATGTGTTTGTTTTTATGCCAATATCATGCTGTATTTATTACCAAAGCTCTGTATTATAATTTGAGTTTAAGGATGGTGATACTTCTAGGAGTTCTTATATTATGCATGATTGTTGTATATATTTTATTTTGTGTGTGTGTTTTCATAAAGCTGAAAAATTGTTCTTTCAAGTTCTGTAAACAATTGTGTTAGAATTTTGATGGAGATTACATTGAATCTGTAGATTGCTTTTGTTAGGATGACCATTTTTACTATGTTAGTCTCCCACAAGCATGAGAAATCTTTCCATCTTCTAATATTTTTTTCAGTGAATTGAAATTTTTATCATAAAAGTCTTTTAATTTCTTGGTAAAAGATACCCCAAGGTATTTTATACATTTTAAAATCTATTGTGAAAGGTTTTGTTTCCCTGATTTCTTTCCCAGTTCATTTATCATTTTTATATAGAAACTATTGATTTTTGTAGGTTAATTTTGTATCCAGACACTTTGCTGAAAGTATTTATCAGCTGTAGATATTCTGGTGAAATTTTTAGGGTCACTAATGTTCATTATCATATCATCTGCCAATAAAGACATCTCCTTCATTTGTGTTATTGGTCTAGCTAAGACTTCAAGCACTTAGAGTTTGGAATCACTTAGAGTTTCCCTTCACTTACACAGATAAATCGATGTTGGGTGTGGGCTTGCTGTAAACTGCCTTTTTTTTAAAGGTATGTTCTTTGTATCCTTCATCTCTGTAGGTTTTTTATTATGAAGTGGTATGAGATTTAGTCAAAGCCTTTTCTGCATCTAATAAGATGATCATGTGGGTTCTGCCTTTGAGTTTGTTTATATGATGGATTACATGTTTTGAACCACCTTGAGCTGAAGCCTACTTGACTATGGTACGTGGTCTTTTTGTTGTGTTTTTGGATTCAGTTTGTAAGTATGTTCATAAGGACCATTGGTCTGTAGTTTTCTTTCTTTGTTGGGTTTTAATGTAGGTTGGGTATTTGGTGCCCAATTGTGACCTCATAAAACAAATTGGTCAATGATCCTTCTGTTTCTGTTTTGTGGAGTCATTTGAGGAATATTGGCATTAACTCTTCTTTGAAAGTCCAATAAAAAAAATCCATGCTAAAACCTTGGATTTTTGTTGTTGGTAGACTTTTAATTACTACTTCTATTTCACTAGGGGTTATAGGTCTATTTAAATTGTTTATTTATCTGATCTTCATTTAACTTTGCTATACAGCATTATCAAGAAAATTACCCATTTCTTTTAGATTTTCGAATTTGGTAGAGTACAGGTTGTTAAAGTTCATGCTTAATATTCTCTAGATTTCCTTGGTGTTGGTTGTTATGGCCCTCTTTTCCTTTCTAATTCTGTTAATCTGGATATTCTCTACTTGGCTTTTAGTTAATTTGAATAAAGGTTTGTTAATCTGATTGATTTTCTCAAAGAACCAACTTTTTTATTTCATTGATTCTCTGTGGTTTTGTTGTTGTTTATTTTTATTTTATTGATTTTTAGCTCCAAGTTTGATTATCTCTTTTTCTTTACCTCCAAGGGTATGAGATATATTATATCTCATCCTGACTCTGGCACTCCTGACTCTGGAAGTAGATAACATATTGTAGTTCTATTCCAGAATATATACATGCATATATATATATATATATATATATATATATATATATATATTCTTGCATTTCTCTTTTCATGCCTTCTACTGATTAATCTTGAAAACTAAATTTGGACAAAAGGTAAAGGGATATGGGCTAAAGAGAAATGTTTCTGCTTCCTCAAGCCTAATCACAAAGACAACAGTTACTCTGGATTGCGCATCAATATGACATTTTAGAAAAAAAAATGTTTTTATACATGTTTTTCTAATGTGTAAATCGTGGGCTTTCCAATGCTGTAGGAGTGGAGAACGCTGAAAATCTCACTGATGTTCGCCATCGTAAATGAAGCCAGAAGGTCTGTCCATGGGTGGGTGTAGATGTGTTGTGTAGATATGCAGGAACTGTGTTGTAGATGTGTTGTAGATGGGTGTAGTTTTCTCACACAGTGGTCATGGCAGCAGATCTATTTTCTTTTATATTTCTTTCATATAAGTATTTTCTATTTTTCCATGTTTCAAAAATCTCTAAATTTTAACAGTGATGTGGTTTGCTGACAAGCCAAAAAAGTTTTCTGGTTAGTAATTGTATAATAAATGGAACTTTTATACAGTGTGGGCTGAATGAGCAATCTGTAAAAGGCTTGGCTGAAAGATAGAGGATCTGAAATTTCAGACAGAATTATCATTTAAGATAAAAAAAAATCTTTGAACTTGCTATTATGAAAATATGCAGTTGCAAAATCATAGTATCTTAGTTTCATAACTCAAGGAACAGCCAATGGATGCTTGGATACCCTCTATGAAATCAAGCAATTAGTATAACAGATTATGTGAAGCCAGAATTTATAATAGATTTCCTAATATACTCATTAAATTTCCCTTCTTAATTTTGTTTCTGCCTGGATTATTTTATTTGTTTGAAGTAACATTGGACTCTTTTATTTTTAATTCTAAATTTTAATTAAAATGTAATTATATCACTTCTTTATTATTTTCTTCCCTCCAACTGTTCTGATGTTCCCTTCACCCTTTCTCAGATTGATAGCCTCTTTTTTTTCCTGTATGTGTGTATGTGTACGTGTGTGTGTGTGCACATGTGTGTGTTTGGATTCAAACATAAACAAATACAACCTTCTCAATCTGTTTAGAGATTCTTGAATGTATATGATTTCAGGCCTGATTACTTTCTATTGGATGACCAACTGACCAATGGAAGGGGGTCTCATTTTCAGGAAAGACTAATTCTCTCTCTCTCTCTGAAACATTAGTTGCTTATAAGACTTTGTTTGGGGGCATGAGACCCCATGCGATCTCCTCCTTCTGCATTAGCATGTCTATTGGTTCTGCCGTTGATTAGGTTTTGTTGAGGCAGTCATATTATTGAGGCGGCAGGAGTAAAAGTTCTCCGTCATTTCTAGGAGACACAATATCACAGCAGACTTCTTGGTCCTCTGACTCCTACAATCTACCCCACCCCCTTCTACCAATGAATGTTCCCTGGACCTCAAGTGCAGGAGTTGTGTTGTAGATGTATTCATTGGAACTGGCCACCTCATGATCAGTTGATCTTTGCATTATGGTCAGCTGTGGTTTTCTGTACTCATCTCCGTCTTGTGCAGAAAGTAGGGTTTTTGTTGTTGTTTTGTTTGTTTTTTGGTCCAGGGTGAGAGATACCCTTATCTGTGAGTATAAGAATAAGTTTTAGAATAAAATTAGAAGTTATGTTGGTCTAGTAAAGTGACAGTAGTAGCTTCTTTAAGACCCACGTCCTCACTAGCCTCAGGTACTGGCTAGGGTTGCAATTCCATACACAAATTCCCTTCTATTGCTCAGGCATTAAGGCCAAGTAGACAGCTGTTGGTTGCTGCCAGATGTAAATGCTACTGTGGCACCTTTGGGGGATTGGCTGGCATGGTGGTCGTTGTTGTGATCCATAGGCAGCACGCCTGGATAGGACTATAGGTTGCTTCCGTCCCTCGGCAGGTTGCCCAGCACCTTCTGCTTCTAGGAAGCAGTATTACAGGAAGGAGGCTTTCAGGTTAGAGCTCACGTGGATATTCTGAGCCCTGTGTCTAGGGAATGTCTC
Organism: Meriones unguiculatus; assembly: GCF_030254825.1. Classification (NCBI taxonomy): domain Eukaryota; kingdom Metazoa; phylum Chordata; class Mammalia; order Rodentia; family Muridae; genus Meriones; species Meriones unguiculatus. The sequence goes on from NC_083366.1 coordinate 32,597,919, forward strand.
CGTCAACAGGTACCTGCTGTAAAGTACTCATTTTGTATTTGAAGTTTGTCTGTGCAACGCCGTGTACTTATTACCTAAATATTCTCAATCTCATTTTCCTGAGATTGATAACAGTAATGACTGTTATCAGTAATTTTCCTGATTTCTTTAAAGGTGATAAGGACGCCCTCTCCTTTGCTTTCTGTTTTGTTAACTTATTTCTAAATGCTGAGGAAAATCACGTATGCGTTTGTTTTAATCTCTTTCAGAAAATGGCTGACAGCCTAGTTCTGATTGTACTTATTTCTAAATTGCAACAATGTCACTGGAGATTTTTTTAAATTGTGTTTTGCTATTTGAATAGAAACCCTGGAGTCACTTTTCGAATATCAAAATAATGGAATATTAATCCTATGTTAAATCAATAATTTTATCTTTTAAAGATGGGAGAATGATCAGCAGGAATTCTTAAGAATTTTATGGTGGATGAGAAACAGCATTAATACTTATATAGTCACCAAAGTGTTTGCCACATGAACATAAGAAAATAAGTGTCTTTGAATTTATATTTTATATATATAACATAGAAATATATCCTGCTTAGGTACATCTAAAAGCTGTCAGTCCTAGCTACAAGGTGATTTTAAATTCCCTGTTTGTATGGAATTGGCTGTTTTGATTGATCTGCCATAAATTACTAGGAAGTAGATGAGTCCTTTAATAATGTTTATACACAAAATACTAACAACAGGAAGCTCCCCATGGGCCATGGAGGTATTAGAACTTTTGACTAAACAATCTAAGAAGGGCACTTGCATCCTTTTTTAGCCACTTTGACAGTAGAGATATATTGTGGTTTTCAGGATTATGTGCTTCATAGGAATCCTGGACTTCCTAAATTAGCATGTTAGCTATTTGTTTTCTAAAATTTGAACAAAAGACAAAAGAAACAAGCCTCGGTATTTCTTAGATTAACAGGTCCTCCTGGCTTGTGGACGATCTTCCTGAAATTCCTTAAAATGTTACACATTTTTCCCTCCATTTCAGAAGCAGTCAAGGAACAAAAGCACGGTCTCCTAAAAATACGCCGTGTGTTTCTTTTGAGTAATGGAAAGAGAAGGCAGGCAGAGCCTCACACAGTCCTGATTTGGGTCTAAAATGATGAAATGAATGAGGATAAAGGGGCTTCCGACACATCTCTCAGTCATGGGGACTGACCTGTCATACATCTGTCAAAGTCACACTGAAATAAACCCAGGGATTTAATATCTTTGAGGTACTAGAGAACTTCTCTTTCAGTTGGACTTAAAGAAATAAATTAAGGCTTGACAGTGTGAGTTTTCAACAGACACAACTAACTCCAGTTTAAACATTCACCCTGGAAGACTGATGGAAACCCAGAGTTCTAAGTTCAGAGACGAGTATTCACTGGATCTGAGAGCCAATGGGATGGAAAAAATGATAAAAGATCTCCAGGGGACATCAACCGATTGTCCTGCTCTTTGAAACGCTTTCACACCGCACGATCTAGAGGCTCATCCACAGCTGGGTCTCAAGCTGTTGCTTCCTTTTGCACCCTTCTTCTCTAGCCCCTCTGCAGCACTTGCTAACCAGTCCTGAAAAGCTTCTGTTCCAGTATCTGTTTCCAGGAAGTTGGCGCTAAGTCCTACATGCATTTTGCATTGTCCACAATATCTATGAAAAGTTCTAATTCTGAATAAACAAGGTAACTGAATGGAGTCATCACTGGGAAAAAAATTATAATAGAAAAGCAATGTCTCACTTGGAGTCTGTGCTGGGTGGTTTTTTGTGAACTTGACACAGAGCTAGAGGAAATGCCTCTATATGATTGGTATATAGGCAGGCCTGTAAGGCATTTCTTGATTAATGATTGATGTGGGAGGACCTAGCCCACTGAGGGCACTTCCAGCCATGGACAGGTGCTTATTAAAGAAAGCAGGCTAAGCAAATCAAGGGGAGAAAGCCAGTAAGCAGTGTTCTTCCATGACTCCTGCTTTCACGTTCCTGCCTTGAGTTTCTCTCCTGCCTCATTTTGGTGATGGACTATGATGAGGAACTGTAAGCTGAATTAAACCCTTTCCTCACTAAGTTGGGTTTCATCATGGTGTTTTATCACAACAATAAAAATCCTAAGACAGATTCCTTCTCCACAGATGAAGAACATCAGGTCTGGTCAGTCTATGCAACAGATTCCTGTTCAACTAGAGTCTTGACATATCTAGAAGGATTAGTTAATTCATGGCTTTGTGAAAAGAAGATTTGTAAGTCAGATGATTAGAACACAGTATGTATTTAGAATGGTTTTTTAAAAGAAATTAATAAATTATAAAAACTATCATGTGTGATGGTCCTCGATTCTTCTCATTAAGAAAAATCTGATATGTGTAAGGTCTATGTAACTTTGTTCCCACAAAACAAAACCAACAAAAGTGTTTGCTCATAAAATCTTGCCAGGAAGGCAAAGAAGAGTTCAAAATGTTTTTTTATAGGAGAATATGAATTCGCCTATTGAAAAGTCATATAAAACTTGCACCAAGAAAAGAGACAAGAGAAATGAAAATATGCCCTGTGATGCTCTTTCCATTCTAATTTACTCTGAGCACCCTTTAGGGTAGGGGTTTGGCCAATTGTCATCTAACCAAGTCTACAGATCTCTGGTCCCTCTGCTGCCCCAAGCAGCTGTCTTGCCACCACTGTGATGATTGATCCATGCACCCTAGAGAGCCTCCACATCTCAGTTTTATGGACCAACTGCTCTCTGTTGATGCTGTACTCTGGGAATATACCTTCCATGCAGCCTGAGTGTGGCCCTAGTGCCATTGCCAGATTCATGACTGTCGTTACTTGCTGAAATTTCACAACTCTACCATCAGAAGTTACTGAAGCTAGAGCATTTCTTACAGATACTCTGATCATTTTCATTTTCATTTCATAGAGACAGAGACATGATTGTTTCCATTAACTAGGACAAAAAACAGAAACTGTGTACTGAACACACAAGACTCAAGAGCTTTTGGCAGATTTTTTTAGGTGAGTAGTTATCTTTCTAAGTTAATGGAGTATGTACTCATACCTGCTTCCCAGAAACGAATGAAGGAATGCTGGAAACCTCTTGATTGCATTACCCATGACTGACTTGTTCTGACCATCCCAATTATTGTTTACTGCGTTTCTTGGAAACTCTGAACCCACAGGTTGGTGCTTGACCTCATCCTCACCATGCTCTACACGGCCACCCTTGTAGGAAACAGGCTTGCATCCAAGACTAGAATGCAAGTAGTTTACTTGATAGGTGACCATAGGGAACACATGTTTAAATTTACCGGGAAGTTATAGAAACCAGCATAGATCATATGTTTCAGAATTGTTCTATGGATGGAGATGATTGTGCCACCTTTTCTCAGACACTGCTGTGGAGATCTCTATGTAGAAAGATTGAACTTCGATCCTTATCTTCTTTTTCTAGGAGAGACAAAAGGGACCCTGATAGTTACAGGAAATAATTGGGCACTGGCAGGTAGATTTTGAAAACTGGAAGTCAGGCTAGTCTATTTTTGTTATGTGGGAATGAGTGATATGGACAGGCCACTCATGTCTGTATTTCAGGTCTCCCTTCCTCCCCACCCTCATGTACTACATTCCCAGAAGGCCTTGCTTTATTAACTAGATAGGACTGGACTTCCTCTGGGCACACCCTGGTAGCTTGAAATAGCTTTTAAGGAATAGACCTGTTGCTGGCTTTACTAAGATCAGCCTTCTGAAACCTTGTTTGTAAGGGCCATTGGCAGGCTGAATTGTCAACCCTCAAAACCCAGGTTTGCTCAGCTCAATAGCAAATTAGTCCTCTTTTGATAGGATGATGGTGTGTGTGTGTGTGTGTGTGTGTGTGTGTGTGTGTAGATGTACAGATTTCTCTAAGACCAGAAGAGTTTATCAATTACTATGGATCTATAATTAGATGGGTGTGAATTGCCTGACCTGAGAATAAAACATGGGTCCTCTGTAAGAGTAAGCCATTTTAACTGCTGAGCTCTCTCTCCTGTCCCTATTTTGGCATGATTATTACACAAAGAAAGTACTCAAGTCTTACCATGAGACCATTACCTCCAGAAAGTAGGAAGAGTAGTGACCCCTTTATTTCAGCTTTTTGTAGCCTCAAAATAAAGTTACTGTATTTTAGTTAATCCATCATCCAAGAAACAAATGTTAGCAGACAACCACTTGATACACAAAGCAACATCTACAGAAGAAAACACAGATGTTAGAAAGGATGTTAGAAAGCTAATCTGATGATTAGCTTTGTGATCTTAAAATCACCCTTTTGATAAGTTTTTAAACGTATCAGCAAGAGCATTCCCAGAGATTAACTAAGGAAAGATCTTCCCTCAAAGTGGGTGACAGCTTTTCAAGGAATAGCCTACAGAGGAAGAGATCTAAGAGAAAGCTGGGCATACTTGCCTGCCTTTAGCTCTTCCTGCTTCTGCTAACTTCAGAAGACAGCTTCTGCTCTCTATCTAATGGTGACTTGATATCTCCAACTCTTCAGAGAATTTACATCACTAAATTAGAACTGGTGAGGCATTCAGCTTCTGCAGCTACTGGATTCTCCACCTCTTCTGGGAACAGATGGTCACTGTTGGACTATGAAGGCTAATCTAATAGGTCTATTTATTATCTATCTATCTATCTATCTATCTATCTATCTATCTATCTATCTATCATCTGTCTGCTATCACCATCTATCTCTATTATCAATCTATATCTATTCACTGTCTATATATCTACTACCTATCTACTACTTATCTATATATCTATCATCTATCTCTAGCATCTGTCTACTTACCTATTTACTATCTCTCTCTCTATATATATTATCTATGTACTTAGCTACATATAAATCATTTATCTCTATTATCTTCTTTTTATTTATCTTCCTATTTACTATCTATATATTAATCTACTTACTAATCTATATATCTATCCCATCTACCTATCCCATCTATCTATCTATCTATCTATCTATCTATCTATCTATCTATCTATCTATCATTTATTAATTTTCTACTAGCTCTGTTCTTCTAGAGAGCTCTGCTTAATAGAGAAGGGTTCTTGCATTTGATGAGTTTATCTCTTAAAAGAAAAGAATGAATTTGTCTGTGTGACCCTTAGCATGACAATATTTTAAAGACAAGTCTGTTGGGGTGTGTATGCGCATGTATAAGTGTGTGTATGTGCGAATTTATATACTTATGTGTATACAGAAATGCAGAGGCTAGAGGACAAGCTTAAGTTTTCCCCCTCCCGCTTTCACTTTCAGACAGGCAAGATTTAGAGATCTATTTGTCTGCAGCTCTCCCAGTGCTCAGATTACAGGCTTGGGCCACTGTGCCTGGCTTTTAAAGTGAAGTTTCCCAGAATCAAACTCAGATCCTCATACCTTCAAGGCAAGCCCTTTGCTGACCGAGCTCTTTCCCCAGGTCCCCCAACTTTTTAGATCATGGCTAATTCATCTTCAAAAGCTCCCATATTAACTATTATAATTTCTAATGATATGATGTTTATAATTACTCAGTTTTGCAATGCAGTATGTTTGCGATTAACCATGTTGGGACACAAAAATGTAAAAATGTAAAAATGTATTTTCTGTAGAAATTTAGTTTTTCCTCTTTTTAAAGATCAATTTGTGATGATACTTCCTATCCACACAGATAAGATGATGCTTAGAGATATAAAGCAGAACTGTGAGACAAGCACGTTATTTGTATTTTAGCCCTACACAGGCCTGCTGTGTTAATTTTACTCACCTACTCTTGTGATGAGGCAAATGTTGTTGAGGTAGCATGAATAACTTGCCTAGCGTCACACACCTGGAAGTCAAGGCCAGTTTGAATACTGGTCCGTGGTCCTCCAACATCAGTAGAATACATTTCCTCTTCCTAGTGATAAGTCTGTGGTGTCAGGAAAACATACAACTAAGATAGCCTGTGTCTTCAGTTGGAAAAGAAAATCTTCTCAAAGACCCTGTCGGGATTTTGTTCCCAGGAAAACTAAACTGGATGGCTGCCAGCAGCTGCATGAGAACTCAGCGGGGCTCTCACTGTTTGTTCTCCATGACGCTACAGTGATGTTGTTTTTGGACAGTGACAAACCAGATCTGTCGCTATCAATGTGGATTCAAACTTTGAATCCTATTCTTGCCATGCAAAGTACAGAGCAAGGTGAGCGATGTAATGAAAGCCAATGCAGTGAACACTCACGTTTCTTAGAAAGAATCTTCAGAAGTTCTTTCCTTTGTCTGAATTGCTATCACCTCTCTGCCTGCTGCGCTGGCTTTCTTTCTCAGCACCCCTTCCTCTCAATATGCATCTCAACTTTTTTTCTCCTCTTTTGTTCAGTTTAGCAGGAAAGATCTTTGGTGAAGAGGAATGGGTGCCTTTATCAAGGCCGGATATCAAATAATTTTTCACCTCCCTTTAGTTGAAATCACAGGACCAGGATTTTCTCCCTCTTGTTCTCCAGGATCACAGGTGGGGTGGGGCGAGGGTGCTATTGACTTCTCCATGCTTGTCATGCGGCAGATGGATAGACAGACCAGCCAGGAAGGGATCTGACTCTTAGATGAATTCTTTTATCCTTAAAGGGGCTTCCTGCAGAGGAAGCCATTAGTATTTAGTTATTGGGTTTCTACTCCCTGTGGTGTCTAAGAAACCATTCATTTAATTTTGTGACATTTCCAGTGGCTTTGGGGAGCCTATGTGAAAAGGGCTGTTCCTGTGGAGGATCACAGAGAGAATGCAAATGGAATTCAAATGGTCAAGCTACCAGCCTCTGATTCTCTCTCTCTCTCTCTCTCTCTCTCTCTCTCTCTCTCTCTCTCTCAGTTTGTCTCTGTCTCTCTCTGACCCTTTATGTATCTCTCTCCAGCCAACCAGACATTTGCTATGGTTATATTCCCAAGACCCTAGTCAGAGAGGCAGTGCCTAGCTTTTCCTTTCTCTTGGCCAGGAACTGGCTACAGAACATAAGCAGACTAGGGGGATGGGAGTGATTAACAACAGAGGCAGTAAAGAAATGCCTAATGTTTGAAAGAACAGCATGATGTATGTTCTTTCCTAAACTTTTCTGGTAGGAGGGCTAAGGAGGTTGCTATGTAAGGAAGATATAACCCTGCTACACACTGCTGACCTAATTTTTAGTTAAAAATCTTATTTTGAGTCAACTTTTGCCATTTGTACTTTTCTAGATACCAGTATATTGAGATTTTTCTATTGTTTTCCATTTTTCTCTATGTTTTGTGCCTTTGAAGACAATTTGTATGCCTAACATTTCAGCTTTAGCATTGCTTTCATTCTTTGAGAATTTCATACAATGTTTTGAATATATTCAACATCTTCCACTTAACCCCTTCTTCACCCAAGCTCTCTAACCAAAAGCTGAGAAGTCTTTTTGTTTTTTTGTTTCTTTCCTCCATGAGTTTAGTTTGTGTTGACTGGTTAGTCTTGAGAGTGGGGTCTTCACCGATGTGTGATCAACTACTGGGAGTCACGTCATTAAAAAAACAAAACAAAAACTGACTCTCTCCCCAGCAGCTATCAAATGCCAATATGTCCTTAGCTAGTGATGGGATTTGAGGACCACCTTCCCTGACTTTATACTAGAATTTTGTCTAGCTGAAGCTTATGCAGCTTTGGTGCCTGCTGTCACATCTGTGAGTTCATGTGTCCTGTTAGGTCTGAAAAATACTGTTTTATATGTTTCAGTCACCTCTGGCTCTTATAATTTCCCTTTCCAGCAAAATCCCTGAGCCTGTGGGAAAGGGTGTGATATGAATGTCCAGTTTGGGGCTGGGCACTCCACAGGAATTTGGTCTTTGCTTGTTGACCAGTTGGGGGCCTCTGTGTTAATTGCTTTCTATGGAAAGGGGGAAGCTTCTTTGATAAGAGCTGAGAGATGTTCTGCTGAGTATAGTGGTAAATCTTTAAGAGTTGTTTTCTTACTGTGTCCATTTAGCTGAATGATAATACTGGGTTTCCCCCAGGGTATGTGACCTATCAAGCCACAGGTCCTTGGCCCTTTTAACAGTGCCAGCTACATATCCCAGGTCATGGATTTTTGCCTTTCTCGATACAACCATAAAGTAGTTGATTATGCCCACAGCATTCCTACCACTGCTGCACCAGTAGGCATATCTTGTCAAGCCTGCCTTGTTGTAGCTTGCAGGGCCCTCAGCTGGGTGATATTGAAGATCACGTCCCCAGAATACCAGCCAGTAGGGATGAAATTTGTAGATGAGTGCCAGCCTGATGTCTTCATGTTTTGTGACAAGTGTGTATAGTCTTTGGCTAACCAGCTACACTGGTGTTAGTATATAGTGTTTGGGGATCTGTGTAACCTTCCTTGACCGACAGCTGAACAAGAGGCAGCTCATTCCTGGTACTGGGCTTTTATTTGCTAGCACTGATATGTCTAACTGGGTATTGTTCCTTCTTTGAAGGGTAATTCTATGAAGCCAAAAATATATACACAGATATATGTATGTATATATAAAATATATATGAGTGTGTATGCCTTATGAAACTTCTATAGTAAGTAGGTTTTCATCTGGAAACCTATATATAATATATATAACATATCATATATACATAAATGTAATATATACATGTGTTTATGTGTGTATTTTATGAGGCTTCTATAGTAGTGGTTTTTCACCTGCCCTTTTCAAGATGCCTTTAGTGTTAATTATTCTTCTTGATACTTCCTCCTCTACTCTGTTTTCCCATCCCAATGCCAACTTAACTCTTTTTGCTCCATTATTGCCCTTTAGCCCTTTATGTCCTTGTGTTCTCTCTCTTTTCCCTTTAGGGCCTCTCCACTGAATGACTCTCTACTAAATTTCTGACCTCTGTGGATTTTCCAAGATTACAAGCTAAAATCCTGGGGGACATCAGAAGAAGGAGAAAACAGGGAACAGGACAGAAGCCTATCACAGAGGGCCCCTGAAAGACTCTACCCAGCAGGGTATCAAAGCAGATGCTGAGACTTATGGCCAACCTTTGGGCAGAGCACAGGGAATCTTATGAAAGAAGGAGATGACAGCAACTCTACAAGGAAAGGACAGGAGCTCTACGAGGAGAGGACAGGAACTACACAAGGAGAGCAACAGAAACAAAAAATCTGGGCACAGGGGTCTTTTTTGAGACTGCTACTCCAACCAAGGACCATTCATGGAGATAACCTAGAACCCCTGAACAGAAGTAGCCCATGGCAGTTCAGTGTCCAAGTGGGTTCCATAGTTATGGAAACAGGGACTGTCTCTGACAGGAACTGATTGGCCTGCTCTTTGATCAACTCCCCCTGAGTGGGGAGCAACCTTACTAGGCCACAGAGGAAGACAATGCAGCCACTCCCTGATGAGACCTGATAGATTAGGATCAGAGGGAAAGGGAGGAGGACTTCTCCCATCAGTGGACTTGGGGAGGAACATGGGTGGAGAAGGGAGAAGGAGGGCTGGATTGGGAGGGGAGGAGGGAGGGAGCTACATTGAGTATACAAAGTGAATAAACTGTAATTATTAAAAATAAAAATAAAATAATAAAAAAGCTAAAATTCAAAAAGAGAAAAAATATGAGACATTTATCATTCTGTGTCTGGGTGACTTATAGTGATTGCTTCTAACTCTCCATTTACCTGTAAATTTCATTTTTCTTTATAGTTGAGTAATATTCCATTGTGTAAATGTATCATTTTTTTAAAATCTGTTTTAAAATCTATTATCAGTTGATGGACATTTGGCTATTTCCATTTTCTGGGTGTAGGTCCATGAGTGGTATAGATAGATGATATGGTATTTCGATTTTCATTAGCTTTCAGGAAACTCCACACTTACTTCCATAGTTGTTGTACCAGCAGTTTGTATCCCAGCAGAATAAATATTACTTTTCCCCCACATCTATGCCAACATCTGCCATCTTTTTTTTCTTTTCTTTTTTTTTTTTTTTTTTTTTTTTGGTGGTGACCATTCTGACTAGGGTAATATCAAAGTAGTCTTAATTTGCATTTCACCGATGACTAAAGATGTTGAACATTCCAAACACATTTCTCAACCATTTGTATTTCTTCTTTTGAGAAATCTCTACTTAGATCTATGACTCATTTTTACATTGAGTTGTTTGTTTTCTTTACGTTTAGCTTTTTGAGTTCTTTGTATATTCTGGATACTAACCCTGTAGCAGATGTACATTTGGTAAATACCCCTTTCCCATGCTGTAGATTTCCTCCACTCAAACGATACTGTTCTTGCTTTGTAAATCCTTTCTATTTTCATGGGACTTGTGAGTATAGCATGGATTTTGATTTGGTCAAGGGCTGGAGCCTCCCAAAAACCCAAACTAAGAGGTTGAATTGTGGCATGGAAAACAAATTGGTTTTAATTGGTCCTGAAGGAACTGGAAACAACTGATGTTCTCAAGAAACTTAAAAACGCACCCGTCAAATGTCCATATTTGGGCAAATAAAAGTGTTTGGTTTTTTTTTTTCTTGATGTACTCGTCCCCGCTTTGCAGCAGTCACCATCATTTCAGACACTGTGATGATAGCCATTGAAGTGTAGCATCATGATGAGGCAGGGCGGGATTGGGAGGGGCTGAGGGTGGGGTGACAGCTGGGACACAAAGTGAATACATTGTAATAAATAAAAAATTATGTGTAATGCAGCCATGATCATTCAGGCCTTTACAGCCATTGAAGCAGGACATTCTCCCCAAGCATGGTTGGATACCATAAAAAGCTAAAATGTTATGCTCAGGATGCGAGGCTAAGCACTGCACTCAGGGTCAGCCTCTTTGGACCCAGAGAAGAGCATGTCTGATTGCATGCGGGTTGATGCCCCAGGTCCCGCCTCTGAGAAAAAGGTATCAGACGGGTCTGATGCTCTTTGGGTGGATGACACCTAAATGAACATCAGTAGAAAGTCCCAATTTATTTCTAATATCAGAGATCAGACCTCTACTCTTGCCTGATGCGTCTAAAACAAAAAGGGGGAACTGTAGAGAGCTGCGTAAGGCCGCGCCTTAAAGATGGAGCTGGTTTCTGCCTTCCACCTTCCCGATGGTGAGTGCTCTCTGTCACGAACAACTCCACATTTGGCTAAGGCTGAGGATCTGGCTTGCTTCTGTGTATGTGGACCTATCTGCATTGCCCACGTGGCATGCTGGGGTTGGCTACCCAGAGGCTATTTAAGCTGTGGGCTGGCTTTCCCCAGGGTCAGAAGATTGTTCAAGGTTCCTGAATAAACTGCATTGAGAAGAACAAAAAATAAATAAATAAATAAATAAATAAAATAAAGATCAGAAAGAAGGAGAGGAGGACCTCCCCTATCAGTGGACTTGGGGAGAGGCATGCATGCAGAAAGGGGGGGAGGGTGGGACCGGGAGGGAAGGAGGGAGGGGCTTATGGGGGGATACAAAAGGAATAAAGTGTAATTAATAAAAGTTAAATAAAAAATTTAAAAAAAATTTATGTTAAAAAGACTGCACGTTACTTAAAAAACAGTTCACATTTCCCCTCTTCCTCATTTTTTTTTCCTCAGGAACATGTGTGAACCATTGTGTCCTTTGTCCAACTTGCTACCTATTTTTACATGACTGACCTCAAGTCATGTATTTTTACATGACTGACCAGAAGTCTTGTGTGGAGGTCTACAGAGAAATGTCTGTCACGATTTTCTTTCTGTTGCTCTGGTAAGACACTTTGACCAAAAGCAGCTTGGAGAGCGGAGGGTTTATTTGGATTATACTTCCGGTTCGACGTTCACCACTGAGGGAAGGCAAAGCAGGAAGCTGATGTAGAAAATGGAGGAATGCTACTTGTTGGCTTTCTCTTTGGGTCACTCAGCACAGACGCATCTGCAGAGCAACTAAGGACTACAGATACCCAATTAACTAACACTCTTAGGCAATTCTAGGTTACGTCAAGTTGACTGTTAATGTGAACTAGGACACCGTTCTTCACGTCCTGCTCGCTGTTGGGAAAGTGGAAAAAAAAAAAACTTTTTAAGCTTAGAAAACTAACAGTCTAACCCGAAAGTGATAAAAATCTTCAGGAGGAAACTATGTGGGATATAGGCTAAAATATCTTCAGATGAATCAGCAGAGACGTGGATGGCCTGCCAGCCAGTGAGTGAGAAGATGGTTCCATAGTAAGTTTAGAGGAGTTGAAAGAGCTAATGAACACAATGTGCTTTTTCTATAGACGCTGCTTTTTAGGGTTCATTTCTCCAAGGAGTATAGGATTCCTCCCATGGTATACCGAGCAAAAGAGAAATGAGGCACTCACCTCACTCTTAAGGAATCTGGAACATTGTCCAGTTCTGCCAAACTTGCCAGCTCTTTTCCCATATCTGGACAGCAAGAGTTAGTTGTCAGGATTAACTTTTTTTTTAAATTTTTTTTTCCTGTCAGAAACTGGCCAGCAGTGTCTCTGCACATCTCAGAGGTCTCATTTTCATTTTGATTTTAGGATTCTTGGCCTCATAGTTACAGCCTTTTAAGAATCATTTGAGTCTCCACCTTGACTCTTTGGACCTCATTACAATAAGCTTGTGCTTATTCTCCAAAAATCAGGTTTTTCTCTTCATATTTCCAGAGACAATTTAGGCACTCTATCACTAGAAAACAGCCAAAATCCAAGGGAATATCACCCCAGGCTTTACCTGGCTATTAGTGAATATTTGGAACATTCCTCAGTACATTAGAGAACATGTATAGACCTAATCCAGCCGCTGGCAGGGTTTACAAGAGCCTCTTATGTCTAATGATCAGAGCCGTGGAACATTTTGGAAGTGTGCTTCAGAGCCCATCTGTTCAGAATTTCACATAGAGTTGTCTCTTGCCCGTGTTTGAGAGATACTTTTCATATACACAGTGAAGAAAAGGTGCCTTTGAAAACTCTGTGGAGTAAACGGTGGATGGCAATCTGTAAGAGATAGCGTATTCTTATCAATGGGAAGTGTGCATGAGCCTGTTAAGGCAGAACAACAGATGAGTGTGCGTGTTGGGGTGTGTGTGTTTGAATTAGACAGTACTTCAAATGGCCCAGTATCTTATGACACCATGATCCAAGTATTGATACACAAGGTTCAGCTATTGCTGAATTTGTGAGTAGGCCACACCCATGGTTAGAGTTTTTCATATTTTAAACCTTCTATAGATCCCAAGCTGTTGACTACAAAGTTTATGGTTATGAGTCAGAAAACTCAAAGAAGGCATAGACCCAAACGAGCACACTGAGCAGAGAAGCTTTTAAGCTCATCTCAGACTATTAACAACTCAGTGTTTTAGATAAGGACAGATAAAATAGCTCTGACTATCTTAATCATTTGTTCATCTCACCAGTTCCTAAAACATGACAAATTGCTTGAAAGAATTTTGCTCTCTGGTCTGTGTAATAAAAACATCACTAACAGTAAGGTAGGAGGAGCACAGTGAGACGCCAAGTGCCCTCTAACTCTGTAACAGAGACAAATCTTTGATACCAGCCAGATTTCCAACAGGCCTGCCGCTCTCCAACCTGTGTGGGATTTCACGACATCCACACAGGGATATATGTGGCTTGAAAACAAAGGATCTGTGCTTGACTAAATCCGTTCTTTCAGAGAACCAGTTCATTCCTTTCCCCAGCCCTTCTCTGTTGAGGGCGCCTGAACTTCAGGAATGCTTTCTTTTTTTCTCTGTGTGATTCTTGTTATGGATTAGCAACTCTCATGTGAGGTAGCTAGAAAATAAGACTCAAATGTTCACTTGACTCTTTGCTAAGAAACTACCACAGCTTCACCGTTGGCTGTCAGCTTTAATTATTTCTTTTGTTTTTGTGGCCATTATTTCTTTTTCTTTTACTTGAAGCCCTGATGAATCAATTGTTTCTTGTTAATTAATAAATAAATCGTTACTAAGCTATTTTTTTTGAAAACTTTAGTTTTTGAGAATTTAATGCGAGTACTGAATCCACATCATTTCCACCACTACTTCTGTCTCTTACAACTCCAGTCACGGCCCCCTCTCCTAGAGAAAACTATCTTCCCCTCTCTCAGCAACCATTTTTCTGTGGCTTTCTATCTAGGGGTGGGGCCTTGTAAAAGTTCCCCCATCCTTGTTGACATTTCAGCCGATATTGTGTTACCCAGGTCTAGTTGAGGTAACCATATTATTGAAATTTCATAGGTGCAGCTTCCTTCTCATGTCCAGAAGATACTATTTCAAAATACATGTCCTGGTCCTCTGGCTCTTACAATTTTTTTTCCAGCATCTTTTCAGAGAATTTTCCCTAAGTACTGAGTGTAAGGGTTGCGTTGTAGATGTATCATTTGGGCCTGGGCACCCAACAGTCACTTACTTTCTGCATTTCAACCAGTTGTGGGTTTTGTAATGGTCTCTGTCTGCTGCAAAGAGAAGCTTCTTTGATGAGGGCTGAGAGCTATAGCTGTTTGTCCTTGTTTTACACTGTATTAAGAAAATGACAGCTGTAGATACCATTTAGGGTCTATGATCCCTTCAGCCATGAGAGGTTAGCTAGGTTTATAGAACCAGGCTTGAATTCCCTACTGTTAATGAAACCATAGGTCTGTTGGTTACTCCTAGATGAGAATTTTGGATTGTGACTTTGCAGAGATTCCCAGGAATAGTTCTACTATGTAAGGACATAGTCGTTGATGTCCTGAATGTAAGTTTGGGGAACAATTGTTCTTTCTACTCTATCAGAAGTTTGAGGATGGCAGGTTTGGTGGTCATGGGGCAGGATGGGCACTTGCAAGGAATGCAGAATGTTTGGAAAGGCAGCTGTGGCTACACATGACACAGTAAGGTCTATTAGTCTGAGTATGTGCCCATGAAATAAGTACTGAGCGAGGGGAGCTCACAGAGGTCTATAGTTTGCCTATAGCTGCATGCTGTTGAGAGAAATAGTGAGGCAGCCAGAAAAGGTCCAAGTGGGGAGAAACTGACACTCTTTTGGTTCTCTGAAGTGTCCTGTAGGCATAAGGATAGCACTGTGGCCTGGCCCTCTATACTTTTGTTGTGTCCATCTTTGAGAAGGGTTGAATCTATGCAAATATTCCCAACCACTGCACTCTTCAAAGAAACAATTGACAGCAGGTTTTTCATATCATTGGTGATGGGAGAATTTGAAAATTTACTCTAATTCACCAAGTTGTATCCACAGAGCTAGTTTCTTTGTTAATTACACTAGGACTGCAAATTCCTCTGCATTATTGTCAAGTTCTTGGAAGATGTGGTGCCTTCTTTGTCTTTTCAGAAATTAACAATGGCATACGAAGAGGTGTCCACAGATTTTGCATTGAAGAAGCTTGTTGTACCTTAATGCTTTCAAGCATTTTGAATCCAGTGAAGTTATGTGCATGACCTATGAATGCTTCTTAAAACCTGTGTTATTCATCATGGCCTTTGGGAAAGCCTGAGAAATGAGCAAAGAGAAAGAGCCTGAGACTAGAAGCTTAGTCGTCGGTGAGTTGCTGCACACCACTACTCTTTCTTGGCCTGATCCAAGACACACAGGGAAAAAAAAAGAACTTGCTGGTCACACAGATTGTTTGATTCACAGCCCTTCTTCTGCATCCTTAGGAGCCATTGAGTAAGCGTTCCATGTTTGTGCTCTCCACACAGGATTTTGCCATGACTGCCAAATCTCTGCCTTCTTTCAGCTTCGACTCCTGGACATTATGTTTCGAAGTGTTTGAAAGGAGGGGAAGAAATGATTCATTATTTCTGGCACCTAAACCACACCGTTAACAAAATGAACTGTTTCTGAGAGGCCGAGTGGTAAACTGTGGTAGGAGATATTGTGAAATCTTTAGATGCTTAATGCTGAGTGCAACCCTTAAAGGTAATAACTGTCATTAGTATTGTGAAGGAGCTGAAGTACACCGAATGAAAAATAGAGTGATGCTATTTTGAACAATATTCACGCAAGGTATATAACGTGAAGTTAAAACAATAAAAATGGTGGAAATAAAGAAATTCTATTAGTAGGCTTCAAAATTCCATGTTTTATATGAAGATGCAACAATAATAAATTTTTATTTAGGGAGAACTCAGAATGCCTCTATATTTTTGATACTCAGTGTTCAGGAAAATAAATGGATGATGGTGATTTGGTTTGATCCCTTCCTCATTCTAACCTAAAGAAGGATGTTATATGATTAAGAATGTCTAAAAATTGATATCTGCATTTACTTTGTTGTACTATGGAATTAATAATCAGATACACAAAATTCTAAATCTACCAAAATATTTACTTATAAGAAATATAGGAGAACATCAATTTTATATTCTGCCTAATTGCAAATGGATTGTAGTGATTAATATTGAAATATGCAAGAGAAAGGTTTATAACATATTTAAATCAACTACAAGGGGAAATAAGGTAGAAAGAATAAGACCAGACATTATGTTATGTTAATAAAATAAATTTTTATGCAATTCACTACATTTTTTAGCCTAAGGAAGATCTCATAGAATTTAAAAGGCACCTAGAACAATGAAGGGCACAAATGGCCAAAGCAATATTGTTTTTGTTTTTTTTTTCTTCTCAATGCAGTTTATTCAGGAACCTTGAACAATCATCTGACCCTGGGGAAAGCCAGCCCACAGCTTAAATAGCCTCTGGGTAGCCAACCCCAGCGTGCCACGTGGGCAATGCAGATAGGTCCACATACACAGAAGCAAGCCAGATCCTCAGCCTTAGCCAAATATGGAGTTGCCAAAGCAATATTATTAAAGGACACTATGTGAAAGTTTTTGCTTTACTGGACACAAAGAACCAGGAAACTACAGGACTTAAGCAGCAATTCATGAGTTTCTTATAGTTTTTCTTGCTTATTTGTTATTTTTCAGGATATATAGATAACCTATATCTTAATATAATCCTGAGAATCACGTACACATGATTTTTTTAACTTTTATTAATTATACTTTATTCATTTTGTATTCCCCCATAAGCCCCTCCCTCCTCTCCTCCCAGTTCCACCCTCCCCCCCTTCTGCATGCATGCCCCTCCCCAAGTCCACTGATAGGGGAGGTCCTCCTCTCCTTCTTTTTTTTTCAATGCAGTTTATTCAGGAACCTTGAACAATCTTCTGACCCTGGGGAAAGCCAGCCCACAGCTTAAATAGCCTCTGGGTAGCCAACCAAGGCATGCCACGTGGGCAATGCAAATAGGTCCACATACATGGAAGCAAGCCAGATCCTCAGCCTTAGCCAAATGTGGAATTGTTCGTGACAGAGAGCACTCACCATTGGGAAGGTGGAAGGCAGAAACCAGCTCCATCTTTAAGGCACAGCATTCCGCAGCTCTCTACAGTTGCCCCTTTTTGTTTTAGACGCATCAGGCAAGAGTAGAGGTCTGATCTCTGATATTAGAAATAAATTGGGACTTTGTACCGATGTTCATTTAGATGTCATCCACCCAAAGAGCATCAGACCCATCTGATACCTTTTTCTCAGAGGCGGGACCTGGGGTATCAACCCGCATGCAATCAGACATGCTCTTCTCTGGGTCGAAAGAGGCTGACCCTGAGTGCAGTGCTTAGCCTCACATCATGAGCGACGTACACATGATTTTAAAGCATTAGATATGTTTTATGCATACACACTCTTATTCAATAACTTTCTCCTAACATGTTTTGAAATGCTAGTTCCAAGTGATAGCTAGCTGATTTTATACAAAAGACAAAATATTCATGGAAACACAGTAAGTAATACGTTTATTTTGTTCCACTAGTAATTTAGAATAAAAGCTCATTCAACTTTGCTTTAAGGGTTTGGGAGAAGCCCTTAAACTCTGTTAACCTCAAGTCAAGAGCCTAGTGATCTGTAGTTCAGTACTGTTTTCTAACTATACTTAACACTATACATGAACTTTATATCTCCATTAAGATTCTTGGTTGGATTAAGTGTGTTATATGACAGAACATCATTTGCTTGCGGATCTGAATTTTTCTTATTTTTTTTTGTTGTGTTAATATCATGTGGCTTTTAGTTGTACTTAAAAACAATGGGGCTGAAATCCTGCCATCTACACTGGTACCTGCCTACAAGATATACTGGTACAATAATGGCACAAACACTGTAGAGTAACTACCCAATCTCTGATTAGATTTATGGCCCAATGCATGAGGTGAAATCCATGTCTTAGACTACTTGAGAGGCTGAGAACCTGAGATTGGATAGGCACCAGCCTTGGGAAAAAGCAAGTACTACTATTCTGCTAAAGAAATAGAGCAATAAAATGACTCCTAACCACATCATGCTATAGCTATAGCTCAGTGCCTTGCTTGACAGCCGTCAGAGAAGCTTCCTTTTGCACTAGGTGAAAACTAACTCAGAGACCAACACTGGCACATGGGCAGGGAACAAGGGACTTTGGAATTCTCAGTCTTATCTGGAATGTCTTTTCAGACTCCTCCCCTCAGGGCTCGGGGAGCTATGCAGACAGGAGGTGGAAAGATTGTAAGAGCCAGAGGGGGTGAGTGACCCCGAGAGGACAGTGTCCTCCAGGCACAACAGGACTGACGCCCACAGTTAGTCACAGAGACGGTGGCTGACCACTACTGAGTTTTACGAAAGTCTCTCACAGGTTAAGCTAGATGGTGTCCCACTGCTGAAAGGGGAAAGTGGACGTGACCCGCTGTCCTTAATCAGGAAGCTATCTCCAATTCACATCTGCTTGCAAAGGAAAAAAATTGTTTTCTCCAATGGAATCTGCATGTATTAACCACACCTAAAGGTAGACCCCATCCCCCTCAGTAGATGGCCAGCATGAAACAAATACAACGGTATTTTTTTTTTGTAGAAAAATTGTCTCATATTGCTTTGTATGGGTATTTTTTTTTAATTTTATTGGTCTTTTGTTTATATATGATGATTTCTGATTTAGTATTTTTGGTGTGCATGTGTGTTTTCTGGTTTGCTCTCTTTTTTGACTACCTATTTGTTTTTTAAAGAGAAAGAAAGAAAGAGAGAAAAAGGGTGTGGAATTGAGTTGGTTGGGGGGGTGGAGGGGCGTGGAGAAGCTGAAGGAGTAGAAAAGCGTGATCAGAACGTATTGTAAGAAAAAAGAATTTAATAATAATAAAATAATGGGTCTGTCAAAATGGCTTAGTGAGTCAAATGTTTGCAGTACAAGCCTCATGATCTGCGTTCAATTCCCAAACCCATAGCGAAAGGAGAAAATGGACTTCTGACGGCTGTCCTCTGACTTCCACACTTGTACCCTTGGCATTCACATGGCTTTGCTCATATATAAACATGACATACAAACATACATATACATATATATGATAATGATAATAAGGTTAAAAAAGTCAAAATAGTGGTGTCATTTGGAAGCATTTTTTTTTCTTAAAGTAGAGACATTACCTAATAGAAGTGGAATAAGTTGCCAGAGGTGTTTAGGATGAAGTTTAGTACTAAGGCTTTCTCCACCACTGTCGTGGGGTAGGATGAGTGGGAGAGACACTGCTACACTGCTGGGTTGGGGTTTTTGTTGGCTCCCACTGTGGCATCTGCTCCTTAAGGAGCCCTATGAAAGCAGCATCCACAGACACAGTATCTGAAATCTAAGACTCGAGGTATTTTATTAACTATTTTATAATTGCTGTGACAAAGTACTTAGCAAGAAGCAGCTTAAGTGGAGAGGAGCTTATTTCAGTTCAGGTATACAGTCTGCCGTGGTGAGGAAGTCATGTGACCAGCAGTTTGAGGCATCTGGTCACAAGGCAGCCGTAAGGCAGGAAGCAGAGAATTCTGGATGCTCATCTTTACATTTATGCAGCCTGAGACCCTGGCCCATGGAACCTCGTTACTCACACTCCGGGTTTCATCTTCCCACCTAATTAACCTAATCTATGTTACACCTCACAGGCATGTTCAGAAGATTAGCTAGGTGATCATGGGTCCCGTCAGGCTGTCAGTCCATATTAACCATTACACTGGTTCTCTTTCTCATCAGTACATCTCCCTGCAAGAACTTAATATGAAGCACAAAACCTCACAATCATACAAAGTTTGCTTGATGGATTGCTCTTGGATTTTTTATGAGCAAAGTCAAGGGTATCTACCAGCCCTTTGGCTTCATGTGCCTGTTCTGTAACCATCTATATTCAAGCCCTTGGTACCAATCATTCTTTTCTATATCTTCAGCCTACTCATATACTCCATGGAAAAACAGATGAAAAGTAGTTAATGATGACAAAGGTAGAATAATAGCACATATCAAAGGACTTGTTTAGCTGGGCATGGTTGTAGCTTTAATCCTAGTACTAGGCAGACAGAGGAAACCAGAGTTCTGAGACCTTGTAGCCAGTTTGGTCTCCATAGTGAGAGCAGAGAGAAAGAGAGAGACAAGAGAGACAGAAACAGAGAGACACAGAGAGAAGAAAGGAGACAGAAACAGAGTGAGACAGAGAGACACAGAGATAGAGAGAAGAAAGAAGACAAACAGAGAGACAAAGAGAGACAGAGATTCAGAGACACACAGAGAGAATTATTTAATTTATTATTATTATTTACAAGGAGAATACAGAGCAGATGCAGTTTGAGGTATTTGGAGTAAAGAACAAATGTCACCAAAGATCAATCGCTGTCATCTTCTCAGTTAGTGATGATGCCTAGAGGGAATGTGTGGCAAAACAATAAAGCTCTGCTTTATTGAGCCATTTTAGCTGGCTTACTCCAAAGAATTTTTATACTACACCACTTCCCATCATCATTTTCAAACCATGGTGGAAACAAGATAATTCACTTTAAACTTAAGAAAGCAGTCAAGGATGTTCATGCATATTTGAAATTCCTAATCTCAGGATTTGTTCAATTTTAATTTACCTCTATAAGTACTAATAGCAAGTCCACAAGTACTTGTTAGAATTTTACTAGCAAAGCATGGAGCTCTTGGAATGCCCAGCGTTACACAGCTCATAATTCACCAATTTTGAAATCAAACTGAAATTCTTTTGTGCCCAGGACCTGAATACATGTGATGTCTTCTGAAAGACACAGTGAGTAGGAGCCTGTGTTCCCTATGTGTTACTATAACAAATAACGCAGTCAACTTAAAGGGAAGGGTCTATTTTGTCTCAGTCTGTAATTGATGGGCACTGTTGCTTTGAACTGATGGGAATGTGTGGTGAACAAACTGTTCAGCTCATGATCAGGAAAAACAAAAGATAAGGAAGAAAAGGGTGTGGAAAGACAGTTCCCTTCAAGAACACATCTACATAATGTGTACTGCTAGACCCCTTCGCAGTTATGTCGTCTCTCAATAGTAGCATCCTGAGAAGCAAGGCTTTACTAAGTAGATTAGGAGGGGGAAATTAAATGTCCAAACTATTGCAGGTTTCACTAGAAGTCAGAGTAGAGGAGATCCAGGGTGCCCTTAGATGTACACAGGAACAGGTTGGATGTGCACTGAGTCTATAAGGACATAATTTAAAAATCTGTTCCTGTTTGCCTCAACTCAAAAGAGTGTGCTGCATCCGAAGATCTGTTTACTTGAGTGAGTACTGAGGAAGAGTGGCTTTTATTCTGTGTCCACGTTATTAGGGGTTAGTCCCAGGACACAAAGCCAAGGTTAAACAGTTTCTTAAAATCTTTTAAATACTTTTTACTTAAATAACTAAAAACCAATATTGCTAGTACAAGCAGACATTTTCAAACTTAGAATTGCCATTCAAAATTACTTGTAGGTTAGTTGTTCAAAATTCAGACCACATTTCAGAAACCCTATTATAAATGGCAGTTAGGTTTCCAGGCTACCTCGTGAAAATCTGCTTAATGAATAACATAGCTGGAATATTTTGCATTTATAATAAAAACAGTAAAGAGTAATGATATTGTAATGCTAGAAGTCAAGCCGTAATGGTGGGGCTAATTAACTTTAATATATTTTCTGTGGCTTATAGCTTGAGGAAATCTAGCACAATACGAGAGTGAAGAGCTCACCCTGGGGTCAGAACATCTGGTTTAAATATTAGCTCAAAAGCTTACTGTCTCTGTAACTATGGGGCAAGGTATGACTCACTAAGCTCCAGTTTATGCCACCATAAAACAGAGATTAAGAAACTTCATGGGGTTGATGTAAGGGTTAGGTGACAAAAACAAAACACTGGCACCTTGGAACTTGACACCTAGGAGAACCTCAGTGTACAAGTGTCTCAGATACAGTGGGGAGCTGCTACTGACGGAGGCCATCTTACTGGATGGACTCTAAGGCAGTTTTTTTCTTTTTTCTACAATTAAAATCCAACAGTCCAGTGAGGAACTAGTCCTAGTTTCACAAAGATGGAATTTTTAGGTGCTTTGAATTGAGCAGTTTACACAGAGTCCCATAAAAATATGCAAACTTATTGAGATTATCAGGTGCCTAGATATCTGAACATTATTTTGAGCAGGTCTGGAAAAGTAATTCTGGGTGAGATTAATATTTGAATTAGTAGATTGATAAAAGCAAATGGCCTTTCCCAATGCGTGTAAAATTCAGCCAATCTCTAGAGGACCTTTCTAGAACAAAGGCAAACTAAGAAAGAGAGAACGTGGCTTACTGCTTCCATGTGTGTGAGAACTTTCTTCATGTTTGAAACATCAGCCAGAATTTTCTGGGGTTTCTCTTTGTCAAATGTGTATCTTGAGATTTTCCACTTCAGTGAAGACATTCTTATGATGATATAGGCACATGGAGAGTTCTAGTTTGTTTTCTGCTGCTTTTGTAAAACACGGTGGCCAAAAGTAACTAAGGGAAGGAAAAATGTTTACTTCTGCCTTTATGTCCAGCTCATTGTCCATCACTGAAGAAAGTCAGGGCAAGAATTCACAGCAAGAATCTGCAACAGAAAACAAGGTTCTCCACTGGCTTGCTCACTGACCCATGCTTAGCTAACCATTTTATACAGTCCAACCCTACCTACCTAGGAATGGTGCTGCTTACACTTTCTGGACCCTTCTACATCAGTCATCAGTCGGGACAAGATCTCACAGACATAGCCACAGGTCAAACTAATGGAGATGGTTCTTCAGTTACAGCCCCACACCCTCCCAGTGATGCTAAATTGTATCAAATTGACAATAAAAACTAATCAGAATAGATCTATAGACAGATAAATAGATGGCAGATAGACAGTTAGATGATAGAAGAACAGGTGTTTTTCTGGAAATCTCTCACTAATATTGACTACACAGATGTAAGATGGCAGAGCGAGGCCAAGTCAATAGGGTTCAAAGCCAAGAATCCTTGAGTTGTGGTCTGACCTCTTTGATTTCCAGCATGCATGCTTCAGACTGCGCTCATGGCAAGTGTGGGGCACGTGGTGTTTTCCAGGCCAAGAAAGGAGAGGAGAAAGCTGAACATTCTAAACTCAGCAATCACATGATCCAAGCCAGCGATGGCCTCCCCATTCTTATCAAACATTGCTTAATTTAAGTTGGTATTCAGCCAAGGCTTAAGCTAGAGGGTTCTTTTAACTTATTCCAAAACTCAGTGCTAATTTGCATTTCCCTGATGACTAGGCATGTTGAAGACATTCTAAAATAGTTACTGGATACGTGAGTTGAGACATGGTTTTGCTGGCTAAGATGCTGATAGAAAATTTAAAAGGCAGTTCTTCAGGCAGATCTTGAACCTATTACTTGAACTCCTCACTCTCTGTGGCTGCTTTACTCACTTGGCTCCCAGATATTCTATTTTAAAAATTTCATCATCAATTTCAAGTTGACATGGAAATGTCCCTGAAAGTTCAACTTATAATCTCCCATTTACTGGCCAGAGAGATGCTGAGCTGCTAAAGACTCTTGCCTCAAATTTGGTCTTACTCATCTCTTTTCAGACCCACAGCAAAATTTTCAGAATGCAGTACTGATAACTTAATATTAACATGGAAAAAAACCCCATAAACCTGGCATGGTTTTTTAAGAGCAGTTCAATAAACAAATTTAACCTAAAATTAAGAAATGGGGTTTAAGAGAAAGGAAGTGACACTAGAAAACCACAAAACCATGTTATTTTTCATCAAATGACTCAAAGAAAAGTCATGGTCACTGCTTGTCTGCGGCCTTTTCAGTAGTCTTGGTTTCTTTTTCTTTTTCTTTTTCTTTCTTTTTTTTTTTTTTTTTGCTTCCTAACATATTACATAAAAGATTTTGTTGGTCTGTTAATGTGGGTTCGAAACATGAAGTGTCAGTCACTCACTGCATTCCATTAGTGACACTGACTGCCTCTACCCCAATTTTGACAGGGTTAGGGTGCCCATGGTACAAGTGCTGGGGGTTGCCGCTTGTCTATTGCCATAACCACTGCATTTCTGCTCGCGACCATCTCGGCAAATGTAGGCTTCCTAAAAGACCGGCTGCTCTGGAGTGCATTGCTTCATTTCACCTGGTCTTCTCGAAAGGACTCCAACCCTGTCTGCTCAGAACCGAGCTGTCCTGTCCCGTGTTCTTTTCTATGTGCTTTTTCTCCACTCGGAACTCCTGAAAGAGGCTGGTGTCCATATATGGAAATGACACCCAGAATACTGAGAAACTGGAGTCTCCTCTACCTGAGAGACAGCTCCTGCGATACTTTTACACACAGATGGTTAGGACATACACATATCACCATTGTGTTCAACTCTTCTAACACTCACATGATAGATACGCATCTCACGCCTTCACTCACACTGTGTGCCGATGTGGGGATGGGTAGCAGAAGATTGCTCTCAAGGCTTTTGCCTTCCCTGCTGGAGCTACTATTTCCACAAAAACTAAAACTAAAACTAGGCTTCACCATGAATCAAGTAAATAGAAGCCTTGAACTTTTTTTTTTTCCAGCAATCAATTAGTGTCTAGAAATAGATTTTTCATTTGTGGGGAGCCTTTTAGCAAAACACGTGCATTTTCACTAACTTGCATATTCAATTACTAAGTTTTACTGCGTTTTAAAATTGTTTCACACGTGACACATAGTTCCAAAGACGTGAGGCAGTCATCCAATTTTTTTTTTCTTTTTAGTTTAGAAAGATGCAAAGAAGGGACATTTTACTGGTGACATGGTTTGTCACGGGCCAACTGCAAATACAATGCTTTAGTGTTTAGAAAGTAGCCACTGCAATGAGAAATCGCCAAAAGCTACTCTGGACAAGTCTGTTCACCAGTTAATGAGTGTGGCTCTCAGGAAAAGGAAATAATGTGAAAGTCATATGCACACAGTTGGTGTGCAGATGAAGAGTTGTTCAGGCTTAATTAAACAGTAAATTTTCTTCCCTTTTTCACATACATTTCAAGCAATGTGCTGCTTGAGGTATGACAAGTTACAAAGAAACTATTTTTGGAGCTAAAACTAAACATCTAGACAAATGTTGGCTGTCAAAGAAATTGTCTAGAACAGTCATCCATACATTCTAGTGACCACAAAAAAGAAAATCTCAATTTCTCTAAATTCCTCTTTTAAGTTGGCTTGAGCCACTCAAGAAAATTTTGCTAAGTGGTTTATAAGCAAATTTTTATTTTATTAATAATTTTTCTATCAGTTTTTTTTAGTTCTTTGAGGATTTTATACATTGTATTTTGATCATTTTTGTCCCCTTCCTCCACTATTCCTAGATACACACCCCCATCTCATTCCCTCCCCACCCAAGTTTGTGCTCTACTTTTTTCTCCCATTGCATTTATTCTTTTTTTCTTTTTTTTTATAATTTTATTTTTCTCATTAGTTACATTTTGTTAATTCTGTTTCCCAGCTGTATCCCTCATTCCCTCCCCAATCCCACCCTCCCTCCCTCATCTCCTCCCTGCCCCTTTCCAAGTCCACTGATAGGGGAGGACCTCCTCCCCTTTCATATGACTCCCTTTTGTCAGGTATTTTCAGGACTGGCTGCAAAGTCCTCCTCTGTGGCCTAACAATACTGCTCCTCCCTTGGGAGGTGGGGAGGTCAAAGAGCCAGTCTTGACTGTGGACTCTTCACTGGAGCATGATCAAGCTACCAGGAGCCTCACCCATATAGAAAACAAAGACTTCCTCTATCGGCAGCCATCAGTTGCCAATAACTCCTTAGCCAGGGGTGGGCTTTGTTTCTACATCTTCTCCCCTCCATGCAGGGATATTTTACTGGCTTGAGCTTGCACAGCTCTTGTGCATGATCTCATAACCCCTATGAATTCACATGTGGAGTTGCCCTGCTATGTCTAGAAAGCACTGTTTTCTTGTAGTCACCCACCACTTATGAGTCTTTCAATCTTTTTGACTACTCTTCCACATGATCCCTAGGCTCACTGGACCATAGGAGGTGGAGGAGAAGGAGGAGGAAGTCTCTTGTTCTCTGCACTTTGACCAGTTAAGGGTCTCTACGTTGGTCACTCTCTACTTAAAATAGAAGCTTATCTATGAGAGTTTAGAGATACGCTACTCTCTGGGTTAATCATAAGTCATTAGTCAATTTAATATCTAAATAATAATAATAATTTCTCTCCTAGGTCCTATGACCTGTCTTATTACAGTGATACAGATATCAGGTTGGTTACTCTCATGACAATTCACACCATTATTACATAACTAGGAGTGTCTTGTTAAGCCAACTGTTGTAGCTTTCAAGATTCACAACTGGATAAGACTGATGATTACATTTTCCTCTGTTAGCATGCATGCCACCTTTCAGCACTATGAAAGGCATATAGTAGGCATGAAGTTTACAGATGAGTACTGGTTTTAGTTTTCCATGTACTTTGACTCAAATATATGATATCGTCAGCAATATGATTTTTTACTAACAAGTTCTAGAGGATTAGCAAGAGCATTGGCAAATAGCCTGTAATGTTTGGGAATCTATGACAACTCACCAACAGTTCTGTAAGTGGTAACCCATTGGGGGATAGGAGGGCAGGGGATAGGAGGGAACATGAGAGGGATAACTGTCCTAGAGTTACTATTGCTGCGACCACACACCATGACCAAAACAACTTGAGAAAAGGGTTTATTTGGCTTACATTTCCATATCACTGTTCATCACCAAATGAAGTCAGGACAGGAACTCAAACAGGGCAGGAATTTGGAGGCAGGAGCTAATGCAGAGGCCATAGAGGAGTACTGCTTACTGGCTTTCTCATCATGTTTTGCTCAGCCTACTCTCTTGTAGAACCCAGGACAACCAACCCAAGGATGGGACCACCCACAATGAGCTGGGCTCTCCCCCATCAGACACGAATTAAGAAAATACTCTATAGATGGATTCTTATTGAGGCATTTTCTCAACTGAAGTTCCATCCCTTCATATAACTCCAGCTTGTGTCAAGTTTACATAACTAACACTAAAGATGTCAAAAAACAGTCACACTTGATCCTTCCTGTTCCCCTCTCCACCCACTCTCCCAGCTCCCTCCCTCCATCTGTCCCCCATGTCTATTTTATGTCCTTTTCTCTGTGAGATTTAAGCATCCACCCTTTGTCCTTGTTATTTAGCTTCTTTGGGCCTGTATATTGTAGCATGGCTATCCTGTACTTTATGGCTACCATCTCCTTGTGAGTACATATCATGAATGTCTTTCTAGGTCTGGGCTACCTCACCCAGGATGATCTTTTCCAGTTCCATCCATTTGTGTGAGGGTGGGACTGGAAAGAGAGGAAGGAGGGGGCTGGTACCAGGCTGTAAAGTGTTTAAATACATTTAAAAAAGAAAAAGGATTGCTACTCTCAGTTTTTATAATTTTGTTAGCTTAAAATATGTTATTTTCTATATGTTGAAAAAAAACACACCAAAAATTTATTTAAAAAAGAATAAGCTACTAAATGCTGGAGAAATTCAATTAATAGCACCTCTGAATGACTACAGATACTGGGTCCTATATGGTTTTATTTTATTTTTGATATTTTAATTACATTTCTCCAATCACCTTCTTCCTTTCAAATCCTCCCATATGTTCTTCCCTACTCTCTTTCAAATTCACGATCCCCTTTTTACGAATTGTTACTACATGCATATATGTATATAAACATATCCTTCTAAATCAAGTCTGTTCAGTCTAAATAATTGTACCTGTGTTTATGTTTTCAGGGCCACATTTGGCATTGGACAACCAATTGGTGCTTTTGATGGTCTCCTTTGCCTTACAGAAGCTTTTCACTTTCATGAGGTCCCATTTATTAATTGTTGATCTTAGTGCCTGAGCTGTTGGTGGTATTCAGGAAGTTGTCTTCTGTACCAATGCCTTCAAGGCTCTTCCCCACTTTCTGTTCTATCAGATTTAATGTATCCAGTTTTACATTGAGGTCTTTGATCCACTTGGACTTGAGTTTTGTGCAGGGTGATAGATATAGATCTATTTGCATTTTTCTGCATGCAGACACCTAGATAGAGCAGCAGTATTTGTTAAAGAACCTTTCTTTTTTACATTATATGGTTTTGGCTTCTTTGTCAAAAGTCAAGTGTCCTTAGGCGTGTGGGTTTACTTCTGAGTCTTTGATTTGATTCCATTCATCAACTTGTCTGTTTTTATACCAATATTATTCACTTTTTATAATTTTATTTATTTATCTATTTATTTATTCATTTTTCTTAGCTTTACATCCTGATTGCAGCCCACCTGCTCTACTCCAAATACCAATCCCAGCAACCCTCCCCCATCCTCCTTTCTCCTTCTCCTTAGAGAAGTGGGAGGTCCCTCATGGGTACCAACTTGCCCTGGTACACTAAGTTGCTGCAGAACTAAGTGCATTCTCTCCTATTGAGGCCAGACAAGGCATCCCCATTAGTGGAATGGGATCCAAAGGGAGGTGACAGAGTCAAAGAGGGCCCCACCCCAGTTGTTAGGTGACCCACATGAAGACCATGTATAGCTGTGTATCTGCTAAATATGTGCAGGGGACCTAGATCCAGCCCTGAATGCTCTTTGGTTGCTGGTTCAGTCTCTCTGAGCCCTATGGACCCAGGTTAGTTGACTCTGTAGGTCTTCTTGTGGAGTCCTTGACTGCCCCAGTACTCACAGTTTCCTGAACTATTCCATAGGACTTTCCAAGCTCTGTCTAATGTTTGGCTTTGGGTCTCTGCATCTTTTTTCACCAGCTGCTGTGTGAAGCTTCTCAGAGGAGTTATACTAGGCTCCTGTCTACAAGCATAGCAGAGTAACATTAATAGTTTCATGGACTGGTTCTCTGCCAGAGCCTGCTGGCAGAGTCAAACAGTTCCTGAGTGAGGAGTGAGGATTTGAAGAAAATAAAAAATAACACACTACACAGGAGATCAGTTCAAGAGGGCTGTCAGTAGAAACTGTCACACCTGGTTTATTCCACAATTCCTTTTTATAGTCAGAGGAAAGAATCTTGATACAATGAAGGCATTCATCGAGAAGTCAAACTTGTTTACCTTGACCACTTGTCTGTGTGATCCTCATTCAAACAAAAGAAAGTAGACTTGGCAAAACTCCTGCCTATCCCTGTCTCCAGGTGAAGATCATGGTAAAAACATGTTTTTCACTGAGAACTGAATAACAAAGTAGCCTGACAAACAAGTAGCTCTCCACAGTTCTCTCTCATGGGATGGGTCTCAAGTTGGGCTAGTCTTTGCTTGAACATTCCCTCAATCTTTGCTCCATCTTTGTCCCTGCACATCTTGTAGGCAAGATAAATTTTGGGTTAAAGGTTTTTGTGGGTGGGTGTGTTGGTGTCATTATCCCTCCTACCTGGAAGTCCTACCTGGCTACAGGAGGTGCCCACTTCAGGCTCCATATCCCCTGATAGGAGTCTCCATCAGACTCCCATAAACTTCCTGGGGCCTCCCCAACACCAGGTCTCTTTCAAGCCCCAGAGATGTTCCCCTTTTCCAATTTCCATTCTCTCACTTGGTCCTCTTTCCCCAGCTCTTCCTACTCCTAATCCCCACCCCTGATTCCCATCCCATCTTCTTTCCTACCCAGTTTCCGTCATCCACCTCCAATGCCTATTTTATTTCTCCTTCTAAGTAAGATTCAAGAATCCTCTCTTGGGTCCTCCACTTTAAAAATCAATCTGGCAATTTCTCAGAAAATTTGGTTCTACCTCAAGACCCTGCTCTCCCACTCCTTGGCATATACCCAAAAGATGCTCCACCATACCACAAGGACAATTGCTCAGCTATGTTTATGGCAGTTATATGTGTAATAGCCAGAAACTGGAAACTGCTTAGCTGTTCCTCAATGGAAGAATGGATAAAGAAAATGTGATACATTTACACAATGGAATAGAACTCAGCTATTAAAAACAAGGACATCTTGAAACTTGCAGGAAAATGGATGGAACTAGAAAATGTCATCCTGAGTGAGGTAACACAAACACAAAAAGACATACATGGTGTGTACTCACTGAAAACTGGATATTAGCCATAAAGTACTGGATAATCATGCTACAATCTATAGATCCAAGTGGTTTCTATTACTGTTGCTCTGTAGTACAGCTTGTGATCAGGGATGGTGATACAGCAGAAGTTCTTTTACTATACAGGATTTTTTTTCGTATAAAGTTGAGAATTTTTCTTTCATGGCCTGTAAGGAATTGTGGTATAACTATTTCTTAATGCACTGTTGTAAAATTTTTCTCTGGGGATGGTGGTGGTAGAAAGGACCATCATCAGGTCCCGATAATAAACCAAACTGTAATTCCAACAAAGTTTGCCTGGGGAAGCAGTGAGTTTATTAGAATTATTTACAGAGCAATCAGTGAGAGGTCATGGGCAGGAGCATAGGTGGTCTTACAGCAGCTACTCTTAAAAGTCTGCACCCAGCAAGGATCATGACTTTCCAATGGTCTGCCAGTGGAGCTCTCTCCATTAGTCCTTCTAAAATGTTATACTATAGCTCCTCCTGTAGATCCAGAAGTTGCATGCAAATGAGGCAGAATTGGCATTCAACTGGTTGGAAGGGATTGGCTGGATACTTAGTTGAGGGTCCTATGACCTGCCCAATTCCTTGCTTCTATGATGTCAATAGTCACCAAGCCCAGATGTTATTATCTTTTGTGAACAGGTCTAGCCAAACCCCCAAAGATGATGGCCATTTGGCTTGGAGAATAGTCTTGTACAGCATCTACACATGAAAACTAAATTACATAAGTGATTGAACAAAGCATAGCAAATACAATAACAACAGAAAAATGATTTAAAAATTATAAATAGATATATTTATATTGAAAACTTCTAATATACGTACATACATACATACATACATACATACACAGTTATATGTTATCTAGTCCCTCGATTGCTGTGACGGCATATTAGGCTATACTACAGAACTCTTATGATCATTTGAAACAAACCAAACACCTCTGGAGGGGCTGTAAGGACAGTCTTCCTACCTTTGCTCAAACAGTCAACTCTCCTCCAAAACAAGGTTCTTAGGAACATCTACATGTCTTTAAACTAGTCCAAAGACATGGTACCAGAAAACGGGACACCTCACAGTCTCCTGTGAGATCTGTTACTCATGCAAGTTTCTTTCCAGTACAAAGAGCAGAATCCAATGTAAACTGAAGGTGCTGCTTTATTAAGTAGCTTAACTTCTTACATAGTGTAGTGCAGTTATACACATAGAAAAACGTTATCACGTATCTATGGTTTGGGTCTCAGTTTTGAATTATCCAGAGAATTCACATCAGAACCATCTATCTAATATAACAACAGTACAGACATGGTCTTTCAACATTTTTTTTTATAATATTTGTCTAAAGAATATGATTTATCAAGAGGCTTTACTTAACAAGTATATGATAATATAATGATTAAAGTCACAGCCTTTGAAATAGGATTAGAATAGTTTTATAGTTTTGAATCCCCGCCCCATCAGCTGCTTATGTCAAAGTCATAGTTTCTTACTTCGTAAGGGACAGGGTACTGATGAAACACCTACCAACCTGTATGATCACTGTTGTATTTGTGCAGCATGTATCTACTTTTCAAATAAAATTTTCAAGTGCTAAAGAAAGACTCCTATTTGTTAGATAACTGTCTGCACAATAATCCTTTAGATGAAAATTGACCAGGGTCAAAACCAATCAACTTAACAAAATACTAACATTTCAGAGCTCAGGGCTTGGTGCTGGGGTTCTTTGTGCTGTGTCTTTCTTTGGATCCAACTAGGAACAGCAATTGTGATGGTTTTGTGAGGCCGAACATAATCTCAAAATCTCTTTTAGAAATTCTCTGCCTCTCTTGTCTACAAGCATTGAATATTCTCTGATTTCTTCTGCATTGTTTATTTAACAGTCATTATCTGTAGCCTTTAGTCTTATGGGACTTATCAAATGCTTTGAAAATGTTCTTGATAGGCTGAAATGAGGAAATGATTCTTTTCTGCTTTTATCATTTCTTTCTTGAACTTTTTTCTTTGATCTTTCTGTCTTCAATACAACAAGTCCCCCGAACTCGAGGAATAATAATCAGCCTGGAGACAAAAATAATAATTTCTCCTCTCATCTCATCACTCCTGCTTGATTTATTCCAGTGGTTCAATTCACTGAGTTCTATGAGCCACAGACTACTATTCCACAAGTGGCTTACAGAACCCTTACAATCTTGTTTTTGTTTCTTTCTTCACTTGGTTGTGTCTTCTACCCTGAAGTTTTTGTAAGACTTTCATGGCTCCATTCTCCCTTTCCTTCAGAATCTTTCCTCAGCCTGCTATCTTGGCTTCAGGAGCACATCTTTCTGCCACTGTCCCTTATTAAAAAAGAAGCTGAGACCCTGCTTAATCTAGTATTGTCTCAGACTCCCATCTCTGCAACTTGGCCAGGTACATTTCTAAATAATAAAAATAAGATTATGATATAATTACATCATTTCCATCTTTCATTTCTTTTCCAAAGCCCTCCCACGTAAGCCCCCCTGCTTTCTTTCAAATTCATGGCCTCATTTTTATTTGATTACTGACATATATGTATACACACAATATATATTCTAAAATACATAAATACAACTGCTCAATCTGTAAAATCTTACTTGGATGTATATGTTTCCAGGGCCGACCATTTGGTATTGAATAACCAATCAGCGTGTTTTTTTCTTAGGAAAGACTATTTCTCTCACTTTCAGCATTCTTTAGTTGCTTGTAGTTCTTTGTGTTAGTTTGTACCTTTAGTGTGATTCATAGGGTTTATAATAAGACTGAAAAAAGATAGATCATGAGAATACCATGACACAGCAAGTTTTCAATGACTATCAACTGTTTTCTTGTAATGAAAAGCTCTATGTATTTTCTATTCTTGTTCCTGCATTGTCTTTCAGAGTTTCTGTTTATAAAATAAGTACTGGCAGAAGATGCTGTTTCAACAGGCAGAGCTCATCTTCCTACCCTGTGTGAATGAACCTGGGCAGGGGTCCTCTCCTCCAGTGACCGTGGTGGACTGCATGTTTACTGAGAACAAGATGCCAAGCTGGTATAGCAGAGCAATGTGGTCAATGTCAAATTGAAGAAGGGTGTGGAGGGAGTGGCCAAAGGAGTGAAGCTGTTGCTGTTCACTGCTGGAGAATCTGGTAAATGTACCATTGTGGAACAGATAAAATCATTCATGACAATGGCTATTCAGAGGACAACTGTAAACAATATGAAGTATTTGTCTACAGCAATACTATATCGCCCATCATTGCAATCATAACAGGCATGGGTGGTTAAAGATTTATTTGGGGAAGCTGGCAGAGCAGATAATGCCCAAGAGTTATTTGATTTAACTGGCAGTATTGAGGAAGGAGTCAGAACTAGCAGGCAGGATTACATGTGTAGGGGTCCCTGAAAACTCTACAGCTGGCAAAGGAATGATCTACATGAGGCAATAAGGAAATCCAGGTCAGCGTGACTTAGCTGGTGCTGGTTAGAACTTCTAAAGTCTGACAACAGGTAGTTTATTCTATTTTTTTAAGCATTTTATTTTTCATTTGTTATTATTTATTACAATTTATTTTCTTTGTATCCTGGCTGTAGCCCTCTCCTTCATCTCTTTCAGGTCTCTCCCTCCCCCTTCCCTACCCCATGCCCCTTCCACAGTCCACTGATAAGGCCCTGCTGTCTGACCCTAGACTATCAGGTCTCATCAGAACTGTCTGGATCCTCTTTCTCTATGGCCTAGTAAGGCCACCTTGCCAGGGGGAGGTGATCAAAGAGGAGGCAAATTAGTTCACACCAGAGAGTGCTCCTGCTGCCCTTACTAGGAAACCCCCATGGAGACTAAGTTGCCCATGGGCTACATCTGAGCAGGGGTTCTAGGTCCTCTCCATACATGGTCTTTGGTTGATTCATCAGTCTCTGCAGACCCCATTGGGTCCAGATATTTTGGTGCTGTTGCTCTCCTTGTGGAGCTCCTGTCCCCTCCAGGTCTTTCTATGTCCCCTTCTTTCATAAGATTCTGTGCACTCTGCCCAAAGTTTGGCTATGAGTCTCAGCATCTGCTTCAATATCCTGCTGGGTAGAGTCTTTCAGAGGCCCTCTGTGGAAGGCCCCTGTCCTGTTCCCTGTCTTCTCCTACTTCCAATGTCTATCCTGTTTCACCTTCTGAATGGGGATTAAGCATCTTCCCTTAGGGACCTCCTTGTTTAGCTTCTTTAGAACTTTAGATTTTAGTGTGTTTATCCTCTATAGCCTACAGACTGGGAAAAAACTTCACCAATCCTACATCTGACAAAGGGCTAATATCCAGAATATATAAAGAACTCAAGAGGTTAAATACCAACAAGCCAAATAATCCAATTAAAAAATGGGGCACAGAGGTAAACAATTCTCAATAGAGGAATATCGAATGGCAGAGAAACACTTAAAGAAACAATCAGCGTTCTTAGATACCTGGGAAATGCAACTCAAAAGACCCTACCTTATATCCATCAAATTCTACCTTATATCCGTCAGAATGGCTGAAATCTAAAACTCAAGTGACAACACATGCTGGAGAGGTTATGGAGAAAGGGGAACCCTCCTCCATTGCTGGTGGGAATGTAAACCTGTACAACCACTTTGCAAATCAATCTGGCATTTTCTCACAAAATTAGGTATAGTACTTCCTCAAGTTCCAGCTACACCACTTCTACGCATATATCCCAAATATGCTCAAGTATACACCAAGGACATCTGTTCAGCCATGTTCAGAGCAGCTTTATTCATAATAGCCAGAATCTAGAAACAACCTAGATGTCCCTCAAGTGAAGAATGGATAAAGAAATTGTGGTACATTTACAAAATGGAATGCTAGTCAGCAATTAAAAACAAGGAAATCATGAAATTTGCAGGCAAATGGATAGAACTAGAAAAGATCAACCTTGAGTGAGGTATCCCACAAGCAGAAAGACATGGATATACTCACTTATAGGTAGTTTATTTTTTAAGCATTTAAGTACAGCATAGTTTTGGGGAAAAAAAAACTTTCCTGGGAACAATTATCTCAATCCCATGTACACAATAAAGTTTAAGGCAGCTTAATGTCCTAGATGAGAATCAGGTGTGGTCTCAGACATACAGAAAATATAAGGGTCACCAAGCTACAAAGCACATGTGACATCCCCCATAAAAATGGAAACTGTTGCCAGAGAAACAATTCTCAAAATAAAAGTCTAGGGAGGATGAGTCTGGGGGATTTGGGTGTGGTTCGGCCCTATAGATAGCAAATGCCACCAGGTTATTAACTACAGCTAAATTCCCAACCTTCCAGGTAAAAACAGGTGCACACATTTTTTCCATTGAAGAGACAAGCCTATGCACTTACCATTCCTGTTTTCTCTAACACTTAACTGTGAGTCCAAGACCTCACGCCCTCTGTATATATGGTTATGGTGAGATGGTGTACACGAAATATCAACTTAGTAATTCTACTTCGTGTTACCTAAGGGAGAACCTCCTAAGCCATTTGCACTCCCACTCAGTGAGGCATTCTTCAGACAAGAGTAAAGATTACAGGCATTTCGGAAACACATTTAACCTTCAGAGAACTACACTTCAAAACGTCTGATACAGGTGAACAAAAATCAGAATGATTAGAGGGGATGAGAACAGTTATCATTTGTGTGGACCACAGTGATTATGACCTGGTTCTGGCAATGGATGTGGAAATGAATCAAATGCATCAATGTGTAGAAGTGTTTACATCATTTGTAACAATCAATTGTTTACAAACACTTCGGGCATTCCTTGTCTTAAACAAAAAGACCCCTTTGAAGAATTTTTTTTAAAGCAAACCAAACCAAACAAAAACAATAGCAAAAACAAAACAAACAAAACCCAACCAAACAAAGAGGAATCCATTAACAGTCTGAGGCCCAGAAACACAGGCTCCAATATATATGAGGAGGCAGTTGCTTACATTCAGGGCCAGTTTAAAAATCTGAAGAAAAGATACCAAGGAGTTGTACACCCTCTTCACTAGCACTACAAACACCAAAAATGTGTGGTTTGGTTTTGGTACTGTTACAGATGTCATAATTAAAGACAACTTGAAGCAGTGGTTCTGTTAGTTCCTCGTGTTGTGGTGATCCCCAAATGTAACATTATTTTTGCTGTTACTTCATAATTATAATCTTGCTGTTCTTATGCATAATCTGTGTTTTATGAGGTCTTAGGCAACCCCCTAAAAAAGTTGTTTGGCTTCCAACAAGATGAGATCGTGACCCACAGGTTGAGAACCACTGACGTCAAGGAATACAGACTTCATTGTGAGGGTGACCTGAGAAAAAGTTCCTGCAACGTTGAGTGTGGAGAAGAGACATCTCTTTTTCTTGAGAGAGTTTCAGCATGATGGAATCTGAGAATGGGAGCTGCAGGGAGAATTGTAGCCCTCTTTATCACAGTCTTCTGTATTAGGGAATCTTTAATGAGCATGAGATGTTCAAGGCAGACTTATCAAAACCACTGTAAAGTATGATTGGCTCATCGAGACATCACTTGGCTTTTATAATCTAAAATGTTTAGGGCATATTGAAGTTGAGGTGCTACATTCCAAAACTTAAAAGTTAACTTATTTTTTTTCCTTCTTCCTTTTAAAGATAAAACTGGTAGGTAACTTTACTAAACTCCCTTGCTTGCAGAGAATCTTTATGAGGACACAGTCTTAACTGTGCACACCTTGTGACTAAGCCATCCTGAAAATATTCCTCTTACTAGGAACTGTTTGTTTTGAACTTTTGGTGTAGTCAGGATGTAATATTTCCATAATTAAAACTCTTCCTGGATATTGGGACTACATAAAGACAGCTTTTCCAAGTGAAATTTTTGTTGCTGTAATGTTTAAAGTACCATGATAGTTTCTAAACAGCAGTTACTTTGGAGAGCTCAGCAATAAGCTTCTAGATCTCATTTCTTTAAGCTCATAGTTAGGTTAATCTTGTTTATGTTGATTCCTAGATGAACAAGGAAGTAACAGAATAAAGTGAGCAGGGATGCAGACACACTCCACTCTGGACGGCCTCTTGGAAATGCAAACTGTCAAATTCGGAACCAGTGGCTTTGTTGCTGCATGTCCATCAACTTGGTCACTTTGATTCTTGCTTGTTTGTCTCAGCCTTGGGGAGTTTTGCATAAGGTACCCCTTGTTTTTTAATCTTTGTGGCCTTATTTTGTTGGGAGACATCGAAAGTGTATTAGCAGTGCATGCTTTTCCTTTGTAAACGTGGCACCAAATCCCTTTTGCCACTGTTTTTAGCCGTGTTAACTGTAGAAGTAATCCTTAGTCAGTATGTTCTTTTTCTAAAACATTATATTCTGAGACTTTCTCATGTGTACAGATTTGAATCTGTTACAGTTGGCAGCAGTATTAAAATGGTGGCTAAGGTGTTCAGGATTGCTCCTGCTTGTAACTAATCCTTTCTGGAAATCCTGTCTTCTGTTTCTATTTCTCACTGCTGAGTGTGCTTTACCTTTGTCTGAGAGTAGGCTCAGGTAGAAGAGTTTGAGAGTCCAGTTCCTTGATTTAGTAGTATTATAAAATCTAGGGTGGAGGGCTTTATGCCCTATCTATGTCTTAAGTGATATGCAGTCACAATCCAGCTTCCCTCTTTGTGTTTTACTTGGGTGGAGCACTAGAGTCCTATTGAAAAATGTACAGCAAGTACTATTAAATATTGAGTACCCCTGCTTCCCTTACTAGGGAAACACATGGAGACTGAGCTGCCCACAGGCTACATCTGAGCAGGAGGTCTAGGTCCTCTCCATGCATGGTCTGTGGTTGATTCATTGGGCAGCTCAGTCTCCATGTGGGTTCTCTAGTAAGGGGAGCAAGGGCAGTCACTGGCATGAACTTGGTTGCCTGTTCTTTGATGACCTCTTCCTGGCAAGATGGCCTAACTAGGCCACAGAGAAAGAGGATCCAGACAGTTCTGATGAGACCTGATAAGCTAGGGTCAGATAGTAGGGGAGGAGGACCTCCCCTATCAGTGGAGTAGGGGAGGGACATAAGGAGGAAAGAGAGAGGGAGGGTGGAATGGGGGAGGGAAGAGGAGGAAAGGGTTACAGCTAGGATGCAAAGTGAAAGAAATGTAAATAATAATAACAATATTGAAAAAATTTAAAAAGAAAAGCAAAAACATTAAGTGGATCACAGAGGGGCAGAGGATAAATAAAAAGAATGTATTTTGAGGATTTCAAATCAGTAGGTTGAGCAGTGCCTTTTTAGGTCCACTCTTAGGGAGTTGAATCCCTTTCATATTTGATATCACCTTCTACTCATTAAAAAAAAAAAAAAAAACAAAACAAAACCATGGTTGGTGATCAGCAGAACTGCTTCAGAAAGCAAGCCACAGCTGATCGGTATCATTGATGGAAGCTTCTTAGATTTTTAATTCTTACATGTTTTGGCAAATCATTGCTGCACAGACAGTGTAACTAATATCTAACAAATATTTCTTTAAGATTAGGAAAACATGTAAGAAAAAAATATTGGTTTCAATGAGGGGTTAACAGTGTCTGGGTTGATAAAGCTTGCCCACTTTGAATTTATTTGTCTTTATTGTGTTCTATAATATAGAAACATCTGGAAATAAGAACAAGTAATATATAGTTTTCATGATTTTTCTATACTTTGGATTTAATGTTATGGTGTTGTTGATAAACTAAAACACAGATAATCTAAATTTAATGAATTTAGAAAACTCTTTCTTTGCACTAGACCTAGATCCCCTACACAGATGTTGCCAATGGGCAGCTTGGTCCTCATCTGGGTCCCCAGGTAAGGAGAATGGGGACTAACCCTGACATGGACTCCGCCCCCTGCTTTTTGTTCATTTTCCTTGGCAGGAATACCTCCCCAGGCCACAGGGGAAAAGAATTCACTCAGTCTTATGCACCTT
The DNA here is from genome assembly GCF_030254825.1 of Meriones unguiculatus. Taxonomy (NCBI): domain Eukaryota; kingdom Metazoa; phylum Chordata; class Mammalia; order Rodentia; family Muridae; genus Meriones; species Meriones unguiculatus. The sequence continues at coordinate 32,637,229 of NC_083366.1, forward strand.
GATATGCTGAGGTCGGTGGGTGGGGAACTCCCCTTTTCTGAGGACTAGGGGACAGGGTCATAGGGGAAATAGTGAGGGAGGGGGCTATGACCGGAATGTAAAATGAATAAATAAAAATTAAAATAATAAAAAAATTCCTCTTTCTTCAACCCAATACCTTTCTGTCTCTTGTTCAGCTGAGTGCCTGGTCAGGTGTATGAATTATTTTGCAACTGAAAAAAAATTTTCTCAGATATTATCAGTCTCTATTTCAGAATAAATATAGTCTTATCTATAATCTCAATTAGATAAGGCTCTAAAGATCTAAAGATCTTTTTTTTAAGGGCTCTCTCAGCTCTAACATTCTTGTTTGTTCTAAGAAACCCTTAAGGCAGATGAAGTCAAACTTCTGGAACCTGATTATACAATTTAAAAATCAGTTTATGCTCCTACTCCATTTTCCTCCCTTCTGCTGCATACCTTCTACTCACTCTTCTCATAAATTCCTCCAGGCAGAGAGGAATGAGATATTAACAGGCAGCATTAGTGAAATGTGTGGCGTGAGGGGTTAGAACTGTTGATATAAAAAAGATTTCTCAGATTCATTCTAAATCCACCTTTTAAACAGCAGCGTTAGTGAGATGTGTGAAGGAAGAGGTTGGAACTGTTGATGGAAGATCTTTCAGACTGATTACAGATTCCACCTCCTTATGCTGACCAAAATAGGATAGCTGGAAAGCTACCATGCTTCCCCTAGTGTTGTTTAACTAGCAAATGCTTTATTCAAATAATCCATTAGTTTCCCAGCCCAGCAGTCACCACTGATGTTTTGCTTTCCAAGCTGGAATACTCATTTCTAAACAAGCCGTCTTGGCACTCCTCCTCCCCCACGGAGTGCTGCCTGCTGCTTTCCCTCCAGCGCAGCCATCACACCCACATTCCTCTACTTGGTGAAATACAGAAAAAAGGAAGCGAAGACGTGCAGGTTTGGGATACTTAGCTGTCTTAACCTGGCACCTTCTACTCACAAAGGAAATTTGACCTTTCTATAAAGATCTCCTGATTGTACAGTCTGAACCAACCCAAAGATCTGTGGACTCTGCAGTGTCAGCAGCTCCTCGGCCATACATTATTCCAAACACAATTCTTTTATAGTTTTGACTGAGAGCCAGTATCTGCTTCCAGCTAGACGCAATGACTGCTACAGTTCAAGACAGCTCATTCTGTCCTAGAACTTTCTCTTCTCTTCAGCTGACGGAAGCAGAGCTCTGGAGTCCTTAACTATCCCGGGGAATATAATGACTCAGCTCATAGCACTGAGTCTAGGGAGCAGACTTCAGAGTTGCTGTGCCCAGTATTTGCTGTCCTGGCTCTACAGTTTGTCACAGCTGTATTAATAAGGGTCTAGAGGAACAAGACTAGAAAGAATGCACACCCTTGCCTTTGTTGATTTTAGTGGAAATATTTTGATTCTGCTTATTTAATATGTTAGCTTTGAGTTTGTCACTTACAGCTTTTTACAAATTTTCTGTGAAGGAATGTTGGAGTTTTTCAAATATCCGTTTTGTGTTTCCTGAGAAAATAAATTGTCATCTTTGAAATTATTAATGTGATATATTAGAGTTACAGAATCATATTTTATTAGGTACTTTTTGCTGTGATGAAATAATTTATGAAAAGAAAGGAATTTATGGAAGAGTTTATTTTGGCTTATGGTTCCAAACCTGAGAATCCATGATGGTAGAGACATGACAGATAGAGGCCATGTCACATTTTCTTTCTTTTTAAAATTTTATCTATTTTTTTAAAAATTATATCTATCTATCTATCTATCTATCTATCTATCTATCTATCTATCTAATCATTTTACAGCCTGATCCTAGTCTCCCCTCTTCTCCTAGTCTCACCCTCATGATTCCTCCACCCATTGCCCTCTCTTATTCTTCTCAGAGAAGGGGAGGTCCCCAAGGGGTACCAACCTACCCTGGCACCTCAAGTCATAGCAGGACTAAGTGCATCCTTTGCCACTGAGGCCAGACAAGACAACCCAGCTATGGGAAATGATCCAAAGGCAGGCAACAAGGTCAGAGACAGCCACTACTCCAGTTGTTAGGGAATCCACATGATGACCAATCTGCTAAATATGTGTAAGGGGTCTAAATCCAGCCCATGCATTCTCTTTGGTTGGTGGTTGTGTGGATCAGGTGTGAGTAAAGAAGAGGTGGAGGAGTGGGGGAGGGAGAGAGAACGGAAATTGGTAGGGGCATCTCTGGGACAAAGGAGGCTCCTGAGAATCTATGGGCGTGACCTTACTTGAGACTACTAAAAGCAGGGGGTTATGGAGCCTGAAGTTGTTACCTCTCAGGTTGGAGTGGAGGAAGGGCAATACCCACCCACCCATAAAAACCTCTGACCCCAAATTTTTCTTGTCTACAAGAAGTATAGGGATAAAAATGGAATAGAAATTGAGGAAATGGCAAACCAATGACTGACCCAACTTGAGACTCACCCCATGGGAGAGAGCCAGCCCCAACACTATTAATGATATTCTGTTATGCTTGCAGATGGGAGCCTAGCATAACTGTCTTCTGAGAGGCTTCATCCAGCAGCATATCCAAACAGATGGAGAGACCCACAGCCAAACAATGGGTAGAGCTCGGGGAGTTTTGTGGAAGGAATGGAGGAAGGATTGAAGGAGCTGGAGGGGTCAAGGACACCACAAGAAGACCTACAGAGTCAACTAACGTGTCACATCTTCAACTGCAAGCACAAAGCAGAGAGAGTGAACTGGACATGTGCCAAAGAGGCTATAAACTCTCAAAGTCTGGCCCAAAGTCATACTTCTTCCAGCATGTCTCCAATTCCTAAAGGTTCCAAAATCTTCCCAAACAATACCACCAAATGGAAACCAAATGTTGAAATACCTGAGCCTAAGGGGAAAATTTCTCATTCAAACCATTATATGTGCTGAACCATCCTTACATTTCCAGAATGAAGCCTGCTTGGCCATGGCGAAGGGTCTTTTGAAATTTTTAGCTTAATTTGTCTAAATTTATTTTATTGATAATATTCCCATGCATGCTTATAAAACAAAAGCATATAATTTGTCCAATTTTGATATCAGTTTACTCCTGCTTTAAAAACTGAGTTTGACAGTATTCTTTCCCTTTCTACTCTACGGAATATAATGAAAGCCATTAGTCTCCATTATTTTTGGAGGTCTGATAGGATTGATCTGTGAACACATCTGAGCCTAGGGTTCTTCTTTCTTTTCTTCCTTCTTTACCTTCCTTTCTTCGTTCCTTTCTTTCTTTCTCTGTTCTTATAAACCAAGTTTTTTTTTAATTTATTTTAACTTTGTATTGGTTCTTTGTGAATTTCACATCATGCTTCACAATCTTATTCATCTCCCTGTCCCTCCATATCCAACCTCTGCCCTTGCAATTTCCCTTCTAAAAGAAAACAAAAAATTAAAATGCTTTAAGAAAAAATTAAAAAAAATCTCACTGTGCAGTCTGTAATGTATCGCAGTATGTCCCACAGTATACCCTTTTGCCTGAACAGCTTTACTTGCAAATATTCATCACAATGAGTCGTCGGTAAGGTTTGAGACTTCTGGCTTCTGCTACACTATCTGTACTGGATCCTCACGAGGACTTCCCTTGGATATCCTGTGGTTGCCCTGTGTCATAGACATCCCACTGCTTTGCTACTGCAAGACTGGACTCTTCACATACTCCAGCAGTTTATACATAAGGTAGAATTTGAAACAGGCCAACTCAAAGCCTTGGATATGGGCCTCAGTGCTATCTGCGTTGGTCAGCCTACTGGCTCTCCTGCTTTGCTGGTAGTTTGGTGGAACTGGCCCCACCCTTCACTGGCTGCAGCACTTGGGAGAGTGACCTCATGCCTCACTTGGACTTTTTCTTTTTTGTCGGAAAACTTATTACTGCTTCAATCTCATTGCTTCTTGTAGATCTATTTGTGTAGTTTATATTTGACTAGTTTAATTTTAATAACACACCAGTTTCTAGAAATGTATCCATTTTAATATTTTCTACTTTGCTAGAATTTATATTTTTAAAGGATTACCAATAATCCTCTAAATTTGTTTGTTATCTGTTGTAGGTTTTCCTTTTTATCTCTAATTTTATTAATTTAGATTTAGTCTTCTCTTCTTTGGGCCAGTTTGGCTAATAGTTTGTTGATTTTGTTTATCTTTTCCTTAATTCTTTGCATTGTTTTTTGGTTTTCATGTCACTGATTTCTGTCCCTATATTTATTATTTCATTCCTTTTATTGGGTTTGGCTTGCTCTAATTTGTGACATTTTGCTGCATCAACAAGTTATTTATTTCAAATTTCTTTGATTTAAAAAAAAACATTATTTGTTTGGGGTTGCTCTGATGCTTGTATTTTGATGCTAATTACTGGCCATCAAGATCTGATTACTGCCCAGATATACCTATCCTTGTTGTGTAAACCTGCCTAAGACATTATGCCTGATTGGTTGATTAAAAGGCCTAAAACTTGGGCAGAGTAGAATAGGGTAGGCGGGGCTAAGGCTCCTTTGCTTTGGGAAGAGGAGAACCATGGGAAGGAGACAGAAAGACAGGAAGAGAGGAGGAAGAAAGATTCCATGATGAGTTAGTGTGGAGAAGAAACCATGTGGGCCAAGAGGAAGAAATCCAAGGATGGTGTGGATGGAGGAAACACCAAGATGAAAGATGTAAGAAAGTGTTTATAAGGTTATGGATGGAAGGTAGCCCAGATAAGAATGGTTAAGGCGGATGGCATTGGATTGGGGCAGGGAAGTGGATGGCGACGTTATTGAGACAGCATAGGTAAAAAATCTGGCCAGCCCAAGGTAAATAAGGCAATTATAAAATTTAACAGGTGTCTGTGTCTTATTAATTGTGATTGCAGGCAAAATAGTACTTCCATAATTAGCCAAATAATAAACATTTGTTAGGTCATACCATTTAATATTCAAGAACAATTATTATTTTTTGAAGAATTTTATGCACAACATCATTTATAGCCTCTAACACTTCCAACTCCTCCTGTGTCCCCTAAGTTCCAAGTTTATGACATCTTATTCTTTAATTATCACACACATTTATCATCTTCCTCCCACTCTCTCTCCCTCCTTCCCTTTGTTTGTTTATTTCTTTCTTCCTTTCTTTCATCTATCTATATTCTTCTGAGTTCATTTAATATGCTTCATATGTACATATATTTAGGGCTGACCACTTGGAGTGGTATAACCTACCCAGAGAAGAATGGTTCTCCCTCGTAAGCAGCCAATAATTGCCAAAAATTCTTCACCTGGAGATGAGGTTCCGTGAGATTTCCCCCATTTGTGTTGAAGTATCAGCTGATGTTGCCATTATGTAGATTCTGTTTAGGAAAGCACATTGTTAAAATTTCACAGGTGCAATTCCCTGTCATACCTTGTTACAGACATGTGCATTCTCTAGTTCTTACATGGATCTCTGTCCCACCTTCTGTGATGTTCCCTGACTCTTAGGTTTAAGGGTTCTGTAGATGTATTAAATGGGCTGGCCATACCATATTCAGTTTTTCTCTGTGTTTTGACTGGTTATGTGTTTCTGTGGTGGTTTCCATCTGGTGTAAATAGAATGCTCCTTGGTGGGAGGGGGTGCTACTTTCATCTGTGTGAATATAAGAATAGGTATTGAGAATTCAGGTAGGAATCATAGTGGCTTAGGAAATGAGCAGTAATATGTTCTCTTCTAGGTTCCATGACCTCACCAGCCATAAGTAGCTGGCTACATCTATGACTCTAGGAATCAATTTTATCCTTTAAGTGGAACTTGAAGTCCAATTAGGTGGTGGTTGGTTACTTCCAACATAAAAGGCTTGAGTAGATATTGCCATGCTCATCCATGTTGCTGGTTTATTGACTTTACAGCTTTGTAGGACTTTTAATCGCTTTCCTACCTTGGAAGCTTGCATAGCACCTATGAATTCTAGGAAAGCTGGTTACTCTTAAAAGAGGAGGCCTTCAAGTTAGTTTCATCTCATTCCTTCTAAGTCCTGTATCCAAAGTATGTGATAGCTTCAGCAATAGGATCTTACCTTCAATTTCTGGGAGATAACAATGGCAAACAGCAATAGCCTATTTTTATTTTGGGCATCTATTTAACTCCTCTGGCCAAGGACTCAGAGGCAGGTCCCATACATTGTACTGAGGTTTTTGTCAGATAGTTGGTGGTTATGGGAGGTAGGGGATTTATTACCCTAAGTAATATAACTTATTTTCAACTATTATATGTGTATTGTTTTTTTTTCCTCATTAGTTTAGTGAATCAAGAACAATTTAGTTTAGTAAATCAATTAAATAGTCCTATATAGAAGGAAATAGAAGCAGGCATCAAAAGTCTCCCATCCCAAAAAAGCCCAGGGGTGGATGGTTTCAGTCCAGAATTCTACCAGACTTTCAAAGAAGAGCTGACATCAATACTCTTCAAACTATTCCACAAAATAGAAACAGAAGGAACACTACCAAATTTATTCTATTCTGAAGCCACAGTTACCTTGATACCTAAACCTCACAAAGACCCAACAAAGAAAGAGAATTTCAGATAAAGTCTCTTCCAAAAATTTTCTCCATTTCTCTCTTAATAGTACCTGAGTCCTACTATCTTCCTTCTCTCTCATGTTCCTATTTTACTTTCATGGCTTTTGCAGTTACCAAAGGTTACCTACTCACATCTAAAGATTTTGAGCTAAGAACCATAAATAAGAAAGATCAGGTGGCATTGGTCCTTCTGAGTCTGGGTTACCTCACTCACTAAAATGTCTTGTAATTCTATCCATTTACCTTCATATTTTATGATTTTTGTACTATTTACAGCTGAATAGAAGTCCAGTGAATATGTGTACTCTTCCATTATATATTCATCAGTTGAATGACTTTAGGTTGTTTCCATTTTATAGCTATTATGCATAGAATGTCCATGAACATGACTGAGCAAGCATCTGGGGAATAGAATGGTGAGTTCTTTGGGCACATGCTAACCAGTAGCATAGCTGAATCATATATGAGAATTCTGCTCTTATCTTTTTGAGAATTCTCCACACTAATTTCCAGAGTTGCTGTGCCAGTTTGCAACCCTACAATTAATGAGGATTCTCTTTTTCCCACATCTTCATCACCATTCGTTGTCATTTGTTTTCTTAACATAGACATTTATAGGTATAAACTTTTCTCTTAGAAGCATTTTCATTGTATTCTATAGGACCCTGTACATTTTACACTCAATTCTAGGAATTTTTAATTACTCTTCTTCCTCCAGGTTTCTTCAGTGAGTCATTTGCCATTCAATACTGTGTTTTCAAAGTCCATGAGCTTGTGCATATTCTGTGGTTTCTCCTGTTATTTACATTTAGTTGTAATCTTTCATGATCAATTAGAATATAAGAATTTATTCTAAATTTCCTGTGTGGAGACTTGCTTTGTGTACTAAAATGTGGTGTATTTTAGAGACAGCTCTGTGGGGTTCTGAGACTAATTATGTTTTGGGGCCAAATATTCTGTAGCTCTTAAGCCCACTTGATATGTAACATCCTTTGTATGTAATATTTCTTGGTGATGTTTTTTGTCTATTGTGAGAATAGAGTGTTGAGGCCAACACTATCATGTTGAGGTTTTTTGGCACCTTTACACCCAGTAGTGTTTGTTTTATAAAACTGGGTGTGCCAATACATGCTGCATGTAATTTTAGAGTTGTAATATCTACTGATTAATTGTTCCTTTATTAACTATGTAGTGACTTTATTTATCTCTTCTGACTAATTTTGTTGTCTGGATTGTCTCATTAGAATTGATACACCCACTTTTTATAGTTCCATTAGCTTAGAATATGTTCTTTTTATATGTTGGAAAAAAACACCAGAAGTTTATTCAAAAGAAGAATAAGTTACTAAATGCTGGAGAAATTCAATCAGTAGCACCTCTGAAAGACTACTGATATTAGGTCCTATATGGTTTTATTTTATTTTTGAGATTATAATTGCAACATTTCTCCATTCCCCTTCTTCCTTCCAAATCTATATATCCCTCTCTACTCTCCTTCAACTTCATGATGCTTTTTTACTAATTGTTTTTCTGTTGCTACATGCATATATGTATATAAACTTCTAAACAGAACCTGTTCAATACATATAATGATACCTGTATTTATGTTTTCAGGGCTTACCATTTGGCTCTGGACAAACAATTGATGAACTTTGCTCTGGAGAAAACCACCTCTCCCACTTCCAGCTTTGTTCAGTTGCCTGTAGTTCTTTGTGTAGGGTTGAGGCCTCATGAGCTTTTCAACGTCCATTTTGGCATGTTCATTGGTGTCGTCCTTGTTCAGCTCAAGATTGGGCCATCCTTTTGTTAAGGCTTTGTGAATGTAGCTTCTGACATTACTAGGAGACACCTTAGAGCAAACTCCTTCATCTTCTGGCTTATGGTATTTCCACCCTGTCTTCCATAATGTTCCCTACACTTTAGTGTAGGAGTGTTTTGTAGCTGTATCTATTGATGATGGCTTCCACAACTATGCATTTTGATTCACTGTGTTTCTCTGCAGTGGACTCCATTTGTTGCAAAGATAAAGTTCCTTGAAGAGGGGTTTAGACTACACTTACCTATGAATACAAGAATAAATGTTTATAGATGGTTGTTAGCAATTATGCTGGTTTAGCATATCAGAGTTTGTAGAGTCTTCTCCCATAACTTCAGTACTGCTGAATAGTTAGCTAGGTTTCTATTTGTAGGCATGATTTCCCTCTTGTTGAGTGGGTCTTAAGTCCAGTCAGAGAGCTGTTGGTTACTGACAAGTATGTGTGTTCCTACTGCCTCACTGGGGTTACTGCTGTCAGGCTGGTCACTGTTGTGGTTAACAGACATCATAGCTGGGTAGGGCTATTGCTTCCTTACCCCCTTTGGAATCTTGCATGGTACCTTCTGGTACCATGAAAGTTTGTCCTCAGAGAATGGACATTCAGGTCATGTCCAGCTAGGGGTCTCTGGGGGGCTGTTCCTGAAATATATAAAATATATTCTGTAAAAAAAAAGTATGTATGTATGTATGTATGTATGTATACAGGTGTCTTCAGCAATAGGGCCTTACATTTCACCTCTATTGGGTAACCAAGAGCAATAGGAATTGCCTTATATTTTGGGAGTCTCTTAGTCCTGGCCAACAACTCTTAAGAGGGCTTCTCATGACTGGTATTTTGGTTTTGTTAGGTAGTCTTTGACTCTTTGAGGGACCACCATCAGCTTCATCAAATGAGAAAAGTTCATTAGAAGTGTATGTGCATATTTGTCTGTGGAATTACGTGTATTCTAACTTCTTGCAAGCTAGTATACCTCTTTTTTAGATATCCCTATTGTTCTTTTACACTCCTCTCACCTTCTTTTTTATTTACCTTCCTATCCTTCCCTAAAAAGAGCCCTTTCTCATTTCTTTTATCAGACCACTTGTTCCCTGTGATTTCTCCTTACTCCCGCCCTTCTTTTGTATTTATCTCCCTAACGAGGCCCCATTTCCCATTTTCCTGATCAGATCACTTATATACTGCTGTTCTCTCCATTGCTCTACAAGGCCCCTATCTTGGCAATGGTATCATTTTTCTTTTCTGTCTTCTGATGTTATTACAGGATATGTATTCACATCTGAAGATTTGGAGCTAGAAGTCTCCAATATGAGAGAATATGTGACAGCGTTTCTGAGTCTGGGTTACCTCGTTCAGTATGATCTCTAGTTCCATCTGTTAACCTGAAAACTTCATGATTTTATCTTTCTTTACAGCTGAAATATTCCCTAGTGTATATGACCACATTTTCATTATCTGTAGGACATTTAAGAGCTTTCCTAGCTATTGTAAATAGAGAAGCAATGGATGTGGCTGAGAAAGTATGTGTTGAGAGTTTAGAATATCTATTTCCATCCTTTTACCCTAAAGCTGTGTTTGATGTGTCATTGAGGCATCAAAACTGTCATATTAAAGCAATATATAAGGCTGTTCATTTGATTGGAGAATTCAGACAATTAGCTTTCAGAGTTATTACTGAAAAGTGTGCATTAATTTCTGTTATTTTGTTATATTAGTATTTTTCTGTCATTTGCTTGTTTACTGATGTCATCTATTCTTCACAATGCACTGTGAATGTGCTCTTTGAGAAACTAATCAGTAACAACAACAAGAAAATGACTGGAGAGATGGTTCAACAGTTGTGTGCTGCTCTTGTTGATGACTTGAGTTTGGTTCCCAGCACCCATGCTGGGCGGCTTCTACTCCAGGAAATCCGCTGCCTCTGGCTACTGTGAGCATAAGAACTCATCTGTACTGGCCCAATATTCAGGCCTAAATTCATACATAGTGTGAAACAGGAAAAGGGAAAAAATGAAGCAGGATAAAGCTCATCCACAAAATTGACTGTCTTACCTTAGAGCTTCTACTGTTGCAACAAAAAACATGATGATCAAAAAGCAAGTTGGGGAAGAAAATATTTATTCAGCTTACACTTCCAGATCATAGTCCATCATTAAGGGAAACCAGAACAAGAACTCAACCTGGGCTGCAACCTGGAGGCAAGAACTAATGCAGAGGCCATGGAGGAGTGCTGTTTACTGTTCTGCTTTGTACAGTTTGCTCAGCCTGCTTTCTTATAGAACTCAGGACTAGCAGCCCAGAGATGGCATCACAAACCATGGGCTGGTCCTTTCCCATTTATCACTAACTAAGGAAATACCTTACAGCCGGATCTCATGGAGGCATTTTCTCAACGGAGTCTCCTTCCTCTCTGGTGACTCTAGCTTGTGTCAAGTTGACACATAAAACCAGCCAGTACATTGACATTAGATATTAAATAAGGAAAATACAAAAGTAAAGGAAAGAGAGCCGAATCAGGATGTGTCTTGCCTGGACGCTGGTTCCAGCTTCCATCCCTGGGTGGTCTTTTATAGGTTGGGTCCCTGATACTGGTCATGCCTCTGAGTATTCCTTCCTGGGGTTGCAACATGTGTATGCAGGCTGTGTTTATGTGTTCCTCTCTAGACTATGGTAAGTGTTCCCCTTGCTGAAACCAACTATTTCTTAATCAGAGTTTGGAGCCTGTCTAGAAGCCTTCAGCAGCCGAGTCTTCACAGCATACTTCTTTGTGACATTTGCTCTGGTTTTTCAGAGTGTTTGATTCAGAGAGAGACTTTTGACTCTAGGGTCCTAAACTGTCTGATTCAGGAGGAGTCTTTTAAGCACAGTTTTTCTTGTGTCATTTTCATTTGTTGCTATGCATGCTCTGCCCACCCCCTTTTACTCTCCTCTTCCATGTTCCTTAAAATGTCTGTTTCTAAAAGTACAGTGAATGTTTTCTGAAACTCTTCATCTTAAGCTATGGTTCTGACCTCCCCCAGTTAGCCTCTCACTGGGAGAAGAGGGTTCCCTAGTTGGGGCTAATGGCTCAGGAGCAGATTCTGAATTCAAGATCCTTTTTATCTACTTTAGAAAGTTTCCTTTCTTAACTTTACTACTGAGACTAATGGTTTTCCATCTGACCCTGCTTCTTAGGATGACTGCTGCACAGTGAGCCCCAGATTACACCACCGAGGACTCAGCAATCCATGCAGAGGTGTTATTTGTCATTCTCTACAGTTAAATTTCCCCCTCCAAGCAAAGCATTGCTTCTGTGAATATCCTTAGCATGTTGTGTTATTGATTTCTTGTTGCTATGACCAAATGCCCAAAAGAAGCAACTTAAGGGAGCAAAAGTGTATTTGAGCTCACAGTTGAAGGGGGACAATCACCATGGCAAGGAGGGCTTAGCAGTCTGAGTGAGAGGTTGCTTGACATATTACATCTGCAGTGTTGAAGCAGAGAGGGTGAACAAGAGGAAATGGACCTGGGAAATAAAACTTCAAGGCCTAACCCCTGGTGATCCACTTCCTCCAGTGACGCTCTATCTTCTAAAGGTAACAAAATATTTCCAACAAGAAATACCAACTGCAAATGAAGCATTCAAATATGAGTCTATTAGGGACATTTCACATTCAAACCACCGCATTTTTTAAAATCATGGCCCTTTAAAGCAAGGTTGAGAACTGAGCTCAGTAGGTAAAAGCAGTTGAACAGCTTTTTTTTTTTTTTTTTTTTTTTTTTTTGAGTCAGACGAGAATGAGTATCTATTTCTTCCAGCTTTCTTCAAACATCTGATGAGAAGTAGATCCCAGGTGCAGTGTCAGGCACTGGAAAAATACTTACCTTGTAAGACACTAGGGAGTTGAAGGAAGAGGATAGGAATAGGAAGAGACTAAAAACAGAGTCAAGATAGGGCCAAGGACAGGGTACACCTGTGTTCCAGATGTAAACAATGAACAAATGTTAAGTTGAAAGTCTGGGCACTGAAAAAGAAGTGCTGACATTGGGAAAATAATAAATGCTCTGAAGTTTCAGCACCATAGAAGAGCTCTAACACTTTACTGCCAGGGTTTCATTCTCTGTATTCTTTATGTATCGTGTCATTCTGTTCTTGAGATTGGAAAATTGCTGACTGATTACTTTCTGGCTAGATTCTTTTTGCTACATACAAACTTCTTTCTTGTAATTAAAACCAGGTTTCCTGTTATGGTTTGCTTTATATTCAGGTAGCACTTGGCCATCTGGAATGAGCATGTTGAGTTGAGGCAAACTTCCCACCCAGAATGTATGTTTTCATGCTTCTTTTGTCTGGTATTGAAGGGGAGACCAGGATGTAGCTGCAGCAAATTCAGCGATTTTATTTTGCACAGGAAGATTCAATTGGCTTCTTGAGAGAATACACTGTGGTGCTTCCTGCATGCGAGAAAGAAAAATAAGAAACCTTCTAAGCACTGTGGGAAAGGACCGGAAGGACAGCAGATCAAGTCAGAAGTAGATCTGTCATTCTGAAGAGCATGGTACATCATGGAAGTAGGAAGAGCACTAGTTGAACTAGGAATGAGACCATTGACTAAATAAGAAAGAACATCGGTGAGTGAATTACGAGAGAATAATAAACTGAGTTTGGAAGAAGATTATTGACTGAAATGGGACAACACCATCTGAATTTAGAAGAACATCACTACATTGGAAAGAAAATCACTGAGTAAAATGGAAAGGATATCAGTGACTGAGGAGGGAAGGAGATCAGTGAGTTGGGAAGAACGCTGACTGAATTGAGGAGGAGAATGCAGAATAAGCCAGGAGGAGTACATTGACTGTATTATGAAGATAATGGAGGGAACTGAAAGAGACAACAAGGATTGAATTGAACAGGAGATCACCCACCGAACTGGGGAAGAGGATCACTGGCTAAGGAGGTACAAAAAAACAAATAATTAAGAAGGAGATTGCTAAATGCAAATCAAAACGACCCTGAGATATCACCTTACACCCATCAGAATGGCCAAGATGAAAAACTCAAGCGATAACACATGCTGGAGAGGTTGTGGAGAAAGGGGAACCCTGCTCCACTGCTGGTGGGAATGTAAACTGATACAACCACTCTGGAAAGCTATCTGGCGCTTTCTAAGACAAATAGGAATAGTGCTTCCTCCAGACCCAGCTATACCACTGCTAGGTATATACCCAAAGTTTGTTCAAGTACACAAAAAGGACACTTGCTCAACCATGTTTATAGCAGCTCTATTTGTAATAGCCAGAACCTGGAAACAACCCAGATGTCCATCAACGGTGGAATGGGTACAGAAATTGTGGTATTTTTATACAATGGAATACTACTCAGCAATCAAAAAGGAGGAAATCATGAAATTTGCAGGCAAATGGTGGGATCTAGAAAAGATCATTCTGAGTGAAATATCCCAGAAGGAGAAAGACAAACATGGGATATACTCACTTATATAGACCTATAAGATATGATAAACACAATGAAATCTATACACCTAAAAAAGATAATCAATTGAGCGGACATGGGGTAAGATGATCAATCCTCGTTTAGAAAGACAGATGGGATGTGCATTGAACGTATGACAGGAGTCTACTGAGTGCATCTGAAAGACTCTAACTAGCAGTGTTTTCAAAGCAAAGACTCATGACCAAACCTTTGGCAGAGTACAGGGAATCATAAGAAAGAAGGGGAGTTAGTCTGATGGGGAAAGGATAGGAGCTCCACAAGGACCAAATATATCTGGGCACAGGGTCTTTTCTGAGACTGACATTCAACTAAGGACCATGTATGGATATAATGTAGAACTTCCACTCGGATGTAGCCTGTGGTAGCTCAGTAACCAATTGGTTTCCCAAAGTGAGGGGAACAGGGACTATTTCTAACAGGAACTCGATGACTGGCTCTTTGGTCTCCCCACCCCCGAAGGGAGGAGCAGTCCTGTTAGGCCACAGAGGAGGGCTTTGCAGCCAGTCCTGAAGATACCTGATAAAACAGGATCAGATGAATGGGGAGGAGGTCCCCCCCATCAGTGGACTTGGAAAGGGGCACGGTGGAGATGAGGGAGGGAGGGAGGGAGGGACTGGGAGGGAATGAGGGATCGGGACACGGCTGGGATACAGAGTTAATAAAATGTAACTGATAAAAAAAAATAAAATTAAAAAAAAAAAAAGAAAAAAAAAAAGAAGGAGATTGCTTACTGAATTTCAAAGGAGTCATTCACAGAATCCATAAGAAGACCATGACTGAAGTGGGACAGTGATCATTTTCTGAATTAGAAAGATTACGCATTGGATTGTGAAGGGAATAACTCAGTGAATTGGGAAGGAGATCAGAGAGTGAGATGCCAAGGAGATCACTGATGGAAATGGGGAAAAGGTCATGGAATCCAGAAGAGCACTGATAAAAAAAGATGTCACTTAGTGAATTCGGAAATGGAAATTGAACACTGAGTGAACTAGCAAGATCACTGGCTGAACCAGAAAGGAAATACTTGACTGAAGTGAGGATAACACAGACTAAATAGGTAAGCGAATATCTATATTCAAGATGTCCTATTTGTCCCAAACACAACCCTGGGACACAATGGCATTACCCTTCATGGAACATGCCTTTTGAAACTGACAATTTGATTCTATCCAAATGTCTCCAGCACAATAATATAAATTTGTCTTGATGCTAATCTGCATGTTTTACCATTGGGTTGAAGCCTCCCCTTTTATGGAAGCCACTGCCTTAGCTGTAAGAAAAACTGGGTTAGAGACAATTACTCCAGCCTGGGGCATTCCTGTTGAAGTACATGGTGATTCTGGAACTCATTTTTCTGGACAAGCATTTAAACGTATCTGCAAAATATGGCCTATTACACAGCGTATTCACTGTACCTATCATTGTCAATCCTCTGGAATGGCTGGATGAACAACTGGCACTGTGAAAAGTAGTTGGCAAAAGTAACTGAAGCTTCCAGCCTTCCTTGGCCAAAAGACTTCCAGCAGCTCTCCTAACCCTTAGATCTACCCCTGTTGCAAAACATCAGCTGTCTCTTTTTTGACATACCCCCTCAATGCCCTGTGAGAATGTATGAAGGATTTTTTATGGGCCACTTCTGCTTAAGGGGGACATTATATATTATTGCAAGGGACTTATGTAGATTATAGGTAGAAATTCAAAATTGGATGCAGAATCTTTCCACCACGAGCTCCTGGGAGATGACAAACTAAACAAACTAAAGCCGGGTGATTTTGTGTTTGGAAAAGATCTTTCATAAAAAATTCCACTCAGACTCATTGGAAAGGAGCTCATCCCATATTTAAACTGCTTTCTCTGGACTTCAGAAAGGTTGGGCGATACTCACTTTCAACTATGTTGTCAACCAAGAGCCATAAGTGACTGAACTCCAAACCCTAACTCACATAGATATCTATATATATATATCTTCCAGAAATTTTCTGAAAAGCCTAGAATTTAGTATAGGAAATCTCTTTAGATGCTAAATACAATGCAGTTCTTAAGAGTTTTTAAATTATGCCCTTTTCTTAGCCATGTTTTTGTTATGTCTGTTTGCTTATCCAAATCACCTAGCTTATTTGAACTGGCTCTTTGTGTTTGGAAAGATTAGACATTTTCAATGCCTCCAGGAAATAATTTCCTCATATATAATTTGGATGAAATGGAAATTTTTAGGTTTTGTATTGGTAAAGTCCAAATTTAAATTTACTCAAATAATTTCCCTTTGGGGGTATCTATTTTATTATCTATATTTATATGTTTTGGTTATACACAAGCTGTATAACCAAAGTGACAGCAATTTTTTTCCACTAAAAAAAAAAAAAAGAGAATTCTAACTAGGTTTAACAAATTAGATAACTGTGTTAACACTGATGTTGGAAATGATAAGATACAACAAATTCCTGGATATAATGCTAAATCTTTGTTCACTGTCACAGCAACCTATGTAATTGATTATTTGCCTTGTGAATAACCATATAGGTATAGCTTACTTCCAGATGATGTAGATACTGCTCTCAAGCCAGGAAGTCTCTGGAAAGGCTCTCTTTAGAATAGTTAGACTTCCAGCTACATCTAAGTAACTTGAAGTGGAAGTTTCTGGTTTCCTGAAAGACTCAGGTTTGTTATGTGGTGTTTTGCTGCAAGCTGGGCACGTGATGTTTTGCTGGAGGCTGACTTGTGAGAGGACATGTGATGTTTTGCTGTGAGCTCCCTCTTGAGAGGGGCATGGCTTTAGCCAGCTGAGAACATCTGTGTTGGACTCTGAGCAGAGGAGATATTTAGAGGCCCATGCACAGTGAGAGATGGCTTTTTGGATCCATGTTGCTGTCGCTGTGTTGATCTTTGTGCTTCGACATTTGAATTTGCAGAGAGAAACATTCCAGAGAACTCCTTGGGGCAATCCAACTGAGTCTTGTGGCTTTTGCTGGCTTCCTGTTATTGGCCTTTGGACTGCTGATATCCTGATGACTGAGTTTAGTTATCTCCTAAAGACCCATCGACCCTAATCAGCAAGAAATAGATAGAAGAGGTCTACAGCCCTTTTCCCTACCAATATCCTACCTAAGGTGTGTGTGTGGGGGAAGTAAAGGTGTTTAAAGAACCCTAAATAAAGTAGGTTTGGTAAAAAATGTAAGCAAACAGTAACCTTTACTTTATTGACTCCTATGTGTGATACCCAGAAATTTTGTGTTGACCCTTTTTTACCAAACTGTAAAAGTACTACAAGTCTCTAATAGCAACAGCATTTACTGTAGATTAATTAAAATTGTCCAAATTCTAAAGCCCAGGGAGAACTTACTGAAAATACAAGTTCTGGGCTAGAAATCCTAGAAAAAGCTAAGTTCACTGCAAACAAAGACAGACACTATTTAGGAAAGAACTCACTTTCAAACACAGGGCATATAGAAGGCATGTTATTTCAATAAGAGGGAAAGGGTGGGAAACTCTTTAAAGGGAAAGTGACATGTTACATAAAAGGATTAAAAACAATATATATGTACAGATACATATATAACTATTATAGAGAACAAATACAAAGAGCTTTCTTTTTTAAATTGATCTTTTATTGATTACAGTTTATTTACTTTGTATCCTAGCTATACGGCCCTCCCACAAACCATCCTAATCCCATTTTCCCTCCCTCATCTCCTCCCATGCCCCTCCCCAAGTCCACTGACAGGGGAGGTCTTCCTCTCCTTCCCTCTGACCCTAGCCTATCATGTCTCATCAGCACTGGCTGCATTGTCTTCCTCTGTGGCCTGGTAAGGCTGCTGCCTGCTCAGGGGAAGGTGATCAAAGAACCAGCCACTGAATTCATGTCAGAGACAGTCCCTTTACTAGGGCCCAGATGTTAGGGTTCTGCTGCTCTCATTGTGGAATTCCTGTCCCCTCCAGGTCTTTCTATGTCCCCCTTCTTTCATAAGATTCCCTGCACTCTGCCCAAAGTTTGGCTATGAGTCTCAGCCTCTGCTTTGATACCCTGCTGGGTAGAGTCTTTCAGAGGCCGTCTGTGGTAGGCTCCTGTCCTGTTCCCTGTTTTCTCTCTCTTCCTATATTTGTCCCACTTGCCTTTCTGAGTGAGGATTGATCATCTTACCCTGGGTCTTCCTTCTTGTTTAGCTTGTTTAGGTGTACAGATTTTAGTATGTTTATCCTATATTATAGGTCTAATATCCACTTATAAGTGAGTATATACCATGTGTGTCTTTCTGCTTCTGGGATACCTCACTCAGGATGATCTTTTCTAGATCCCACCATTTGACTGCACATTTCATGATTACCTTGTTTTTCATTGTTGAGTAATATTCCATTGTATAAATGTACTACAATTTCTGTATCCATTCCTCAGTTGAGGGGCATCTGGGTTGTTTCCAGCTTCTGGCTATTACGAATAAAGCTGCTATGAACATGGTTAAGCAAATGTCCTTTTACCTGAACATAATTTGGATATATGCCTAGGAGTAGTATAGCTGGATCTTGAGGAAGCACTATTCCTAATTGTCTGAGAAAGCGCCAGATTGATATCCAGACATTCCCACCAGCAATAGAGGAGGGTTTCCCCTTTCTCCACATCCTCTCCAGCATGTATTGTCACTTGAGTTTTTTTTTTTTTTTTTTCAATGCAGTTTATTCAGGAACATTGAACAATCCTCGGACCCCGGGGAAAGCCAGCCCACAGCTTAAATAGCCTCTGGGTAGCCAACCCAGGCGTGCCACGGGGGCAATGCAGATAGGTCCACATACATGGAAGCAAGCCAGATCCTCGGCCTTAGCCAAATGTGGAGTTGTTCGTGACAGAGAGCACTCACCATCGGGAAGGTGGAAGGCGGAAACCAGCTCCATCTTTAAGGCATAGCATTCCGCAGCTCTCTACAGTTCCCCCTTTTTGTTTTAGACGCATCAGTCAAGAGTAGAGGTCTGATCTCTGATATTAGAAATAAATTGGGACTTTGTACAGATGTTCATTTAGGTGTCATCCACCCAAAGAGCATCAGACCGTCCGATACCTTTTTCTCAGAGGCGGGACCTGGGGCATCAACCCGCATGCAATCAGACATGCTCTTCTCTGGGTCCAAAGCGGCTGACCCTGAGTGCAGTGCTTAGCCCTCGCATCCTGAGCGTATCATTTTAGCTTTTTATGGTATCCAACCATGCTTGGGGAGAATGTTCTGCTTCAATGGCTGTAAAGGCCTGAATGATCATGGCTGCATCACACTGTTGTGAGACTCTAATCTTGCATATATACCACAGGCAAACCAAGGAGACCAACACCAGAAGGCCTGCTAACACTCCCATGCCCGCCCATTCCTTCAGATGATTCATGGCTGCAGCAATCCATGTTGATAATCCTGTGGCTAGTCCTGCGTCCACTCCGGTAGAATTTACTGTGACAATGGCCACTCTCAGCTGCTCCATCGTAGTATCGAATTCTCCAGTCCAATTACCTAAAATATAGCTCGACAATTGTTTAGACAGATTTGCACCACAGGAAAAATTCTCATGTTGTATGCTAGTGACACAAAGTCCAGCATACTTTCATTGACAGCCAGGTTGAGCGATTTGCCATAGGGTATCAATTTGCTCCTGCAAGAGGTCAATCCTCTGATTGAACACCATCAAGCTTCCTTTTAGTTGAGCATTAATTCCTTTATGTACAACTAAGACATGAGCTACATTGGCTAAATGATTATTCAGGGTTTGAGCAGTCTGCCCAGTATGACTCATGGCTAATGCCCTGGTGGTAGCTCCAACAGCCGTCAATGAGATGGTAGTAACAATGGTGGCTGTAGTTCCAAGATCCCTTTTCTGTCTGAAGAGAGTCATAGCGTGAGGGGCATCAATGGGCATAGGCACCCAGTGAGGCATGCGAGTAACCAGGGCATACCTAACTTTACTAGCATTCCAGCATTGGGCAAAAAAGCAAGTATCATTACCACAATTACTTGGCTCTATCTGGCTAATAATGAATAAAAATGGGGGATATAGACAAACAGGTGTGGGCTTATAGGAAATATTATGAGAAGCTTTAACCCCTCGTTGGAACATCCTGCGTCAGTTCTAGAACTAGCAGTGGTGGTGTCCGAGGTCTGAGTAGGTTCAGGAGACCATTGCCCCCAGGGGCGAGACGTGCTCCATGCCAATTGACTAACTCCATGTTTTCCTCCAATTTTGAAAGTCATTTAAGGTTCTTAAATTACTTTTTTCCCTTTTTTCTTAATTTTTTCATCAATTACACTTTATTCATTCTGCATCCCCCCATAAGTCCCTCCCTCCTCCCATCCCAATCCCACCCTCCCTCCTCCCTCTGCTTGCATGCCACTCCCCAAGTCCACTAATAGGGGAGGTTCTCCTCTCCTTTCTGATCTTAGTCTGTCAGTTCACATCAAAAGTGGCTGTATTGTCCTCTACTGTGGCCTGGTAAGGCTGCTCCCCCCCCCCAGAGGGAGGTGATCAAAGAGCAGGCCAATCAGATTATGTCAGAGGCAGTCCCTCTTCACATTACTGTGTAACCCAATTGGACTCTGAACTGCCCTGGGCTACATCTGTGCAGGGGTTCTAGGTTATCTCCATGAATAGTCCTTGGTTGGAGTATGAGTCTCTGGGAAGTTCCCTATGTTCAAATTTTCTTGTTCTGTTGCTCTCCTTGTGGAGACCCTGTCCTCTCCAGCTCTTACTATTTCCCAGTTCTTACCTAAAATTCCGTTCACTCTGCCCAACAGTTGCCCATCAGGCTCAGCCTATCTGCTTTGATAGTCTGAAGGGCAGAGGCTTTCAGAGGCCCTCTGTGGTAGGTTCCTAGGTTGTTTCCTGTTTTCTTCTTCTTCTGATGTCCATCCTCTTTGCCTTTCTGGATGGGGTTTGGACGTTTTAGTTAGGGTCCTCTCTCTTGCTTAGTTTCTTTAGATGCGCAGGTTTTAGTGGGTTTGTCCTATGTTGTATGTCTATATGAGTGAGTATATACCATGTGTGTCTTTTTGCTTCTGAAACAACTCACTCAGGATGATCCTTTCCAGATCCCACCATTTACCTGCAAATTTCATGATTTCCTTATTTTTCATTGCTGAGTAATATTCCATTGTGTAGATGTACCACAATTTCTGCATCCATTCTTCAGTTGAGGGGCATCTGGGTTGTTTCCAGCTTCTGGCTATTACAAATAAAGCTGCTACAAACATGGTTGAGCAAATGTCCTTTTTGTGTACTTGAGCCTCTTTTGGATATATGCCCAGTAGTGGTATGGCTGGATCTTGAGGAAGCGCTATTCCTAGTTGTCTGAGAAAGCGCCAGATTGATTTCCAGAGTGGTTGTACAAGTTTACATTCCCACCAGCAGTGGAGAAGGGTTCCCCTTTCTCCACAACCTCTCCAGCATGTGTTGTCACTTGAGTTTTTCATCTTAGCCATTCTGATGGGTGTAAGGTGAAATCTCAGGGTCGTTTTGATTTGCATGTCCCTGATGACTAAGGACGTTGAGCATTTTTTTAAATTTTTTTATTTAACTTTTATTAATTACACTTTCTTCCTTTTGTATCCCCCCATAAGCTCCTCCCTCCTCCCCTCCTGGTCCCACCCTCCCCCCCTTTCTGCATGCATGCCTCTCCCCAAGTCCACTGATAGGGGAGGTCCTCCTCTCCTTCTTTCTGATCTTTTTTTTTTGTTGTTGTTGTTCTCAATGCAGTTTATTCAGGAACCTTGAACAATCTTCTGACCCTGGGGAAAGCCAGCCCACAGCTTAAAATAGCCTCTGGGTAGCCAACCCCAGCGTGCCTCGTGGGCAATGCAGATAGATCCACATACACGGAAGCAATTCTGTAAGTGTTTCTCTGCAATTCAGTTTTCATCAATTGAGAATTCTCTGTTTAGCTCTTTACGCCATTTTTAAGTTGGGTTACTTGATTTGTTGCTTTTTAACTTCTTGAGTTCTTTATATATTTTGGATATCAGCCCTCTATTAAATATAGGAGTAGTGAAGGCTGTTTCCCAGTCTGCAGGCTGTCATTTTGTTTTGATGACATGTCCTTTGCTTTACAGAAGCTTTTCAGTTTCATGAGGTCCCATTTATTGATTGTTGGTCTTAGAGTCTGTGCTGTTGGTGTGGTGTTCAGGAAGTTGTCTCCTGTGCCAATGAATCCTAGGCTGTTCCCCACTTTTTCTTCTAACCAGTTTAGAGTATCTGGTTTTATATGTTGAGGGCTTTGATCCACTTGGACTTTGGTTTTGTGCAGGGTGATAAGTATGGAACTATTTGCATTTTTTCTACATGTAGACATCCAGTTAGACCAGCACCATTTGTTGAAGATATCTTTTTTCCATTGTGTGGTTTTGGCTTCTTTTTAAAAAATAAGTATCCGTAGTGCTATAGGTTTATTTCAGGGTCTTCTATTGGATTCTGTTGATCTACCATTCTGTTTCTATGCCAGTACCATGCAGTTTTTGTTAATATTGCTTTGTAGTACAGCTTGAGATCAGGGTTAGAGATACCTCCAGACAATCTGTTGTTGTGCAGGATTGTTTTGGCAATTCTGCATTTTTTGTTTTTCTATATGAAGTTGAGAATTTTTCTTTCAAGTTCTGTAAAGAATTGTGTTGGTATTTTGATGGTAATTGCTTTGAATCTGTAGATTGCTTTTGGCAGGATGGTCATTTTCACTATATTAGTCCTACCGATCCATGAGCACAGGAGATCTTTCCATCTTCTTATATCTTTTTCAGTTTCTTTCTTCAGAGACTTAAAGATTTTTTTCAAACAGGTCTTTCACTTGCTTGGTTAGAGTCACCCCA
Source organism: Meriones unguiculatus (assembly GCF_030254825.1). Classification (NCBI taxonomy): domain Eukaryota; kingdom Metazoa; phylum Chordata; class Mammalia; order Rodentia; family Muridae; genus Meriones; species Meriones unguiculatus. The sequence continues at coordinate 32,659,941 of NC_083366.1, forward strand.
AAGTACTTTATGTTATTATTGGCAATTGTGAAGGGTGTTGTTTCCCTAATTTCTTTCTCAGCCCTTTTGTCTTTGGTATAGAGGAGGGTTTCTGATTTTTTAAGTTAATTTTGAATCCAGCCACTTTGCTGAAGGTGTTTATCAGCTGAAGGAGTTCTCTGATTGAATTTTTGAGGTCACTCATGTATACTATCATATCATTTGCAAATAGTGAGACTTTGACTTCTTCTTTTCCAATTTGTATCCCCTTGATCTCCTCTAGTTGTCTTATTGCTCTAGCTAGGACTTCAGGTACTATGTTGAAGAGATACAGAGAGAGTGAGCCTTGCATTGTGATTTCAATGGGATTGATTTAAGTTTCTCTCCATTGAGTTTGAAGTTGCCTATAGGTTTGCTGTATATTGTCTTTACTATGTTTAGGTATGTGCCTTGTGTCCCTGATCTCTCCAAAACTTTAAACATGAAAGGGTGTTGGATTTTGTCAAATGATTATTTTGGCATCTAAGGAGATGGTCACGTGTTTTTTTTCCCCCTTCAATTTGTTTATATGGTGGATTACATTGATGGATTTCCATATACTGAACCACCCCTGCATGTCTGGGATGAAGCTGCTTTGTCATGGTGGATGATATCTTTTATGTGTTCTTGGAATCAGTTTGCAAGTATTTTATTGAGTATTTTTGCATCAATGTTCATAAGAAAGATAGTTCTGAATTTCTCTTTTTTTTGTTGGGTCTTTATGAGATTTAGGTTGTCAGATAGGATACAAGGGATTATTTCAATCTTCTTGTATCTGTTGAGGCTTGCTTTGTGACCAACTATATGGTGTATTTTGGAGATGGTTCCATGAGGTGTTGAAAAGAAGGTACACTGTTTTGAATTTGGGTGAAAAGTTCTGTAGACATCTATTAGGTCCATTTTATTAAGGACCTCTATAAGTGTAATTATTTCCCTATTTAGCTTCTGTCTATATGACCTGTCCCTTGGTGAGAGTGGAGTGTTGAAGTCTCCCACTATTAAGGTGTTTCTTGATGTGTGATTTAAGATTTAATAATGTTTCATTTACAAATGTAGGTGCTCTTGTATTTGTATTTATAGATGTTCAGAACTGTGATGTCCCCCTGGTGGATTTTTCCTTTGATGAAAATGAAGTGTCCATCCTCATCTTTTTTGATTTATTTTGGTTGAAAGTCTATTTTAATTAGATATTAGGATTGCTACCACATCTTGTTTTCTGTGTCCATTTGCTTGAAAAACATTTTTCCAGCCCTTTACTCTGAAGTAGTATTTATCTTTTTTGCAGAGGTGTGTTTCTTGGATGCAGCAGAATGTTGGATTCTGTTTCTGCAACAATTCTGTTAGTCTGTGTCTTTTTATTGGAGAGTTGAGTCCATTTATGTTGATAGATAATAATGACCATTGAATGTTACTTTCTTTAACTGTGGAGTTGGTGGTGTTACTGTGTTTCATTGCTTGCTTTCTTTTAATTTTTTTGTTTTGAAGTTATCTATATCCTATGTTTTATTGGATGTAGTTGTTTTCGTTGGATTGGTGTTTTCCTTCTGTAAGGGCTGGGTTGCTGTGTAGATATTGTTTAAGTTTAGTTTTGTCATAGAATATTTTGTTTTCTCCATCTATGTTGATTGAAAGTTTTGCTGAGTATAGTAGTCTGGGTTGGCATCTGTGGTACCTTAAGGTCTGCATGACATCTAGCCAGGCCCTTCTGGCTCTCATAGTTTCTGTTGAGAAGTCTGGTGTGATTCTGACAGGTCTACCTTTATATGTTACTTGGCCTTTTTCCCTTGCTGCTTTTAATATCTTTTCTTTGTTTTAGTGTTTCTTTGATTTAGTGTTTTGACTATGATGTGACGTGAGGAGTTTCTCTTCTGGTCTAGTCTATTTGGTGTTCTGTAGGCCTCTTGTACATTTATGGACATCTCTTTCTTTAAGTTGGGAAATTTTCTTTTATGATTTTCTTGAAAATATTTTCTGGAACTTGGAGCTTGGAATCTTCTTTTTCATCTATTCCTATTATTCTTAGATTTTTGTCTTTTCATAGCATACTTGATTTCTTGGATGTTTTGTGTTTGGAACTTTTCTGATTTTACTTTTTCTTTGAGAGAAGTATTAGTTTCTGGGAGTATATCTTCAGCACCTGAGATTCTCTCTTTCATTTTTTATATTCCATTGGTGATTCTTACCTTTGTGTGTCCTGATCTTTTCCCTAAGTTCTCCAGCTCCAGGGTTTTCTCAGTTTGTGTTTTCTTTATTGATTCTCATTCTGTTTTTATGCCTTGCACCATTTCCTTTATCTGTTTGAATGTGGGTTCCTGCCTTTTCATGATGGCCTCTATATTTTTGTTCATTTCCTCTCTATATGCCACTAATTGTGCCGCTACTTGTGCCTCTATTTGTTTGGCTGTATTTGCCTGTATTGATGATCCTTAGATTGCATTAAGATTATAAATGACTATAAAACTTTTGGCAATATTTTCTACAAATCTTTATATACATTAATATTTAGATTTATTTTGAATAAATTACTAGGTAGGGTAGGGAACTGCTGGTTATATGGAAAGTTTATGTTTAACTTAACAAGAAGTGGTAACTATTATACAATTCATTGTACCATGTTATGTTCTGACCTAAAATATCTAATAGCTCTGCCTGTTCCACACATTCATTAAAACTTACAATTGACTGTTAGGTCTTTTTATTTTTAGTTTTTTTCTGGTTTGAGTGATTAAATTTAGGGCCTTGCAGATTGTAGGAACCATTATAATGGTGAGCTACATTCCCAGCCCTCTTTTTACATTTTGTTTTAAAGCAACATCTCTTTAAATTGCCCAGGTAGACCCCAAACTTAGTCTGTATTCTAAACAGTCTGTGAACTGGTGATTCTCCTGCTTCTCAAAATCTATAGTAACCTCCCTAGCACCACCTGGGATGGATTAGGTTTTTGTTTTTTTGCTGTTCTGGAGAGGATGATGTGGTATGTCATAATGCCTACTGATGTTACACAACTTCTCAGACGTTAATTTGTCATTTGAATGTCTTCTTTGTGAGGTAGGCAGTAATCCCATTCCTGAAGCTTTATCTCCCAAAACCTAGCCACCTCCAAAGCTCCTATTTGTAAAGCCCATCACATTTAGAATCAAGTCTTGATTATATGAATGGAGAAATGGATACAAATATTCAGATTATAAAAATCTAGATTTCTAGGATGTGTATCTTTTTACTAATTTTACAGCAAGTCTTGTCTTCAGATTGAGTAAGTTCTTCAACTTTAAATCTTTTTTTTTCTGAATTGCCAGATCCTTTGCGTCTCTGATGTCATTTACTGTTGGTGAAAACAGTAGCTAGGAATTGGTCAAGTAGGACAGGGACCCCAAAGGAGCTTTTTATGACTGTCCTTGCTGGAAGCAAAAAAAAAAAAAAAAAAAAAAAAAAGACCAAAGTGAGCTTTGGTTTCTGGTTACTTGTTATCTCTTACCCTTGCCTGTTAAGCTATATATGAAGAACAGACTGAAATTAAGAGCAGAAACTTGGACACCTCGTGTTTGAGCCAACTGGACTGAATTGCTCAGACCTTTCCCCATGTTTCATAACAGTTTCTGCCATATTCTTTAAAAAGCTCTCAAATTAGCGTCTTGATGGTGCCCTATTTCCTGGGACCTGCTTCTGCCACACAGGATCTCTGCTCTCTTTTTCTCTTACACTCCCACACATGAATCTATAGTATACTTCTCTCTAAACCTCAGTATCTGTTGTCCATGAATTTCATTCTCCAAACTCATGAGAAAAGTGCCCAAAGGTTGCTGACGCAGTGTAAGTTTTATCTAACTGTGAGCATCTGGCAGTTTAACTCCTCAGTTGAAAAGTCACCCAAGAGACCAGTGGGGCTCTGTCACTTTCAAACACACCTCCAAATATTCCCACATGGCAATTAATTTATATGTGCAATGCACTTTAATTCTGATTATTATTATGTTATAAATAATATTCTGAAGAATTGACATTTTACTGCAGAGTCTTCCAAGCTAGTGGATTTAAACTTCTTCTGGTGTCCTTTTTTTTTTTTTTTTTTCTTCTGGTGTCCTTAAACTTCTTTCATACATGTTGCACCTATTTGGGATGATTTATACTTAGTAATGTTCTGTTTTGTAAATGAAATTTCTCTTCTAGTTCCATTTGTTCGCTGCTTATGATAAGGTGGTTTGATTAGAATTCTAGTTGATGCTACCTAATGAATCTATTTAAGAATTAGTGCCTATATCTATTCTTTCTCTGTCTGTAAAATGTAAATAATGTTTATTGCAGTTACAGATAATGCCTCCAATGAAGTGTAACAGGCCTGTAATCCAAATCCTTGGCAGTCTGAGGCAGGATGGTTGCAAATGCAAGACCAGTATGGGCTCTATAGCGAGTTTTAACTTGGACTTGGAAATTCACGAAAACCTTCCTTAAAGACATTTTATAAGCCTGTTATCTGTTGTTCATAGGTAGTGCTCTTACTTAGAATGTGAGGGGTTAGGTTCAGCATGTAACACCACACTCAAGAAATAATAAACTGAGTGGGACAATGTACTTAAAAGAAACTTTTACATTATGGAATCATTACTGATCTCAAAAACTATCTTCTTAAGGAAAAAAATAAAGAATTAAGCCAAGATAAAGAGAAAAGGTGAAAGTTTAAAAACTATTATTTGCCCTAGACTGGAATCCATGCACTGTTCTCCCCGGTCTCCTTTTTACTCCTATCTATAGCCTGGGGTATCTGTTGAAATCAGTATTAGTATAACAGCTGGTTGCTGTCTCCATGACAAATGGAAAAGAAATGTTATAATGAAAGGAAACAAAACACTTTGTCTATGCAAATTGCCATGTCAAGAAAGAAAACCAAAGGCAGCTTATTGGAGGGGCTGATTTGTACCTTTCTGTGAAATTTTCAGATACTGGATTTTTTTTTTTTCACCTTCTGGGCAACATGGACATTTTAGAAGCTATACTACTATAAAATATGATTTTTTTTAAAAAAAGCATACTATTTAGAAGTCATGTTTTTCTTTGTCTTATTTTGGGCAAGACTAGCTTTTAAGCGTAAATACCTACAAGTGTGTTAAATCAACTGATCCAATCATGAGCAATTATTCAGATGATTGTTTTGGTACAACTTTACTCATGCCAAGAGCTGTCACTGTGTAGATGCAGATGAATTATTTTCTGAGAGTAAGAAGTGGAGAAAAGCAAAGGACATCTCCTGGTTTTTGTTTTTAACCTTGAGGGAATAGGACAAATCTGGTTTAGGCATCTCTCTAAGGAAAAAAATATCTTGACATATACACAGAGCTCTTGGAGAAAGCTAAATATCCACTGGCAAGAAAGGGTGAGGTTCTGAATATATCTAAATAATTTGCCTAGCATCAAAATGCCTAGTCATGGCAGTCAACTAACCGGGATATAAATCATACTGCTTGCCGTGTGCAGCATACAGACATGGAGAAAGACCCCAGCATACCCAGCAACTTGAGCACAACGTGATTTCGTGAAGTGTATGTAGATAAATTTAAACAATTCTACTAGGAACTGCGCTTTATCCAGTTCTGAGCTCAAAGCTAAGTGGCCAGTGCTACAAATATAATCAAAACTGAACATTCCTCTGAGATTTGGGCAGACAGGCAATTGATCAACTTGTATGTGTGAAAGAAATACACACGATTCTCAAAGTCAGAGTTGGCTGCTGTGAATTCTGGGACATATTCTAATTGCTAATGCTCCCTTGGAGGTAGAAGGTACAGGCCTTCTTGAGTGGGGGGATGATTATAAAGACTCTGACTTCCTTAGGGAAAAATTGTCCCTCCCAAATTGTTTCTTGTTCTTCAAGTGTTATATTTCACTAAAATAGTCCTAACACAGAGACTAGGATTACTTTGCTATCAGATTCCCTTTAAATAACACACACACACACACACACGCACACACACACACACACACACACACACACCACTTTGAATATATTCAATCCCCAATTATAATATCCTGAGTCCTCTCACTCTCTCCTTACCTCTATCTCTAAACCTTCCTTCTATTTCCAAGTATTATCTCTATTGCTTTCTATTTTACTTATTACTACTGCTACTACTACTACTACACACACACACACACACACACACACACACACACACACTTATAAATCTACATATGCAACTTGCTGAGTCCATTTAGTGTTGCTAATATGTGTATGGTCCAGGGCTGATTATTTGGTAAAGTCTAACTTGTCAGGGACTTCATCCTAGGGAAGATAGATTATCCCTTTCTCAGTAGTCATTTATTGCCTGTAGCTCTTCATCTAGGGGTGGGGCCTTGTGGGACTTTTACAGCTGACCTAGGCATTTCAATTGTTGTTATTATTGTTCAGGTCTTGTTTAAACAAACACACTTTTGAGACTACATAGTTGCAGCTGTCCTGTCCAATATAGGTGATAAAATTTCCAGGAGACTTGTGGCCCTCTGGATTTTACAATCTTTTTGACCCATCTTCCATGATATCCCCTGAGACTAAGGTGTGGGAGTTCTGTCGTAGATGTATCAGTTGAGGCTGGGATCTTATGATCTGTTGTTCCCTGCATTTTGACAGTGATGACTTTTTTTTTTCAAGGTCTCTGCTGCAAAATGAAGCTTCTTTGACGAGAGGTGTGAGCTACTCTTACCTTTGAGTATAAGATTAAATGTTTACAATACAGATAAAAATTTCACTGATTTAGGAAAGTGGCAGTAGTGCACTCCTCAAGTTATATGGCCTCACCAGCTACAGGTAGTGGCCTAGGTTTATTGTATATCAGACATGAATTCCTTCCTATTGAGCAGATGTTAATTCCAATAAGACAGCTATTGGTCACCCTCTGGATATAAGTGTAACTATTGATCTCCAGTGATATCTTGTCATACTGGTCATAGTTGTGGTTAGTAGGCAGGACAATTAGGTAGGCGTCTTGATTGCTTTTCTCCCTCTGATATTTACAACGCATCTTCTGGTGCCATAGCAGTTAGCCCTCAGGAAGGAGGGTTCCAGATCAGTTCCAGCACAATTGTTCTAAGTCATGTGTTAAGACATGTATAGTGTCCTCAGGCCTCCAATCCAATCAAAACCAATTCAGAAGCTGTTTGCTACTCAATAATAATCATGCCACTCTTGTTATGGCAGTTAAGCTACTACCAGTTATCACAACTTATCTGTCAGGTCAGTATTGAAGTGTGTAGGGTGCTATAAAAGTTAGCCAACACAAAGGAAGTTTTTAGGTCAGTTTGGACATTTTTTTTTTTTATTTCCTAGCACACCTTTATTTAGGATATTTTCTTAACGTTTAACTTTGAGTCCTTTGTATATTCTACACAATAATTTTTGGTTGAATAATAACTGGCAAAACTTGGATGATATGCTGGCACAACAGTGGCACAAAAGTTGTGGGAATACTGTGAATGATGCTCTGTTAAATTTGCAGACAGGAGCCTGACAGAGTTGTCCCCTGAGAGGCGTGACCCAGCAGCACCTCAACACCTCAAACCAGTTACCGAGTCTTACAGCCAAATATTGGATGATGCATTGGGTCCTGTGGAAAAATGGAAGGAAAGAGAAAAGGACCTGGAGGTGACAGGAGCTCCACAAGACCAACAGAGTCAACTAACCAGGGCCCAGAGGGGCTCGCTAAAAATGGAGCATCAACCAAGGACCATGTATAAAATGGACCTAGGCCCCCTACAAAGATGTAGCAGATGGGCAGCTTAGGCTTCATGTGGGCCCTCTAGTAAGGGAAGTGGGGACTGCATTGGAGATGGAGTCACTTGCTAGCTTTTTGATCACTTTCCCTGGTGGGACTACCTTGCCAGGACACAGGGGAAGAAGGCAAGCTTAGTTCTGATGCAACTTAATAAGCTGGGCTGGAAGAGAAAGGGAGCTCCCCTTTTCTGAGGAAAAGAGGAGGGAGGATGGGGAGGGGAATGAGAATAGGGCTACAACAAGGATGTAGAATTAAAAAAAAAGTCGTGGGGATAACCAACTATATTTGGTTGGATTTAAGGCTCACTCCATGAAATGAAAGCTAAACCTTACACTGCTTGGATGACCAAGAACCTGAGACTAGATAGAACATGGATCTAGGGGAAAACAAATACTACTGTCTTGCTAGAGGAGGTAACAATAAAATGGTACTTATTATTCTGCTATACTCATAGATCAGTGTCTTGGTCAGCCATCATCAGAGAACCTTTCTCCTGCTGTGGAAGAGAAGAAATACAAAGATAGTAAGAGATATTGAAAAGCTTAGTTCCAAATGGGATGTTTCTATCAAATCCCTCCCTTCAGGGTTCAGGGAACTCTGTGGAAGAGGATGTGGAAAAAGTGTAAGAGTCAGTGGGTATGGAAGACATCATGAAAACAAGGCCTTCCAGATACAAAAAGGACTGATGCCCATATGAATTTAGACAATTTAGATTATGGCAGCATTCCCAGGGCCGAACAGGTCTAAGCCAAATGGGATCCCAACAATGAAAGAGAAAGTAAGCACAAGCCCACATCCCTAACCCAGAAACTATCTCCAATTGACAACCACCCACAAAAGAAAAATGAGTTTTTGCCAACAGAGTTTCACTGGGTATAAGAATCACGCTTAAGAGTAGCAGTACCACATGCTCAGCAGTAGATGGCCAACACAAATGAACTCAATGTTATTTTGGAGGGATTTTTGTCTCATGATATTTTGTGATATAATGCTTCGTCATCACTAATTTTTTTAACTTTATTGGTCTTTTCTTACATGTTATAATTTCCAATTCAGTATTTTTATGCTATTTCTTTACAGTGTTTTTGTCAGTTTGTGTGTTTCTGCATCTATATGTGTTTCTTGTGCTTTTTTTGGGGGGGGCTCTTGTTTGTTTTCTATTCTGTTTTTTAGGTATCTTTGTTTTCTAATGAAAAAGAAGAAGAGGGTGTTGATTTGGATGGGAGAGGAGGTGGGAAGGATCTGAAAGGAGTGGGGCAATGAACAGGAAACCATGATCAGAATATATTTTACGAAGAAAATCTATTTTCTTTTTTCCTTTTTATTGAAAATAGACAATATATCCTAATTATAGTTTCTCCTCCTTCTCCTCCTTCCAGTTCTTCTCCATTTCCCCTTCCCTCTGGATCCTCTCACTTTCTGTCCCATATTAGAAAACAAAACAAAAACAGGCTTCCAAGCGATAATAACCAAACACAACAAAATAAAATATTATGAGAGAAAGCAAAATACATCACCTGGAGGCTGGGCAAGGCAATCCATCAGAAAGAAAAGAGGTCCAAGATCAAGCACAGGAATCAGCGACCCACTTATTCACATACTCAGTAGTCCCATAAGCACTACATGCAGAGGACCTGGAGCAGATCCAAGTAGGCCTTGTGCTTGCTGATCCAGTCTCTCTAAGTTCATATGAGCCTTGCTTAGTTGAAAAAAAATCTACTTCAATAAAAATTAAAATTGCAAAAAAAAAAAAAAAAAAAAAAAAACCCTGCCATTTTTTCCATTTTGTGGGTACTGTCTTTTTTTTGGGTTGACAGATTCCTTCATTATACAGAAGCGTTTTAGTTTCACGAGCTCCCATCTATCAGTCTTTGCTCTTTTTTCCCCGAGCTAATAGAATCCTATAAAGAAAGTCCATACCTGTGCATAGAAGTTGAACCACACCCCCTACTTTTTTTTCTCTAGCAGTTTCAGGTCTTATTTTGGGGTCCTTAGTTTATTTGGAGTTGAGTTTTGTGCAGGGTGAGAGGTAAGGATCTAGGTTCGTTTTTTTGCACCTTGAAATCCAGTTTTCCATTTTTGACATCCGTGTCAACAATTAGGTAAGTGTATGTGGGTGGCCTTATATCTGGGCTCTCTAGTCTATGCCATCATTGTTCTATGTGTCAATTTCTGTTTTAGTACCATAGTTCTGTAGTATAATTTGAAATCGGGTATGGCAATGCTTCCTGTAGTACTCCTTGTTCAGAAAAGCTTTGGGTATACTTGGTCACCAAACGGATTGTGCTGTCATAGAAATCTTTAGACTTTTTGCTCTGTTTGTGAAGATTTTGATGGAATTTTTATTGAGATTGCATTGAATCTGTTGGTAGCTGTTGGTAGGAAGATCATTTTTCACTAGATGTACTTTAGATGGATGAGCACTGGAGCTCTTTTCCTGTCTTTCTTCAGTGTCTTTTAAAATTTATTTTTATTTTTAACAATTTATTCAAGTTTGTGTCCTGATTGTAGCCCCCTCCTACATCTCCTCCAGGTCCCACCCTTCCTTCCTTTCCCCTTCTATTCCCTTCCCCTAGTCCACTGAAAAGGGAGACTTCCTCCCCTGCCATCTGACCCTAGTTTATTAAGTCTCATCAGGACTGCCTAGATCCTTTTCCTCTGTGTCTTGGCAAGGCTGCCCTGCCAAGGGGAAGTGATCAAATAGCAAGCAACTGAGTTCATGTCAGAGAAAGTCCCTGCTCTCTTTACTCGGTACCCAATGGAGACTGAGCTGCCCATGGGCTACATATGAGCTAGGGAGAGAGGGTATAGGTCCTCTCCATGTATGTTCCTTGGTTGGTGCATCAGTCTCTGCAGGTCCCCCACCACCACCACAGGCCCAGATTTGTTGGCTATGTTGGCTTTCTTGGTCTACTCTTGGAGCTCTTCTCCCCTCTAGGTCCTTCTATATACCCCCTTCTTCCATAAGGCTTCCTGTGCTCTACCAAAAGTTTGGCTGTGAGTTTCTGTATCTGCTTTGATCCCCTGTTGGGTGGAGCCTTTTAGAGGACATCTACGGTAGGCTTCTATCGTGCTCCCTCTCTTCCACCGCTTCTGGTATCTGTCCTGTTTGCCCTTCTGAATGAGATTTAAGTATCTTCCCTAGGGTCCTCCTTGTTGTTTAGCTTCTTTAGGTCTGTAGATTTTAGCATGGTTACCCTCTATTATATAGCTAATATCATCTTATAAGTGAGTATATACCATGTGTGTTTCTCTGCTGCTGGGTTATCTCACTCAGGATGATCTTTTCTAGTTCTGTACATTTGCCTGCAAATTTCATGATTTCCTTGATTTTAATAGCTGAGTAGGATTCCATTGTGCAAATATGCCATGCTTTACATATCCATTCTTCTTTTGAGGGACATCTAGATTGTTCCCAGATTCTGGCTATTACAAGGAAAGCTGCTATAAACATAGTTGAGCAAATGTCCTCGTTGAGTGGTGGAGCATCTTTTGGGTGTATGCCCAGGAGAGGTGAAGCTGGTACTTGAGGTAGTGCTGTTCCCAAAAGAAAGGGCCAGATTAATTTCCAAAGTGGTTGTATAAGTTTTAACCCCCACCAGCAATGGAGGAGGGTTGCCCTTTCTCCACATCCCTTCCAGCATGTGTTGTCACTTGATTTTTGAACTTAGCCATTTTGATGGGTGCAAGATAGAATCTCAGAGTTGTTTTCACTTGCGTTTCCCTAATGACTATCTTACCAAAAGCAATCTATAGATTCAATGCAGTTACCATCAAAATACCAACACAGTTCTTTACAGACCTTGAGAGAAAAATTCTCAACTTCATATGGAAAAACAAAGAACCCAGAAAAGCTAAAACAATCCTGTACAATAAAAGATCTTCCAGAGGTATCTTCATCTCTGATCTCAAGCTGTACTATACAGCAACAGTAATAAAAACTGCATGGTACTGGCATTGAAACAGACTTGTGGATCAATGTAATTGAATCATAAACCCACACACCTATGGACACCTGATTTTTTACAAAGAAGCCAAAACAATGGAAAAAATATACCATCTTCAACATGGTGATGGTCTAACTGGATGTCTACATGTAGAAAAATTCAAATAGGCCCATATCTATCAACCTGTACAAAAGTAAGGCCCAAGTGGATCAAAGACCTCAACATAAAACCGGAAACACTAAATCTGTTAAGAGAAAAAGTGGGGAACAACCTTGAACTCATTGGCACAGGAGACAATTTCCTGAACAGAACACAAACAGCTCAGGCTCTAAGATCAACAATTGATAAATGGGACTTCATGACACTGAAAATCTTCTGTAAAGCAAAGGACACTGTCAACAGAACAAAACAACAGCCTACACAGTGAGAAAAGATCTTCACCCACCCTACATCTTACAGAGGGCTAATAGCCAGGATATATAAGGATCTCCAGAAATTAAACACCAATAAACCAAATAATCCAATTACAAAATGGGGGACAGACTAAACAGAGAGTTCTCAACAGAGGAGTATCGAATGGCAGAGGGAGAAATATTTAAATGTTCACCATCCTTTCTTCAGTGTCTTACTGTTTCATTGTAGAGGTCTTCTGTTTCCTTGGGTAGGTTTATTTTAAGACTTTTTTTTTTTGAGACAGGGTTTCTTTGTTTACCCTTGGCTATCCTGGACTTTGTAGACCAGGCTGGCCTCAAACTCACAGAGATGCACCTGCCTCTGCCTTTCAGAGTGCTGGGATTGCAGCCCTGTGCCACCAACCCCGGCTCCTGAGACGTTTTTATTGATTTATCATGTGTGTATGATTATTATTAATGGATTTTCCCCTGCTTTTTTCCCCAATTCTTTTTTGTCAGCATGTTTGTCACTGGCATAGAAAAGCTACTGATTTTTATGTGTTGTTTGTATTCTACCATTTTGATGAATGTACTAAGAGTTTTTAAAGAGCCTCTAGGATTTATGATAGGACCTTATCATCTGCAAAAAAGGATGTTTTGACATCTTCTTTTCCTGTTGTATCCATTCTATTTATTTATTTATTTATTTGTTTTTATTGTTCTATGTAAAAATTCAGCCACTGTATTTAATAGAAGAACAAAGAGCGAACACTTGCCTTTTTTAAATCTTAATGGAAATGGCTTGAAATTTTCCCCATTTATCATGATGTTGGTGATAGGTTTTATATATATATATATATATATATATATATATATATATATATATATAGCTTTTTTTTTTTTTCTGAGTCATGGTTCCTCCACCCCCAGTCTCACCCAGACTTCTATCATGGAGGATAGTGGAGTTTGTTTGCTGAGATGAGATGGTGAATCCTTTATGCTAGTGTTCCACTGAGATTATATTTTTAATCTTCATTCACCAGAGAGGTGACTCTATAATTCTCTCTCTTCTCACTCTGTCTCTGTTTCTCTGTCTCTGTCTCTTTGTATGTGTGTGTATGTGTATCTGATTTTTTCATTAGTATAACTGGCTTCATAAAGATTTTTGAATTCTTCACTCCTTTTATACTCTATGGAACAACTGGAATCCTATTGTTAGTTCATCTTTGAAATTTTGTTAGAGTTTTACATTGAATACATCTGACTCTGAGCTTATTGTTGTTGGGGAAATCTTTAATCATTGGTCCAATCTCATTTAATTATACATTTATTCAATTTTTTATCTTGGTTTAATTTTGCTATGTCATATACTTCTAGAAATTAATCTTTTAAAAAAGTTTTTCAATTTAACGGAATACAGGTTTTCAATGGAAGTCTTCATGATTTCATTTATTTCTTCTGTATCACTTGTACTGTCTCCATTTTCATTTCTAATTTTATTAAATTGGGTCTCCTTGCACCTTCTTTGGATTTATTTGGCCAACGGTTTGTCAAGAGTTTTCAAAGGACCAACTCTTTATTTCATTTTTTCTTTGGATTAATTTTATTTCTATTTAATTTCTGCTGTGATTTCTTAAAATTTTTGTTTATTCTTCTCTCATACATTACCTCTCAACAACAGTTTCCCCTCCCTCCACTCCTTCCAGTTTACCACCTTCCCTCTCCCCCAGATCCACCCTTCCCTCTTTCCACCCAAGAAAAGAGCAGGCCCCCCAGGGACATCCACTGAACATAGCACAACAAGATACAATAAGAGCAGGTCATCAAGGCTTGGTGGTGCATTCCAGTAGCAGGAATAAGGTCCCAAGAGCAAGCAAAAGAGGCAGAGATACTCCATTGTCAAGAATCCCCCCCACCCCCTACACCAAGCCAACAAACAGAGCATCTGCAGGGGACCCAGTGCTGACCCATGCAAGCTCTCCCATTGCCACTTCAGTTTCTGTGGGCACCCATGAGCCCTGTTTAGTTGACTTGACAGGCCTTGTTCTTTTGGTGTCCTTGATCCCTCTGGCTCCCACAATTCTTCCCCACTCCTCCACAGGTTTTTCCAGGCTCTGAGGAAAGGGACCCAATGGTGTCCTCCAACCTGGGCTCACTCTCTCTTTCTCTTACTCTCCCCCCATCCCCTGCCTAATGTTTGACTGTGGGATTCAGCATCCATTCCCATAAGCTGCTACAGGCAGCTTCTCTGATGACAAATTGACTAGGCACTGGTCTATGAGTATAGCAAAACATTAGGACTCATTTGATTTCTTTTTTCAGTCATGTTTTGTGCTTCCCTAGGTCTCTGTGCTATCCAGCCTCTGGTTCTTGGTCATGCAGGCAGTATTGGGCATGGACCTCAAATTAGACCAGTCATCGGTTGGCCACTTCCACAGGTTCTGCCCTACCATTGCCCTAGCACATCTTGCGGTCAGAACAGATTGTAAGTGGAAGGATTTGTGGCTGGGTTGGTGTCCCAGTCCCACCACTGGAATCATTCCCTGGTTACAGAAGATAGATGGTTAAGGCTCTGTGCCCACCATTACTAGGAGTCCTCATAGATTCCAGGGAGTTTCTACTGAACTATTAGTGTTCTATTCATGAAGATGTCTCCCATGCCAATGGGTTGTAGGCTAGTCCCCACTTTCTCTTCTATCAGGTTCAGTGCGTCTGGTTATATGTTGAGGTCTTAGATTCATTTGGGCTTGAGTTTTGTGCAGTGTGATAAACAGAGATCTATTTACATTTTTCTACATACAGATACCCAATCAGACCAGCATCATTTGTTGAAGATGCATTTTTCTCCATTGTGTATTTTTGGCTTCTTTATCAAAATTTAGATGTCCTTAGGTGTGTGGATTTATGTCTGGGCCTTTGCTTTGACTCCATTGATCAGCCTATCTGTTTTTAAGCCAATATCATGAAGTTTTTATTACTATAGCTCCTTAGTACAGCTTAAAAACAAGACTGTTGAAACCTCCAGAAGTTCTTTTATTGTTCAAGATTGTTTTTCCATATGAAGTTCAGCATTGTCCTTTCAAAGTCTATGAAAAATTATGTTGGAATTTTAATGGGAATTGCATTGAATCTGTAGATTGCTTTTGGTAAGATGGCCATTTTTACTATGTCTATGCTTCCAATCCATAACATGGGAGATCTTTCCATATTCCATATTCCATTGTCAAGTTTTTTTCTTCAGATCATTGAAGTTTTTGTCATACAAGTCTTTCACTTGCTTGGGTAGAGTTGTCCCAAGGTATTCTTTATTATCTGTGGCTGTTATGAAGGGTGTCATGTTCTTGATTTCTTTCTTAGGCAATCTGTCATCTGTATTTAGGAGGGCTACTTTTTTAATATTAATCTTGCATCCAGACATTTCACTGAAGGTATTCATCAGCTGTAGAAGTTC
Organism: Meriones unguiculatus; assembly: GCF_030254825.1. Lineage (NCBI taxonomy): Eukaryota > Metazoa > Chordata > Mammalia > Rodentia > Muridae > Meriones > Meriones unguiculatus. The sequence continues at coordinate 32,675,509 of NC_083366.1, forward strand.
TCTGGTAGAAATTTTGGGATAGCTTATGTATAATATCATCTCTGCAAAGAGCAATACTTTGACTTCTTCCTTTCCAATTTGTATACTTTTGATCACCTCAGTTGTCCTATTACTCTATCTGGAACTTCAAGTGCTACGTTGAATAGGTAGGGAGAGAGTGGGCAGCCTTATCTTATTCTTGATTTTGCTATGATTTTTATTATTTCTTCCTGCCTAATGTTTTTGGAGATAGTTTGTTCTTCTTTTCCAATGACTTAATGTGTATTATTAATTAATGTGGGACCTGCCCAATTGTTTAATTATAGGTACTGAACACTACAAACTTTTCTCCTGGGACTGTTTTTAATCGAATCCCATAGATTTTTGTATGTGTTTCACTTATATTCAAGTGACCTGTATTCTTTAGTGACCTACTCATTACTCAATAGTAGACTGTTCAGTTTATCGTTAACTTTCACTGAGTGATCCAATATCTTCACCTCATCTTCAGTCCCTGATACTGTTTTCCACATGCTCCAATCTGTTGATGAGACCCCATTGAGCTTTTAATTTGCATATTTAATATCTCATTTGCAACCTATTTCAATTTGGTTTATGTAAAGCAATCTTTTTATTTAACATATATATATATATATTTACTTTTCAATTATGTCTATATGTGTAAATCTGAATGTGTTTCTGTGCATTGTGCACCTGTGGAGGGACCCCAGAGGCCCTAGGGATTATCAGATCCTAGAGAATTGGATTGGCAGATAATTGTGATCAGGCATGTGTATGCTGGAAATCAAGCTGGGGTCCTCACAGTGATCCCTCTCATCAGCTCCTTGAAATTTTATTTTCTTAATCTGAGGTGCCTTTCTTAATTCATTCAGTTCTTTTGTTTTGTTCTCCTTTATTATGTTCAGGCCTTTTTTGAGTTACTTGAGCATAAATACAATTATTTTTTGGAATTATCTGTCTGAAAATTCTTCCAAATCATTCTAATTGGGAGTCATTCCTAAAGGATTACAGATTTCACTGATGATATATATTACCTTTGTTTCTATATTGAGACATGCACATCTTGAGTTAGTCAAGTTAGTTCATTAGCTGACCTTCTTTCTTTCTCTCTCTCTTTTTTCCTTCTTTTCTGTTTAGTTAAAGTTTTCTTTGTTCCTTCAGTGGAGGTATTTACAAATTCAGGAGAAGGCTAAGTTGTAATAGGCTTGAGGTGTAACTTTCCTCTATAAGACTGGTGTTAGGGGACACAGGCTATATGCCCAGTCTTCCTCCGAGGCGCAGCTCTTGTTGTGTGTCAACTTAAGCCTTTGGTTTGTGTTTACAGCTTCTAATGTGAGTTATGGAACTCCTCACGTGTGTATTCTTTATCTCCAGTCTTCATCCTGGATCCACTGAGAGCTTATCGAGTTTCAGAGGGTTATCTGGCTTCTGGGGAATTCTTTACAGATGAACTTTTGTTCACTGCTGTAACCACAGATACTGCTTCTTTTCCCATAGCCATTTGCTCAGACTGCCCCAGCAAGCACTGATAATCATGCTGTACCCTTTCCTGGTCTCTTCTGATGCCCTTCTCCTGAAAGTACCTCCAGTGTGTGTGTGTGTGTGTGTGTGTGTGTGTGTGTGTGTGTGTGTGTGTATGTGTGTGTGTGTGTGTGTGTGTGCCTGTGTGTGTATAAAGGTCTTCATTATATGCTTTCAAGCACTTTCACTGTAGCCACATTTATCACACTTAAAATTGTTCACTTTAGGAGTAACCCTTTTGGTTTAGGCATGTCATTTCCACTTGAAGAAGCAGACTATTGAGGCAGGGATTATTCTATATATTTTTATCACCTTCTTCCTATCCCTCATCACAATGTTTAGCACCAAAAAAGGATAATCAGTACACATAGATCACACACATGAGTGGATGATGAATAAAACCAAAGCCCAACTTGTCATGCCTTTGTTTTAGAAGATCAGTTTGTAGGACAAGAAGCCATGTGCACATCCAACTGATTTTCTTTTTAAGAGATTGTGATTTTAAATGAAATCTTAGTCCCATTAATATAAAGTTCCACAATCTACTTGAAGTGAGTGCCTGATCATGTCAGTCAGCAGTGGACAGGTTGGGAGTAGAGCCTGCATTTTCTTGGATAGGTTTAATTGCGCTTACATTGGTCACAAATGCTTTCCCCACAAAATTTCCAGTCATTTACTACTTGAGTCCCCTGTTAGTATAATTTTATTCTTTTTAGTTCTATTAAACACAAGTGTCACTTTCCTTTGAAATTTATATTTGTTTTAATGACTATTTTTTTCACTCCATTGCTTATAGACATATGTTTCTTATAGACATATGACCTGTCTTGGTCATTTTTAAATCCTGAACTCAGATATTTTTGTTATATAAAGAATTGTTTATTTGGAAAGCTAGTTTCTGACTGGCAGAATCCTCAAGTTTTCATTCCCACCACAAGCAGAGCCGCTCATAGATTTAATGGTCCTCCAAACTAGTGTCTATCCATGTTCTCTCTCACATCTCCAGCTAGCACTCATTCTCATTCCAATGGCCATCCCTCAACCACACAACACCTTCAGTCCTGTACTTTTCCCAGTTCTATAAATGGGAACCTTGTATTATGATCTACAAACCTTCAGTGAAAATTCCCAAATCTAGACTGATAACGACAACAAAAAGCCCCATCTGATGTGTCTGGGCTTTCTAAAGAAAATTATAACTTTAAAGATTAGTGTAGTGGCCCACCAGTGGGCTATAATGGTAGTTGATTCTGCAGTTATGCCTTGAATATTTCTCCTATTTTTGTCAGAAGGAAGTCAGCAAGTCTTCACCATGCCCTAACCTACACCAAATACAGTCTTCAAAAACATTATGGGCAGATTCAATGGTATCTAGGAATTGAAAAGAAAAGAAACTATGGCCTCATCAGCCATTACCCTTTGCTTGTATTTGCAACTATATCAATCATTTTCCTCTCTAAGTCACAGCATGAAGTGTCTTCTTTGCTGAAAAGGATGTCCTCCTTCAGAACTTCTGATTATGATAAAAATATATTCTCTTCCTCTCCTTTTCTTTGTATTTGTATTTTATTAGCCCAACCAATCCCTGATATTTCTGTCCCTGCCTCTTTAATGAACCCAGGAAGCTAGCTGGAAGCAAGGGCTATAGGATCTGTATCCTGAATTGTATTATAATTCCTTTAATTTCCCAGCACTCTCTTCAGACTTGTGATTTCTGTTCCCTTAGAACCCTTAAGTAGTCCACAATCTTCAGACACTTTCCCGTTATTGTCTTCTGCAATGCTTTAGGATGCTGTCTTTGGTATCCATGCTTTAGCTGAAAGCAAGATTCCTGAACTGACTTGGCTATGCAGGCCTTCCAGCACCCCATTCCTGAAATTAGCAAAGGATAGAAGACAGTGGGACATATTATTTTAAATGCTGTCTTCCTTTTGAGTGCTGTCTTCTCTTTCATTCAAACTTCCAGCAGAGTGTCTGACAGTACATTGGATTTAACTAATAGGTTGGTGAAATGTGAACATCAAGTTTAATTTGCTTATTGACAGGGATGAAGAGTTAAGGAGTAATGGCATGAATAGAAGAGGAAGAATTCTCAAACAGCAATTAGATGCAAAGACATGGGATGGAGGGTATCATTATCACTCTTATTTTCTGCAGTCATACCACAGAATCAAAAGCTGGACATTTTTAGAACATAAACATTTATGTCTTCTTCATTTTTAAAAAACGATGAGTCAACATATTCTTAATTTGATAAATCTATGTCTTGGATAGGTAAGAGCTTGATAAATAAGAGAAGTGATGCCCTTTGATAGGAGGAATCTCAGAGGTAAAGATTTCTCACCTAGCAATCTAGTATGCTCACTTATTAAGTCACTTCCAAGAGTTACAGTTTCCCATCTGTGAGAAAATTTGTGGATTCTTCCAGACTTAAATTTTATGTTACCTTGGATTATCTTGACAAATAAAAAACCAGAACATTAGACAGCACTTCCACAGCTTTTAATTTCATATGAATTTTAGATTTGATTATAGTAAAACCTTTGTTTATGAAATGGTCAAATGAATTCAGAGAAACAGAATTTCTTAGAAAAATTGCTTGAGAGGCTGATTTGCCATGAAAATGCCTATCAGCATGTGCTGGTTTTGGAGTGAAAACTGTGAGCGCACTGTTAGATGGCCCAGACTGAGCACAGGCAGTCTTCACAGCTCTCTGAGTCTGCCAATCAACACAGCTGTCTTATTTACTCAAATAAGTAGTTAGAACCTCATATTTCAATTATGCATCTTTTCTTCTTGCATCTAAGGCTTTCCAGTGTCTTCAGGGGGTTCCCTGAGGAGAATATGGAAATCTTCAGGGTGATAAAGTAGGCACTGCAGAGTCAGAGGAGACATAGGTGGGCACAGTTTGAGAGGGTTGCTGAGTCCAGGCCTGTGAATGGTCCTGGGGCATTTCCTTCACCTCTGCTTGAAAAGGAGACAGTTCTGTACTATCATCTTCATTCTTGGCATTCTGGTTTTTGAATTTTGAAAAACTTTCTGTGATTTTTCTCTAAGTTTCAAGCAACTGAAAGGCTTATGCGTATCTTTCTTATTTTGTTTCTCTTTTTTAATCCCTTAGATATATTTCTAGATAACTTATTCCAGATATTGTGAATAATTCTCTTAACTGATGACATAATTTGCTTTGGTACAACATTAATAAAAACCAAATCCACAAAACTACTTTCTAAAACTACCAGCATTTAATTTAAAGCAGAAGATTCCAATCGTGAAGGTGTGAATTGGAGATGTCTACCCTACCATAAAATGTCATGGATGCATGGCAGGTTTTGAGGGTCATCGTTTGTCTTAGTGTACACTGTTGTACATGTTTTGAAATGGTCTTACACTGTGTGTGCCCTTCCTCATACCTACAGAGACAGGGGTTGACACTGTCACTGTTTCCTGTTTTTCACAAAGAAGACGGATCACTGAGTTTTCAGCGGGGATTCTTTTAGTCTTTGTTTGAAGAAAACATACGATGTCTGTAATTGTTCACGAGTAAAGACTTCTTCAATAGAGAGACAGAAGGTTTTGGTGTAAACTTGGAACGCAGATTTTAGAATAAATGTGCTACTGACATGCTTCTACACTGACTTTGTGTTGTGTTCCTGCGTTCTGAATAAAAGCAAGTGTCTGGAATATGTGCTCCCTTGCCATGTTTACTCTGATTATTGAAAATACAATGTAGTAAGTAGAAGCTGGAAAGCAAAGCTGAATGTCAGTAGCTGACAATGGCTGAATTTTTAGTGGCAAATGAACATAAGCATTTATGTAGAATGAGGAAGACTAGCTCAGAAAACAAAAAGAAATTGGCCTCCCAGCAAAACAAGGAGAATTTAAAATTTTCAAGGTAACCAAAGAAGGAAACAGGGACAGAGGACTTCTGTATGAATAGAAAATTGATCTAACTACACAGAGGAGAGAGGAGTTACGGGTCAACCAGGGGTCATTTCCTGAGGAAAACGAATACTTCTCATAGGCAATTTTCCATCATGTATCCCTTACTTTCTGATCTCTGTATGTGACACCTTTTATGAATGATACTTTCAAAAAAATTATGAGCAGCTCCTATCTTTCCACATTTGGTTTGATGTAGAGAGAGGCAGCAGATACACGAGGTGGGAATACAAGGTAAAGATCTACAGACAAGGACAATGCTAAGAGAGGGAATGAGAAACTAGAAGTTCCCAAGATTCTTGGGCAATGCCAGGAGTCAGCTAAAGAAGAAATGGAAAATAGACTCATTTTCCTTTCAGCATCAGAGACGTGTGCTTCGAGAAGATTTGGAAACACACACACACACTTGAGCCCTGGGATGTGTTTGCAATTTCTTTTGACACTTTTTACAAAGAGTAGCTTCTTCTGACTTATTACTGACAAGCTGAGCAGTGTCTTATACTTTATAATATAAACAGAAATGAGGATCCTCCCTGCAACAGTGTCCTTCATAACATGTGGGGATCATCACAAAACAATTCTTAAGCACTAGAACTTTTCCAGTGGAAATACTTACAATAGTCAGGCATCATCAGAATTATCTGGTGTTAATGTCCTGGCCCATAATGCTGCGTTATGTAAAATGTTGCTTTTCACAAAATTATGGCTTTTTTTTTTTCAGAAAGGAAACATCACATAGAAGTTTCTGAAACCAAGAACAGGAAATGAGTGATTCAGCAATCTGGATTTCCCCCAGAGAGCTGTCTCTACAGCTGTAGTGCAGAGCCACAAAACCTTCCAAGGACTTGTCTGGTGTTATTCAAAAGCAGTCAGGCTGAGAACTGCAGAGAATGTTGTGCAGCATGTTGAAGGGCAGTTGGAAAGACAGTCTGGACTCCCAGAAACATGTCAGCCTAGTGTACTGCTTGAGTGGAGCCTGTGGGCCACCACGACTGGGAGCTGGGCAGCAAGTAAGCATCTTCCACCACAGTAGCGAGAAGGTATTTGTTCTGCCGGGAAGACTTTAAGGGATGATTTATTGTGCAAGTCCACACTTCCAGGTACCTAATGAGAAGCCTTTGGGACATGGTTGGGAAGGGAAGCTCAGTTAGTGCTGATTCAGTCATTCCTTCCTCCCACCCTCTCCTCCTTAAAAAGCAATCATCAAAGAACCAGAGTTTGGCTGTCGTTATCTGTCGTACCCTGAGCAATTCTCCTGTGGGCAACTCTGTCAATTCTTTGGAGTGCCCCGTTGGAGGAAATTGCAAAGGCATAAAATCGGAGGCCTGGCACTGGAAGGGATAAATAGTCTTTGAGTATAGCTATCTAGAACACATGCGCAGGTTTCAGCAGAAAAACAAAGCCCTTCTGTACCCTGGAAATGTTTCCAGTACTTAATCCCCAAAACTGTCCCACACCGCCTGCTGCCCATCATCTTGATCTATGTCTAAGTTCCTGTAGTAGATCTTACTGTTTTCTTTGTCTCCAGACTTTTCTTACCCTCCCCGATTCTTACTCTCAATCTCCCGAAAACGTGGATTTCCACCGTGTCACCCTCTGCTGAAAATTACTCGCAAATAGCAGCCATGTTTTCGTCAGTACCTGATAGATTTTTTTTCTTTCTGAGACTTACCCGTATTCTGTTAAACAATATGCATGTCTACAGCTGCACACACGTTTTCAAAATGAGCTGGCTACTACGTGGTAATAAATGTATACCATACGTAATAAAATATCACTTGAATTTTTTTGTTACCTAACATTTTTGTCAAAGGTCCAGGCTGAGAATAAAGGTTAGTAGGTAATACACACTGTTTTACTATTCATCATCCATATCACATATCCAAATACATGCCTGTAGTTTACATCTATATTATACATTACTGTGAAGATCCCTTAGAATCATCCATAACGTTTGCCTCATCACTTGATTGTGCAAAAACCTACATCAAGCCCTTGATCAGCATCACCTAAGTATAAGGCAGTATCCGTAGAAAACATACATCTAACATTCACAAAATGACACTACAATGAATGCTTGTTTCATAATGTATTGTTCTCCTTACATGAGGCATAATTGAATATTATTTCCAGTGTGAAGTTAACCAATTACTTTAAAAAAAATTAAGTGTGGTTTCATGGCATAAATGGCTACTTTTTGACCATTTTCAGCACATGGTTTAGTGTCACTAAATATAATAATTTTGTTGCAAAAGAAAATGTGAGAAATTTCAGACGGAAGTTTAAAGGCTCTATCAGGGACATTTGCTATTCTGACTTAAGATTTTGTGGTTTGGGTTAGCTGGGGCTGAAGAATCAGCTGTGATTATCAAGACACCAGAACTGCTGAAGAGTAATCTTTGCTTTGCTGAGGAGAAGGGGAGGAGGGGAATGGGGAAGGAGGGAGGGAAAGATCATGAGGAGAGAAGGGAGGGGGCTACGATCAGGATGTAAAGTGAATATATAAATTTAAGAAATAAAAATTAAAAGATGTAGAACTCTCAGCTCCTTCTCCAGCACCATGTCTGCCTGCACACTGCCATGTTTCCTGCCATGATGACAATGGATTAAACCTCTGAAACTAACCTAGTTAGCTCTAAACTAGCCCAATTAAATGCTTCCCTCTAAGAGTTGCCTGGTCGTAGTGTCTCTTCACAACAATAAAATCCAAACTAAGACACCTGCCCAACTGTATATTTATGTTGGCTGAGTACTTAAGGGTAAGTACTCCAATGAGGACACCTTCTTTGCAGCACTTCCGTAGTTGGGGGTAGAACCTTTGTAATGATGCCTCATCCCTGGGGTGTGCTGGAGTACCGCTTCCCTGAAGAGCTCACTCAGTCCACCATTATTTGCAGCCTCATCACTGGATTGTTCCAGCTATTGGACAAACTGGGGAAGAATGTGTTTGGTAGTGTTCTCCACTTTGTAAGTAACAACAGCAGCTCCGTTTCTGGAATTTGGGTCTTTTGAGGCCAAGAGATTGTCTTTCTGCTGTGTCCAGACTGTCAGGGGGACTAAAAGTCATGTGCATGGTGGAAACTGTATCATGGCAGCCAGGAGACCAGATTCTGGTTTTACAGTACTTTTCCTGGAAGAAGACCTTCCACCAATTAGGCAAAGCCTTCACTCAAGGCAAGATTCAATATTCAAGTGAACATCTTTTGTCATGACATGACTGCCTACACTCACCCCTTTTTAAACAGATGAGGTAATTAAGAGATCTGAATATTGCAAAGATAATTTCTGACTTAATTTTACTTTACTGTTGATGAAAAACAAAAGAAAACAACACAGCTCTCATTTTAAAGGGACTAAGAGATAGCCTATTCTAAACCATTTTGAGGAAACATGGTGCAGGACCACAGATTCGGGTTACCCTCAATTTCATGTGTTAACATGGAAGCAGTTTCATGAAGTGTTATTGTTCACAGAACAATAAAATCATAAATTGAGGCAAATTTAAAATACATTGATGGATACATCAGAGAAATTGTTATGGTAAGACAGGCAAAGTTCTTCTATAGGCCTAAGATGCTATCTGATGCTATTCTTAACTGTTTGGGTTGATGGAAGCTAGTGGTTTGCTAAGTTCATAGACTTGAAAGGTTTTTAAGCTAGTAGTCACAGGACATTAGTTCTGGCACAGAGGTGGACAGGGAATGGCTGTTTCAGAGGGTAAAGCTAGCTCAAGATGAAGCCATTGGCCTGTCTACCTGTAGCATTCCAGTGCCTCCAATGCATTAAGTTCTGATCAGTCTCTGCAGAAACAGCTTCTTTCTAAGAGTTCTCTTTTTTTAATTAAATTTTTATTTTTTTAATATTAGTTACAGTTTATTAACTTTGTATCTCAGCTGTATCCTGCTCCCTCATTCCCTCCCAATCCCACCCTCCCTCCCTCATCTTCTCCCTGCCCCTTTCCTAGTCCACTGATAGGGGAGGACCTCCTCCCTTTTCATCTGACCCTAGCTTATCAGATATCTTCAGGCCTGGCTGCAAAGTCCTCCTCTGTGGCTTAGCAGGGCTGCTCCTCCCTCAGATGAATGTGTGTGTGTGTGTGTGTGTCTAAGATCGAGCCATTGAGTTCATGTCAGAAATAGTCCCTGTTCCCCTTACTAGTGAACCCACTTGGATACTGAGCTACCATGGGCTACATCTGAGCAGGGGTTCTAGGTTGTATCCATACATGGTCCTTGGTTGGAGATACAGTCTCATAAAAGACCCTTGTGCCCAGATATATTTGGTTCTTGTGGAGCTCCTGTCCTCTCCAGGTCATACTAACTCCCCCTTCTTTCATATGATTCCCTGCACTGCCGAAGTTTTGGTTATGAGTCTCAGCATCTGCTTTGATACACTGCTAGGTAGAGTCTTTCAGAGGCCCTCTGTGGTAGGCTCCTGTCTTATTACTTGTTTTCTCCTACATCCAGTGTTCATCCCATTTGTTTTTCTAAGTGGGGATTGATCATATTACCCTGGGTCCTCTTTCTTCTTTATCTTCTTTAGGTGAACAGATTTCAGTATGTTTATTCTATCTTATAGGTCTAGTATCCACTTATAAGTGAGTATATACAATCAAGGGCTGATATCAAGAGTTCTTATTCACAGTGGTAACAGAACATAATGCATGATTTTAATTCTTTTAAACTTAGGGAAATTTTGTGTTATAGCTCAGAATAGTGTCAATCTGTGTGTTCTTGAAAAGAATGTGTTCTTTTGTTCCATGAAAGTGGCCTATAATTTTGCATATCTATGTCCTTGTTCAGATTCTGTCTTTACTGGTTTTCTGTTGCTGAGGTACAGCATTGTATCTCTGTAGTTGTGGACTCAAATTTTCCCTCAAGATCTATCAGCTTTTGCTGCACACATCTTTCGATTCTGTTATTGTTAAATAAATGCAGCACTTTTATATCTTTTTGCTGGCTGGTTTGGCATTTCTTCATGAAATTGCCCTCTTTCTCTGAGGCAATGTTATTAGCTCTAAAATTTATTTTGAAACCAATATAGACAATTTACCAGTTTTTGATTAGTAAAATGTAAGATTATTTTCTACCTAAAGTATGTGTTTTTAATGTTTATAACATAATTAGGACCCTTGCTTTGGGGTATTTGGACCATTCATGTTTAATGTAGTTATTTGTAAGGTTTGGGTTACAGCCATCATCTTAATATGTATTTTCTTTTTGTTCCATGGCTTCTTCATTAAATTTTCTTTTATTTGTAAATTTCTTTCTATATGTTTAGTCACCATTTTAATTTTTTAAATGCAAATCAAGTGTGAAATCGTTGATATGTTTTGGGCTGGCTGTTATTACAATATTCATTTATTTGGTCTTTATTTTCAAGGGTAGAATAGGTAGCTTTTTGTTGCTGTTCTGCCTTGCTGGTTCTTGTATGGAAGTGTGTCTTGAAAACTCACAAATCCTAGGGCTGGGAAGGTATCCCAGCTCTGAGGTAAGATAGTGTTCCAAGTGTATCCTGAGGCACAGGATCCTAGGAACCACTCTGTTGAGGAGGCTTCCTCAACAGAGACATTGCAGCCTTTAAGTTTTAAATTTCAGTCTTTAAAGAAGCTGTTTTTGTATACAGGAGGGCTACTGATTTTTTTGAGTTAATTTTGTATCCGGCCACTTGACCCTGAATAATCTTTTAGCCAATGTAGCTCATGCCTTAGATGTACAAAAAGGAATTAATGCTCAACTAAAAGGAGGCTTGATGGTGTTCAATCAGAGGATTGACCTCGTGCAGGAGCAAACTGATACCCTATGGCAAATCGCTCAACTTGGCTGTCAATGAAAGTATGCTGGACTTTGTGTCACTAGCATACAATATGAGAATTTTTCCCATGCTGCAAATCTGTCTAAACAATTGTCTAGCTATATTTTAGGTAATTGGACTGGAGAATCCAATACTATGATGGAGCAGCTGAAAGTGGCCATTGTCACGGTAAATTCTACCAGAGTGGACGCAGGACTAGCCACAGGATTATCATCATGGATTGCTGCAGCCATGAATCATCTGAAGGAATGGGTGGGCATGGGAGCGTTAGCAGGCCTTCTGGTGTTGGTCTCCTTGGTTTGCCTGTGGTATATATGCAAGATTAGAGTCTCACAACAGCGTAATGCAGCCATGACCATTCAGGCCTTTACAGCCATTGAAGCAGGACAGTCTCCCCAATCATGGGAGCTAAAATGTTATGCTCAGGATGCTAGGCTAAGCACTGCACTCAGGGTCAGCCACTTTCGACCCAGAGGAGAGCATGTCTGATTGCATGCGGGTTGATGCCCCAGGTCCCGCCTCTGAGAAAAAGGTATCAGACGGGTCTGATGCTCTTTGGGTGGATGACACCTAAATGAACATTGGCACAAAGTCCCAATTTATTTCTAATATCAGAGATCAGACCTCTACTCTTGCCTGATGCGTCTAAAACAAAAAGGGGCAACTGTAGAGAGCTGCGTAATGCCGCGCCTTAAAGATGGAGCTGGTTTCTGCCTTCCACCTTCCCAATGGTGAGTGCTCTCTGTCACAAACAACTCCACATTTGGCTAAGGCTGAGGATCTGGCTTGCTTCCATGTATGTGGACCTATCTGCATTGCCCACGTGGCACGCTGGGGTTGGCTACCCAGAGGCTATTTAAGCTGTGGGCTGGCTTTCCCCAGGGTCAGATGATTGTTCAAGGTTCCTGAATAAACTGCATTGAAAAAAAGAAGCTGTTTTTATCTAGAACCTCTGCTTTGGATGTAGCCCGTGGTAGCTCAGTAACCAATTGTTTTCCCATAGTAAGGAGAACAAGGACTATTTCTAACAGGAACTCAATGGCAGGCTCTTTGACCTCCCTTCCCCCCTCCCCCCAAGGGAGGAGCATCCCTGCCAGGCCACAGAGGAGGACTTTGCAGCCAGTCCTGAAGATACCTGATAAAACAGGGTCAGATGAAAGGGGAGGAGTTCCTCCCCTATCAGTGGACTTGGAAAGGGACAGGGAAGAGATGAGGGAGGGAGGGTGGAATTGGGAGGGAATGAGGGAGCGGGATACAGCTGGGATACAGAGTTAACAAAATGTAACTAATAAAAAAAAAGCCATTGTTTTAGTCTATCATCCTTTGTTTCTTGTATGTTATCTGTTTGTTTTTCTTTCTCTCCTTTGTTGCTTTAAGGAATTTTCTTTTTAAGGTTTCTGTTGACCAACTTATGTCTTGTATCTTGGTGTAGTCTTATTCGTTTTATTGAGCTATGGCTTTATGATGATGCTAGGACCTGAGGTATATACTTTACAATATGAACAAGGAATTAGCCAAATAGTTTTCTTTGCTCACATTTCTCTCCTCTTCACTTATAAGGACATTATTTTTACTTCTAGAAGTAGAGTTGATTCTTTTTTTTTCTTTCTTTCTTTCCTTCTTGTCTTGTCTTTCTTTTTTTTTTTGTATACTCCATGTCTCTACTCAATGTGTTGAAAAAAAATTACAGTTATTTTAATGTTCTTGACCTCTGAATTGACCTCAATTAGCTATCTCATTAAGGAGATTTAAAAATTGAGTTAGAAGTTGTTGTTTGCTGCTGTTGGGGTTGTGTAGTTTCTCAGCTCTCCATCAGTAGCCCCCCCGTTAGCATTGGTCAAGCTCTAACTGTCTCCTCAGCCAGTCAGATGTTAAAGACTACTGGGACCTTTTGTTTAACTTGTTGTTGAGCATCTGTTAAGCCTTGATCAGGGTTTCTAGAATGGCTGCAGTAGATTTTGAAAACAGACTTATCACTATCGGTTTGGGGTTTCCCAGCGACACACTTCACAGTTAATTGTTAAACTCTAATACAACTGACCATTTAAGATTGAACAACAGTTTATTGTTTTGTAACAATGTCAGGTAAGCCCCGACATTTCATTTGAAATGTGAATTGTAGTTATAATTCATTGCAAATTCAACATTTGTATTTGGAGTTAAATTATTTTAACAAATAATTTTCTTTAATGGAAAAAAAAACTTGAATTAGAGGTTTAAAATTTGAATTAGACATTGTGAATTTTTTCTTTTAGACTGCAGATTTTTGATTTTTGGTGGTCATGGGGAAACATAACTTACTAGAAAAATCTTGGGTTTAGGAGCTATTGTTGCTAAGATCTGTAGGTAGCTATTCCATTAGTGAGACACACTTTTGAAAACAGGTGTCACCTATGAGAAACAGGTGTTATGCTTGCCAGAGGCTGTTACTTCTTCTCATTTGATGCTGTTTTTCTCTTTATTGGCCATCTCACTTGCATGCATGGATTGACGGGCACGTAGCTGAATACATGGGTTCCCTTTGTGTATTTCCAGAATTGTCTTTCTTTATGCTTCTCTCTTTTCTTAGTGCTGGCGATTATACTTTAACTGTTTTCCCAGCTAAGGTATACCAGTGGGCTCTGCCTATGCACTCTTCTCTATGCCGTGACTTAGAAATCATGCCATTTGCTTTAATTTCTGAAATCAACGTCCTTAATTTCTGTTATTCCATATGTCTCATTTTTTTTGCTCTAAATTTTGTTTTTTAAAATGGTTTCCAGTAGGAAAGAAGAGAAAATATGATTCCTATTATTTCTTCTTGTCTAAAAGCTGAAGTCATTTCCAATGTCCTTTAAATTGTATCATGTTGTTCTCATACATACAAAAGGAAAAGAAAAAAATTAAACTATACATAGTTTCTGCCTAAAATAGGCTAAAGAGAGAGAGAGAGAGTGTGTGTGTGTGTTAGATAAAAAAATATTACTTTAATACTGCTAAAGTTTGGCTTCATTCTCTAGTTAGAAAAATAACAAGGAAGAAAGGGGATCCAAGATGGTGACACCGGGAGGACACTCTTTCCCACCAGCAGCATAGCAGGGTCTGCACAGGGACCAGCAGATGGAACTCTGGGCCCTATCACACCAGCGATTATATTTCCCAGGTGAGAGGAAACCCCATTGTGTGGAATTCAATCAGCTTCAGGTCACCCAGTTAAGCTGTGGAAGAGTTCCCAGTCCTGCCAGGCATTCAGTCACCAGCCCAGAGCCACATGCTGCTTGCCAGTGTGCTCTGATCACTGTCTCACACTGAATTGTGGGCCACACAACACTAGAGACTGGGATTTCCAGTCTAGAGAAAACCCCACAGGCAGGAAACAACAGGGACCAACCTTAGGTCACACAGACAATCCCTGGAAAAGGACCCGGGTCTGGAGGGTACCCAACTACCAGCCCAGAGTCCTGCCTGCACACCTGACTCACCATCCCAGACACAACTGAGGGCTCCAGGGCACCAGAGACTGAGTTTCTCTGTCGGGTGGAAACCCACAGTGAGGGGAACAGTAGGTTTGACTTCAGAGCACTCAGCTGATACCCCTCTCCTCCTTGGGAAAAGTTTCTGGGTTCCTACATGTGCCCAGTCACCAGCAAGGTGGAGCCACATCCCTGTGCCTGCATGCTCTACTCTAGATCCCAGAAGGAACTGCAGACCCCAAAACACCACAGACTTAGGGAAAACATCGGGTCCAACCTTCAGGACATCCAGTTCCAGAAAAGTTTCTGGGTTCCTGCAGGCTCTAGGCTCTGGCTTTCTATTGCATGCATGTGTGCTGTGCTCACCTGCCATTGATTATGGCTACAGTACTGGGGCACACAGCTCTAACCTCAGACCTACAAAAGCCTGAGAGCCACTGGAGCAGCCCTTAGATACTGCTCCAAGATGTGACCAGTTATCTCTAGCTAAACTGACAAAACCAAGGGACTCCCTGGTTCTTCACAAGGGCTGTGTCCAGCAAATACAGCTTAAGAGCAGCAGGAGCAGCTCATTAAATTCAGAGCAAGAAACCCAGTAGCAGGACAGCCGTCTCCAGGACTTCTCCTGATGAGAGGAGAGCCTTCCTGAACACCACAGTTACCACACAGGTCCATATGCCTGAGGTGAACTGTGACAATTCCTGAGAAGCACCACCATTCAGTTGACCATACTCAAAAAGCTGAGGAGATCTCCTTCAGAATCCTGCCAAGGGGATTCTCCCCATCCCAGGACTACAGCAAGCACCAGAAATTAATAGACAACACCTGAAACAGCCATATGAGTAGAGGCCAACGTAAAACCATAACCAACAAAAGGCAAAGCAGTATGCCATTCCCAGAACCTAGTTATCCAGAGGCAAGTAGCCCTGGACACCCTAACATAAGTGAAATTCAGGAAGATGACCTTACATCTACGCTTATAAAGAGGTTAACGGAAGAAACAAATAAAATGTGTAAAGAATTAGAGGAAGATAAAATCAAACAGATTATGGCCATCTGTAAAGAAATACAGGAAGATGCAGCCAAACAGTTTGTGGCTTTCAGAGAGGAAATGATTAAATCACTGAAAGAAATAAAAGAAACAGAGGAATGCTCAAACAAACAGGCAAAGGAATTGAAGAAAAAACAGGAAAATACAGTCAGACAGGTGAAGAAATTAAGATCTGAAGATAGAATTGGAAAAATTAAAGAAAACACAATGGAGGAAATCATGGAGAGGAAGAACTTAGGAAAGAAAACAGGAACTACAGAGGTAAGCATAACCAACAGACTACAAGAGATGGAAGAAAGAATCTTAGGTGAGGAAGATACAATGGAAGAAATTGACATATCCATCAAAGAAAATAATAAATATAAAAAGTTCCTGACACAAACCATCCAAGAAATCCAATACAACATGAAAAGACAAAACCTAAGAATAATAGGAATAGAAGAAAAAGAAGATTCCCTCCTCCAAGGCCCAGAAAATATTTTCAGCAAAATCATAAAAGAAAATTTCCCCAACTTAAAGGAGAGGCCTATAAGCATACAAGAGGCCTACAGAACATGTAATGAATTAGACCAGAAAAGAAAATCTTCCCGCCATATAATAATCAAAACAGTAAGTATACAGAATAAAGAAAAAAATACTAAAAGCTGCAAGGGAAAAATGCCAAGTAACATATAATAACAAACTCATCAGAATCACACCTGACTTCTCAACAGAGACTATGAAAGCCAGAAGGGCCTGGATGGATATCAAGCAGACCCTAAGAGAACACAGATGTCAGCCCAGGCTACTATAGCCAGCAAAACTCTCAGTCCTCAAAGATCAAGAAAACAAGATATTCAAAGACAAAAACAAATTTCAACAATACCAACACACAAATCAAGCATTACAGAAGATACTAGAAAGAATAATACAGCCCAAGAAAACTAACTACTTTCAAGAAAACACAGGAAATAAATAACCTCACTACAGCAAAACAAAAAGTAGCCAAGCACACAAGCACACTAGGACAGGCAACATCAAAATCAAAGGATCTAACAGCCACTGGTCATTAATCTCTCTCTCAACATCAATGGACTCAACTCTCCAATAAAAAGACACAAACTAACAGAATGGATTCATAAACAAGACCCAACAATCTGTTGCATACAAGAAATACACCTAAGTCCCAAAGATAGACATTACCTGAGAGTAAAGAGCTGGAAGACGGTTTTCCAAGCAAATGGACCCAAGAAGCAAGCAGGAGTAACCATTATAATATCAAATAAAATCAACCAAAATTAATAAAAAGATATGGGGAAGGACACTTCATACTCATCAAGGGAAAATTCTACCAGGAAGACATCACAATCCTGAACATCTATGCCCCAAATACAATGGCAGCCACATTTGTAAAAGAAACATTAATAAAACTTAAACCACACATAGATCCCCATACATTAATAGTGGGAGACTTCAACTACCCACTCTCAACAAAGGACAGGTCAACAAAACAGAAATTAAACAAAGAAACAATATCTCTAACAGAGATCATGAATCAAATGGACCTAACAGACATCTACAGAACCTTTCACCCAAACACAAAGGAATTTACCTTCTTCTCAGCACCTCATGGAACCTTCTCCAAAATAGATCATATAGTGGATCACAAAGCAAGCCTCAACAGATACAAGAAGATTGAAATAATCCCTTGTATCCTATATGATCACTATGGACTAAAGCTGGACCTCAACAACAACAAAAACAACAAAAAGCCTACACACACATGGAAACTGAACAACTCTCTACTTAATGACAGCTGGGTCAGGGAAGAAGTAAAAAAAGAAATTAACATCTTCCTAGAATTCAATGAAAATGAAGGCACAACATACCCAAACTTATAGGACACAATGAAAGCAATGTTAAGAGGAAAGTTCATAGCACTAAGTACCTTCAAGAAGAAATTCAAAACATGTCATTCAGTCAACTTAATGGCTCACCTAAAGGCCCTAGAAAAAAAGAAGTAGACATACCAAAGAGGAGTAGACATCTGGAACTAATAAAACTCTAATTTATTGTTTCATTAAATTAGAAACAAATAAAACAATTCAAAAAATCAATGAAACCAAAAGCTGCTTCTTTGAGAAAATCAACAAGATAAACAAACCCTTAGCCAAACTAACTAAAAGGCAGAGAGAAACTATTCAAATCAACAAAATGAGAAATGAAACATGGGTCATAATGACAGACATGGAGGAAATCCAAACAATTATTAGGTCTTCAAAAGTCTATACGCCAAAAAATTTGAAAATCTAAATGACAATCTAAATGGACAATTTTCTTGATCGATCCCACTTACCAAACCTGAATCAAGACCAGGTAAATCAATTAAATAGTCCTATATCCCCTAAGGAAATAGAAGCTGTCATCAATCCAATAAAAGCCCAGGGCCAGATGGTTTCAGCACAGAATTCTACCAGACCTTCAAAGAAGAGCTAACAACAATACTCTTCAAACTATTCCACAAAATAGAAACAGAAGGAACACTACCAAACTCATTCTATGAAGCCACAGTCACCTTGGTACCTAAACCTCACAATGACCCAACAAAGAAAGAGAATTTCAGGCCAATCTCCCTTATAAATATTGATGCAAAAATAAACCGAATACAAGAACACATCAAAGGTATCATTCACTATGACCAAGTAGGCTTCATCCCAGGTATGCAGGGATGGTTCAATATACGGAAATCCGTCAATGTGATCCACCATATAAACAAACTGAAAGGAAAAAAAAAACCCACAAGATAATCTCCTTAGATGCTGAAAAAGCATTTGACAAAATCCAACATCCATTTATGTTTAAAGTATTGGAGAGACCAGGAATACAAGGCAAATACTTAAACATAGTAAAGGCAATGTATAGCAAGCCTATAGCCAACATCAAACTAAAGGGAGAGAAACTTAAAGCAACCCTACTGAAATTAGGGACAAGGCAAGGCTGCTTACTCTCTCCATATTTCTTCAACATAGTTCTTGAAGTCCTGGCTAGAGTAATAAGACAATTAAAGGAGATCAAGGGGGTACAGATTGGAAAGAAAGAAGTCAAAGTATCACTATTTGCAAATGATATGATAGTATACCTGAGTGACCCCCAAATTTCTACCAGGGAACTCCTACAGCTGATAAATAACTTCAGCAAAGTGGCTAGATACAAAATTAACTAAAAAAAGAAAATCAGTAGCCCCTCTGTATACAAAAGACAAAAGGGCTGAGAAAGAAATTGAGGAAACAACACCCTTCACAATAGCCACAAATGACATAAGGTACCTTGGTGTAACCCTAACCAAGCTAGTCAAAGACTTGTATGAAAAAAATTCTAGTCTTTGAAGAAAGAATTAGAAGAAGATATAAGAAGATGGAAAGATCTCCCATGCTCATGGCTTGGCAGGATTAAAAATGGTCATCTTACCAAAAGCAATCTACAGATTCAATACAATTCCAATCAAATTGCCAACACAATTCTTTACAGACCTTGAAAGAAAAATTATCAGCTTCATATGGAATAACAAGAAACCCAGAATTGCTAAAACAAACCTCTACAATAAAAGATCTTCTGGAGGTATGTCCATCCCTGAGCTCAAGCTGTACTATAGAGCAACAATACTAAAAATTGCATGGTTCTGGCATTGAAACCAACTTGTGGATCAATGGAATCAAATAGAAGACCCTGAAATAAACCCACACACTTATGGAAACCTGATTTTTGACAAAGATGCCAAATCCATACAATGGAAAAAAAGATAGCATCTTCAACAAATGGTGCTGGTCTAACTGGATCTGTACATGTAGAAAAATGCAAATAGATCCATCCTTATCACCCTGCACAAAACTAATGTCCAAGTGGATCAAAGACCTCAACATAAAACCAGACACACTAAACCGCTTAAAAGAAAAAGTGGGGAAGAGCCTTGAACTCATTGGAACAGGAGACAACTTCCTGAAGAGAACACTAACAGCACAGGCTCTAAGACCAACAGTCAATAATTGGGACCCCATGAAACTGAAAATCTTCTGTAAAGCAAAGGACACTATCATCAGAACAAAACGAATGCCTACAGATTGGGAAAGGATCTTCACCAACCCTGTATCTGACAGAGGCCTAATATCCAGAATATATAAAGAACTTAAGAAGTTGAACAGCAACAAATCAAGTAATCCAATTAAAAAATGGGGTACAGAGCTAAATAGAAAATTCTCAATAGAGGACTATTGGATGTCTGAGAAACACTTAAAGAAATGTTCAACATCCTTAGTCATCAGGGAAATGCAAATCAAAATGAACCTGAGATTTCACCTTACACCCATCAGAATGGCTAAGATGAATAATTCAAGTGACAACACATGCTGGAGAGGATGTGGAGAAAGGGGAGCCCTCCTCCATTACTGGTGGGAATGGAAACTTGTACAACCACTCTGGATATCAATCTGATGCTTTCTAAGACAATTAGGAACAGTGCTACCTCAAGACCCAGCTATACCACTCCTAGGCATATATCCAAAAGATGCTCAAGTATACAACAAGGACATTTGTCAACCATGTTTGTAGCAGCTTTATTTTTAATAGCCAGACACTGGAAACAAGCCAGATGCCCCTCAACTGAGGAATGGATACAGAAATTGTGGTACATCTACACAATGGAATATTACTCAGCGATAAAAAACAAGGAAACATGAAACTTGCAGGTAAATGGTGGGAACTGGAAAAGATCGTTCTGAGTGAGGTATCCCAGAAGCAGAAAGACACACAGGGTATATACTCACTCATATTAGACATATAATATAGGATAAACATACTAAAATCTGTACAGCTAAAGAAACTAATCAAGAGGAAGGACTCTGGCTAAGATGCTCAATCCCCATTAAGAAAGGCAAAGAGGATGGACATTGGAGGAGGGAGAAAACAGGGAACAGGACAGGAGCCTACCACAGAGGGCCTCTGAAAGGATACCAATGAGGGTATCAAAGCAGATGCTGAGAGTTATAGCCAAACTTTGGGGAGAGTGCAGGGAATCTTATGAAAGAAGTGGGAAATGGTAAGACCTGGAGAGGACAGGAGCTGCACAAAGAGAGTAACAGAACCAAAAAATATGAGCACAAGGGTCTTTTATAAGACTGCTACTCCAACCAAGGACCATTCATGGAGATAACCTAGAACCCCTGCACAGATGTTTCCCATGGCAGTTCAGTGTCCAAGTGGGTCCCACTGTAATGGAAACAGTCTCTGATATGAACTGATTGGCCTGCTCTTTGATTACCTCCCCCTGATTGGGGAACAGCCTTACCAGGACACAGAGGAAGACAATGCAGCAAGTCCTGATGAGACTTGATAGACAAGGATCAGTAAGATGGGGAGGAAGACCTCCCCTATCAGTGAACTTGGGAAGGGGCATGGGTGGAGAAGGGGGAGGAAGAGTGGGATTGGGAGGGGAGCAGCGAGGGAACTACAGGGGGGATACAAAGTGAATAAACTGTAATTGATAAAAATAAAAATTTAAAAAAGAAAAAAATTGTCTCATATTTGCCATATCCTTCTCAAACCACTTATTTCCCCCAGTATTTTAAAATCCATCTTTCAGTTTAAAATTATTTTTCACTTGCCTATTTAATGTCTTCAGAATATTTTGAATTTTAATAGTTGCATATTTTGGTTTTACTAATCCTGTAATATCTGTTATTTGTATTGCTTCTTTAAATTATTTATTATCTTTAAATTACTCAATTCACAAACAATTATCTTATCAAAATTAAAAAATATTTTCATGGTTTCTAGTTCTTAGAAAATGAGTTCCTGTTTATAAAGAATCTGTTGTAATTTTCTTCTTTGCATAATTTTTCCCCAAACAGTTAACATTAGATTGGTTTTTAAATTTGATGTACTTTGGTTATCTGTTATTCAAGAATTGCAATCTCCAGAACCTGAGTTATAAGTGAGATACTGACGTAGAATTGTCATAAAATTTTCCTCTACATAATTTTACATGCGTTTCATAAGTCCTGGGTGAGACTTTATTTATCTATTTATTATGCATGCAATTGTCAGCCTACATGTGTGCCTGCAGGCCAGAAGAGGGCACCAGATCTCATTATAGATGGTTGTGAGCCACCACTTGGTTGCTGGGGTTTGAACTCAGGACCTCTGGAGGAGCAGAAAGTTTGTTTTAGTGACTGGCTAGTGTTAACAGCCCATACAGGTTTTACAAATTCTGGTCCTCTACCTTTTCATTTGAAAGAAAAACTTATTTCCTTTTCTCATTATCTTTCTTACTCTGACAGCTAGTTTACCTACCAGATGATCCATTAATTCACTTAAACATTCTGCTTATTTTAACTCAACCTCAAATTCTCTAAAATTTATAACCTCCTTTACCAATTTCCTAACCATCACCACTATGCTGAAATACCTCCTCATAGAAATTCTCAGAAACCCCATGAATAGTGTGGTATAGTCTTTATCTTCTTTTAGCTCTAACATTTGATGGTGGTGATGCCCTTTATCTTTTAATGCTCTTCTTGTTCTTGTTGAAGCTTAAGGTAGCAAGGAGAACTTGCCATTGAATAAAAAAGCTTTACATCTAACCTCATGAGGAAGATAATGTATACAAGTAATATACAAAATATGTGCACTACTCACAAACAACTTCTTCAGTGCTAAGAATTACTGTGTCTCCTCTTTCCAATATGGTTACTAGTGCCACAAGTACCCAACAACCCACTGAAACACAGATGATACTGAGAAAATATATTTTTAATCTAAATTTAATTTAAATTTAAATCATATATGTGGCTAATGGCTATATAAATGTTTTTTTCTACAAAGAATTCTGTAGCACATTAAATAGAAACAAAAAGAAATCGTACAAAAAAAATCAAAGAGCTTGTTCTTTGAGAAATGAAGATGTAGAGACCTTTGGCCTAACTAAGAGAAAGAGATGGCAAAAATTAATAGAGTAAAAAACAATAAACAGTGAAAAATTACAACAAACACTAAAGAAACACAGAATGTTTATATTTTTAGACCTGTGTCCTTTAAGTTGGAAAATCTAAAAGAAGTGAATAACTTTTTAGAATGATCCGCACAACAAACTTAAACCAAGAAGAGGTCAACAAACTAAACAGACTGACAACAAATTAAAGAAATTGAAACAGTAATAAAGACCGTTTTTTTGGCAAAACAACCAAGTTAGAATAGATTCACAGCAGAATTCTATCAATTGTGCAAAAATTATCAATAGCACATTCTTCTTATATCATTCAGAAAAAGATAAAGAGAAGAAACACTTTCAAACTCCTTCTACAATGGCAGTATTACTCTAATAATAAAACTAGGTAAAGATATAATGCAAGAAAGAAAGAAAAGTACAGGCCAAAACTGATGAAGATAAATGTGAAAACTCTTAATGAAACACTTGTAAACAAAATACATCTATGTATCAGAAAAGTCATACACCATGATCAAATAGGCTTTATCCCAGAGAGATGACTAAATACTCAAAGGTCAATACATGTAATAAAGAATTTAAATGGTCTTAAAGACAAAGTCACACTATCATCTCAATACATGCACAAAAAGCCTCTAGCAAATAAACATACCTTCATGATGAAAGTTCTAGAGTAGGATTGGTCAGGACATACCCCGACATAAAAAAAGCTATGGATGACAAACCACAGCCAACATATTCTCAAATGGAAAACATTGAAGCAATTTCATTAAAATCAATAATGAAATAGGGCTTTCCACTCTTCTCACTGCTTTTCAATACAGCACTAAAGGCACGAGCTGGAATAATGAGGCAAGAAAGAGAAATTAAAGGCATACCAAAGGGAAAAGAAGTCAAATTATTCCTATTTGTTGATGATATAATACTATGTATAAGAGATCCCAATAATTCTACCACACATTTTCTAGAAATAATTAACATTTCATCAAAATGGCAGGATTAAAAAAATCAACTTACAAAAATCAGTAGCTTTTTTATATACCAACACCATCCATGCTGAGAAAGTTCACTGAAACACTTCCATTCACAATAGCCTCAAACAACATAAAATTATCTAGGAATAAACATAATCAATGATGTCTAGAATGACATTTTTAAATCTCTTAAGAGATTGAGGGAAAAAAATTAGAAAATGGAAATACTCCCTATGCTCATGAGTTGGCAGAAATAATACTGTGAAGATTATTAATCTACAAAAAGCAATTTATAGACCCAAAGATATCCCAGTCGAAAGCTCCACAATATTCTCAACAAAAAATAGAAAAAAAATACTAAAATTAATATAGAGCCAAAAGAACCCTAGATACCCAAAACAGTCCTGATGAAAGAAAAAAAAAAAAACACGCTGCAGATTTCAACATATATTACAGAGCTACAGTAATAAAAACCAACCAGTATTGGCAGAAAACAGACAAGAAGACAAAAAGACAGACGACCCAAATAAGAGTACACATAACAAAAACCATCTGATAGTTTTAAAATATGCCAAAAGAATGCACTGGAGTAAAGACAGCATCTTTAAAAAAAAATGTTCTGTGAAAAGTGGATACCAACATGTAGGAGAAAGAAGTTAGTTAGACCTGTGTCTATCATCTCCAAAAAAATCAATTCCAAATGCATGACATATTCTAACATGAAGCCTGAAACTGCTAGAAGAAAAAAATAGGCGGTCCCTACAGGACACACATGCAAGAAAGGATTTTCTGAATAGGCTTTCATTTGCCCAAGAATTAGGGTCAACGAATGACAAATGGAACCTCATGAAACTAAAAGGCTGTTAAGTAAGCAATTAAGTGACGTGAAAGCACAAGGAGTGGGAGAGATTCTTTGCCAGCAATATAATTAGTAGAGAATTGATATCTAGAATATACAAACAACTCAAAAGAAAAGAGTCAAGAGCATTTAGTAGGGTTGGAGATATGACCAAGTAGTTAAGAGCATTGCTCTTCCAGAGGTCCTGAGTTCAGTTCCCGTCATCCACATTGTGGCTCAGAACCATCTATAACTGTAGTTCCGGAAGATCCAATTCCCTCTTCTGGTGTGCAGATAGATGTCCATGCAGACAAAGCACCCATATACGTATAGTACATAAATAAATAAATCTTTTTTAAGAGGACATTAACTGCCCAATTAAAATGGATTATGGATTTGAAAATAAAATTCTCGAACTGAAAGGTTAAAAATGGGAAATATCTCAAAAGAAATTCATTATCCTTGGCAATCAGAGAAACGAAAAGTAGGACAACTCTGAGCTGTGATTATAGCTCAGTCAGAATAGCTAAGATTAAACAAACAAAACAGCCACAAGAACACTGGTGTATGTGGGGAAAAGAAAACCCTCATCATGGTTGGTTACCACCAAGATATGTATGTCACTACTTGATCCTTAGAGTTACCTTGTTGTTGGGGTTTCTATACATGATAGCTGGTAAGACTGTTGCTTGAGTCCATCATTTGATGGTGCCTTCTTCTAGCCTAAAAGGCAGTGTTCAGGGGGGTGGACGTGGTATCTTCATCAATAGGGACTTAGCCTTCACTTCTGGGAACAACCAAGGACAATAACCATCACCTCTATGTTTTCCGAGCCTCTTGGACAATTTTGACCAACAGCTCAGAAGAGGGTTTCCCACACCTGGTGTTAGATGTTCTTTGGCTTTTGTATGGGGCATTGTTACCCTAGATAAGAAGATTTCATTTAAAAAATATATATACATATCTGTAGATATATTTATGCACATATATTACATATTTTGTATTTAATTGTATGCTCCCTTATAATCTTTCAGACATCCTTATTGTTATTTTACCCTCTTTTATCTCTATCTTCTTCCACTCTCTCTGCTTAGAGCCTTCCCATTTCCCTTTTGCCCCGTAAGATCATTTGTACCCAGATATTCCAATCTTTATTGCTCTTCTCCCACCCTATCCCAGCAATAGCCCCACTTTATTTTCTTGGTTTCCAGGTACTCCACGAACTACATTAGAAGATTTGGAGCTAGATATATCCAATGAGAAAGAATATAAAAATCTTGTCTTTCTGGATTTGAGTTACCTCTCTCAATATGACTCTTTTTTTTTTTTTCTGGTCCCATACATTAACCTGCAAAATTCACGTGATGGCTTGAATGAAAATGTGCCCTACCACTGGCTCATATATTTCCATGCTTAATTTCCAACTGATGAACTATTTTGAAGTAGTGGCCTTGTTAAAGGGTGTTACTGGAGGGTGGGCTTTGAGGTTTCAAAAGCCCACACTAGGCCCAGTGTCCCTCTCTCTGCTGGCTGCCTTTGTGTCAGGATAGAAATCTCTCAGCTACTGCTCCAGTACTTTGCTTGTCTGCTTCTCACCATGATGACAATGGACTAATCTTCTGAAACTATAATCAAGAGTGCAATTAAATGCTTTCTTGTTTAAGAATTGTCTTGGTCATGATGTCTCTTCACAGAAATAGAACAGTAACTAAAATAGTTTATAATTTTATTTTTACTTATAGCGAAATAGTATTCCATAATGTATAAGTGCCACATTTGCACTATCCATTCATCAGGCATTTAGGCTGTTTCCATTTCCTGCTCTATTGTTAATAGAGCAGCAATGAACATAGCTCAGCAACTACGTGTAGACTGAAATGTCGAGTCTTTTGGCTTGTAAAGAGTGGAATAGCTGGGCCATATGGTAAGAATTAGTCTTTGCTTTTTGAGAATTCTCCACACTGATTTCCAGAGTGGTTGGACCAGTTTGCCACCCCATCAAGCGTGAATGGGTTCTTTTTTTCACCATATCCCCTCCAGCCTTTGTTGTCAGTTGTTCTGCTGATCTGACTTGGGTAAAACATTCTCAAATCAGGATTAAGACCCACTCAACAAGAGAAAAACCATGCTTAGTGCTAAAATACTAGCCAACAATATAGGGTTAGTGAAGTCATGGAT
Organism: Meriones unguiculatus; assembly: GCF_030254825.1. Classification (NCBI taxonomy): domain Eukaryota; kingdom Metazoa; phylum Chordata; class Mammalia; order Rodentia; family Muridae; genus Meriones; species Meriones unguiculatus. Next base: position 32,702,255 of record NC_083366.1, read on the forward strand.
TTTGAAGAACCTGCAACCACTAGTTTGCTAAACCAGCATAACCCTTAACTACGTACCCACAGATTAATGTGGTCCTTATCCCACATCAAGAAAACTTTCTTTTGCAACAGATGGAGACCATCACGGAAAACCATAGCCAATCAAAATGCAGATTTGTGGAGTCCAGTACCCATGAATACATCTAAAAAACAAGTATTATACCTAAGCTTAGAGATCATTTCAAAGGAAAAAAAAAAAAAGAAAGGTAGTGTTGAAAGATTGTAAGCCAGAGGGATCAGGGAGTTTGTTGTGAGAATGAATCTCCTAGGAATGGTCAGAAGCTACATCCATAAATTCTTATCAATGTGGCTGCCTAAACATTAGCTCAAGAAAGGCACCAATAATAGACATGTTAATGTGCAAGACAGAAAGCCAGGATGCCCCAGTCCTATACAAAGATACACAGTCAACTAAGGAATGCTGAGAGGGGGAGAAACAATCCTCCCCAGGGAAGAACAAGCCAATCAGTTACTCAATGGTCAGTCCCGACGACACACATAAAATTAGCACTGTACAGACTGAGCTGGTCATATTTATGCATTTCAAAATAAACAGACACATGTAACTGATAAAACAAAATGGGCCATGAGTTTGATAGAGAGCAGTATGGGGTAGTATATGGCAGGGTTGGAGTGAAAAAAGTGAAGGGGAAAGTGATGTAATTATAATCTCAAAGAACAAAAAATAATTTAAAAAATGAATTAATTTTTAAAAATATTTTTAAATTAATAATATAAAACCCAAACTTATATATCAAAATTGAATAGGCCTTCTAATTATGTAGAAGCTCATTGAGTTATATAGACTTTGAGCCTGATAATTTACTTGTTTTATGCTTTCTTATTTAAATGACTTTATTATACATTTTAAAGGAAGTAAAATTTATATAAAAAGTAGTATGTCACATTAAAAAATATGCCTATTGAAGATAACTTTAAGATCTAGCTCATAAGACTGATGGCCTACTTTGCTTTTCTGATGCTGTGATAAATCACTGATCCAATACTACTTGGGGAAAAGAAGAGTTAATTTCATTTTACGTCTTAGAATCTACCATAAAGGAAAGCCACAGTTTGAACTCAAGCAGAGACTATGGAAGAAAGGTGGCTATTGTTTTGCCCCTCCTGGCTTGCTTAGCTGGCTTTCTTGTACAGCACAGGACCGCGTGCCCACTGTGGGCTGGGCCCTACCACATTAGTCCTTAGTCAAGACAATTTCCCTCCGATTGCCCTAATGGCTGCTATGATGGAGGCGATTCCTCAAATGAGATTCTTCTCCCAAGTGTCTCAAACTAAGTAGAATAGCAGGAGAGATTACAGAGCTAGTAACAACATTTATTACTCTTACCGAGGACCCACGTTTCATTTCCAGCATCCATTTCAGGTACTCTGTAACTCCGGTTCCATTGGGTCTGATGCCTTTTTATGGCCTCCAGTGGTATCTTCAGGCATACAGTGCATTCAGACTCAACCAGGCACACACACATGCCACAAATAATAAGCAAATAAATCTTTTTCAAAAGTTATTTCAAGAAGGCTGGTAGATCAATCCACCATAGAATGTTCTGGAAGCCCCAGGGTCCCTCCATGTGCCACACAGAGCTTTGGTCCATGCATAGCAGGCAAGTGAGTGTGGAGAGACATGTTTGTGAAGAGCAATTAAAAGCCAAAGTATCTCTGTGAGGAAAGAGGAGCCATGTGACCAATATAATTAAGGAAATGGAGAATTCCTGGCTTGAATTCAGTGGAGAGACATTGAAGACAGCAGTCAGAAGCCATAACTGTTTAACAAGAAGGAAATCTTTCCCCAATGGGAAAACTTGAATTCCTTTATTGCTCCACTAAACTATGGGGATGCAAGCTAAAAAATAAAATTTGCTCTGTTTGGGAGCTCTAAAGAAACACAGTGTGTGTGTGTGTGTGTGTGTGTGTGTGTGTGTGTGTGATAATAATTATATAATATATATTATATATGTGTTGTATGTTATAAAGCTGTTTAATACCATTATATGTAATTAAAGAGGAGACCGTGAAGTCGAAAGGATGCGGGTTACAAAGGAAGAGTTGAAAGCAGGAGAAAGAGGGGTGGAAATGATATGAATACAGTACACATGTAGGGAATCCTCAAAAATATTTTAATGTAAGACAAGCCTGAAACAAAGGCCCAGCACATCTTTCTTCCAGGCAGCCCTCTCTGAAGAGTGTTTTAGAAGTGGAGCTATCAGTGTTCCAAGCTGTGCTTTCATATTTACCTCCTGTTAAAGCCATTTTCATATTTGCTCATTTAGTCTCTTCCTGTGGGTGTTATTCTTAGTCACATGCAGCTGTGACTTTTCTCTCCAGTACGGATGGCGCACAGATGAGAGGCAAGTGCCTCTGTTTGATTCTGCTCGGCATGCCTGTTCTCAAGCTGGATTGCTGCCTAAATTGTCTGGTAGTTGATGTGCATGAACCTTGTGTACTTACCCGTGGCTGGGTTTGTGTTCATACTTCGGGATGTGGCCATAGTAGAGATGAAACTGGACCAAGTGATACCAGCACCCATGTTTCCTAGTCCCCCACATTCCCATACAGAGAAGATGCACTTTTCCTATAGTGTTTAAATTTTATTTTGTTTAATAAAGTGGCGAGGGCTAGCTGTATCTAAAGAGACACATTTCTAGGGTAAAGTTTTTCAGGTTTGCCCTTCTTAGACACTCATCAACGACTCTCATAGATGTAGCCTCCTAAGTTACAGACCATAAAGGCAAGAGTAGAGCTGAATGTTGCAGGCAACTGTCAGGGACAACTGTCTCCCTGTTGGAAGCATCAATGAAGAATGGGCATCCCCAACATCAGTGATAGCTGCAGCAGGCTGCAGTCAGCTCAGCCCTCATCTTGAGCTTAAACAAAGAATACAAGCTGTTGTGATGCTGGCCACAGCAGAATTCACACTTTGACACCAAAACAATCTTCTTCTTGTTGCAGACTTTTATGACTGTGATGTCATTGAGCACTGCCAACAACAGAACTGTTATATCACAGATGAAAAGCTCTTAAACTAACTAGGGACACCATTGTGCCAAGACTAGAGTTTGCCATAAAACTATGGGTCAGTGAAGTCTGTGCACTTCTGAGCTAGGACCTCCAGGGAAAAGAGCTGTGAATTTAGAGTTCAATTTGGTTGTTTTGATCTGGACTTCTTTATGAGCAGAAAGAACTAAATTGGCCGTATGTGACCTTGTATTTTGAGGAAATCAAATCATTCAAACAAGATAATTTTGCCTCCTGGCCAACAACTTCTTCTCTTCTCTTCAGCTCCACAGTTATGAGTCTCTGCCTGAATAGATTTTACTAGCATTTGGTGGATTGTAATTGTTCTATTGTTTCTCTGGTAACAACCTCAAAATGTATTGCAGACTTCAGCTGAAATCATTCTCTACATCAATCCATTGTGGGAATAAGAGACAGATTTCAACACTCAAATCTACCACAAGAGGAACTCATGAGGGCACAGCAGGCTCTTTTTCTGCATTCATCTGTGCAGAAGAATTTTTATTTAGAACGTGACTGTTCTGGCAAGAGATCATTTCCAAAGGCCTTCCAGTTCTGTGTAATCCAGCTGGAATACAAACACACTTTTAACCCAGGAGACAGGAACAAGCAGGTCTGAGTTTAAGGCAAGCCTGGTATGGTGCAAATTTCAGGTAAAGAAAGGCTTAGACCCAGGTGTGGTGGTTTACACCTTTAATCACAAATAATGAACGTAGAGTTGGTTTAAAGAAAGAAGCACCCTGCTTCAATGGCTGTAAAGGCCTGAATGATCATGGCTGCATCACACTGTTGTGAGACTCTAATCTTGCATATATACCACAGGCAAACCAAGGAGGCCAACACCAGAAGGCCTGCTAACACTCCCATGCCCACCCATTCCTTCAGATGATTCATGGCTGCAGCAATCCATGTTGATAATCCTGTGGCTAGTCCTGCGTCCACTCTGGTAGAATTTACTGTGACAATGGCCACTCTCAGCTGCTCCATCGTAGTATTGAATTCTCCAGTCCAATTACCTAAAATATAGCTCGACAATTGTTTAGACAGATTTGCAGCACAGGAAAAATTCTCATGTTGTATGCTAGTGACACAAAGTCCAGCATACTTTCATTGACAGCCAGGTTGAGCAATTTGCCATAGGGTATCAATTGGCTCCTGCAAGAGGTCAATCCTCTGATTGAACACCATCAAGCTTCCTTTTAGTTGAGCATTAATTCCTTTATGTACAACTAAGGCATGAGCTACATTGGCTAAATGATTATTCAGGGTCTGAGCAGTCTGCCCAGTATGACTCATGGCTAATGCCCTGGTGGTAGCTCCAACAGCCGTCAATGAGATGGTAGTAACAATGGTGGCTGTAGTTCCAAGATCCCTTTTCTGTCTGAAGAGAGTCGTAGCGTGAGGGGCATCAATGGGCACAGGCACCCAGTGAGGCATGCCTTTACAGCCATTGAAGCAGGACATTCTCCCCAAGCATGGTTGGATACCATAAAAAGCTAAAATGATACGCTCAGGATGCGAGGCTAAGCACTGCACTCAGGGTCAGCCGCTTTGGACCCAGAGAAGAGCATGTCTGATTGCATGCGGGTTGATGCTCCAGGTCCCGCCTCTGAGAAAAAGGTATCAGACAGGTCTGATGCTCTTTGGGTGGATGACACCTAAATGAACATCTGTACAAAGTCCCAATTTATTTCTAATATCAGAGATCAGACCTCTACTCTTGCCTGATGCGTCTAAAACAAAAAGGGGGAACTGTAGAGAGCTGCGGAATGCTATGCCTTAAAGATGGAGCTGGTTTCCGCCTTCCACCTTCCCGATGGTGAGTGCTCTCTGTCACGAACAACTCCACATTTGGCTAAGGCCGAGGATCTGGCTTGCTTCCATGTATGTGGACCTATCTGCATTGCCCCCGTGGCACGCCTGGGTTGGCTACCAGAGGCTATTTAAGCTGTGGGCTGGCTTTCTCCGGGGTCCGAGGATTGTTCAATGTTCCTGAATAAACTGCATTGAAAAAAAAAAAAAAAGAAAGAAAGAAGCACCCATATTTGTAAGTGATGTCTAATTGAGTGGCTGCAACATTGGCAGAAATCAGAGAAAGCTTTGACAGAATAGGATACACCCAGCTCTCACAAGAAGAGAAAGAAAGGGGAAGCTACTTAAGGAGCAATATGGAGAGCGAAGAGGCAGTTTTATTGAGAGAGTTTTACAGAGAGAGGTTGAAGCTAGACACGGGTGAAGGCAGAAAGAGTCAGGGAATGAGAAGGAGCTAGAAGATTAGAAAAGGTTGCTGGAGTTATTTTGAGGCCAAAAGAGCAGCTCAGAGGACGAGAGAAAAGCCAGATTGTGTAAGTCAGCTGGGAGCGAAGTCTGAATTGAGCCATAAAAGTTAAGTTGAATCAGGCAGCCTGGAGTTCAGAAAGAACTAGAAAGAGTGAGTTTACTAAGCAGTAAGTCTTAGAGGCTGAAAATATTCTAGGCCTAGGTTAGCAGTAAGCCTCTGAGACAACAATTGGAATGGGCAAATAAAAGTTACTTTTTACCCATCTGTCCATCTGTTCTGTTTTTCTGCTTGCCTGAGTAATATTGAGTATCAAGTGCATGTCACACAATTGCAGTAGATGCTGTTAATTAGATTGTCAAGAGAAAACACTGTTCCTTGCCCTCATGGAGTTTTTGTTGCTGGCATTAAAGATACCTTTCTTTGAATTTTCTTTTTCTTTCTTTCTTTCTTTCTTTCTTTCTTTCTTTCTTTCTTTCTTTCTTTCTTTCTTTCTCTCTCTCTCTTTCTCTCTCTCTCTCTTCCTTCCCTTTTTCCTCCTTTCCTTTTCCCCTCTCTTCCTCCATCCCTTCTTCCTTCCTTCATTTGTTCTTCCAACTTTTCTTTTTCCTCTTCTTTCTCCCTCCCTTCCTCCTTCCCTCCCTCCCTTCCTCCTTCCCTCCCTTCCTCCTTCCCTCCCTCCCTCCCTCCCTCCCTCCCTCCCTCCCTCCCTCCCTCCCTCTCCCACTCTGCTTTCCTCCCTCCACTCTCCTGGGAGCCTCTCAATTTCTATGAATTTCAAGTTTTTACTATTTTGGTTGAGTAGAACATATATGGGCAATTGCAATTTATTAATGGCTAAAGCAGTGTACAAAATATACATGCACATACATATATAAATATATTGTTTTGAAAATACGTTGCAACAAAGAAGCCATAGCTGATGACTAGGGCACTGGAAGCACAATATGGGCTCTGGGACCCAGTGGGACTTGCTTGCATTTGCTACTTATCACATCCTCATCCACAGATGCAGCATTCCAAAGTACGATTTTCTATTTCTCCAGAAATTTAATTCCCATTTCACGCCTGCTCTTCTGTTTTCCAGGATGCATTTCTTTATTTGTGACCTTTGGAACAAAATTATGCTAGCAAGTAAAGGAAGCTACCAGAACAGTAAGGACTGTGGCAATGAATAACGCCTTGCCACTTCTGATCACCTTTCCATATTTAATTAGGAATGGTGTAGAATCTAAGAGCATCCTTAAGTGCCTAGTTCAAACATGTAACATTTAGTCAGCACATTTTTTAAAACATTTTTTTAAACACAATAGCATCAAAGCTGAGACACAATGTAGAGTTAACATTGTTATATGAGGGCTTGAGCAAACTGTACATGTGTTCAGGGTTCCCCAACTGGGGTATTTTTATGAATTTTTATTTTGGATTATCCTGGGAGGTGGTGATGTTGTTTTAATTACTGCATAAGTCTGTGCTTTGTGTATTTTAATCAACGTATTGAATTTTGTAGCATGATTTTTTTTTTCTCACAGGTAAAGAGGGCTTTTGTCAACATTGGAGAAATCTAACAGGACTAGATCACAATTGTTCTGTTTAGTGACTATGTGAACTGACAAAGTCTGAGCTGTACAAAACAAACACTAATTTGTCTAGACTTTAAGCTTAAGACTTAAGACTTTCATAGCCAACATGTCAATAAGCAAGCCACCCTCCTATATCATAAATCCAAACAGCTTTTTCAGTATTTGATCTGGGGTCTGTAAGATGGGTATCTAAAATGGCTCAGTAAAACTTCTTACCATATAAGCCTGAAGACTTGAGTTTGATCTCTGGTGCCCACTATGGTAGAAGAGAATTGATGATCTCTTCTGACCTTTACACATGCTACATAGAATGTGCATATTCACACACACACAGACACACACACACAATTTTAAAGTGAGAGGACTAGAAAAAAGGAAAATGAATTTCACATACTGATTTTACTTGGGGTGTTAGGGCTCTCAGAGGAAGCATGGTAACCTGAAAATAGGGTTTAGCTGGAAGAATTCCAGAAATGCGCACTGCCTTTGAAAGTGGCCTTATGGTTTTTGCCTTGAAAGTTTCTCCATCTGTATCTAAGCATAACAACTATAGATCAAGAATATTCAGGAAAAATGGTATTCATATATATTTTCTTGCCATTCTTCCTTAATGCAATTATAAAATATATATAATACAATATATAATATATAATAAATATATAATATATAATAGATCAATCATATAATAAATATATAATATAAACATGATATTATATAATTATAATGTATAGTATTTAATTATAATATATAACATGATTATATATTATAATATATAACAATTATAATTATGATAATTAATATAATTATAATATGTAATGTGTGATGTGTAATATAATATGTAATGTATAATATGTACTATATAATATGTGATGTGTAATATTACATATAACACATAACATATAATGCAATTATATTTATATAATATTTACATTATGAGGTGTACATAATCTAAACAGGACTTAAAGAACATGAAGGGTGTGTGTGGAATATATGCCAACATTGTATTAAAGCCATTTGAAAACCTATATACTTTGGTATTTGTGAAGAATTCTGAAACCTATCTTCAGTGATACAAAAGAACAAATATTTGTATTTGTGTGTCTAAGGAAAACTTTTTCCATTTCTCTTCTTGGCATTTTCTGGCTTGGTCTTTCTTTCTTAGTCAGTATCTGCTTATATTTTGTTTTGTCTAGATTTCATGCCCACCACAGTAATTCACATAGTTCTTTCATTTATATTCCAGATACTCTTTTCTGTAGACATGGGTAACATGCCATATAGTAAATAATGCTGCTTACTAACTCAGCTTATGTGTATATGTGTATTATATGCGCAGAATGTTATGCTATATTCATTTAGGTTTCTTGATTTAATTTAAAAATCTAAATCCTTCTACTTTATAAATAAATGCAATTGAAGATGACTATGAGATGCTTTGTATTTATAGTACTTGTGTACGTTTTTTTCCCTACTAAGAAGAGGAAGGGGAGTGAAGTAATTCTCATCCACAAATTAGAATTGATTTAGAAACCCAAGTGTATATTTTATTCAATAAAATAGGATTTCTCCTTGGGAGAAATGCCATCTGTACCTTTTGGAAAAATTGGCATGTATACAGAGGATCTGAGAGACTAGTGGCCTCTAAGAGTCCTTAAAGCTGAGGTTCGATGAGTCTGTATAAAGCAATGCAATCCAGGAATATTAGCATTGGTAGTATATTTCTAGTGTCACTCTAGAAAATGACTAGTAGTAACTGCACATGTATAGCTCTGTCCTTAAAGAAACTGGAGAGACTTTCATCTTACCCCCACTTGCCTTGGGTTCGAAGTCAATAAATATTTACGAGTGCCTCTGCAGGAAGGAAGTGGGTTAGGAACTCTGGATGCAAGAGACAGGAGAGCAGATCTTTAGCACAGAGGAGTTCAAAGTTCATGGAAGAGACAGAGTCCATGGTCCCACCAAGGAACAGAGGAATGATGTCATCGTCTAGGCTATCCACCCAGCAATTAGAGGTTGGTCGGAAGCTACATGTTAACAACCACAAGGGACTCATCACCGTGAATCATTTGCAGATACATCCTACTCTCTGCCACAGGTGGGTCATTTATATTTTCCCCAGAAGCCATATGCTAGTCTAAATGCTGGGGTAGGCTAACTTGTTTTTCTGTTGCAGACAAGAAGGTCACTTTCCCAGAAGTAACTAGAATGTGCTTGGACAAAACAGATGGGAGTTTTTTTTTTTTCTCCTCCTCCTATTCTGTGCCAAGATTATCGGTCATTTGGAAGTTTGCTTAACTTTCAAGCATTCAACCCTTGAAAGAACATATAGGTTCATGGTTAGAGTGGGCCTTTGCTGACTTTCTGATCTCTTGGACATGGTCAAGAAAGGTGAATGCATACTGTTAATTCCTCTCAAACCTAAAGTTTAATTTAAGAGTGTTTCAATACCTATTCTAACGAGAGAGTAGAAAGTACTGGCTATGTCCATGCATATCTTTGTAGAGGAAAAAGAAATGTTGGCAAAATTAAAGAGAACTAATGTTTGAAAATGCAATTTTAAGTGTGGAGAGATTTAAGAGCAGGTTTGTCTATATAAACCTATGTGTTCAACACTGCCTTCCAATGAGATTTATTGCGCCTGCATTGGGTTTCCCTTAGAGTTGAAGCTACACTTTGCTAATAAAATAGTTAATATGATAGTGGGTTTTTAAATAAAAACATGGAATAAATGTAATTTTCTAAGTAACAGCCACAATGATTAGATGAACAATGATGCTATTTTACTTGCAGATGGCAAAATAAGCACATGCAAGGGGAAAGTGAAACACCTTGTCAAAGCAACCACCCAGCTCAGCTTGGATTTTATATGTCTTAGGTTACAATAGCAATACCTGGCAAATTCATATGTTTTCTCTGTGTGAGATGGTGAAGCAGGTGATTAAAAAACCATCCCAAGAAAATCCTGTGTCCTGGAGCTGCTGAAAATAAGCCTACCCCTTCTTCCTTATGTGGTGTGTAGGCAGCCCTATTTTTTTTTTTTTTTTTTTATGTCTCCAACTCTCTTTTCTGAGAAAAATCTGCTTAGAGCTCAGCATGTGTTGGGACATCTCTCCAATTTGGTCTTGACATTGACTGTATTACTTGGCATCACCTTGTAAAGTTGCCAACGAAACCAAAATTTACAATGGCTTCCACATGTGTATATGTGGCAATTCTGGGGACGGAAGAGTAAGAGTTAGAGGAAGAAGAAAGGCATGTCCTGTCAAACATCTGGGTCATTCTGGCCCTTCTTCATATGGGTGGCACATTTCTTTTTTCTCTGGCCAGTGACAGGAAGAACTGCCACATTTCTTGGCCAGCCTGGATCTATAACAACTGTTCCTTTTTCCTGTATTCATGAATGTCACTATTTTACTTAGGATTTCAGACCATGGCCCACTTTCAAAGATCTGCCCGGATGGTAGTTCCGTAGAAATGACTTTTCATCCCAGATCATTTCTTCCTATTGCATATTTGGTTGTAATATCATCAAATGCCAGACAACTACGAAAACAAGACCATCAAAGATTGGTGTATTTGATATTTGGGAATAAATTTCTCATTTGCTTAAGACACTGAGTAGCAAGCACTGACCAAGATATTGAGACAAATATTTGCTCACTGAAATCTGCCCTTGGCTTCTTAAACTTTATTACTTATTAAATAAACACATGACAAACACACTCATCAACTCAGCTAACTGTTCACTGATGTAAATATCTGCTTGAGATAGGCTTTTTTTTTTTTTTTTTTTCTTTGGTTATGAATGTATTATACAGCAAGCAGATACGGTTGCTGTAATTCAGGTAAATACCTTGCTTTTCCAGGGCTGGAAGAGCCATAATGTTCAAATATCTCCTGTGGGTTCACTTTTGAATTACTATGGAGCTTATCACTTTTCATCATACACTTTAGTATTTGGTTTATCATACCCACTAAATCTAAAAAAAACCTCTCAAACTTGTTTATTTTGTCCCTTCCTTAGCTATAATCAAATGAGATGAGACAAGAGGGTGGCTATGAGTATTCTTTTTCTTTTTTATTTTTACTGTTTTATTTCTTTTTATCTTTTTATTTTTAATATAATTTTATTACAGTTTATTCACTTTGCATCCCAGCTGGGTAACCAATCCCACCTTCATTCCCTCCCAATCCTGCCCTCTGTCCCTCCCTCCTTCATCTCCTCTTATGCCCCTCCCCAAGTCCACTGATAGTCCCTTCCATCTGACCCTAGCTTATCAGTTCTCATCAGGACTGTCTTTCATAGTCTTCCTCTGTGGCCTGGTCAGGCTGCTCCTCCCTTAGGAGGAGGTGATCAAAGAGCCAGTTCATGTCAGATTGAATTTATGTCAGAGACAGCCCCTGCTCCCCTTATCAAGGAGCCCATTTGGAGACTGAGATGCCATGGTTCAGGTTATCTCCATGAGTGGTCATTGGTTGGAATGTCAGTGTCACAAAAGACCCCTAGGCCCAGATTTTTTGGTTCAGTTGCTCTTCTGGTGGGGCTCTAGACCCTTCCTTGTCTTTTTATCCTCCCCCCCACACTTTCATAAGATTCCCTGCACTCTGCCCAAAGTTTGGCTATGAGTCTCAGCATCCACTTTAATACCCTGTTGGATAGAGTATTTCAGAGGCCCTCTGTGGTAGGCTCCTGTCCTGTTCCTTATTTTCACCTTCTTCCAATGTCTATCTCATTTGCCTTTCTGAATGAAGATTGAGCATCTTACCCAGGATCCTCCTTCTTGCTTAGCTTCTTTAGGTGTACAAATTTTAGTATGATTATCCTATATTAGGTCTAATATCCACTTATGAGTGAATATATACCATGTGTGCCTTTCTGCTTCTGGGATACCTCACTCAGGATGATTGTTTCTAGTTCCCAATTATTTACCTCTCACCTACCCTCCTCTCTCCTTTCTCTCTTCTATTCTTTATTTTCCCTTTCCTTTCTTCCTTCACCAGAGGCTTTTTTGTTTGTAGATTCAAGGAAAGACATCTAGGAAACACTTAATAATCTTATTAGGTTCCCACAACACATCTGTTTATTCTTGAGGTGTGCTATGGCATGCTTCTCTGGACAAATGCCTCTGATAAAGGGATCCCAAAGTAATGACAGTACGAAACTTAGACTCCAAGAACCCATCAAGGATAAACCTTTCTAAGGCTTGTCTATGCCTCACTGGGACATATCTGCAGTCGAATCAATTGGCATGACCGCCATTCTTTCCCTTACAACACCAACCTTCATTCTTCTTTCTACTTTAATATCTCTATTCATGGGTTGCAGTTGCCAGGAAAGTTCCTTTCCTTTTCTTCTTTTGGAAAACTCTTTCTCACTTTAAAAATCACACTTCTACGGGCAAACTTTCCACAGCTCTCCTTCTGGGTTATAGCACTAGATTAGAGATTCTATGACATGTTTTATTATTATTATTATTTTCTTCCTGGTGCTTATTGTAACTATAATGATATACTTTTGAATTTGTGATTCCTTGTTTAAAATCTGTTGACTAGATTCTCCCATAGTGGAAAACACTATGCCTATTTTGCTCAGCATGGTATCTTAGCAACATGTCTAACAGCAAGTCAATACTTAAATCAACATTAATTGTATGAAGTACTTTTAATTGTCTAACAAGCTTCTAGAATTGCATTTATAAATATATATTTGTATTACAGTAGGCATTACAAATATACAAAAATAAAATAGTTTTAAAGCTAGAGAATGCTCGTTGGTAGAGTATGTACTTAACATATATCAAGCCTAATTGAGAGACAAAGTGACAAATTAGAGACAGATTTGACAGATGAGTCAGAGATAGGATATGCCCAAGTCTCATGAGACCAGAACAGGAAAGATAGGGTACTTGAGGCAGAGAGAGATAACTCCCATAGGAACAACACAGGAAGGAGATCATACTTAAGACAAAGAGAGAGAGAGGAGAGAGAGAGAGAGAGAGAGAGAGAGAGAGAGAGAGAGAGAGAGAGAAGCGGTGATGGTGTGTGACAGTTTTACCAGGACAGTTTTACCAGATAGGATGCAGGTGAAGATAGAACAAACCAGAGAAAGAGGGGGAGCCAGAAGATTAGAGCAAATTGCCAGAGTTAGTTTGAATCCAAGCAGAGAAATTCAGTGAGAAGCCAATTTTTCTCTTAAAGCCCATTTACACCAGTCAGCTTGGAGAGGAGTTTTGAACCAGAACAGCTGAGTTGAACCAGCCAGCCAGAGTTAAGAAAGGGCTAGACAGGGTGAGATTATTCAGCAGTAAGCCTCTGAGACAATTACATTTGGTAAATAAAGATCATTTACAAAGTTCTACTTTCATGTCTTGAATACTTTTCATTCAAAAGTTTGTGCTTTCATGCTTTCTGTGTTGTGTACTCATATCTGAGAATTTGAAGCTAGGAACTTCAGATGAGAGAGAACATGATATTTGTCTTCATGATTTTATTTTTCTTTATAGCTGAAGAGTATTCCACTGTGTCTATGTTCTACATTTTCATTATCCACTCATCTTTTGAAGGCGTGTACAGCACTTCCATTGTTAAAGTTTGTGGAGTGGGATTTTGAGTTCTTTGAGCACATGCCAAGGAATGCTATACCTGTGTGATGCGGCAGAATCAGTGGTTTTGTTGATCTCAGCCATTCTGACTGAGGAGAGCTGAAATGTCAAAGTTATCTTATTTGCATTTTCCTAATTACTAAGGATAATGAACACTTGTCTCACATGTTGGCAGCAACCACAGATGTCTAAGTGGACTTAAGGCCCATTCAAGATGAGGGCAATTATGTCTGGTACCAGAAACATATCCCATTTCCCAGGGCTAGTGAGCTCATGGACCTTCGAAAAGAATCTACTACCTCTGCTTCACTGGACCAACATACTTGCGAAGTACATTCTAAATCTTATCCTGAATCCACAGATAAGCATAGCCTCCACATTTCATCAAAGAAGCCTCTCTTCAGAGTGAGTGGAGACCATCACTGAAAACTGTAACTGCACATAATGCAAAACTCAACATTATGTGGGAAGCTCAGTCCCAAAGGATATATCTACATTAGAGCTCCTCCACCTGTGACTCAGGAAATATTTCATAGAAGGAAGATAAAGACTGTAAAAGCCAAAATACTAGAAAGTCTGTTGTGAAACAGTCTCACCTACAAATGTTGCAAAAACACTGGAACACTGTCAGTATCAAGAAGCATGTTATTGTGGAAGGGGAAATTTATTTCTGGGTCCCACCCCTACACAAAGAACTATAGGCAACTAATGACTGCTGGGAGGTGGGGAATAGTCCCCACCCAGGGATGAGCCTCCTTATTGGTCTTCCCATACAGAGTGATCAGCCTTGAAAACATTTATTCACAAACAACAAAAATATGGACTCTGAACGTTGCATTTATATGTTTGTGCATATGCATACATGTAGCACATACTTTTAAAACTATTTTATTTTGGTTTCTTAATGCCTCTTCCTCCCTTCTCTACCCTAATCCCTTTTGATACCCCAACCCTAGGTAAGAGAGAAAGAACGTTTATGGGGAGAGAGGGTATGGTTCTTTTTAGCTACTTCCTGCTGTTTGGGGACATAGTTTCTTGGGGCGAGTCCAATCTTCGCTTCAGTGTATCTCCAACTTCTCAGCAAACTGCAACAACAGCAACCAAAAGCAGGTCTCAGGGGCAGCACCCTTCTTCTTTCTCAGAGCCTCCCCCTCCCTCTGCTGTCCCCGCCCCGGGCTCTAGCATTTACTCCCTCCCTAGAGTCTTCAGAATTAAACTATCTGCAGCTGGCAAAGAGCCCCTCTCAGAGCCCACACAAGGCAAACAGTTTGCTGCTGTGAACAATCTGAATCAGCCCCATATCCCACACCTGGGATTAAAACAAAAACATGTTTACATAACTGAGTGTTTAAAGATACCAAGATGTCCATTACACATACATACATGCATGTAACAATAATAATCAAAGAAAAGGGGGCTATCAACTTGAGAGGGGTGCATAAGAGGGGTTCAGTGGGCGATAGCTGGGAAGAACTGGAAGGTGGAAAGGGAGGGAAAGTAATTTTATTTTAATTAAAAAAGTTAAGTGAAAATGCCTGACTACATCATGGGAAAGAGCCAAACCCGGACACTACTAAGGACACTCTGCTGTGCCTGCAGATGGGAGCCTAGCATAACTGTTCTCTGAGAGGCTCCACCCAGTAACAGATTGAAACAGATGCTGAGACTCACAGCCAAACATTGGACAGAACAATGTTTGTGGAAGAGTGAGAGAAGGATAGAAAGACCCAGAAGGAACAGGAGCTCCACAAGAAGACCAACAGAACCAACTAACCTGGGTCCAGTGTGGGGGTTGGGGAAGCTTGTGGAGACTGTAGCACCAACCAAGGACAATGTGTGGACTGGACCTAGGCCCCCTACACATATGTACCTGATGAGCAGCTTGGTCTTCGTGTGGGTTCCCTAATAAGGGGAGCAGGGGCTATGTCTGACTAGGTCTCTGCGGCATGCTTTTGGTCACTTCCCCCTCCCTGGAGGGGCTGCCTTGCCAGGCCACCATGGAAGAGGATGTGTGCAGTCCTGATGAAACTTGATGTCCTGGGATGGGTGGGTGGGGGTGGGGCTCCCCTGTTCTGAGGGGTAGAAGAGGAGGGGATGGTTGGAAGAGGGGAGGAGAGGAGGGGGAGGGTACAGTTGGGATATAAAGTGAATAAATAAATAAACTTAATATTTTTTAAAATTAAGTGGAAAATTTTTCTACAAGAAAAATATTCATGAATTAAGTTCCATCTCATTAGTTCTGACCTAGTTTTAGTTTGTTGAAATATTTTATTAATTCTTCAGGAAATTTTATGTGATATATTTTAATAATAATCTCCTCTCCCCTACCTCTGGGAAGGTCTACCCTTTCCACTCTTATCTCCCTACCAACACAGGTTTGTGTTTCCTTTTTTAAAAAAAACCTTTTGAGTCCACTATATTTTGTCCATCCAGTCCTGAAAGTGGGGCCTGCCCTAGAGTGTAGATGAGCTACCAAGAGTCACACTGTTAAAGATATTGACCTCCCCAGCTCCCAGTAAAACTGTCAGGTCTCAATAGCTCCTCAGCTGATAATAGGATTTCAAGCCCACTGCATCCCAAATGCCTGGATTTTGTTTGGCTTGAGCTTGTAGAGACCTTGTATATGCTGTAACAATTTTTGTGAGCTAATATGTGTATTTACGCTGTTGTGCCTGGAAAACTGTTTTGTGAAGTTATTTACCACTCATGGATTTTTCCACTTCCTCTTCTACAAAGGTCCCTGAGACTTGGGTAGAGGGATGTGATACATACATTCCATTTAGGGTTAAGAACTCCACAATGTCTTATTCTTTGCATATCAACTAGTTGAGGGTCTCTATGTTAATTATGATTGTAGCAATATGTCATTATGAGTCATTTAATATGTTCATTTAGCAGAATAATAGTATTGTGTTCTATCCTTAGGCCTATGACCTATCCATCCATAGGTTCTCAGCCTCGGTTTCATCTCAAGGAGCAGGCCTCAGATCAATCAGGCAGGGATTACTTCCGTGACATTGCTGTCACCATGGCACTTTTAAAAAAGTGTTTGTTGGACATTCATAATTTTTCTCATGAGAATTCTGAGTAAGCCTGCTTTTAACTGGGCTGTTTGTTTTCTTATTTTTTTTTTCACTTCTTCGTGTGTCTGAAGCATTAATATGTTGAGTAAATAACTGAAAAGGATTTTCTTCCGTTTTGTAGGCTGCCTTTTCATTTGATTGTTGTAGTTTTGCTTTTATTTTTGTTTTTTAAGTTCATGAGGTCCGATTTGTCAATTGTTGACCTTATTTCCTGACCAACTAGAATTCTGTTTAGAACATCCTTACCTGTGTTTTAAGTTGTATTGTATTTTCTATTTCTGTGGAGAGTGGTAGAGAATTTTTGGTAAAATTTCCGTTTGAGTACTTTGGGTAGGATGACTCTTTCTACAGTCCTGATTCTACCAATCGATGAATATGAGAGATCTATCTTTTTATGTCTTCTGTGATTTTCTTCTCTATAGTTTTACATGTTTCTTTGTAGAGGACATTCACTTTCATGGTAAAGTTTATCTGAGTTTTTAGTCTCCTTTCTGGCATGTGCAAATGAGATTATCCGATTTCTTCATTGTGTTTGCTATTGCTACACAAAAAGTTTTCTGAATTTTGTTTTTCTTCCATTTTCTTTTTGAATGTTGACTGTCTATCATGCATTATTTTGAAAAAAAATGTTTATCAGTTTTAAAAGCTTCATGGTGGAGTATTTAAGGTCTCTTACATACAGTATCTTATTAGCAACAGGTAGGGATAATTTGACTTATTTTCCTATTTGCATCCCTTTAGTTTCCTTCTCTTGTCTTATTTCTCTAGGTATGATTTTAAGAATTATATTGACTAGGAGTAGACAGAGTAGAAAGCTATCTCAATCTTGATTTTAATGGTATTTCTTCGAGGTTTTCATCTTTTGGGACAATGTTGGCCATGAGTTTGTTGACTATCCTTTATTATACTGAGGTTTTTTGTTTGTTTGTTTGTTTGTTTGTTTTTTCAATCTTCCTTTCTCTAGGACTTTTTATCATGAAGGCACGTTTGGTTTTTTTAAGACGTTTTCAGAATCTATTCGGATGATCATGTGATTTGTCTTTAGGATATTTATATGACTTATCACATTTATTGATTTGTACGTGTTGTACCTTCCCGTTACCTCTGGGATAAAGCCAGCATGATTGTGATTAATTATCTTTTTGATGTGTGCTTTTATTTGACTTGTGTTTGTTGATAATTTGCATCTGTATGTTCATCAGAGACATTGGTCTGTAGTTTTCTTTTTGTATCTTTATCTGGTTTCAGTGTTACATAGTGGCTTCATTACAAGACTGTGGAGATGTTACTTCTGTTTATATCTTGTAAGATAATTTTAGAATTACTGGCTGTAATTCTTTAAATGGTTTGTATAATTCTGCTGTCAATCCACTTGGGCTTGGGCTTTTTCACTGGAGATTTTTTATTTATTACTATGTCAATCTCCTTGTTATAGATCTGTTAAAATTGTTGATTTCAACTTTGTTTCATTTTGAAGAGTCAATGTTTCTGTTTCTGGAAATTTATATATTTCTTTTTGGTCTAAGAGATGGCCTTGCTGTGAAGGGGTAGACTCACAATAAAAATATATAATATACTTTAAAAAGTATGCCCTTAGTATGTTATACTATATTATATGGCTAATATCCACTTATAAGTGAGTATATACCATGTTTGTCTTTCTGCCTCTGGGTTACCTCACTCAGGATGCTCTTTTCTAGTTCCATCCATTTGCCTGCAAATTTTATGATTTCCTTGTTTTTAATTGCTAAGTAGTATTCCATTGTGTAAATGTACCACAATTTCTGTATCTATTCTTCAGTTGAGGAACATCTAGGTTGTTTCCAGATTCTGGCTATTTTGAATAAAGCTGCTACGAAACTTACATAGTTGAGCAATGTTATGGTGTTGTATGGTGGAATATCTTTCAGATATATGCCCAGAAGTGGTATGGCTGGATCTTGAGGAAGCACTATTCCTAATTTTCTGAGAAAGTACCAGACTGATTTCCAAAGTGGTTGTACAAGTTAACATTCCTACCAGCAATGGAGGAGGGTTTCCCTTTCTCCAAACCTCTCCAGAATGTGTCATCCCTTGAGTTTTTGATCTTAGCCATTCTGATGGGTGTAAGGTAGAATCTCAGGGTCATTTTAATTTGCATTTCCCAGAAGAAAAACAACAAGGATGGCCCTAGGGAACAGGCTTAATTCTCATTCAGAAGGGCAAACAGGATAGACATCAGAAGCAGGAAAGGACAGGGAATAGGACAGGAGCCCTCTACAGAGGGCCTCTGAAAGACTCTCTCCAGCAGGGCATAGAAGGAGATGCTGAGACCCATAGCCAAACTTTGGGGAGAGTGCAGGGAATCTTATGGATGAAGGGGGAAATAGAAAGACCTGGAGGTGACAGGAGCTCCACAAAAAGACCAACAGTGCCAAAAAATCTGGGCCCAGAGGCACCTGCAAGGATTGATGAATCAACCAAGGACCATGCATGGAGGGGACCTAGACCCCCTGCTCAGATGTAGCCCAAGGGCAGCTTAATCTCCATGGGGTTCCCTAATAAAGGGAGCAGGGGCTGTCTATGACATGGACTCACTGACAGGCTCTCTGATCACTTCCCCCTGGCAAAGTAGTCTAACTAGGCCACAGAGAAAGAAGATCCAGACTGTCCTGATTATAACCTGATAGGCTAGGGTCAGATTGTAGGGGAGGAGGACCTCCCTTATCAGTGGACTAGGGTAGGAACATGGGGGCAGGGAGCAGGGAGGGGATGAGGTGGGACCAGGAGAAGATGAGGAACAGGGATACAGCCAAGATACAAAGTGAATAAATTGTAATAAATAATAATAATAAAGAAGAAAACTTTTAAAAAGTATGCTCTTGTTTTTTTAATTTCATTGATAACTGTTGTGCTAGCTCCCTAGTCAGCACTAATTTACATTCCTAATAATTATATTAATATTGGCCATATCGCTCATTTAGTTAATTTGGCAAAGAGTTTGTCAATGTATTCTCCATTTTCAAAGAAGCGAACACTCATTTCATTGATTATTTGTACGTGTTTGCTTGTTGTTTCCATTTCATTAATTTTTGCCCTGGCTTGATTATTTCTTTTCATCTAGTGACTTGGGGATTGGTTTGTCCTTGTTTTTCCAAATTCTTGAAGCATATCGTTAAAGTATTAATTTGAGCATACTAGGGTATTTTTATGAATCTTTTCTTTATTTTAAAAATTTCCTGACTCTTTAAAAACCTCTTCCAGGTGGTTCCCTGAGCTCCAAGGGGAGGGATTTGATGGAGACATCCTATTTACTGTGGTGTGTTCCAAGGTTGCTCTCTCTCTGCAGTAATGTCTGGCTGTGGGTCTGTGTATTTGTTCCAGTCTGCTGTAGGGGTGGCCTATCTGATGATGGCTGACTATGACAATAATCTATGAGTATGACAGAATGTCATTAGAACTCATTTTATTGTTACTTTTTTTTTTAAGATCAGTAGTATTTGGGCTTTACCCTAGGTCTCTGGGCTATCTAGTCTCTGATTCTTGGTCACAGAAGCAGTTTCAGGTATGGATTCCCTCTCATGGAGTGGGCCTTAAGTCAAATCATACATTGGTTGGTTACTCCTACTAGCTTTGTGCCACTATTGCCATCGCAGAACAGATGGTAGATCAGTTTTGTGGCTAGGGGGGTGATTTCTATTTTGGTAGGCTTCAGAGTACTTTCTTATACCAAAGACACTAGACTACGAGGGTGAAGGTTCTGTGTATATGACAGCTCCCTTCTTCGGTACAATTATCTCTCTCTTCAGTCCAAAACATTCCATTCAGTAGTCTCTGCAAGGCTGGCTTAGCGGTCATAAATTCCTTTAGCTTGCTCTTTTTCACAGTGAGTTTTTCTTTTTTCCTATTTTGATAATGATGGGAAGCTTTGCCAGGTTAGGTCACACAGTCTGGTTTGGCATCTGTGTTCATTCTAAACTTGAAGCACATTGCTCCAAAATCTGTTAGCCTCAGAGTTTTCACTGAGTGACTTCCAGTTATTCCGAAGGGTCTGCACTTTCATGGGACTGGGTCTTTGTCTCTTGTGGCTTTCAATCCCTTTTCCCTGTTCTGTATACTTAGTGTTTTAAATATACTACTTTATGGGAAGTTCATTTTCTACTACTTTCTATTTGGTGTTCTGTATGCCTATTATATAAGAATGGGCATTTGGTAAAGTTTCTAGATTTGGTAAAGTTTCTAATATCATTGTATTGAAGCTGTGTCCTATGCATTTGGCCTAGAATTCTTCTATGTCCATAATTCAGGAAATTTAGTCTTTTCATGGTGTTTCAAAATTTTTACATATTTCTTTAATGGGTTTTCAAATTTTTATTATTATTTTTGATTGAATGATCCAATTCTTCCACTATGTCTTCCAGCCTTGCTAGTTGATCTTCTCTGCAACATTCTGTTGGTAAGGCTAGCCAGGGAGTTTTTATTACAGTTATTAAAGTTTTCATCACTAGCTTCATTTCAGTTTGGGTTTTCTTCAGCATTTCTACATTTTTATTGAATTCAGATTTCGTATCCTGGATTTTCAATACTTCACCTGGCTATCTGAGTATGTATTCTTGGACTTCCATCCCTCTTCTTTTCTGACTTCTTTAAACCAACAGCTGTTTACTCCAAGTTCTCCATAAAAGTCCTTGAAATCTTTGAACACTTTTATAATTGTTCTTTTGACTTCTCCATCTTGAGTTCCCCCTAAGTTCTCTTTGAGAACCATTGCTATGGTATTGGTGATCTCTCAAAGGGAAATATTTTCAGCATTTCATATTGATTTTGAGGCTTATGCACCTCATGTTAGATTGTGGGTTGTGTCATTCAATATGAGTTTTTACCCTGCCATGTTTGAGGCAAGGTGGCAACCATGCCCATTTGGGAACATTTCAAGGAGGTAAAGCCAAAAGGAACAAGTCTGTTACCAGGGCTGCATTGGAAGCTCGGGAAGGACATGGAGGCTTGAGAAGATTCATAACTAGACAGACATGAGACAGTGTGGTTGCAATGAAGGAAGTCATGTCTCTAACCAGCAGCCAGATGAAGTTCCCTGGGCAGCATTAGAAAAGTAATGTTAAGAAAAAGAACATTTAAAACACAACATACCAAAAACTGTGGGACACAGAAAAAGCAATTCTATATATGTAGTTGTATTAATTATGTACCTCACTACTGGATCAAAATCCCTGACAAAGCAATGCTTTATTTGAGAAAAGAGGCTTGTTTTGAGCCAGAGATGGAAGGTACAGTCCATCTTGGAAGAAGCATAAGGCAGTGGGTGACAGTGTACTTTCTCTAAGGGAGAAAGCATAGATCATTTATCCTGCTGCTCATCCCCCTTTCTCCATTAAATCGGGGACCCAAGCCTATAAAATTTTAATTGCCCACAGTTAGGGTGAGTCTTCCCACCTAAAATAATCTAGTTAGATATCTCTCACAGGCATGCCCAAGGAACTATTTCCTAGAAAATTCTAGATCCTGTCAAATTGTTAATATTAACCATCACAGCATTTAATAGTAATAAATGCTTTACTTTTAAAAAGAATAAAGTAGGGCTGGGGAGTTAGCACAGTAGATAAGAACACTTGTTGCTCTTATAGAGGTCCTGGGGTCAGTTCTCAGTACTCACAACCTCTGCAACTCCAGTCCCAAGGAAACCAACACCCTCTGCAGACTTCTGAGGACACCAGGCACACACACACACTCACACACATATACATATATACATGCTCATAAATATAACATAATTAAAAATAAATTTTTAAAAGAATAAGTTTTCCTAATAAATAGCCTAATGCTATGCTTCAGGTAATGATAAACACAAAGACAGAAGAAAAAATCATAAACATCAGAATAGAAATGAATGAAGTAAAGATCAGAAGCCATAGGGAATCAATAAAAGTATTAAGAAAATAAGTAGCCAGTGGCTCACGCCAGTAATCCTAGTACTTAGGGAGGCAGAGGCAGGCGCATCTCTGTGAGTTCGAGGTCAGCCTGGTTTACAAAAGGAGTCCAGGACAGCCAAGAGGACAAAGAGAAACCCTGTCATGACAAACAAAAAACAAAAGAAAGAAGAAAAGAAAGGAAGGAAGGAAAGAAAAGAAGTAAAATTAATAAACACTTGCACAAAAATGACATGTGTTTTTGAAATCAGAAATTAATATATAGATTATTATATAGCTTGTAGATTAATATTGTAAACACCTCAGAAGTAAACTGGATGATTAAGTACTATTACTATTACTAATAATTATGTGGTGACATGTTTGATAGCTTATATGACATGAAGAACTTTCTAAAAGATATAACATACCAAAATTGAATCTGAGAAAAAAAAGAGACACATCAAAAATAGTTTGAAGTATTATTTTAATACTCACAGAAATACAAAGGTCAAATCCACATGGCCCCAGAGCTGCATTCTACTAAACTTTCAAGGAAGAATTAATACCAATACTTCTCAAAACCTACCAATGAGCTGAACTAGAAGAAGCACTCAACTTCTTAATATATTTAGTGAGTCCAGTATCACCTTGGTCAATACACCAAAGATACTACAGAAAAAAGGGACAAAGCTCAATATCTGTGACAATTGGGGAAACATCAAAAATATGAGCATATTAAATTTTAAGTCATATTACATGATTGCACATCACAGTGAGGTGTGATTTATCACTGGCCCATGAGTCTGACTTAGCAAGTGCTAAACAATCAACAAGATAAATTGCACAGTGAGAAAAAAGCCAAAAGTGACATGGGCATTTCAATTACCCCCCCCCCCCCAAGTGGAGAAAGCTCAATACCATTTCTTGAAAAATAAATCTCAATATTACATAGTGGTACATAACCTTAATTTCAGTACTTGAGAGACAGAAGCAGGCAAATTTCTGTGCATTCATGGTTAATGCACAGATCTTGTTTCAAACAATACTTAGGACATGTAGCTCAGACATTAAGACAACTTATTGTTCTTGCCAGGGACATAGGTTTAGTTTCTATGGCAAAAGGAATGTCTCTTTGATTGATAAATAGTGCTATGAAGAATGAAATTGAACCCTTATATGAAAAAAAAACTACAATAGATTTAAAACCCCTGAATGTTAATAATGGATTCTATAAAATTAACATTAAAAAAAACATGTAATGAAAGGTCTTTGACATTGACCTTGGCAATATTTCTTAGCTATCATCCCAAAATCAGAAGCTACAAAAGTAAAAGTAAGCAAATGGGATCACATCAAACTGCACTGCAAAACAGTGCACAAAATCAAAAGGCAACCCACAAGTTGGAAGAAAAATATCTTCAAATCTTGTGCCTGGCAAGAAGCTGGTTTTAGTATCCAGGTTCATTAAATGCAAAAAGAAAAAGAAACTAAAAGAAAACAACAACAACAAAAACCAACCTAGGTAGCAAAGCCTGGTTGTAACAGACAGTAACTTGAATCTGATGCATCCAAAGATGAAGTATAAACGATCGGCAGGTGTGGAAAATGGTGGTCGCCGTCACCAATCAGCAGGGAGGTATAGCCAAATGCCACCAGGAGCTAACATCACATCTTAAACCCTGTTTCTGGGAATGGAAACAGGCGAAGTCATCATGAAAACAATAAGGAGTTCTTCAATAAATTAAAAGTACAGTCACCCTATGAGCCAACAATCCTTTTCTGGGAATATGCTCCTAGGAGATAAAGTCCCTCTAAGTCAATCTGCAAAGGAGACTTTTGGCATTGGCTACCACATGGATAAACATAGAGCATTCTGTGCTAAGGGAAATTGAACATAGGGAAGAAGAGATCATAGAATTGTGTGGTCTTACTACTGTAGAGATGGGGGTGGGAAAGGGGATACCTTTGCTTAGCTTGGTGTTCGTGTGGGACTCCCAACAATGGGAGTGTGGTGATTGCCTGTTGCCTGCACTTAGGACCCTTTACCTCCTACTGGCTTGCCGTGTCCAACCATGATATGAAAGTCTGTGCACAGTCTTATTGTATCTTCTTAGGCCATGCTCTGTGAATATCCCTGGAAGGCCTGTTTTGTTTTTTTTTTTTGTTGTTGTTGTTTGTTTGTTTGTGTTTTTTTTAAGGGAAATAGAGCGGAAGTTGTTCTGGGGGAGAGGGGAATTGGCGGGAGGCAATATAATAAGTGGAGGGAAGGAATACTGCAATCGGGATGTAATGCACAAGAGAAGACTAAAAGTTTAAAAATATAAAAATTAAAAATAAGAAGCAAATGGTATGATATAGCTTAATGGTACAAAATAGAGTGATGTATAGCAAAAGTTATGAGGATCTAGTATAACATAAATATACAGATAGTGTATTCGGAATTTTTGCTAAAATTATAGCCATGGCAGAGTGTGGATGATGCATATAGAAAATGATGGAGATATTTGTTCCATAGCAGTAACTATTTTGAATCATATACTATCAGCAAGCTGCATTCCTTGAATATGTACAACAAATTTTTTAAGGGAAAAATATTGTATGGTTACATTCATCCTAGAATAGTCAGATTTACTGTGGCAAAAAGTCCGATTGTGGTTTACAGAGGTTGGGTGTGTGGTAGAGAGCTAGCATTTGATAGAGACAGAGTTCAGCTGGGGAAAACTAGAGTTCCCAGAATGAAAGATGTGATTAACGACAAAATCTACTAAAGGCATGTTTAGGTAGATAACTGACAAATGTCCTACTATATACTTTTGACATTATAAAACTTCCTGAAGTCATTCAAATATAGATTATATTTTAGAAAAATTAGCTTTCCCTGACTATAAATGAAATAATGAGTAAATGCATGAAAGGAGTGACAAATACTACTCAGTAGGTGGCCTCATCATGTGGTCATCTCGTCCCTTTCATCTAGACTGCAAACTTGTAGAGGACTGGGAGAAGATTACATTCCATGTGCATTCCATGCCCATTCCTTAGGGCAGCGTTTGTTTGGAGGAATGGCACAAACTCCGTAAAGAGGAACTGTCGGGTGGCGATCCCTTCTAAAGCAAGAATAGTTGAGCTGGCGGTGGCAGTAACCCCATCTGGATATTTTCCGCATTTGGTTAAAAAAAGAAAATCCAAACTTAAATATGTCTTTGAGTTTGAGATGACTGTGGAGCAGGAATAACACACCTGTGGTAGAGACATGAGCTTGTCATCTCTCTTCCTGTTTGAGAGGCTCGTTTGTAAAATAGTTTTTCCGTGAAGGCAAGGCATGGGTCACACACAAGTGCTCAAGTAGTGCTAATTCCTCTCCTCCAACTTCTCTGAAGACTTATTTTCTCTGTGGAATTAAAATTAAATTAACTTAAAATACCTGCTCACGCATAATAATTAGCTTTATTTTTAGCTCAACCTGGATTATATACAATGACTTGACTGCTGAGTATTCATTGCCTCGTTCTGTGACATTAGGCAAGTCATGCCTTATGTCAGCTATCCTTAAATGACATCTGGGTTCCTGTCATCCTCCAGAGATTGTGCTTTTAATACACAATGAGAAAATTTCTTTAAAATCATTTTAGCCTTCCTAGGCAATAGACTGCTATCGCATTTTTTTCCTTCATAAACATGTCTATTGGCTCAATGAGAATTCTGCCTCAGTGCTGTGCCCTATACATTTTTTTCACCTTAATCACAATCACAAAGATAGCCCTGGTTTTGTGGATGTTTCATTTCTCACAAAGGACTTGATTGATCTAGAGATTTGGCTTGTGTTGCCATGTGGGGCAGCAGTTTGCACACTCCCAGACACCCTGATGAGGATCTAGAGAATGTCATTCATATGGGGCCAGGATCAGATTCTGGGCAAATCAATGGGGTGGTTGTAAGATCTGAACCATGACTATTATCTTAAGATTCTGAGTCTCTCAATGAAGTTGGTTGAATTGGCAAAAATGTCTGTTCTCGCCTCTATGCACACCACCAGAGAGCTATAAAACTGATGTGAGTGGAAAATTCAACTGTAGCAGAAATTACAAGTCTGCAGCCAACATTTCCAAGTAAACTGAGAACCGATCAGAATGTTAAAAAAAAAAAAAACAACAAATGACCACAAACCATATAAAATATTCAGACCTTGGTAAAAAGAAAAATACTCCAAGGACTCCAAAGTTTGATTTATTAAAGACCTGGGTTCTTGCAAATGCATAAAATTACACAATTGCTCATAGAGACTCAGTCCTCAGTGCATTTTGTACCATGTAGAAGCTATGAAGGGAAAGTGTATTTATGTATGGAGCCTACGAGCACTGTGATTTATTAGGCAATTTCCCGCATGTGCAAAGCTGCGTGAGCAACAGGCTCGGTGTGGAACCCTAACCTGGAGAAATCAACATGCTGTGCAAGAGTCTGAAAAGTGTCCAGCTTCAAGGGAACACTTGTGTGTGATTTGGCAGAAACGGGACTAACTAGGAAGCCTGGCAATCTTAAAAAAGAAAAATGTTCTCTTTGTAGCCCATCAGCCGCAGCAGGAGGATTTGTCCTGACGAAAGCCATTTGATCCACACCTAACTATGTTCACAACCACTCCTCTTCCGAGAAGACATAGGTGGCCATCCCATGGGCTGCTGTGAAACAGTGTATGCACTGTGGCCTTACTGAGTGTATCCAGTAAGCCACTTGGAAGCTGAACCTCCTTGAACTACACCCTTTAGGGGACAATTCATTTGTGCTTATCCACAAGACTAAATCTTGCTCTGAGCTAAAAAGTTATACTGCATTAGGGAAGTGAAGGCAGGAAAGACAATACTCGGTCAAAATCCATAAGTCATATTTGTTCTTCAGGGAAAATTGGTACTTCCGTTCTAAAACTGCCCAAACCTCTACACCTAAAACCTGGATATTTGGGATACTCAACTTTCTTTAAAAATAGTACCTTCCAACAGATGGCTAGGAACTGGATCCAGCCTTAGAAGCAAAGACATACTTCATAAGATAACAGGTATTTCTTCAGGTAGTTCCATGCGGTATGGTTCCTTTTCAACATATTCATGGTATGATTACATAGCAGACTTAAAATAAGATTGTATTTAAAAATCAGAAATCGACCTATGAAAATTCACACTTTTTGAATTATAATAATGGTGTCGTGTCCCAGTTAGCTCACTGCCAAGTTAAAAGACAGTAAGTTTAAAATGGATACTACTCCCCTATTGAGTGAAAGAGCTTAAAGCAGTCCAAAGGCATTCAAAACCCCAACCCTATTTACACTGAAGTTCTGGCTGTCTGTTGCGTATCCTATGGGTACACATTTGAAGCCTTTAAAGCCAAATCCCCTTTGTGACGCCAGCCAAGTCAAGCACAGCTGCCAAGTATATAATCATATAGATGCACATGAATGAATCTGCAGAGGGAGAGCCCATTGTGTCTCCTGTCAGAAAGTTCATGGCACATGTAGCCTCGTGTAGGCTTCACTGTTTGTCACTGCGGAAGTTGCTCTACCACGGTGAGTTTCTGCTCTTGGCTGAGAGCTGGTGAGTCTTCCCGTATTCTGAAGCTGGCCCTGGAGAACCTCCCACTCAAGGTCCCCTTAGGAGAAGGAATGGCTCTAGTCTGCATTTGAGTTTTTTTTTTTTTTTGGGGGGGGGTGCAGGGATAGTTTTATTCATTTTTTTATTTAATTTTTATTAATTACACTTTATTCCTTTTGTATCCCCCCATAAGCTCCTCCCTCCTCCCCTCCCGGTCCCACCCTCCCCCCCTTTCTGCATGCATGCCTCTCCCCAAGTCCACTGATAGGGGAGGTCCTCCTCTCCTTCTTTCTGATTTTCTTTTTTTTTTTGTTCTTCTCAATCCAGTTTATTCTGACCCTGGGGAAAGCCAGCCCACAGCTTAAAATAGCCTCTGGGTAGCCAACCCCAGTGTGCCTCATGGGCAATGCAGATAGGTCCACATACACGGAAGCAAGCCAGATCCTCAGCCTTAGCCAAATATGGAGTTGTTTGTGACAGAGAGCACTCACCATTGGGAAGGTGGAAGGGGGAAACCAGCTCCATCTTTAAGGCCCGGCATTACGCAGCTCTCTACAGTTCCCCCTTTTTGTATTAGACGCATCAGGCAAGAGTAGAGGTCTGATCTCTGATATTAGAAATAAATTGGGATTTTGTAGCGATGTTCGTTTAGGTGTCATCCACCCAAAGAGCATCAGACCCGTCCAATACCTTTTTCTCAGAGGCGGGACCTGGGGCATCAACCCGCATGCAATCAGACATGCTCTTCTCTGGGTCGAAAGCAGCTGACCCTGAGTGCAGTGCTTAGCATCCTGAGCGTAACATTTTAGCGTTTTATGGTAGCCAACCATGCTTGGGGAGACTGTCCTGCTTCAATGGTTGTAAAGGCCTGAATGATCATGACTGCATTACCCTGTTGTGAGACTCAAATCTTGCATATACACCACAGGCAAACCAAGGAGACCAACACCAGAAGGCCTGCTAACGCTCCCATGCCCGCCCATTCCTTCAGATGATTCTTGGCTGCAGCAATCCATGATGATAATCCTGTGGCTAGTCCTGCGTCCACTCTGGTAGAATTTGCCCTAACAATGGCCACTCTCAGCTGCTCCATCATAGTATCGAATTCTTCAGTCCAATTACCTAAAATATAGCTAGACAATTGTTTAGACAGATTTGCAGCATGGGAAAAATTCTCATATTGTATGCTAGTGACACAAAGTCCAGCATACTTCCATTGACAGCCAAGTTGAGCGATTTGCCATAGAGTATCAATTTGCTCCTGCACGAGGTCAATCCTCTGATTGAACACCATCAAGTCTCCTTTTAGTTGAGCATTAATTTCTTTTTGTACATCTAAAGCATGAGCTACATTGGCTAAAAGATTATTTAGGGTCTGAGCAGTCTGCATAGTATGACTCATGGCTAATGCCGCAGTGGTAGCTCCAACAGCCGCCAATGAGATGGCAGTAACAATGTTCCAACGAGGGGGTTAAGGCTTCTCATAATATTTCCTATAAGCCCACACCTGTTTGTTTATAACCCCCATTTTTATTCATTGTTAGGCAGATAGAGCCAAGTAATTGTGGTAATGATACTTGCTTTTTTGCCCAATGCTGGAATGCTAGTAAATTTACTAGCTGGTTACTCGCATGCCTCGCTGGGTGCCTGTGCCCATTGATGCCCCTCACGCTATGACTCTCTTCAGACAGAAAAGGGATCTTGGAATTACAGCCACCATTGTTAATGCATTTGAGTTTTAACTTATGGTTTCTAGTCAGTCCCCAAGTTCCTTTTAGAGAGTGTGAAACTGAATGAGGAAAAGAGGGTTTCTTTTGGTTCTGGGCAGAGTTGTCCTGGGCAATTATATTTTCTGAATGTTTTGTTGTTTGGGTTTTGTGTTTTGTTTGCTTTTGCCTGTCTGAAAAACATAGTTCTTGTAGACTCTCATTTTTCCACTATTTGCCTATTTAACACTCCAATCATATTTAGAAATGATATTAAAAGGAAACAAACAAGCATTTAACACAGCCAAGCACCTACTTTTTGTTCCCTCTCACAGATAAGAGCCTTAATTTTTACTGATATATACTTTTTTTATAGACTGCTAGGTTTCATAAAGACAATCTCCCTCCTTCAAGTAAATTATATACTTTGAACATTTTAACATCCATCCCATTCACTTCCCTTAGTCTCCTACCCCATTCCCCCTCTGTCATAATTTATTTATATATAGACAGATATGCATGTCTATACATAAACATGTGTATATACATTTATGTGCATGTATATGTTTTTTATTTCAATGTAAATCTATAATCCACAATCTTAAAAAAAATTCCACAATTTAAAAAAATGTTTCTGTACGTCTGTTTCCTCTTTGACCAAATGTGGCTAATAGTCCACTAAAAATAAAAGACTAGCTCAGGATTGTGTACATGCATGTAATTCTGGTATCCCAGAGGCAGAAGAAAAATTGCAGGCCACCTTGGGCTATATAGTGAATTTCTACCTGAAGAAAAAAGTGCATTGTTTAAGATGCTTCAGACTCAGTGCTTAATAAAAAGTGAAAAAATCATAATTAACCTGGAAAGATACTTGATGGGCTTGTACATACCATTTCTTCGACTGTCTCTTGCTTACATTATAAATCCAATCAGACTCTTTCTCACACATTGTATGCATCCATTAAAAGAAAAATTCCTATGCTGACTTGATGTTCTTAAAGCATTCTGGCTACTACAGCTGATTGCAACACACTTGGATTCTCCTTCCCCCAACTGAAAAGAGGTAAGGATGGTGTCCTCTTCCACTTAAAACCCTGCAGAGCCATCCTGAATGCTGTGGACGATGGTGGTAAACACTCTGAGAAGAAGTGCAGAAAGACATTGTTAAAGATGTCCCAGGACGGCAAGATGGCTCAGTGGGTAAATGTGCTTGCCACAGAGTTGATGACTTGAGTTTGACCTTTGGGACTAACATGGTAGAGGAAGGAAGCACTTGTGAGGTAACCTCTGACCTCCATACGGGAGTAGTGGCACCGTCCTCTCTCCTTCTCATCCTCCCTCTCTCCCTCCATTTGTCTCCCCTCTTCAAACATACTCAAATGCATATTAATTTATAAAAAGAACATTTCACAATTTTACTGTTCCTGTTCAGACCTCACATTCTTCATGTAAGTTTGATTCGGTCTACCAAATCCTTATCAAACTATATGATTTCAAACAGAGATTCATTAAATATTTTTACATTATATACATTCATTATCCTCATAGATGACCAAACTTCAAAGGGCCCCGCCTTTCCTCTTTTACCCTTTAAATGAGATCAGAATACCTGTCCTAGCACCAGAACATCGTTACAGCCATGATAGTGAGATATCACTGACTTACTCTTTCACACAGCAACAACTAAGCAAGTGTCACTGCTCAGACAATCTCCACAGACATCTGAGTGTTGTTACCAGTGTATCACTATCATCCACCAAGCAAGGTGTCTGACTTTTTAGCACGAATTCTTCCTTTAACACTATGTTCTTCCTTAACCTTTGTGATGCTCAACCACTAAGATTTCAGTTCATAACACTCCAAGTGATACAGCTCCTCACTCTCTTGCAAATTCACAGCCTCTTTTTTTTCATTAATTTTGGTTACACCCACTTGTATATGTACATACTTACATAGTCCTAAATATATAAATACAACCTGATCAGTCTGTATAATGTTATTTGTATGTATGTTTTCAGGGATGAACATTTTGTATTAGATAGCCTTTTTCCCACTTCCTTTTTCCCACTTCCAGCATTCCTTAGTTGCTTGTAACTCTTTGTATGGGGCTGAGGCCTTCTGGCCTTTCCCTCATCCACATTAGCCTAGTTCTCTGTTGGCTTTTGTCCTTGTTCAGCTCATGTTTAGGCAGTCATGTTGGTGAGGCTTTATGTGTGTAGCTTCTTAAATCTTAGGAGACACACCTCACAGCATACTACATATGTTTTTCTGGATCTTATCATATTTTCTACTCTTTTGCAATGATATGTGAACCCTACATTCAGGAGCAGTATATGGGAGGTTAAGAAAGAGGAAAAGGAATGGGAAATGATGTAATCATATTACAATCTCAAAAATAAAAAATCATTTTTAAAGATGTAAATACACTTTTGCTTTAAAATAAAGGTATATTTGGTCACTGTTATTTCAAGAATTTTAATTTGAAAAATAATTTGAAAAATTATAAAGATTGAGTAATTATGCGTATTACATGTCAAGCTACATGTCTTTGAGATAGCAAACCATACATAATACTTGAAATCTGTATTTTAAAAATACAGATGTATCAGTCAAATGAAAGATTTACTTTCATTTTATCTTACCAATAAATTAAAGTGGTCACTACTGACCACTTGGTTAACTCTAGATGTAAGACTATTGCAGATGTCTCCTCCAATAAGACTCAGTGATGGGGAGGAAGTGTAAAATGTAAAGAATGACTAGGCCTTGTTTTAATACTATGATAATTCCACAGATTAATAGTAATATATTCTCCCTTCTAAACTATTGTCTAGAGATCCACAGTTTCTCAGCCACACTCACTATGCTAGTGATAGACTCCATTACATTGAGTGTTCCTTTAAGCATATCATAATATGGTTGGTTACTTCTGCCATAGGTTGTTTAAGTGGGCCTGTCTCGTCAGGCAAATCATTTTGTAGTTTACAGGGCTCATGGTTGGATGATATCTATTAACTTTTTCCTCCAGTTGAGAGCATAGAACCTTCTAGTACTATGAAAGCTAACCAGTACAGATAAAGCTTACAGGTCAACACCTGCTTGGTTTCTTCATGTTTTGTGACTCAAGAATTTTGCAGTTACACATATGCACTCGCAGTTATTTGTTACAGCAGGCACAAGAACTGTGCAAGCTGAGATCAAATAATATTTTTAGCCCTGGGAATAGGGAGGAGATAGCCATGAAGTCATAGCATTACATGATATAATGTTGGCATTTGATAGCAGCTGGGAAAGTGAGTGGGTTAGTCTGTTTTAACAGTGTGACCACAGGTAGGCTAAACACAATCAGTGGCCAGCAACACAACCCAGAGAACTTGGACAAAACAAATTGAACTTTATAAAATTAAAAATAAAATAACTTAAAGTTTTGAGGTAAGGAGGTGGGGATGGTTCTGAGAGAATTTGGGGGAAAGTTGAATATGATGAAGAAACATTGTATGAAATTCTAAATAAATTGATTAAAAATGTAAAAAAAATGTCTATGCCAATAGTATAGTCAATACTAATAGTATTGTGCAGAAACATTGGGTGCTTTTTAACATCTCCCTTAGTTGGGGGTCCATCCTGACTCACTGCTAGTATGTCTTTTAAGAGCAAGGGACGTATCCAAACTCCAGTTCAACAGGAATGGAATTAGTGCTTCTGGAAAAGTAGGAGCACGGGGGTGGAGGTAGGGCGAAAACTGTACCGC
Source organism: Meriones unguiculatus (assembly GCF_030254825.1). Classification (NCBI taxonomy): domain Eukaryota; kingdom Metazoa; phylum Chordata; class Mammalia; order Rodentia; family Muridae; genus Meriones; species Meriones unguiculatus. The sequence goes on from NC_083366.1 coordinate 32,735,814, forward strand.
AGGTGACAGGCAGGTTCTGGGCTGAGTAGACGGGTGAGCCCTGTGGGACGTTCTAGGAAGAACATTCCTCTGACACGCTCAGAAGAGACTTGACCACTTTAATTATCCGTTAGAGCAGAGCTTCTCGTATCACACGTATTAAGAGCCATCAAAGTTACCTCGGGGGGGGGGTGAGAGGGGGCAGTAGCATACGTCATCCGTGTATCTGAAGACCGCACATGGTGGAGTTGAGGGACAAGACGCTCTGTAGAACTGATTTCTTTCTTCTGAATTTCTTCAGAGGAAAAAAAAGAGTTGAAAACAAAACTTGGTGGAAAGACTTCAAAGGTTTTTTTGTTTTTTGTTTTCAAGTGAAAAACATTACAGGAATTATTTTTAAATTTAGGTCTTGCTTTTAAAACAAATATGACACGTGCCATTTAAAAACTTCAAGATGGGAAAATAAAAGGCATGTCTTTGCAATTAATGTAGATTATTTCAATCTTCTAGTAAGTATCTAAATACCCACAGAAGCCTGGGGAGTAAGTGTGGGGGTTTTGTTGTTGTTTATTTTTGGATTTTGTTTGTTCTTTTCTTTTTTGAGGGGAGGGTGTGCTGCAGCTGTTCTCTAAGTCCTTGGCTGAATGAGGATGAGTCTCTGCATGTTTTCCTATTTGCTTAGAAAAGAAAGATGTTCTCTCTAAACTTCTCTTTCACACTGTCAGGTAATGTTGACCTAGGCAAGACTCAAGCAGGAAAAGCACAGAGGCTTATCTCTCCTCTATGCTGGACAAACACCAACTCACTAGTGTCACCAGGAGCCTCTGATCCCTAGTTTCTTAAGTAGATCTAGATCTTAGAAATAGTTACATCCTACCTCCCCCTTCTTTCCTAAGATTCCCTGCACTCAGCCCAAAGTTTGGTTATGAGTCTCAGTGTCTACTTTGATACAATGCTGGGTACAGTCGTTCAGAGGCCCTCTGTGGTAGGCTCCTGTCCTGTTTCCTATTGTCCCCTTCTTCCAATGTCCGTCCTGTTTGCCTTTCTGAGTGAGGATTGATCATCTTACCCAGAGTCCTCCTTCTAGCTCAGCTTCTTTAGGTGTACAGATTTTAGTATGTTTATCCTATATTGTATGTCTAGTATCCACTTATAAGTGAGTATATACCATGTGTGTATTTCTGTTTCTGGGATTCCTCACTCAAGATGATCTTTTCTAGTTCCATCTATTTGCCTCCAAATTTCATGATTTCCTTGTTTTTAATTGCTGAGCAGTATTCCATTGTGTAGATGTACCACAATTTCTGTATCCATTCCTCCATTGAGGGACATCTGGGTTGTTTCCAGGTTCTGGCTAGTACTAATAAAGCTGCTACGAAGAGGACAGGAGCTCCACAAGGATAGCAACAGAACCAAAATATCTGGGCATGGGGGTCTTTTATGAGACTGATACTCCAAACAAGGACCATTCATGGATATAACCTAGAACCCCTGCTCAGATGTAGCCCATGGTAGCTCAGTATCCAAGTGGGTTCACTAGTAAGAGGAACAGAGACTGTCTCTGATATGAACTCAGTGGCTAGCTCTTTGACTGCCTCCCCCTGGTGGGGGAGCAGCCCTGCCAGGCCACAGAGGAGGACAATGCAGCCAGTCCTGATGAGACCTGATAAGCTAGGGTCAGATGGAAGGGGAGGAGGACCTCCCCTACCCGTGGACTTGGAGAGGGGCATAGGAGGAGATAAAGGAGGAAAGATGGGATTGAGAGGGAATGAGGGAGGCAGCTATAGCTGGGATACAAAGTGAATAAACTGTAATTAATATTAAAAATAACAAATCAGTAATAATAAAAGAAATAGTTACATCTTGTGCAAAGAGATCTCTGGAATGACTTCCAATAAAATGTTCAGCCCCAAATCAACCTATATAAAACATTGGCCAAATGAGTCACATGAGCTAGGAAGTACAAGCTTGCTATGCTCCAGAAATATCTTCTAAACCACATTAAGCCTCACTGCACATGCAGCTATTCAGCTATGTGAATTACTCTGGGTCTGGCCTTCATTTCTCCCTAGAATGAGGCATCAATCAGTTTTGAAGACACTTAGAATTCATGTGATATAATCATTTCACCTCCTACCTCTTCTTTATCATTAAACATCATTTTAGGTTAAATATGTAGGCTATTTGAACATTGTTATCATTGAACTAGACATTTTCTATATGATTTGACCTTTGACCTTACATTTTCATAAGCCAGATGACTCACATTAGTAGTTTTATTTGTTTGAATTTTTGCTCTCCATAATTGTAATTAAATGTGGTCAACTAGTATCTGAAAATATTAATAATTTTTTTAGAAAATTTATTCCGATATTTTCATTTGCAGACCGTTATGTATAACATAATGAATTCTCATCTGTCCTGCTCCATCCTGGCAAACACATGAATCTTTCTGTTGCTCAGCGTTTCTGTTCTGGATATGCTTCTTAGCATTAGTTGCCTGGTTTCTACCTCAATGATCAGATTGGTTCTTAAGGTATCATAGTACTTGTATTATAGTCAAGTAACCATTTACGCAGTAGCCTATGCTATGGTGCAATATCATGTAGATGACCCGATTTTATCTTATTAGATATGCATTGAATCATCCTGCTTTGTCACAAGAAAAGTCTGAGAAAGAATGTGTACATACAGCTTTATTATAATACATTGCTATATTTTCTTTTAGGTACTATGCTGATCTCTTTTGTTTGTAGTTTATAAATTGAGCTTTATAAGTAAAGATGTAGAGAAGGAACTTTCTATATATTTCAGTACTACTTGCTTAACCAAACCTTGGGCAAAGTGCAGAGAATCATATGAAAGAAGAGGGAGTTAGAAAGACCTGGAGAGAACAGGAGCGCCACAAGGACCAAATGTATCTGGGCACAGGGGTTTTCTGAGACTGATTCTCCAACCAAGGACCATGCATGGAAATAACCTAGAACCCCTGCTCAGATGTAGCCCATGGCAGCTCAGCATCCAAGTGGGTTCCCTAGTAAGAGGAGCAGGGACTGTCTCTGACATGAACTCAGTGATTGGCTCTTTGACACACACACACACACACACACACACACACACACACACACACACACCGAGGGAGGAGCAGCCTTTCTAGGCCACAGAGGAGGACAATGTAACCAGTCCTGATGAGACCTGATAAACTAGGGTCAGATGGAAGGGGAGGAGGACCTCCCCTACCAGTGGACTTAGAGAGGGGCACAGGAGGAGATAAGGGAGGGAGGGTGAGATTGGGAGGGAATGAGGAAGGGAGCTACAGCTGGGATACAAAGTAAATAACCTGTAATTGATATAAAAAATAAAAATTAAAACAAAAACTGCAAGGGGGCAGAATCAGAGCGGTGGGCATATGATGACTGAGCACGGAAGGGCACAGGAGTAGATGGATGAGCTTTGGGGCGTTCTTACTTGTTTTATTTGTGGATGATCGGTGAGCCTCAAACATAATTGTCAATATTTTCTAACTGTAAACATGGTTCCTCCATCTGCACCTAGTAAGTAGTATACCTGTGCTGTGAATGAGGATACAATGAATGAGAAGGGCATTCATTGTATCCTAGGTGTCACAGAATAAAAATATAAGCCATTCTTATTCTCTACCTCCAATGAACTTGGTGTATAGTTGTAAGGAGAAAAAAACTGACCTTTCTAAATGTGCCATCCATCCATTTGTTCATTCAGCATTCATTTACTCAACAAACATTCATTAGCATTTCTTAGGCATATTGTCTGGGTTTTGTTATGCCTTCTTTGACTCTTCTGCATTTTCTCTGACCTTGCAGTTTTCCTCTCCCCCTCCCCCTTTATTTTAATCCAAGTCTTTCTCTTCTCCACCACCATCTAAAATGCCCCTGCAAGCTAATTAAAACCTGGAAATTCTTTTAGGATGAAAAATAGTCTTTTATTATATACTGATGATGAAGAAACAAAAAGGAAATGAGCACTTGAAAGCCAGGTTATATCTTTGTGAGTGACTGAGCTTAGTTAGAATACAATCATTAATCCATCATCAAATACAAGTGACTAATAAAGTCATTCCTGTTTTAAATAGCTGTAGTGAGTATGAAAAGAAGAGTGAAATGAAGATGGAAAGAGGCCTTTGGGCAAAGAAAGGCTTGGGAAAAACTACTGTATAAAAGAAGAAATGCCCAAAGCTGCAGAAGTCTTCAGTTTTGCCGGGAACACACTGGAAGCACTGCATCACAGTGTCTGCGCAGCCCAGCTGCAGAACAAAGGCATTTCTGTGAGAATGATGGATGGGCTCACATGACTTATGAAGACTTAACAGAACGTCAGCACAAGATGACTTCCCATAACAGGGTCTTGTCTCCTGAGGATTCAAGGAGCTTGAAATTTAACAAGGAAAAACAAATCCTCCGCAAGAGATGATAAGGAAATGAGACCAAGTCCCCCAATGCCAGAATTTATGCATCCCAATCCTCTGCCCTTCAGAGGCCTTAGCAGAGCCCAGCCACTCCTGGCTCCCAAAACACTTGTGGGAACTCGTCCACCTGTTCTCTAAAGATCACCATGCAGAATTTTTCAGACTATTTGCTTGAAATGACTGCCTTCTTCCTCTCCTCCTCTCCCCCATCACTCCCAGTTGAAATCCTACACATCCTTCCAGCCTTAATTTAAGTGCCACAGATGATTTCTCTTAACTCCGAACATCTATAGAGCTGTTTCTGTCTCAGTAGTAGCATTAATATATTTTACTTGATGTCACTGGTCAACATGTTCTTCTAGATGTGTGGGTATGAGAAATGGAGGTAGGGTGTAAGGGGGAGAGATCATGCATTTAAAGAGAAACCAGTAATTAAAGTTAAGCCAGGGTGGCATGAGGCTGTACTCCCAGCTTTCAGGAAGCTGAGGCATGAGAGCTGTGTTGAGGCCAGACTGGGCTACATACTAAGATCCTGACCCAAAACAAAAGTATCCACAATAATTAAAAAGAAAAAGAAGAAAGGAACTTTATGTCTAGGATGATTTTATGATAGAATATTTTGATAAAAATAGGAAGTATATGTACTCTATACAAAGATCTATTCAAAGCAAATAAAGAGACACCACCTACTACCTTACTCTCACTATCCCTAAATAAAGAACAGAATTATTTTCTGTGCCTAGTATGTATATTTTTTAACTTTACATTTTTCTTACCCATAGGCAGAACAGACTAGTAGGCAAAAAGGGAATGGTCCAATAGAATCTATAGCATGGCTCATTTATTCACTCCCATTAATGTGGACATAGACGGGTCTATGAGAGAGTAGGTATATAAGATCTCATCAGCCCTTTACCCTTTATCTCATGATATAAAATTAAGTGAGAAGCATTTGGGGATATGATGCCAGCAGAAGGCAGTTATTATGTGTCCGCTATAGTAAAAAAAAGTGAACAGAGACAGTCAAAGAGATGGAGGAGAAGGATTTCTTAAATTACCATTCTAATCCCCAAGGTTATCGCTGCTTGGGTTGTTTTGTATTAATTTTGACTGTTTTAGTTTGTAGTTTTGGAGATGAAACCTCAGACCTCTTACATATTTGGCAAGAGCACCAACTACTGAGGTGCAACCTCAGCTGTTTAGGTCTTTATTTGTATGATATGTCCTAATACCATCTCTTTCATTGCTGGTTTAACTTGGTTCCTGTCAATTAAAACCAAGTATCCTTGGTAAGTGGACTTCATTGAGAGATATTGGTATCTTTAAAAGCATGGAGAGCTGCTTGTTTATCCAACTGATTTGTTATTGAGTTCTCAGTGAAAAACATGTTTTCAAGCTGGCCTTCACCTGGAGACAGGGATAGGCAGGTTTTGCCAAGTCTGCTTCCTTTTGTTTGTGAGGATCACACAGGCACATAGTCAAGGTAAACAAGTTTGACTTCTCGATGAACCCCTTCAACGTATGGAGGTGCTTTGCTCTGATTACGAAAAAGAATTGTGTAATAAACCAGGTGTGATAGTTTCTACTGGCAGCCCTCCCGAACTGATCTTACGTGTAATGTCATTTGTTTGTTTGCTTGTTTAATTTTATTTTCTTTCAATCCTCTCTTCCCACTTAAGAACTTTTCTACTCTGCTGGTGGGTTCTGTCAGAAACAGATTCACTTCACAAGTGAAGTTATCATAACCGACCATGTTGTTTCATAAAGGTAGGTCTTCTGCCTTGATCTCAAACAGATTATTTCTTGCCAGTGTGTAAGGAGAAGGGAGAGGGTCACAAAAGTGCTTCAACTCAGATATTTGCAAACATGATTATAACCTTCAAAATAAAACACAACAGAATTGTGGATCAAAGAGGCTGAAAATCATCTCTGGTAGAGTCATAGAGTCACAGGACTGCAGTGACATGTATAAGGTCAAGAGAAAGCACACATTCCTTCTTACTTCCCTCCCAAATTTGTAGGAGAAGAGAGTCATGAGTGTTTTATTCCTTATGCTGTGGTGCATAGCCTATAAAAACTATGAACTTTTGGTGTCCAGTCCTCTAAAACTATAAAGTACCAACACATACCCTAACAGGGAGAGGCTGTTTACTTAGACTTTGACTAGATAATATTTGGAAAGGTTTTATGTAAATCGCCTATGTTGTTAAGTAAGGACACTAGCATCTAAAAATCACAAACAACTACCTCAGAGCCAACTGCTCAGCAAAAATAAGTGAAACATATATATATATCTAGAAACAAATTCAGTGAAATAGAATGATACAAAAATGAGCTTACAAAATTCAATAGCTCTTTATGTGCCAATAACAAACTCAAAGAGAAAAAGATCATGAACATGCTTCACTCATAATAGCCTCAAAGAAAATAAAACAACTAGGAATAAACCTAATCAAGCAGGTGGAAAACCTCTACAATGAAGACTTAAAATCTCTGAAAAAAAGATATAGAGAAATATACTAGAAAATGGAAATACCACCAATGCTCATAGATTGGCAGCATTATTGTTGTGGTAATGACAATTTTACAGAAGCTATTTACAGATTAAATGCAATTCCAGTCATAATTCTCATCTGTTCTTCATGTAAATAAGGTGGAAAGCTATCCCTCAAATCGTTTGGAACCACAAAAGATACAGTATGGTAAAAGCAATATTGAACAATGCTGAAGGAATTCAGATTCCAGACTTCAAATGCCTTAGTAATAACAATATGATACTCCAACAAAAACAGTCATGTAGATGAATGGAACAAACCAGAAGACCCAAACATGAGTACATGTAAAGAGAATCATCTAATATTTGACGAAATGCCAAACAAACCCCTAAACCCTAACAAATGGTGCTAGGTAAACTGAGTATCTGTATGTAGAAGAAGGAAATTAGATCACTAACTAATTCCAAATGTACTGAAGAACTAAATGTGAACCCTGAAACACCGAAGTTAACAGAAGGAAATACAGGCAATATCCTACATAACAGACAAAGAGAAGCAAACTTCACATTTGCCCGGAATTAAAGCCAAAAGTACACCATACAAAACTAAAAGGCTTCTGCAAAACTAAAGAAACAATTCAGGGGATTAATACGCAGAATATATAAACTTTAAAAAAAGAGTAAAACCAAACCAACCAGCCAACCAAAACAAAAATGAACCATTCAAAAATGTGTTACGGGGTTGAGCAGAGAATTCTTGAAAAGGAGAAATAAAAAAAAATGGCTAAGAACTGTATTGAAAAGTGTTCATCTTTATAAATCGGGGAAAGGAAAATCAAAGCAGTTTCGAGATTTCATCTTACCACAGTAATAATGGCTTAAGACGAAGCAACTGACAACAAATGCTGGAGATAATGTGGGGACAGGGAGAACCCTAATTCACTATTGATGGGATTGCAAACTTGGGCAGTCTTTCTAGAAATAGTGTGAAACATGCTCAAAAACAAAACAACAACAAAAACCCCAAACAAACAAAACCTATCATATGACCCAGTTATGTTATTCCCTGGCAAATGTCCAAAGGTCTCAACATATTACTCCACACATACTTGTTCAGCTGTGTTCATTGATGCTCTATTCTCAACATCTAGAAAATGGAAACAACCTAAATATCCATTAGCTGAGGATATGTATAATAAAAACATATATACCATGAAACATTATTCAGTAATTGCATGCGGGGGTGGGAGGGCATGACAATGACCTATATGCCTCCTAAAAGCAATAAAGAAAAATAAAATTGTGAATTTTTCAGGTAGATGGATAGAACTAGAAAAGGTCATATAGAGATCCAGGAAGATAAATATTACAAGTTCTCTGTCATCTGCAGTACCTAGCTCTAAATCTTCAGATATGAATATAAAACCTGAAGTAACCACAAAAACCATATAAGAAAAGGATAAGGAAGCGGAGGATCAGAAGAAGAAGAAAGAAGAAGAAGAGAAAAAGAAAAGAAGAAGGAAACATGAAAAGAACAGAAGAAGAAGAAGAAGGAAGAGGAGGAGGAGGAGGAGGAAAAGGAGGGGGAGGAGAAAGGTCATGGCATGGGCAGGTGAGCAATAGAGAGAGAAATAAAAGAATACAAGAAATTTAAAAGGGAAAATAGAATAAATTGGGTGCAGGAGGAAGGGGGTGTGGTAGTTTCCATAAGAATAGACCTCATGGGCTAATATATTTGACTACTTGGTCCCCAGTTGGTGGGTGGAACTGTTGGGGAAGGATTAGGAGGTGTGGCCTTTCTGGAGGAGGTATGTTACTGGAGTGGGCTTTGTGGTTTAAATAGCCACACCCTTCCCTGTTCTCTCTCTTTCTCTCTGCTTAATGGCTGTGTTTAAAGATGTAAGCTTTCAGATACTATTCTATCACCATGCTTACCTGCCTGATGCTATTCCCCCCATACCACCCATGATGGTCATGGACTCACCCTCTGAAACTCTAAGCCCCCAATAAACTTTCTTTCAAGTTGCCTTGTTCACGATCCTCATGCTGAAATAGAATAGTAACTATTGCTAAAGACACCATATAACAGGACCCCAAAGATCTGACCTAAGTGTCCTCATTGAGGACCAGCTTTCACAGTAATGGAAGGTGTTACTTAAAGCTTTTTATGATAGATGAAAATCACTGCAGAAAACCACAGTTGTTTAAAATGCAGAAGACAAGTGACAGGGGGTGTTCATCCGAATTAATATATCTACAACACAACTCCTGAGCCTAAGGCTCAGGGAACATGGCAGAAGAGGGCATGGAAAACACCATAAGGGACATCAAACTTGGAGATGTGCTATGAGATTGTGTGTCCTGGGAGACATCACCATGATAACTCAACAATATAGTTGCCAAAATAAAACCTGAACGAGTATAACACCGATAGACATTCTAAAGTGGAAGGAGAAAATCTCAAGGGGCCCTACTCATAGACAAAGAACTACAGAAAACTGAAGAATGGAATGCTGAGAATGGGAGAAATAGTTTTTTTTTCCCCAGAGATCAGCCCACTAATTGATTATCCAATCCCAAGTGATCAGCCCTATATATTACATATGTGTGTGCAACACTAAATGGACTGAGAAGATTGTATTTATATATTTAGAGAATATGTGTAAAACAATAACAACTAAGAAAAAGAGGTAGTGAATTTAAGAACCAGTGGTTATAAGGAGGAAAGGGAAGGAAGGAAAGACATAATTATGTTTTCTTCAATTATTTTTATTAATTACAGTTTATTTACTTTGTATCCCCCCTGTCCTCCCACCCTCCTCCCCTCCCAATCCCAACCTCCCTCTTCCCCACCTGTGTCCCTCTCCCAGTCCATTGATAAGGGAGGTCCTCCGCCCCTTCCCTCTGATCCAAGTCTATCAGGTCTCATCAGGAGTGGCTGCATTGTCTTCTTCTGTGGCCTGGTAAGGCTGCTCCCCCCTTAGGGGGAGGTGATCAAAGAGCAGGCCAATCAGTTCTTGTCAGAGACAGTCCCTCTTCCCATTACTATGGAACCCACTTGAATACTGAACTGCCATGGGCTACCTCTGTGCAGGGGTTCTAGGCCATCTTCTCCATGAGTAGTCCTTGGCTGGAGTATCAGTCTCAGAAAAGACACCTGTGTTCAAATTTTTTGGTTCTGTTGCTCTCCTTGTGGAGCTCCTGTCCTCTCCAGGTCTTACCATCTCCCACTTCTTTCATAAAATTCCCTGCACTCTGCCCTAAGTTTGGCTATGAGTCTCAGCATTTGCCTCAATACCCTGTAGGGTAGAGCCTCTCAGAGGCCCTCTATGGCTCCTGTCCTGTTCCCTGTTTTCTCCCTCTTCTGATGTCCATCCTCTTTGCCTTTCTGAATGGGGATTGAGTATCTTAGCCAGAGTCCTCCTTCCTGATTAGCTTCCTAAGGTGTACAGATTTTAGTATGTTTATCCTATATTATATGTCTAATATCCACTTATGAGTGAGTATATAGCCTGTGTGTCTTTCTGCTTCTGGGATACCTCACTCAGGATGATCTTTTCCAGTTCCCACCATTTACCTGCAAATTTAATGATTTCTTTGTTTTTTATCGATGAGTAATATTCCATTGTGTAGATATACCACAATTTCTGTATCCATTCCTCAATTGAGGGGCATCTGGGTTGTTTCCAGCTTCTGTCTATTACAAAGAAAGCTGTTTCCTCAAAAATAACTGTAAATCATGAAAACTTCAAAAGAACTATAAAAAGAAAGAAAAGAACATATAAGAGTATAATTAAAAATATTTGGTGTGTTTGTGAACCAACAAGAAAATTGACAAGGTGATCATCATATCCCCCAAATACAGGAAAATCTGTAACTATTTTTGTTTTCTACCTTTTCCACTAATTTACAAAACTGAATACAATTTTTAGATGGTAGGCAGTACAAAATAAGTGGATGATAAGTGTGTCATCGTTGCTTTACCTTGGTTTAGAGTCAAATATTGAACTGAATTGTAGAAAAGATACTCATAGAAACGAGACGCTGAAATTACAGCAAAAGAATCAACAACACAAGTGAGGGATATGCTTAAATGGGTAAAGGGGCAGAATACTTGAGTTCATTCCCTAGGATTCACAGATGGCAGGAGATGGCCGATTCCCTCTGTGGCATATATGTGTCCACAGGTCACACAAAAGAAGTAAATAATAACAACAAGAGTGAAAAAAGAATATGCTCAAATATCCTCCACACACAATATTTAAGAGGAATGGTTTTAAGTTTCTGGAGATGTTCAAGGAGGGGTGAATCTGCTCCCTGCAAGGGCCCATGCTTGTAGCTCATAGTGAATCAGGAGGCGTGTTGTTCCCAGCCTCTGCCTGCCACATCAGAAGATGTCCAGAACCTTGGAGTGCCCAGCCCTGGCTGACCCGAATGACTCCCAATCCATTTACAATCTGTTTCTCTTCTTCTCTAAGACATGGGAGGTATCTATTTTCTGACTCTCTCACTGAAAATGTTCGTGGATGTGAGCCTGAGAGAATTTGCAAGTTTCCTCTCTCTCTCTCTCTCTCTGATCTATGAGATAAGGAAGAATAAATTCTCCAAGCAGAGGGAGGTGATTTGCTTGACAGAGAGGATTTGTGGAGGAAGATGCTCAGAGGTTCCTAAATACAATGCAAAGTCTGGCTCTTACTCCTCTTGGTCTTGTCCTAGAGGAATAGCCGTCAACCCTGGGGATTTCATTCCCATCCTCAGAAGGCATTAATGCTTTCAGAATCAAAGCAGGTCAAACACCTTCCTCCTGCTCTCTGACTAAGATAATCCCAGATGCCCTGAAACACTTACCCACGTGTTAGAGAGGGAACCTTCCTCCTGAACGGCTGTTTTCCAGCATGGCTCATAAACAGTCGGCACACAGGCCTCAGAAACCCATTTAACACGCGTCATTTGGGACTTAAAAACTGGCTGCAAAAACAGTGAGCTGAGTGAAACATGCAATTGTTTCCAGGAGCCTGCAAACCAAATGCTGGGGGCAGACGCTCGGGATCTCTCAGCAAAAGTCATTTCCAGAACTTGCTTGTGGTCTGCGGCCAGCGCTTTGATAAGCATTTAGAATAGGCGGGATTACTAAGGAGAACTACCAGGCAACTGCATGACCGGATTTTACCCCAAGAGGGACGGGTCAGCAGAAGGTCGCCCTGTGCATGGATGATACCAGAGTACCTGCATGAGGCCACCGTGATACACAGGACAGACACAAAGCAGGTGTTCTCAGAGCTCACAGCACCGTGAGCACAGCCGCCACAGCATCAAGGTAAGCAAGTTGCTTCCAGAGGGAAAGAGATGTGTTTGTCGGCTGCATCTCCACGAAGCTGGGGGCAAATAAATGACTCCTCTGCTCCAATCTCAGGCAAAAGAAGAGCCAAGCATGCACTCCAACATCAAAACACACTGAAAAGCTTGTTGCTTTAAAAAGTCTTCTTAAAAAATAGGCCTCACTTGTTCCTTCTGCTTCAGGGCGACCTTCAGCTTATTCAGTGATTCAGGTTTTTTTTTTTTTCCCGTGTGCCTCATACGCCGGAAAGCTTGCTTCGGGACACGGCCCTATGGCCCTGTTGAAAGCTGCCTGCACTGAGAATCACAGATTGGTGAGCACGAGTGATTTTCAGAGTCTACCTGTAGTCAGCTGCGGGCACTTTGATAAACACTCAGAAAGGGTCCTGTTACGACAAAGAATCAGCAGGTGGATGCCCAGGCTGGATTTGACCCCAGGAGGTGTGAGTGCTCAGACTCTGCATGCTTATCCAGTGTCCTGGAGTCTAGTTGTTCTATTTGACAGACACAAGCTCTTTTGGTCAATTACAGAATCCAGAAGAAAACTCTGTATGAACAAGATAAGAGACAGGAAACAGTGTTTACTTTCGGATCACACTCTAGCCATCAGCAAATTGCCCCTGCCCTAAACAGGTGCGGAAAGAATGGTGCTCAAAGAATGGATGATACTCTTTATTACCCTAGGAAGGAAGGAGGGGCCTGATGGTAAAAGGAACACGGAGTTGATGGCTCTTGAAACAACACAAATCCACCCACTTCAGACAGCATGGCTCAAAGACTCACTTCTGTTTTAGTCACATGGCTTTGCCCCCTCTCCCCCCATAAAACCCTTTAGTACATAGTGTAAGTTCTTAGAATGGTGTTCAAGTCCCTTCGTATTTGGGCCTCCTGCCCTTTTGCAACATATGTGGGTGTTCCCAGCCCCTCAATTACTACCCATCCCCCGTGTCGCCCCAGGTCTCTCTCCACTCTCCCTCTTGTCCTTTCTGTACTTTATTTTACACCCACAGGATAAGGCTTCCCCCTCCCACCCCTCCCACCCCATCACCTCCTCACCTTACACGTCAGTACTGATGACCCTTCGCCGAGTGACCCTTCTTTGAACAGAACTCTCAACTTCAGAAGTAAGTCTGTGCTCGCCTCCTCAGTCCTCTCTGTTGTGCTGCCCTTACCTGCATGGCTCTGTGGTCATGCTGTTATTCTTTTTAGCGCTGTGATAAAAAATACATTGCCCGAACAATATGAGGGAGGGGAGTACGTTCTGGCCCTTTCGGTCTCTCGTGATTTGGTTGGGGAGGCCTGGCTAACAAGAGCAACTCACAGCATGATGGCAAGTGAGGGGAAGGCAGAGAGGGGAAGACACGCAAGAGGGGGGATCGCAGGTCACAGGGGATTTCAGAATTTTTCCCTTTTATTCTATCTGGGATGGAAGCTTGTGGGATTAATTCCCAAATTCAGGGCAGGACTTCCCTCTGAAAGCTCTCACAGATTCCTCTGGAGGTGTGATTTGCTAATGCCCCAGGTACGTCTCAACACAGTCAAATTGATACTCAAGACATACCTAAGGACTGACCAAACCTTGTCTCTGGTCTGTATCAGATAGGAAGAAGTGTGAAGGGAACTCTGGTTAATTGTTTTTTTTTTTTTGTCTCTCTTTTCCCTGCATCTGGAAGTTAGAAGGAACCCAGGGAACGCTGTCTCCTTCAGTGAAAGAATGAACGAGTGTGCTGCCCTTGCTCTGCTCCTTTGGTTGGCTGGGATTGCACTAGTCTCTGCACCTGCTGTTTGTCTGTGTCTCAGGACAGTCTGCAAAGGGTGCTGGCAAATACCTTACCCTTCCTGTTGCACTACTGACTGGTTCCAGCAAAACAGCTGCCCCATTCCAATGGGGGCCTCATGTCAGCTCCCAGCCTCTTTTAGTCTGTTTGGATTAAAACTGACTGGCCTTCCCGTGTGATGTCTAGACATCTAACAATTAAAGCTGTGTAGTGATGTAATTTGACAATAATATGCAAGAAATTTAACTGGGAGAGCATTCTGTGAGTGCATGGCTACAGAGCTGTAAGGATGGGCCCATGCTGAAAGGACACAGTCGTCCGCAGTTCTGGAAAAACCCACTGAGCTAAATGCAGAGCCCAATGTACTTCAGAACATCACTCAAAGGAGGAAAAGAAAAGGCTGATCAAGAAAGATATGTCAGTTTAAGGCAGATGGGAAAGAGGAAGAATTTTGGAAAGTCTGTAGATATGTAATAGCTGTCTTCTCAGAAGTTCAGTAGCACCTGTGGGGGTTCCAGCGTGATATGTTGGGAGAAAGCTGGTCCGTGAACTCTGTAAACTCGGGCAACACTTCAAGTGTGTATGGATTTGTTTTCTGGAACGAGACTTGGTAATGTCTCTTTGTTTCTGAAAAAGGTTTCCAAAATATTAAAAGTTAAAATTTTATTGAAAGTCAAAACTCTTAAAAAAATTTATTGATGACAGCTTTCAAGCTAAACTGCAGGTCAGCTGAAGATGAGATCAGATATCAAGCATTATTTTTCAGTAGGAGAGAGCTCAAAGGCAAAGACAGAAATGAGCTTTTCATGGGAATTTTCTGAAGTCAGACCATTTCTGCAGTTTGCTACAGTGGTAACCTCGGCTGATTCTATAAGCTCTGACACCTGTCATATGACATAATCTTTGAGTATGTTTTCATATTTTCTTCTAGAATGTCTTTATCAGTGTAGATTTTTTGGATAAAGTTAGAGAGCAGTCAATCTCAGAAACAACTTCCAATGGCCCCTGACTCAAGGTCGTCTGGGTATCCATCCAGAATCACATCTCCATAACCTCCAGGGCAGCCAGACAAGTCACATGATTACCCAGAAAGGTGTGTTGGGGTTCCCTGATGGGCCAGAAGGAGTCAGTACAGAGCATAGGCATCTCACCATCACCCCCTAAACTTGCAAGAAAGCCAATTTCCAGGAGCATGACAGAGTTGAGTATTAATTACTTGCTGGATTTTCTGCCGAATAAAACCACATGTGTCTTTCAGCTGTGGTTTGGAAACATTTTCACCCTGGATATTATCTGTGAAAATTGGATGGGATTACATCACCCTACTTCTGCTTTATACATGTTCAACTTTTATGTCCACAGAGAAGGCACTTCTGTGAGGTTCCCTTGGAGTTCTCCACAGAGGGGTGGCAGGCAGTTGGAGACAAGAGTGCACCCTGGCCTCTGCCTATATAACATGGAGAGCTGCACCTGACATCTTGAGAGCTTGTAATGGGCTTTTCAATAACTAAGAATCCAGGATGAGATGATTTTTAATACAACTGAGTAGGAGGTTGACATTTGCCTATTGATAGAATAGAGGAAGGAGCAGGTCAGAACAGAAGCATGGAGAAACGTTAGGGAAAGTTTCTGAAAATAGTATCCAAAGGAAGTGAGAATCATTTTTAAAGTGATTAGGCTGGGGGGAAAATGGTAAACCGATGGCTCTGTTATATAAGGAGTGACAATGTTCTTCCACAAGGCTTTACCACCAAGGTGCTGCCTCCTTCCGGTATCGCCACAGGTTGGAGAGGAGGCCTTAACACATTGGCCGTGAAAGATCTCCAAGATCCAAACAGTAGCACCAATGTTCCCATAATGTATGCTGGAAGAAAATCCTCATGCTTGAGGATGGGGTATCAGGTGAGAGTAAAGAAGAAAAAAAGGTATATTTAGAGATAGGTAGAATGAGGAAGGAGTCATTATGAGATACCAAGTGTATATAGAACTTCAAGTGGAATAATAAAATATATGAAATTATAGAGAAGGCCAAAGATAATAACATAAAAATAAACATTTTAAATAAAATGCCAATAAAGACATTAATTCTGAGGACATTTGAGAATATCCATATGCCATATGGAAGTCTTCTGTTTTGTAAGGGTCATATTTTAGACCACACAAAAGCGTTTAATTGGAGTTATCATACACAGAGTTTTATGCTCGTTTCAGAAGCTATGGTTGCCAAGTTAAAAAACAAAACAACAACAAAACAGTACCTGATGTAAAATGTGTCCCCTCAAATTGTCAGTCATAGGTGCCCCATATATCCCCAGAACAATCCAGGCTACTGCTGTTTGCTCTTTGTTACTCACAAGAACTTGATGGTAAGACACTGTTACTGACAATACCACATACATTGGTCTGGGGACATGAAAAAATTGAGTTGATGCTGACCAGGAAGTTGATGCTGGGTACCTCTCATAGTACTGAATGGTGCTCTCCGAGCTGGTGAGATGAGGAGGGGGAAGCAGTCAGCAAATCTTGCCCAGCTTGGACCCTGTAAACTATAATAATAAATGGCATGGCAAGCTTTACCCATCAGTGCAATGGTGGCATGAATATTATGGGGGTAACCAGCAACCCTCTGATTAGATCTAAGAACTGCTCCACAGGAGGAAACACATGCCTGTCCTCTAAGTCTGGCCCAGAACCCACAGCTAGGGAGTCACAGGCTGCAGAGGTGAACCTAATATTCTGCTTAGTTTTAACATAGCAGCAACTTGCCCTCTAAATTCATATAAGTTGATCAGTTGATTATTCAGCTCTTAGAACTCACCGAAGAAGTTTCTTTGTGCCATGATGGACAGAAACTCTCAAGAATAGTGCTCAAAAGGATAAGTGACTGTGGCACTTTCAGCTACAACTGAGGCATGTATACCACATCCCTCATCTTGGCTCAGGGACCATCTTGAAAGAGGGGGCAGAAATGTTTTAAGAACCAAAGGTCAAGGAACATCAGAACAAAACAATGTCTTCTAGACAAAAAGGATCCCAGCACTCATGTGATTGTCTGCATAATACCTGCACAGGATTATAAGCCAGTCAGTATTCTAGCATGAAGGGGGAAAGGATTCATGAGCCTCCATTCAACTGAGGAGCTACTGACAGTTGATCGATTCTGGGGGAAGAAAATCAGGTTCCTTTTTAGAATTTGGCTTCTGGTAGGTGGAACACGAAACTGGGAGGGTGGGGAGGTAAAGGTGGATCTGAGAGAAGTTAAAGGGAGGAGCTGGTAGTAAATATATCAACACACACAAAATTCTAAAATAACAAACAAAATATTTCCAAGAAAAAGTAAAAGGGTAAGGTTTTTTTTTTATAAGAATTTAAGATAAGAACTTTTTAAGAGAGAAAATTTCTTCCAAACATTCAGGATGCTTAGATCACAAGATAAAAGGACTAGGACAAGAGTTAAAACTATACCGCTGAGGAGACGATTTAAATTTGAGGATTTTTTTTTTCATGAGAAAGACTTGAAAAAGTTTCTAAACCAAAGGGAATGAAATGGTAGATCAGGGTTGTGTGAAAACAAATAGAAAACAGTTATAAGCAATGTATCTGAATTCACGAGGAAGCAGATAACAGTACAGAGCGGCTACATAGTTTGAGAATAAAGTATCTGCAAGTTGAGAATTCCATAGGCAACCCAGCATTCAAAATGATGCAGGATGTAAGGTCACCTTATGAAGGGAGAAAGACAGATATGGAATAGTCTCGAGAAAAATGTCAAGATTTTATATTATTGCTTGGCAAATAGAGAGTGAAGAAATCAAAGACAAATGGAGAAGTGTCAAGAAGCATCAAGAGGCGATGGGGAAATTTTAGCCATTCTGAGGTCTAGAGGTGCAGGGTTCCTGTCAGCTTCCAACCTAGCAAGCGCAGCAGCAGGCTGTGAACCTGAAATGCTGCTGCTGCCAACTACCCAGTTATGGAATTTACTTCTAAAGAAACAGGAGTTGAGTCTTCCTTCTGCAAACAGTAAAAATGAGGCATGGTTGGCAGTATTCGTAATAGCATGAGCTTTGAAGTCAAATATATCCAAGTTTGTGTCTCAATTCAACCATTGATTACGTGTAAGATTGCAAAAGAGGCCTTTTTGGCATCTTGTGTCTCATAGGCTCTAGGGCTGGCCAGAATCCTTCGAGGAAGGAAGGAGTCAGGGTGGGTATGACTAAAATACATTATACCCATGTATGACAATTTCAAATAATAAAACAAAATTAAGAACATAGTGCCAACAACATCTTTAGGAATATAACTGCAGATATAGCTGGAATCAGGGCCAAGGTTGGCTTCTGGCAGCTCTCACCAAGCCTGCTTCCTACCGGACAAATAAATCTGTACCCTCAAATGCAAGTGTGGGTGCCAGCATTTCTCAGGCACTGCCTGGCCTGCTCAGAAGCATAGATAGAAGTTGGCAAGGCCTCTCTGAGGTTGACTGTTAGCAGTGGTATTCACTCAGAATATTTTTTTCCTGCCTGGAAGATTAACAGTCATCTTGGAATTCTGGTTTCTGATTTGAAGACCACAGGATAAAACCAAGCAACCTCTCTGCTAGGAGAAGTCCCCTTGCTTAGAATATACATCCTTTTAGGGCACAGTGTTGCTGCAAGACAACTAGGGTTGTAAAATTGATGTAACTTCAAAGGCCCACTTACAAACCTCCCCAGTGTTCTCCTGACATAGTTTTTGCTTCTTAGCAACTTTCCCCTCATGAAATAATAAGGTCCTGAAGCTAGAGAATAAACATCTGATCCTCTTTTACATTGCTCTGTGGATTATTTTATTACATTATTATTGGTATTAAAAAACTAAATTATTGCGAAGTCTAAATAGATAGGTCATGATGCCGAAGGAGGACTTGCAGATTAAAATGACACAAACACAGGACAAAGGCAAATAGGCATATGAAGGTTGTGAAAAGTTAAGCAACTGAATCAAGTCGCTTGGGAGAATCTGGCTGAAGGAATCCTTTATTTATGCTGTTTGAGTTTTGAACTTATAAATACTGTAGGTAAAAATACTTGACAAACTCCATGTTTATTTTCCCTGGGTCAGACTCAGCAGTAAAAGTACAAATCAAAGGTATTTGAGAAATGACTTTATTTCCAGCCTCTCTGGGAATATTTAATCCCCAAGATATTTTTATTGTTAGGGTTTTTATAACTTCAATGGGCATGTAAAGAGTAACACAACTACTTAACTGCTGGATCTGAACCATCAAAATTTTATTTTCATTTGGTTTATTATGAAACATGGTCTTTGCAGAGAAACATAATTTATGTACTTTTGTATTAAATAAATCTGGAAACGAACAAGCTATTTTTGCATGTAAAACCTTGCTAATTTCATAAATAAAATATTGGAGGAAAGTGGACAGATCAGATGAGTATACGATAACCTCTTAGCTGTCTCTATAAAAAAAAAAGTCAAGTTACACACTTCCAATACACAATGACTCAGACTGAGTATTTCCATTCCAAAAGGGAGGATAAGAAGGAAAGACTAGACAAAAGTACAAAACCTAGCAGTTTTTGCAAGCACCAGCCCCGAAGATTGTGGTGGCATCATGTCATCACCCACGGACTACAGGGTCTCCAGTCTTGGGCTCCTGCAGCCTCAGCTCACGAGAGTTCTCACTGGGGGTCATGGAGGCTTAACCCAAGTTCCAGAGAGCTGCTAATGCTAGACCACGTGTATCTGGGTTGAATTCCCAAAAGGAAGGTTCAGATCTAATTTGTAGAGGAGACCCGGGAATTTTAGAGCTGCCAGGTCTGTGGGACACCTTCCAGTATGTGAGCTTTCCCTTTTCACCACATCCATGTCAGTATACTCTGTCATTCATATTCCTGATGATGGCAACTATGACTGTAGTGGGACACCATCTTTGATCTGCATTTATCTGATAGCTACAAATGCTGATAATTTTTCCCCTGTGCTTGATAATCATTCTTTCTTTGTCTTTTGAGATTTTTCTCTTCAGGTGCACAGTTGATTCTTAATTGAGTTGCTTAGCTTCTTAGTGTTTAGTTTCTTGTGTGACTTGTATATTCTAGACATTAATACTCAGTCTGATGAATAAGCTGCAAAGGCTTTCACCTATTGTTTCTGAAACTTTCCTGAATGTAAAAATGGTTTTTGATTGAGTCTTTTGAGTTCATGTATAAAATCAGATCATCTGCAGAAAGGGATATTTTTACTTCTTTGGCTGTTTACATCTCTTATTTTCTTCTCTTGTCATATTGCTCCAGCTAAGACACACTTGTCTGGTTCATGATCTTAGAGGAAATGTATGAGTTTTTCTCTATGTAAAATGATGTTGATTACAGACCCATCACAAACAAACTCCCTTATGTTGAGGTATACTCTCTCCACCCCTAGCTACTTTAATACCTTTATCATGAGAGGATGTTGTACTTGTTAAAGGTTCTTTTTACATTCTTGAGATGATCCAGTGATTTTTGTCTTTAGTCTATTTCTGTGATGAACTGCATTTATTGTTTCATTAATGATAAACATTTATCATTGTTGTAATTAAGCCATTTTGGTCATAATGAATTATCTTTTTAATGTGATGATGAATTCAAATTATATCTTATTGAGAATTTTTGCATCTATGTTCATCAGTAATATTATTCTATAATTTTATGGTATTTTTATCTGGTTTTTATATTAAAATAGCATTTACTTTGTAAAAGCTAATGTTTGATACCTTTCTTTTCTATATTATAGAATAATTTGAATAGTTCCTTCAAACTATTGTGGTGTTCTTAAGTGAATATACCTGTTTCTGGTCTTTTTTTTTTTTTTCTTATTTGGGAAACTTTTTTAAAATCACTGATTAAATCTCATTTCTGGCTATAAATTTTCTAATCCTTCACCTTGGTTCAGTATGGGTAGGCCATATGAATCTAAAAATTCATGAATTTCTTTAAAGATTCTCAACTTAATAGAGTATATAATTTGGCTAAGGATTTGTTAATTTTGCTTCTCTTTTTCAATAACTTGCTCTTTTGATTCATTATTTATATTGCTTTTTATCTTTGTTTCAGTAATTTCTGTCTTGAGTATGATTATTTTTCTAATCTACTCTTTTAGGGATTGGTTTGTTCTTGTTCTTCCAAGGCCTTGAGGTATGTCATTGATTAGTTTCTTTGAAGACTCTCAAATTTGTTGAAACAAATACTTACTAATGTAAACTTTTCTCTTAGGACTGCCTTCCTTTTGCCCCATAGGTTTTAATAGGTTGCATCTTCATTTTCATTAAATTCTGTAATTTTTTAAATTTTTTTTCTTGATTTCATCATGGATCCATACATCATTTAATAGTTTGTTGTGTAATCTCTGTAACTTTGTATACTTTCAGTAGTTTTTCTTGCAGATCTTTATTCCAATGTCATTAAATAGAATACAGGTTATATTAATTATCCTATGTTTTCTGAGACTTGTATTGTATACTAAAATAGATTAATTCTGGGGAAAGTTGTATGAGTTCCTGTGAAGAGCATGCCTTTTTTAGTGTTCAAGTAGACTTCAATAGAGTGCCAGAGCCCACCAGCAAAGTCAAACAGTACCTGAGTGGGGAGCAAGGACTGAAATAAAGCAAGACATAAGGGATCAGCCAAAAGGACTGTCAGTAAAAACTGCAGCTATGAGTTTTTTTCCACTCTTTCTTTTTTTTTATTTTTTTTTATTTTTTATTTTTTTTTTATCAGTTACATTTTATTAACTCTGTATCCCAGCCATGTCCCGATCCCTCATTCCCTCCCAGTCCCTCCCTCCCTCCCTCATCTCCACCATGCCCCTTTCCAAGTCCACTGATAGGGGGGACCTCCTCCCCATTCATCTGATCCTGTTTTATCAGGTATCTTCAGGACTGGCTGCAAAGCCCTCCTCTGTGGCCTAACAGGACTGCTCCTCCCTTCGGGGGTGGGGAGACCAAAGAGCCAGTCATTGAGTTCCTGTTAGAAATAGTCCCTGTTCCCCTCACTTTGGGAAACCAATAGGTTACTGAGCTACCACAGGCTACATCTGAGTGGAGGTTCTAGGTTATATCTATACATGGTCTGTTGGGAGCCGCCGCGTGAATGTTTCGCCGGCAGAAACGCACGCGACCACAGGAATCCTTCCGCAGTGAACTTTATTAGTCACGCGATGAAGAGGGGAGAGAGAGGCCGCCCGGCCACCTCGTGGGCGCGGGCGGCTTCCCGAGGGCCGCGGCCCCGGGCAGGGAAACGGGGAAGGAAGAGATCGAAGGAGAGGGCGGGCCCCGGAGTAGCGCTGTTTATATAAGCCCGGGTCCACCTGAGTGACGTGTCAATACCCTGATTGGCTGCTCACTCTTACCGGCATGCCTACGCAATTCTTAGCGTGCTTACGCAATCTTTAGCGTGTATACGCATCTACGCATGCACCCTGGAGGTTTAAGTTTTGAGGGCGAGATGTCAGCGCCACCCAGTAGCATCTGAGTCTCGGCTCTCCACATCTCCCTTTTTGTTATAAATAAATGAAAACTGCCTAAAAGCCTATAAGCACGGTACAAGAGGGCCCTAAGCTCGATCAAGCAAACTCCTTCTTTGGGGAGTAAGCGATCAAAAGCTTTAGATTACTCCCTTACCCCACCAGGTGCAATGGAAACAAGTCCTCTGGGTGCAGGGGCTAGGGGAGAAGATTTTTAAAAGGAGGTGACACTCATTCCCGTGCAATGGAATAAAATTCCAGGGAGTGCAAGAGCTGTCACCCTCCTGTCTAGGTACCACATCTCAGAAAGGAGGTGACACTCATTCCCGTGCAATGGAATAAAATTCCAGGGAGTGCAAGAGCTGTCACCCTCCTGTCTAGGTACCATAACCGTTTAGGCAAAGGCAACATTAACCTGGATCACTCATCGACTCAGTGCAATGGGTGAAACCCCTGAGGTGCATCGACTGAGTGTCACAGTCTGTTTTAATTTTTTAACATGGATAACCAAATTTTTGGGAGACGATCCTTGTTCCAAGGGTGCTAGTGCTTGCGCGATTGCGACCTAGTCACGTTTGTTTTGGGTATAGAGTTTGCAGAACAACCAGAGTAAAAAACACTAAGCCACGACACAATGCTACACCAAACATTCCGACCCCCACCCAATCTGAAGTAAGAAAAGGCAGAAGAAACCCAGGGTAAAGCCAGTCTGTGGGCAATGAATCCACTCGAGTAGAATTAGTGGTCCTCCTCGCTGTCCTGGATTCTTTCAGCAGTAGCAGGTGTGTCTGTTGGAAGATCATCTTCAGCTGTCACGAGCTTTCGCGTGAGGCGCTCCGGTACCCAGAATGGATTGTTTTCTTCCTGTGGAAAAACACAGACAGCTCCCCTGGATCTTATTAAAATAGGATCCGGGCCTTTCCACTGTCCAGTTAAGACATCCTTCCATATAATCATCTCCTTGGGCCTGTTAGGCCCTGAACAGTGGCGATCAGCAGCCGAATGGCCTTGACTGTCCAAATTTAAAAAATTGAGAGTGAAGAGTGCCAGTGAAACCGTCACTCGTGGCACTGAGGGCAGAGCCTCCTGGACTCCTCCCCTTTGTTTTATTAAATAGGATTTTAGGGTGCGGTGAGCACGTTCAATGATGCCCTGGCTTTGGGGGTTGTAGGGGAGCCCTGTGAGATGGGTTATTTCCATCTGATGACAAAACTGTTTAAATTTTTGAGAAGTATAGGCTGGCCCATTGTCAGTTTTTAGAATTTTGGGCTTTCCCCAGGCACTCCATGCCTCCAGGCAATGTTGAATAACATGGGCTGCCTTTTCTCCAGTCAGGGGAGAAGCAAACATAACTCCAGAGCAAGTATCAACAGAAACATGCAAGTATTGAAGTTTACCAAAAAATGAAATGTGGGTGACATCCATCTGCCACACTTGTAGTGGACAGATTCCTCTGGGATTAATCCCAACATGAGGCACAGGTAAGAACTGACAGCAATTTTGACATTGGGTAACAATATCTCTAGCTTCCTTTCTAGTTATGTTAAATCGATTACGCAATGTCTCAGCTGTAACATGAAATCTTTTATGAAACTCCTTAGCCAATTCTAAATTTGAAAGGAGGGCAAATGCAATCATCTTTGTGGCTCGATCTGCCAGGTCGTTTCCACGGGACATGGGCCCCGGAAGACCGGAATGAGCCCTGATGTGTGTAATAAAAACAGGGTATCTTCTGGTAATTAAGGCAAACTGAATCTTTTGAAAAATTTTTGCAAGCTTGCTAGACGCTTTAATTAATCCAGCAGCCTCTAAGATTTTGGTTGCATTTACCACATAACTAGAATCAGAAACAATATTTAAGGGACCTGGAAATTTTTTTAAAACTTCTAACACCACTAAACATTCCACAATTTGAGGCGAGGTCTCATGATATTGCTTAGAAATAACTTTATTATTAACCACATAAGCTCCTATTCCTGTTTTTGACCCATCTGTATAGACTACCAGTCCATCCCGAAGTGGCTTTTGGGACGTTACATGCGGGAAGACTACCTCCTGAGTTAAGGCAAATTGCAAAATAGGATGTTTTGGGTAATGATTATCAATTGAACCACTAAAAGAGGTAACCAGCACCGCCCAAATATCAGAGGTAGCAGTTAATACCTGAACTTGATGAGCCGTATAAGGCACTATTAAAGACTTTGGCTCCCTCCCAAAGTATGTAATGGCTGTTTTTAACCCACGAAGTGCGAGTTGAGCGACTGCATCCGGATACCATTTAATAATTTTTGTAGGAGAGGCATTGGGATGAACCCACACTAAGGACCCACCTTGCCATAATACAGCAGTTGGCAAATGTTTAGTTTTAATGACACACAGGTCAAAGGCCTTAGTTTCATCTACACGTTTTAATTGGGCATCCTGTAAAGCATTTTTTACCACTCGCAGAGCGTGGCTTGCAGCCGGTGTTAAGGCTCTGGGTGAAGAAATATGAACATCCCCTTCCAAAATATCAAATAGGGGCTTTAATTTAGCAGAAGGAATCTTTAAATAAAATTGAACAGTACCTGAACAGAATGGTGGCAAACTCATAGCTTTACCCTCTTTATCTCCGGACCAGTATGGTGGCTGGCCACGTGTAACTGAACTCAGCTGGAAACCCTAAACTTAGCTGGAAACCCTAAACAAACATGGCAGCCAAACTACAGCTTTATGTGTCTTTAATTGCTGAACCATTATGGCGGCAGGCCATGTGTTAGCATTAGCAGGCTGCGACTGACAACACCAAGTACAGCCACTAGGTGTTGCTGATACAGTAAACACTGTGGAGCATCTATAATCCCCCACAACCAAAATTTTTTAATGATTAAACAAGCTTTAAAATTAACTGCTTAACAGAACAATTTTAAACTGTAAAAATTATTTTAGCCATATCAAACCTATTAGCTAGAATTTTTTTTTTCTTAAAAGAGCATAAAAACATTTTGTAATGAACAATCACCAGTCTTTTAAATGAATTATATGGAGAGCACATGGGAGGCAGGGGCCTCCTAGCCTGAATCAAAGATGGCGCCGGCCACGTGGGGACCGCTGACATACCCAAGGTCCCGCCCATTTTTCCCAAAGCCAAGATGGCTGCGCCCAGTTGCCAGCCACGTGGAAGCCTCTGATGAAAGCCAAGATGGCTGCGCCCAGGCATTTAGCGGGAATTTTAATCTTATTGGATAAAGAGGCCTTTTTATTGAGTTTTTTTCTTTTCTTTTACCTCTTATTACCAGGGCGTCCTTTCCCTGACCTCTCTCTTCCGTGGCTTTAACGTCCACAGAAGGGCCTTTTTTCTTAGAGACGTCCCTATCTCTATCCATTGGGACCCTTAACCTCATCTCACGTCCTGATTCTGGCATGTTGTCTTGCAACCCCCCTATCCTTAATCTCCTGCTACTCCTCTTTCTCCCGAGGCAGTCCTTGAATTTGCACGAGACCAAAAAAAGGAAAGCTATGGCGGCTATCACAGCAGAGAAGGCCATAAGGGCTTCCGCTAGCCGAAATGAGAAACGGGATAAGTCGAGATCGAACATGTCTTTCAGGACAAACCTTAATGTTGCGGTTCTGAATTCCTCCCCACTAAAGGGGGCCCTCCTTACCCAGCAATGTTCCGGGGTTTCAGCACCAGATGTTGGGAGCCGCCGCGTGAATGTTTCGCCGGCAGAAACGCACGCGACCACAGGAATCCTTCCGCAGTAAACTTTATTAGTCACGCGATGAAGAGGGGAGAGAGAGGCCGCCCGGCCACCTCGTGGGCGCGGGCGGCTTCCCGAGGGCCGCGGCCCCGGGCAGGGAAACGGGGAAGGAAGAGATCGAAGGAGAGGGCGGGCCCCGGAGTAGCGCTGTTTATATAAGCCCGGGTCCACCTGAGTGACGTGTCAATACCCTGATTGGCTGCTCACTCTTACCGGCATGCCTACGCAATTCTTAGCGTGCTTACGCAATCTTTAGCGTGTATACGCATCTACGCATGCACCCTGGAGGTTTAAGTTTTGAGGGCGAGATGTCAGCGCCACCCAGTAGCATCTGAGTCTCGGCTCTCCACAATGGTCCTTGGTGGAATGTCAGTCTCAGAAAAGACCCTGTGCCCACATATATTTGGTCCTTGTGGAGCTCCTATCCTTTCCCCATCAGACTATCTCCCCTTCTTTCTTATGATTCCCTGTACTCTGCCAAAGGTTTGGTCATGAGTCTTTGCTTTGAAAACACTGCTAGTTAGAGTCTTTCAGATGCGCTCAGTAGACTCCTGTCATACGTTCAATGCACATCCCATCTGTCTTTCTAAACGAGGATTGATCATCTTACCCCATGTCCGCTCAATTGATTATCTTTTTTAGGTGTATAGATTTCATTATGTTTATCATATCTTATAGGTCTATATAAGTGAGTATATCCCATGTTTGTCTTTCTCCTTCTGGGAAAGAACTAAAGAAGCTGAAAAGCAGCAATCCAAGTAATCCAATTAAAAAATGGGGAACAGAGCTAAACAGAGAATTCTTGACAGAGGAATATCAAATGGCAGAAAAACACTTAAAGAAATGCTCATCCTCATTAGCCATCAGGGAAATGCAAATCAAAACGACCCTGAGATATCACCTTACGCCCATCAGAATGGCCAAGATGAAAAACTCAAGCGATAACACATGCTGGAGAGGTTGTGGAGAAAGGGGAACCCTCCTCCACTGCTGGTGGGAATGTAAACTGGTACAACCACCCTGGAAAGCTATCTGGCGCTTTCTAAGACAAATAGGAATAGTGCTTCCTCCAGTCCCAGCTATACCACTGCTAGGTATATACCCAAAGTTTGTTCAAGTACACAAAAAGGACACTTGCTCAACCATGTTTATAGCAGCTCTATTTGTAATAGCCAGAACCTGGAAACAACCCAGATGTCCATCAACGGTGGAATGGGTACAGAAATTGTGGTATTTTTATACTACTCAGCAATGGAATACTACTCAGCAATCAAAAAGGAGGAAATCATGAAATTTGCAGGCAAATGGTGGGATCTAGAAAAGACCACTCTTTCTTTTTATAGGCAAAGCAAAACAAGTCACATCAATACAAGAAAGGGGGTTCATGGAACAGCCAAACTTGTGTTCTTAAACCATTTTTCTGTAGCAGATATGGTCCAAGGTCACACAAACAAGTTAAAGGAACTTGGCAAAACATACTGCTTATCTCTGTCTTAAGGTAAAGGACAGGGTGAAAACATGTTTTTCACTGAATACTCAATAACAAAGCAGCTTGCCAAACAAGCAGCTCTTCACAATAAAATCCTGTTTAGAGGTTTGTTTTATTTGTTGTGTCACAACTCCAATGTTTCTCTGTTTAACTTTTTTGTTCAGATTGCTTGTTTATTGGTAAGAGTGGGTTGTTGAAGTCACCTACTATTACCATGTTATAACTGGCAGCTTTAAATGAAATTAAGTGTGCCTGTGTTCTACATTTATATGTTTATAATTGCAATGTCCTCTTGAAGGAATGTTCTAGAGAAGAGTATGAAGTACGGGTTTTTGGTTTTTTTGGGTTTTTTTTTTCTTAAATCTTTTCCTTTTGTTTTGTTTTGGAAGTCTGTTTTTTCAGATATTATATAGCAGCTAAGCTTGCTTTTCTGTTCTTAGTTATATTTGTTTGGAATGTCTTTTTGCATCTTTTCCCCTATGTTTATGTCTATCTTTGGTGGTGAAATGTGCTTCACTGAGGTAGCAGAAAGGTGGATTCTGTTTTCTAATCTAAGCTGCTAGCCTGTACTTGTTATTGGAAAATTGAGACCATTACTATTTTGAGTTATTAAAAGTTGTGTTTTGATTCTTGTCATTTTGTGGTATTTTTAACATCTCTTTTGATGAATTGTCCTGCTGTTGTTCATTTATCCTCTATGGTGTTTTTGATATGTTTGGATTCCTCTTCAGACTGAATAATTTTTTCCAGTACACTCAAAGTTGGCTTAGTGGTCCTTCCATCTACTTTTATTATGCAAAGTTTTCATTGCTTCTTCTTATGTAGTTTTGCTGGGTATGAAAGTGTTGGCTAGCAGTTGTGATCTTTCCAATATCTGAATACATCTTTCCAGAATCTCTAGCTTTATAAGTCTTTATCAAGTGATAAGTTGTCTGTGTGTATTTTTTGTTTGTTTGTTTGTTTGTTTGTTTGTTTTAACTGTAATATACCATGGGGAATTTCTTTTCTCATCTTGACTATATCTTATAGCGTTCTTGTATCTGGCTTGGAGTCACTTTCTCCAGCTTTGTGAAAATTGATCAATTAAATTATTTAAAATATTTTCTTTGCTTTAAGTATGGTAATCTTCTCCTTTCCTTAAACCCACAATTTGAAAGTTTGCCTTTTTCACAATATCTTAGTTTCCACTCATGTTCCATTCAATTTTAATTTTTTTTCATTATCCTTTACTGAATGATTCAATTCCTTTACCATGTCTCTAAACTTTAATACTACAGTTTCTACACAATCTGTTGTATTGGTTAAGCTTTTCACTCTGGTTTTAATTTGTCTTTTTGGGTTGTTTTATTTTATTTTTTTAATTTCAGCATCATTTCAGTTTGTTTTTCTTCATCTCTTTATTAAATTCTCTTTTCTTAGTTTGTATCCACCTCTTTAATTCATTCAGCATTTGATATTTTTGCTCTCTAAATGTGTTCATGTCTTCTTTGAGCTGTTCGAACAGAGTTATAATTATTCTTTTAAATTATTTGTCTGGAACCTTCTCAAAATCAATCTCACTGGAAGGCATGACTATGGAATTAGTAATTTCTGGAGAAGACCTATTATTCTAGTTTTCCGTGTTGTTCATATTTCTGCACATGGGCTTGCACATCTGCAGTTGGTTTCTTGGTTAAATTTTCTTCTCCCTTTTTTTTCTCCTTTTCATTGTTTTAAATTTCAGATTTCCTTTCTTCTTCCAGTGGATGCGTTTACAATGTCTAGAAGAAGACTGAGTCCTAGTAGGGTTGAGGTTTTGCTTTCCTTTGGGGACTGGTATTTGGTGCCTGTGGCTAAATCTGTAGTTTTCTTCTGGGAGTTAAGTATTGTCCTGATACAGTTAGAGCACCCTGACTGGGCATTTAGTTTGTGCTGAGTATTGTGGAACATAATGTGTACCTGTGGGCTTTACCTGAGTCAGATGCAGCATCACAAAATTCTGCTGAAGCTGCCACAACATATGAAACACTCCATGTGCCTGTAGGCCATTACATTCGGTCAAATCTCACCTTCCATCTTGGCCTAAACCTTTGTTTGCCTGGTCTGTGGGTTGTGACACTGTTTGTGTACTGTGTAACCTATCTTGGTGTAGTGGTTTGAATAAAAAATAACTCCCACAGACTCATTTGTTTAAATGCTTAACTCATGGGGAATGGCACTATTATGAGGTGTGGCCTGGTTGGAGTAGGTGTGGCCTTGTTGGAGGAAGTGGGTCACTGTGGGAGCAAGGCTTTGAGGTCTCAGAAGCTCAAATTAGTTTTCTCTCTGCTGCCTCTGAACTCTCACTTTCTACTCTAGTACCATATCTTTCTGCATGCTGCCATGTTTCCTGTCATACTGCTAATGGACTAAACCTCTGAACCAGGACCAATTAAATATTTTTCTTTATAAGATTTGCCATGGTTGTAGCATCTCTTTATAGCAACAGAAACCCTAAGACACTTGGGTCAGATCTAGTTCCCACTCAGGGTATGCAGCTTCAGATGAAGCTGCTGCCAATAACTTCATCTTAACGTCTTTGATTTTTTTTTTATTAATTACACTTTATTCGTTTTGTATCCCCCCCATAAGCTCCTCCCTTCTCCCCTCCCGATCCCACCCTCCCTCCCCTTTCTGCATGCATGCCCCTCCCCAAGTCCACTGATAGGGGAGGTTCTCCTCTCCTTTCTGATCTTAGTCTAACAGTTCTCATCAAAAGTGGCTGCATTGTCATCCTCTGTGGCCTGGTAAGGCTGCTCCCCCCTCAGAGGGAGGTGATCAAAGAGCAGGCCAATCAGATTATGTCAGAGGCAGTCCCTCTTCCCATTACTATGTAACATCTTTGATTTTTTTTCTCTTCCTTATACTTAGTTTCAGTAATTTATTTTTCTTTTGGAAATGATCTTCTTAACTATTTAAAAATTCTTTGCGCAGACATGGATAATGCTTATGCCTCTAGTAAACAAATTCAGCAATGTGGCAGAAAAGAAGATCATCTTGAAAAACTCAGTACCTTTTCTTTACATCAATGACAAACATACAGAGAAAGAGATCATAGAATTCTCACTCACAATAGACTCAAAGAAAATAAAATAACTAGAAATAAACCTAACCAAGGAAATGAAGAACCTCTTTAATCAAAACTTTAGAATTTTGAAGAAAGAAATATAGAAGGATGAAAAGATAGAAAAACATACATGCTTATAGGCTGGTGGTAGATTTAAGATTATGAAAACAACCATCTTACTAAGAGCCATTTACAGATGCAGTCCAATCCCAATCAAAATCCTCATCTCATTCTTCTCAGAAATAGAAAACAAAATTTAAAAAAAAATTCACCTGGAGCCACAAAAAAATATCCTGAGCAAAAAGAACAAAGTAATAAATACACACACACACACACACACACACACAGTAGGGTCACCAAAACAGACATGCAGACCAATGAAACAGAAGTGAAGACCCAAGCATGAGTACATGAAACTTCAGACACTTACTAATTAAGAAAGATGCTTAAAAACAAAAACTGGAGAAAAGAAAGCATCTTTTACAAGTGGTGCTGGGAACTGAACATCCACAGGCAAAAGAATGATATTAGATATGTTATCTGTTACCTTGCATAAAAACTAATTATAGAATGAGGGAGCGGGACATGGCTGGGATACAGAGTTGATAAAATGTAACTGATAAGAAAAAAATAAAATTAAAAAAACTAATTATAAATGTACCAGAGACTTATACATAAAACCAAACCAACTTAGGTCTCCAGCATCTCACAGAGATGGTCCCAACCTCAGTTTCTCTTTTCTCTACAGGCCTTCTGTGCTGTTGCCTTCCCTCCTCCCAGGTATGATCTCCATCCTCATATTTCTCTGTTCCCCCTCTCCTACCTTGTTCCCTCACTTCAACCACTACTTCTGTCTATTCACTTTCCCCTTCCAAGTGAGATTCATGCATCCTCCGTTGGAGTCTCCTTGTTTTTTATCTTCTTTGGGTCTGTGCCTTATAGTATGTTTATCCTGTACTATATGGCTAAAATCCACTTATAAGTGAGTACACACCATGTGTGTCTTTCTGGGTCTGGGTTATGTCACTCAGGATGATCTTTTCTAGTTCCATCCATTTGCCTGCAAATTTCATAATTTTGTTTTTAATGGCTGAGTATTCTATTGTGTAAATGTACTACAATTTCTGTATCCATTCTTTGGTTGAGGGACATCTCGGTTGTTTCCAGATTCTGACTATTACAAATAAAGCTGCTATGAACATAATTAACAAAGTGCCCTTGTTGTATGGGAGAGCATCTTTTGCGTATATACCCAGGAGTGGTATAGCTGGACCTTGAGGAAGAGCTAGTCCCAATTTTATGAGAAAGCACCACAAGATTTTTTCCAAAGTTGCACAAGTTTGCACACCCACCAGCAATGGAGGAGGGTTCCCCTTTCTCCACATTCTCTCCAGCATGTGCTATCACTTGAGATTTGATCTTATCCATTCTGCCTGCTGTGAGATGCAATCTCAGAGTTGTTTCAATTTGCATTTCCCTGTTGAGCATTTTTTAAAGTGTTTCTCAGCCATTTGATATTTCTCTGTTGAGAATTCTCTGTTTAGTTCTGTGCCCCATTTTTTTTAATTGGGTTGTTTTGTTTATTGTGTTTGATTTCTTGAGTTCCTTATGTATTTTGGATATCAGCCTTTTGTCAGACGTAGGACTGGTGAAGATCTCTTCCCAATCTGTAGACTGTCTTTTTGTTCTGTTGACAAGTGTTTTTTGCCTTACAGAACTTTTCAGTTTCAAGAGGTCCCATTTATTGATTGTTGCTCTTAGAGCCTGTGCTGTTGGTGTTCTGTTCAGGAAGTTGTCTCCTGTGCCAATGAGTTCAAGGCTCTTCCCCACTTTCTTTTCTAATAGATATAGTGTACTTGGTTTTATATTGAGTCTTTGATCCACTTGGACTTGAGTCTTGTGCACGGTGATTAATATGGATCTATTTGCGTTTTTCTACATACAGACATTCAGTTAGACCAGCACCATTTGCTCAAGATGTTATTTTTTTTTCCATTGTATGGTTTTGGCTTCTTTTTCAAAAATCAAGTGACCGTAGGTGTATGGGTTTATTTCTGGGTCTTCGATTAGATTCCATTGGTTTACCAACAGGGAGGATGCTTAAATCTCATTCAGAAGGGCAAATAGAATAGATACTGGAAGCAGTTGAAGAAAGTGAACAGGACAGGAGCCTACCGCAATGTCCTCTGAAAGACTCCACCCCATAGGGATTGAAGCAGATACTGAGACTCACAGCCAAACTTTGGGCAGAATACAGGGAGTCTTATGGAAGAGTAGTGGGGTTGGAGGGGAATAGAAGGACCCTGAGGGGACAGGAGTTCCACAAGAAGACCAAATATGGCCCAGGGGGTCCTGCAGAGACTGATGTACCAGCCAAGGATCATGCATGAAGAGCACCTAAGCCACCTGCTCAGATGTAGCTGATAGGAAGCCCAGTCTCTAAGTGGGTTCCTTAGTATGGAGAACAGGGGCTATCTCTGACATGGACTCTGTTGCCTACTCCTGGTTCACTTCCCCCAGGTGGGTTGGCCTGGCTAGGCCACAGAGGAGGAGGAAGAGGATTCAGGCAGTCCTAATGAGATTTGATTGGATGGGGTCAGTTGGTAGGGGAGGAAGGCTCCCTCTTTTAGAGGACTAGGGGAGGAAAACAGGGGGGAAGAATGAGGGAGGATGGGACTGGGAGGAGACGAGGGAGGGTGCTATGATTGGGATGTAAAGTGAATAAATTTTAAAAAAATAAATTAAAAAAAGATATAAGATGAAAAGGTTTTCTCCCTTCCCCAAGTTACTTTTGACCATGATATTAAGTCGGAGCAATAGCAACCTCATAATGTGAGTCCCGTGCCTTATTTTCTGATCACCACACCCCAAGGCATAACAGCAAAAATCATGATGCTCAGAAAATAATCTCAAGGAAAAATACTAGATGAAATCTTATGCTGGGACCCGGGAATACTTTACTCTCAGATTTTTTTCTAAGAAAATATAATAATAATAATAATAATAAATTTGTTTTGCCAGATCACCAAATCAATCATTTACAAACCTGATTAATAATATCAAATATACCCACTACTATTGTCTGTAATAAGGAAGAACAATGTAAGAACAATCTGTTTCCTTAGGGAGTTTCTAGAACAACTAAATGTTTTAAAAACACATCTTTCAAAGTATTTCATCCAACTTTCTTTGTATTGTTTTCATGGGTTGCTTCACATAACATACAGAATTCTGTCAATTAAGCCTTCTGAGGAATGGTGTGGTAACAGTTTCCAGTTTTTGTTTTTTTTTTTTTTTTAGGGGCTTTAGATTCTGATGTTTTAATACTCAGTATAGCACTAGTCCACTTGTTAGCAAACTCAAACCATTACCTGAACTTTAGAGTGGGTTATTATTGTCCTCCTTCAATTAAAAAAAGAAGAAAGAAAAGAAAATCCAGTCCATTTCTTTTGGGACTCTGTTGGTCTTGTCTCCATCGCAATGCTATCTGGGAACATGAGCTGCACAGTGAAGTGAAGTGATCTTTGAAGATTATTATTCTAATGTCAGTTTCTATTTTTAACTAATAGCCTTGTACCAAAGTCATTCTATAATAATAATCCATTATCCTTCCTAAATCCTTCTTCTAGGAGTGGTGGTGTGGAAAGGGGCCAAGTCCTTCCCATGAAAACGATTTAACTTCCAGCACAGGATTTATGTCCTAGTATTCATTCATTTGTTTGTTTGTCTGTATTATGCCTGTATGTCCTGTGTGTATCACATGTATGCCTGATGCCTGATACCAGACAAGAGACTCAAATCCCCTGGAACTGACATTGCAGATAGTTGTGAGCTATGATTTGGGTTTTGGGAACCAAATCTGTGTCCTCTGAAAGAAGACCAAGTACTCTTAACTACCTAGCCACCTCTCCAGTCCACCTGGTATTTACAGAATAATTATTAGCTTGCATTCGCAGACCTACTGTACTCATTAAAGGAACCAGAGGTTCCAGTGAGGCCCTATGAAGAGCTGTGCTGAGGCCACACTGCATTAGTGAAAAAGAGGAAGGTGAGTACATGTGAGAGACAGGAAACCCAAGCTCTCCTCAAAAGTTCAGTACCCGTACAAACCCTCAGTTACCTACCTCCTCCAAGTGCACTTGTTCCCAGACACCAGAGAACGCTCATACTCAGGAGGAGGCTGACAAGCATAGCATGGTCCTTGTGGCTCCTTCTGAGTCTCAGCAATATGAAATGCTGGTGGAAGTGTGCTCTAAGACCCTTGGACCTTGTAGGTGTGGGCACATAGGAAAAGTCCAGAGAACATCCTGAGCTTTTTCACAGTGGTTGACTCAGCTGGCACGTGAGGACAGGTCTGCAATGTGTTAGCTAATTATTTTTCACTCTTGGTCTACAGATGGATTCTATGGTGATATTTCGGAATACACTTTGTGCTGCTGGCCTCACGTCTAAGTTGCTCAGGAAACAAAAGCAGTTTGGATTTGTAGAGTTTATAATCTTTCCCTGGACAAAGTGTTTATTTATAATTAAAATGAGAATTTTTCTAATAAGTGAGGCAGCTGTTAACCATCTTGAGTCATTTCAAATGTGGCTGGGGAAATTCAACAAGCCTCAAATGCGGGAGGAGGGGGCAAGCCCTGTTTTTCCTTATAGTCTTCAGGGTCACATTAAATCCATGTTGTGTTTTCTGAGAGATTAGAAACAGACTGCAGAGTAGAAAACACACTGAGAATTACAGCTCTCTTCCCCGAAACAGAAAATCCCTCAGCTGTCTGCATACATACAGTGTGCCATGAATTAATATTTGTGCCATATAAACCCTTTCAAAGGGTACTTTAATTCAAAAATCTTGATGCTCTGGAAACTGGCTCAGATGAAGACCATTTATACCGCCTTTTCTCTCTTTGCATCCACTATCAGATGCCAGTAATACCACTGTGATTTGAACCGGAGGGAAGTTAAAGAGAAAGTCCAGGCTCAACCCCTTCCTGAGGAGCTATGGCCATGGCTGGCCTGGGGTGTGGGGAGGTGGAGATTTATTATTTTCTGAGGATGTCCCCACTGTAGGTGTCTCCTGCTCCAGTGGATGCGCACATGGGCCACACTAACTGGACTTGGTGGATTTCGAAAACTAAAAAAAAGGACATGAAGTTGTGGGAATGCTGTAGAGGAGTCATGGAGGGGGACTGAAGTGGGAAAGTGGAGACAGAGATGATCACATTTCATCGTGTGTAGGTATATGTATAAAATTCTCAAGAATAAGGACATTTCTTAAACCTCGTAATATCTTAAAAATAATGAAAATAACACATTTCTCAAACAGCGCTTTGTGAATGAGACTCCCATGAGTCACCGGGAGTCTCTCTGTGAAGTTTATTCTTGCCTGAAGTAAAATGAAACTAGTAAACTTAGCCCCAGCGCAGATCGACTGATTAACAAATTGCTTTAGTGCATATGGGAGAGGCTCAGACATTTGACTGTGCTGTTTTTCACTGGAGTCTTTTGCTAAATCTGACCACAGCTGTCCTTAAGGCCAGATGTTAGCTGTAAAATTCAGCGAGTTTAATATACCATGCAACCTCCCTGTGTTCTTAGCCTGGCTCAAGCCTGCAGCATCTGTGCATTAGCCTCTCGTAGTTCCAGTGGCTGTGCTGAGATGCCTATTATCCCGCTGGGATCCGGCAGTGGCTCAGATTTCCTCTAAGCTTGTGTACAATCACTTCATTTAGAAGCTATCTGCTTCTATTGAACTGAAGGTACCCCACAAGTGCATTTGATACCGGCTGTTCCTGAAAGTAATTGGATGAGGTCAAATACCTGCCCTTGTTATCACTGTTAAGCTGCCCAAGCCCAGTTAATTGCGGCCTCACCAAATGGTTCCCTGGAAGCTTGCTTTTGCCTAGGCTTGGCATGCCTCGCAGGAGTGTGGAGCTTGTAGACTGGCCTCAGCTCTCCGCCTCCTCCAGAGCGTTTTCTGGTCTGTTAATTAGAGACCCTGAACTGTGCAAATGCCTGTCTGTAACTCCTCAGGGCGAGTGTGCAAAGCTGGGGAGCAGTGATGCAATGGAAACAGCACAGAGTTTCAAAACTGGAAAGACCCAGGCTTAAATCAGGCACCATCACTCAATTCCCTGAATGCCCATTGAGTCCAGTTTAAGCCAGCTCCTCTAACGCACGGCTGTAATTTTCAAGCCAAGTGCAAGAAGGCTTCAAGGTCTGCAAATGTCTCCTTCTAAAATGTTTTATACTCTCAATAAGAGTATAATTGAAAAGTACAAGCTGTCATGTATTAAGTACCCAAAATTGGTTTCCTCCAAGTTGCCTGGTTCAGATTCATTATGTCCCTTGCAAATGCTAAGTTATAAGCTAAACTTTTATCCACAGAGTCCTATTTCGGTCTTACTTAATGATAAAATGTAACATGTTTCACGTGACAATCAGTCAATCCATGCCCTGCTGTTAAACTTCACCCTGGAGAAACTCCTTCACAGGGTGAGTCTTCCTCTTCCAGGTTGTTCTTTCTCTTCCGGGGACCCCAAGTGTTGCCAGAAGCACAGAAAATGCCATTGTTTTAGGGTGCTTCGCTTTCAGATCCATGACACCTTTTCTTTGGGGGTTTATAAAGACCTAAGGTAATATCGAAGAGTGAAATGACACACGTGTGGGGACAGAAGATCTGCCCATCTGCAAGTGGAAGTCCTTCCCCCTGACTGGAAAGATTGGGCAGGGAGCAGGCTGACGGACTGGCAGGGAGCTGAGGCAAAGGCTTTACCTTCCAGGCAGATGAACTAGGATTTCATCCAGGAAGAAATCAGTGAGCCCGTGGAAGTTTTGTTGTTGTTTTTTTTGTTTTGTTTTGTTTTGTTTTTAAAGCTGTGAGCTCTTTGGAAACTTCTGCATGTAGCCTTAGTGTCTGCCAGGTGTAACAGTACTCCTGTTTTTTCAGATCATGATTACATTATACCAACGTCATTTCAGGATCCAATGGTTCAAACAGAGCTGCTTAGGTTCTGAGTGCTCTTTGCCTTTTTCTAGTGTGACTCTGGAGGCCTCACCATACTTGAACTGAGTTTCATAGATATGGTTCCTTTCCAGCATATTTTAGCTCTCTGGAAGGGGGAACCTTAACTGTGTGAGTATTTCTTTCAGAAACACATTTCTGACTCCTTTCTACTTGGTAAGGTTGTGGTTTGGGGGGGGGTATTTTGTTTGTTTCTTTGGTTTTTTTTTTCTTAATAGAAACCTGTCATTAGAAACACTATTTTCAAAAACTCAGACCAGTTTAGAGCCTTGGGATGTGTCCCAATATCACTCTGGAGTTTGTGTACCAGATATCACATTAATAGTAATTTGTAAATTCTTATTTTTTAAAGAACTCATCATCGAGGCTGTATGCTTGGGCTGCTTACACACTAAAAAAAAAAGTCTGTAATTTTCTCTCTCAAAAAAAAAAAAAAAAAAAAAAGAAAACCACTAATAAAATAAATTAAAATACAGCCATGGAGAAATCTGAGGTTAGCATGATTTTTCACTATCCTTTGCATCTGGCTTTTAAGCTTAGGACATCTGAATAACTGATTTCAGAGCTTAATTGTTGAGGTATGTACATGTAATAAACAGCACATATTATAGTTACAACACATAGTTTGGTTTTTTTTAAAATACATACAAATCTTCATGAAATGCGATTATGAAATAATCACCATGGAGATAATAAAAACATCCACCAGCTTGTGGGACACCCCTTATGTCGACTGTTTACGGCTGGGTTCTGCTCCCGTGTCCAATCTCTCTTCCCAGGACACAGGTCTGCGTCTCGTCACTTCATGCTAGCTTGTATTTTCTGGAGTTATATATAAATGGAATCGCATCCTACATATGCTTTCTGTTGGAGAAGAAGGAAGCCTGGCTTCTTTCACGTCACATAATTATTTTGAAATGTATCCATGCTATGCATGTAAGTACATCCTTTCTTTGCATTGCCAACCAGTGTTCCATTGTATGACTATAACAGAATTTAGTTATATATATATATGTATATATATATATATATATATAAACCTGCTAACAACATTTGCATTATTTATAGGTTTTGGCTATTACAAATTAGATGCAGTGAATATTTGTGCATGTGTACTGACAAGTTGAAATGTATCAAGATAAGAACTTTCACCCTTTGCAAAAATTGTTTAGAGAATGAAATATGAAACACACTGGAAAAAAGCCATTTAGAAATCATATATCTGAATAAGACCTATATCAAGAATAGCTAAAGAACTCTGAAAACTCAGTAATAGGGAAGAAATACAGACTGAAAAAGAAATGTGTAAAATATTTGATCAGATATTCTCCTTAAGCTTGGATATTCCTTCTCAGTTTCATTAGGGCCAAGTCAGGCAGCACTGTCTGAACTCACATTTTTTTTTCCTATAATGTAGACTGAGGCATTTGAGAACTCAGCCCAATGTCCCAAGATTTATAAGTTTTTTTTTTTTTTTCTGGTTTGGTTCTAGAAAACAGAGAGTTTCATGTACTGTATAAACTTCAAAAATCATCATTTCTAATCTTTGGGTGCTTCTCTCTAGTTTCAAACATCTTTCTTGTGCTGACTCATACTCTGATAAGATGAATGGGGAGATCCTACCAACTGTCAGAGCTGTCTGTCTGTCTTTATGTATGTGCAACTCTACCTTCTTGGTTCATTTATCTTAGACACTTGGGCCTCCAAGAAATCCATCACTACCAACTCAACTCCAGGGAAGCAGTGGAGTCTGTTTGGAGTTCCCCATCTGTATTGCATGCCAGAAACACTCCCCAGGCAGCTGCAGGGCTCATGGTGTTCTTATTATCTCTGACAGATCCTGGTAGACTGTTGCTTTGTGTCTACTGTCATGATCTTTGTTTTAGGAATCAGTCATGCTTTTTCATTGTCCATGTGGATATTGTGGACAAAGAGAGTTGTCATTGAATGCCATACATGCAGAAAGCTCATGGACTATGTTTTACTGTTGTGATTTTTTTTTTAAGTTTTAAAACATTTGCTGGAAGTTACTTATTCCTCAAAACACCTCCCGAAAATGGACACTGCTTTGGCCTTCAGAGAGGTGGCACAGATGACCCTTAAGGAAGTATGAACTAAATGGGAAGGCAGTCTAAATTCTGGCAGTTCAAATTTCACCCTGATAGGCTTAAGTCATATAAAACATATCCAGTCTTTGAAAATGTGATGGCTTGATCAAAACCTTAATGTCCTCTTTCCTGTTCCCAAGTTTTATTCTGTCTTGGATAGAGTATATCTTTTTCAAATGTATTTCTTCCATAAAGAAAAATACACACACATACACACACACACACACACACACACACACACACACACACACACACACAGAGAGAGAGAGAGAGAGAGAGAGAGAGAGAGAGAGAGAGAGAGAGAGAGATTATTTGAGTGTTTTGTTGAGATGTATCTACCATTTGTACACTGCCTCATTTTGCAACAAATGGGCTTCAGTGGTGGAGTGACTCAAAGCCACATTTTCTGATATAGCAACAATGTTCCCCGCTTTGCTGTTGAAGTATTTCATCAGAAAAACAAACACATCATTCACTCTGGGGTTAAAATGATCCAGAAATTTGAGATACCATGTAAATAATGAGGAATATAGGAACTGTTCATTATGTTTATATTATCCTTTTTGTATGCTACAAAGTGCTACATGCTAGAAAACCACCCATGTCTAAGTGAGATGAGCTCCTTTAGTAAAAGTTGAAGTTCTAAAAATAAGAGAGCCTTGTGTCAGACTGTGACAGGCAGTGCACTTTCCTTTTCTGTGCTACATAAAGCAACGGCATGTTATATGATGAAACAGTGTCATTTGTTAAATGTTTTAATTTTTCTCTCATGCACTAACCCTTTTATGTCAAATTGTATGTAACAGTTAATTTTAGTCTGAAATTCTGCTTAATACAGTATTTGATGTGTCTAATATTGCTGCTTTGGGTCCAAGTTCAGTTTTTAAACTCTACACTAGTACACTCGACTGTTTTTACTATTCTTTTTCTTCCAGCTTTCATTGAAACTTTGTTGCTTTTATCCATACAACCTTTCTTCTGTCCTGAGCCTGCTCCATCACACCCTCTTTAGCTGTTCTTCTTAGGTCACATGAGTCAGTCTTTCTATATTCAGGACTAAGCTTAGACCAGCCCTGCCCTGCCCAGTTACTGTCCTTCCTGCCTCACTGCTTACAACTCTTTCTTCATTCAGTCAACTAATAGAGCCAAACCACCACTTGTAGCCTAGCCCAGCTTGAATCCAGATAGGTTCTGCTTCCTCCCCCACTGCCCATTCTCCTTTCCAATCCTGGGATCATAGTCGAGCTGAACTCAAGCACACTTTTGGGCCCAGTATGGACCAGGTAAAGCAATGCCTCCATCCCAACTTCCTGTGACCCTTCCCTGACCACTAGATCAACAACACAGGGGATACTGAAAGAAAAACGTGAAACAGAAGAAGATAAACACATCGAAGAAGCCTTAGAGAGAAAATAATACCAAGGAAGTTAATCCTCCGACGCTTATTAAAAACAGCACAAAATCATCAAAATGACAAGGATTAAAACCTTATACAACATTTCCTTTTAATATTCCTGACCTCAGCTCCCCAATGAAAAGGCATAGGCTTAACAGATTGGATCAGAATATAGGGTTCTTTTTTTTTTTTTCCTGCATCCAAGAAACATACTTTATCATCAAGGCTAGACACTACTTTTGAATACATTATTCTAAGCAAATGGAACTAAAAAACAATCGGTATAGCTCTTCTACTGTTTGACAAAATAGACTTCAAAGCAAAACTAGAATAGATAAAGAAGGCCACTTTGTATTCACTAAGGGAACAATCCATCAAGAGGGTATCATAATTCTAAACATATTGTGCAACAAACACAGATGTATCCAGTTTTGTAAAACAAACAATGCTAGACATCAAGGCACAAATTAACTGTAGCATGATAATTATGGGGCTGTTCAATACCCTACTATGTTGGTTATTTTTTTTATTCAAATTAATTCAATCTAGAGTCATTGTAGAAGGGGGAATGACAAATTGAGAGAAAATTAGCCTGTAGGCAAGTGTGGGGCATTTTGTTGATCAACACTTGACGTGAGAGCATACAGTCTACTGTGGGTGGTGCTATCCTCAAGTAAGTGGTCTTTGATGATGTAGATAATCAGTCTGGTCAAGCCATGAGCAGTAAGCCAGTAAGCCAGCATATTTCCATAGTATCTGCTTCAGCTCCTGCCTCCATATTCCTACCTTGAATTCCTTTCTTGGCTTCACTGATGATGGACTACAGGGAAGGTGAAACATCCCACCTCCAAGTTGCTTCTGGTCATGTTGTATTATCACAACAATAGAAACAAATCAAGACACTCACTGTCACCCCTAGACAGGCCATCAAGGCAAAGATTAAACAAAGAAACAATGGAGTTAGCTGATACCATAAACCAAATAGTTATCTACAGAACGTTCCATTTAAACACTAATAAACATTTATTATTCTCAGCATCATGTTAACATTCTCCAAAATAGACCACTTTGGTGCTCAAACCACCTTCCATGAGTAAATTGATTCTTGCATTTCCCAACTCTTACCACAAAGAACTTCCACTTGCAAAGCCATAGCCTCGCTCCAACTGTGGCTTACAAACTCTCTTCATGAATGAGCCACCTTTCCCAGGTAAGAACCCTCTTCTATTTCCATGCATTTTTTCTTAATTTGCTTTCATCAGCATACCCACAAACCTAGGTACAGACACATGGCCAGGAAACCCTCTTTTGTGTGAGCCACCTTTTTCATGCAAGTCCTTTCTTCCCTTTGTCCTTTCTGTCAATCCTCCTGCATCTGAAAACCCAGAAGCTTATTTAAAGATCTGTAGTCATGAACGCTCTTTATTCATGAGCCTACTTTGTCTAGCCTCGCTCTATACCTATGATTTAGGAGCCACCATTTTCTGGTCCATTTAAACAGCTCATTCATCACTATTACTGGCCTAAGTCAAGCTGTGCATCTCTCTGCACATGCCTAACATAAGAAAGGCCAGATTATTATATCAGACACACAACTACAGGCCACATGCTCAGTCCAATCACGGAAACAAACAAAATAACAAAACCAATGGCCCAAACAACATGTTTCCCATCAAACCCTCTAGTCTTTTAGAAGTATTCTTTAATGAAAATGATTGGGGTGAACTCTAGAACAAAAATTTAAAAGCAAAATCATAAACTTTATCAAAGAATCCAAGAAAGTTAAAGAAGACATGCTTTAAACAATAAACACTTTAGTGATGTCCAAGAAAACACAACTATTTGCACCTGAATAAAGTGACAAAGGTAATTTAGGTTTTGGCATCTGAATTCAATAAAAAAAAACAGAGACATTGAATAATGAAGATGGGCTTCATTTGTAAGCCATATTTGCCACTGAAGAAATTGGGAAAGGACTATGAACCATTTTAGCAATTAAATAAAAATCACATGACAACCATTGTGCAGTATTGCTCCAACCAAATAGGCATTTATAACGATATGGAACAGTGGGTCTATAACAAGCACAAACTTTTAAAAAACTTTTCATCCTATCCACAGCCAATCCATCATAAGCATTTTGCTTCTGCTAAAATTATACTTGAAATACTGAAAGCAACTCATGAGGCCAGAGAGAAATTAGTAATGATTTCCCCTTTCCCGACCTACCTTGCCTAGGTTGTGAACTTAGCATTTTCACAGGGTCTCCTAAATCCTCATCAGGAAGTGAAGAGCATTTAAGATTAGATTATCAAATGGATCACCCCATGCTTCAGGGCCATTTCCAGGCA
Organism: Meriones unguiculatus; assembly: GCF_030254825.1. NCBI lineage: Eukaryota > Metazoa > Chordata > Mammalia > Rodentia > Muridae > Meriones > Meriones unguiculatus. Next base: position 32,779,538 of record NC_083366.1, read on the forward strand.
ATGGAGTATAGGTATCTAAAAGAGACTCCAATAAAGACTTGAAGGAGCCATCACAGGCATAATTATCTGTAGCACTTTCCAATTGATGTATACTTGAGCATAATTTGGATATATGCCTAGGAGTGGTATAGCTGGATCTTGAGGAAGCAGTATTCCTAATTATCTGAGAAAGCACCAGATTGATTTCCAAAGTGGTTGTACAAGTTTACATTCCCATCAGCAATGAAGGAGGGTTCTCCTTTCTCCACATCCTCTCCAGCATGTGTCATCACTTGGGTTTTTGATCTTAGCCATTCCGATGTAAGGTGTAAGGTGAAATCTCAGGGTCGTTTTGATTTGCATTTCCCTGATGACTAAGGATGTTGAGCATTTCTTTAAGTGTTTCACTGCCGTTTGATATTCCTTGGAAGAGAGAGAAAACATGGAACAGGACAGGAGCCTAACACAGAGGGTCTCTGAAAGACTCCACCCAGCAAGATACCAAAGCAGATGCTGAGATTCATAGCCAAACTTGGGCAGAGTGCAAGGAATCTTTTGAAAGAAGGGGGAGATAGAAAGACCTGGAGGGACTGGAGCTCCACAAGGAGAGCAACAGAACCAAAAAATTTGGGTCCAGGGGTCTTTTCTGAGCCTGATACTCCAACCAAGGATCATGAATGGAGATAACCTGGAACCTCTGCACAGATGTAGCCCATGGCAGCTCAGTCTTCATGTGGGTTTCCTCGTAAGAGGAAAAGGGACTGTCTCCTACATGAACCCAGTGGCTGTTTCATTGATCACCTCCCACTGTTGGGAGAGCAGGCTTACCAGGCCACAGAGGAAGATAATGCAGCCAGTCCTGATGACACCTGATAGGCTAGTGTCAGAGGGAAGGGGAAGAGGACCTCCCCTCTAAGTGGACTTGGAGAGGGGCATGGGAGGAGATGAGGGAGGGAGGGTGGTATTGGGAGGGGTATTGGGAGCTGTAGTTAATAAAAAAAATAATTTTTTTTTTTTAAAAATGACTACTCAGAATAAAGGAACTCCTGTCTTATACTCTAAATGAAAGAAAAGAAAATACTGAGCTAAGCAATGCTGATCTACATTTGATATGGATGTCAATACATTGGATGGCAACAATATCATTACTAGTCAACAGCAGGGAAGTGGATTAAGCCCCTCTTCCCCTTAGGCCCTGTAAAATTAGAGGACTAAAACAATAATATTTGTGTGGGCCTTAGACTGTAATAAATCTATCCTTTGGTATAAGCTGCTACTGAAGGAAATGCTCCTATTGATATTTCTTGCCCTAAAGACATGGCCATTTCACCCCTTCAGTGCCCTTTTAAGTTACACAAAGAATATTGGGGACCTATACCACCTGGAATAGGTACTTTATAGGGTTATAGTAGTTTATCTATAGAGGGAATCATAATTCATACAGGAGTCACGATGAAGATTATACTAATGCAAAGATCTGTATTACCACATCTAATGTGATTCTTCACAAACAGAATGGCTAATTAAAACAATGGTATATCAAAGATGAGAAGGACTAGGAAAGAGTTTCAAGGGATTCTGGAACCTATTTTCCCACAAAAAGGACAAATCAATAGTATGGATTGAGTGTTTTTCATAGGAGTCATTGAAAAAATATCACCTCTAAAAATTACATGGGAATCAGTGAGCCTTTCTGAACACCTTCATGGCCCCTTTCTAAAGAAAAGTTACAGGCTCTTCATTGTTTAGTCAGAGGCCAGTTGGAGAATAGGCACATAAAACCCTCGTTTTCTCAGTGTGGAATTCTTCTGGTTTTGTAATTAGAAAGAAATCCTTCGGTAAACAGAGACTGTTGTTTGACTTATATTCTGTATGACAACGCCACCATGTTTACAAACCAGTTTACCTCTTCCTGAAGCTCTTACTAAGGATTAGCCCTTTAGTAGTTTTGAATTGATATTGCTTTTATACTATACTTATTCATCCGGATAATAGGTGCATTTTGCCTTTTCTGTGCCCTCACTCAATCATAAAGAACTTCAGCTCTGCTATCAATGGACTGTATTACCTCAAGGCAAACAAACTCTCTTCTATGTGCCAATAGTGTGCAGGAAGTCTTTTAGACGTGTGAGGCAGACTTTCTCTTAGATTTTTATTATTCATTATATGGGTGACACACTCTTAGCCACCTCTAAAGAGGATAGTGACACGATCCAGGATATACCACATAAAAATGGGCTTTTTGTTGCTCCTGGAAAGGTACAAAGATCAGACACTGTAAAATGTTTGAGATAGTTACTAGAACAACTGTTTAAACACACATACACACACACACACAGAGGGAGAGAGAAATGTCTATTAGATAAGACAATTTAAAAACACTTAAAAATTTTTCAAAAACTATTAGGAAATCTTAATTGGCTGAGTCATACTTTAAGAATACCTAATTATGAACTAGCCAATATATTTTAAACTCTAAAAGGAAAGACAGCATTGGGTAGTCCTTGCATATTATCTCAAGAGGCAAGAAGAAATAACACAGCTATTTGAATCTAGACTAAAAGAAGCATTTGTATATTGTGTGACTCCTTCATTACCTCTAAACTTACTTATTTTCCCCAATAAATTGTCTCCTACAGGTATTACAAGAGGATAAACCTTTGGAATGGATTTATTTATACTACAAGGTCAATAAAATGCTAATTGTTGACCTTAATTCTCCTTGCTCAATTAGTTTATCAGGGAGAACCGAGTGTCAACAATTACAAGGATTTGACCTTTGTTGTATTATATTATTACCCTTAACTAACCATCATTTTTATGTGTGTTGCAAAACTATTCAGTTTTGCTTGAAGATTACTATGGAAGAATAGGAAATCATATTCACCCAGTAAGTTATGGTATTTTCTTATATGAACTGAATTTATGATTACAAAAATTGTCTAACATTTTCCCATTCCACAGGTAGGTACTTATTTTATTGATAGCTTATCTACTGCTAAAGGAGGGACTCATGGTCCAGATATTCATCAACCTATTAATACTTCCTCTTCCTCAGCCCAACAGATGAAAATATGTGTTTTGGTCCATTTATTTTAGTGAATTCATAAACCCTTAAATACCATTGCAAATATTACTTATGTTGTAGGATTATTTCCAGCAATAGATTAATACTCATGCACAGTCTAACCTCCATGTTTTATTGCAGAAGGAAATAAATAAGCGGACACATTAATCTACCCCATTTTTACTCTTCCAGAAGAAAATTGAAAGGTTATGCATCTGTCATTGCAGATGGACTCACTGAAAATTTATGGATTCCTGTTCAGCTCTTCTGGTCTGCACCATCAAGAATGATAGCCTAGGTTGAGGAGACAGTGAAAGTTGCTAAAAAGATTACAAACTTCCAGCTAAAGGGCAAAAGGAGATGTCAATTGTATCATCAAAAGTCAAGTCCACATTGTCTTCCTCTGTGACCTGGTAAGGAGAGCAACAGAATTAAAAATTCTGGTCCTAGGGGTCTTTTCTGAGACTGATACTCCAATCAAGGACCATTCATACAGATAACCAAGAACCCCTGCACAAGTGTAGCTCATGCAGCTCAGTCTCCAAGTGGGTTCCCTAGTAAGGGGAACAGGGGCTGTCTCTGACATGAACTCAGTGGCTGGCTCTTTGATCACCTCCCCATTAGTTGGGGAGACAGCCTTGTCAGGCCGCAGAGGAAGACAATACAGACATGATTTGGCTTTTTAAAAGTAGAAATCTTTGGTCCCATAGGAAAGACAGAACTTGCCAGGATATATGATATGTGCTGCTGGTGGAGCTGGGGAAAACCAATCACATTTTCTGATTACAAATATGCTTCTTCTAGTGAAATAAGTATTACTTCTTTTTTAATATATATTAATATTTTATTTTTATTTTTATTAATTACAGTGTATTCCCTTTGTATCCTATTTGTAGCTCCCTCTCTCTTTCCCTCCCTGCCCCATCCTCTCTCCTTCTTCTCCACTCATCCCCCTCCCCAGTCTGATAAGGAAGGTCCTCCTCTCCTTCCATCTGAGCCTAGTCTATCAGGTCTCATCAGGACTGACTGCATTGTCTTCCTCTGTGGCCTGGTAAGGCTGCACCCTCCAGGGGGAGGTGATCAAAGCCACTGAGTTCATGTCAGAGACAGACCTTGTTCTCCTTACTTGGAGATCCACTTTGAGACTGAGCTGCCATAGGCTACATCTGTGCAGGGGTTGTAGGTTATCTCCATGGAAGGTCGTTGGTTGGAGTATCAGTCTCAGAAGACACCCCTGTGTCCAGATTTTTTGGTTCTGTTGTTCTCCTGGAAAGGCAAAGAGGACGGACATCAGAAGAGGGGGAAAACATGGAACAGGACAGGAACCTACCACAAAGGACCTCTGAAAGACTCTACCTTGCAGAGTCTGAGCAGATGCTGAGATTCATAGCCAAACTTTGGGCAGAGTGCAGGGAATCTTATGAAAGAAGAGGAAGATAGAAATACCTGAAGAGGGCTGGAGAGATGGCTCAGCCATTAAAGGCTAGGCTCACAACCATAAAGATAAGAAATACCTTAAGAGCATTGCTTCTTATTGCCCAAAGCACAGAGGGTAAACTTTAGAGAAAAGAATGCTTTCTAAAGCAGCTGTATAGTGGGGCCTTCAAATAGAGGACATTAAGAAGAATAAAAACAAAATCCTAACCTTTTGGTCATCTCTCGGATTAACTTAAATCATAGAGTAAGAAAAAATTAACGAATACTAACTTGAATTTGAAGATGTCTTTTCCAGGCCATTCAAATGGTAAATTCCTCTTATAAATTTAACCTCCCTTCATCTCTGTCTTGCCTTCTGTCTATTAGGGATATCAAGTTTTTTTTTTTTTTCAGTTCTTATTTGAATCTTTAAGTAGTGCCTGCTCACCATGATACATAGGATGAAAACAAACAAGTACCCATGTTGCTAAGATAAAACCATTGTGTGTGTGTGTGTCCTAGTGAAATCCTTTGAGTGGCATTTGCTCATCATCTGTATCTAGCCTGAAAACAAATATCCATGCTGCTAATTAGAGAACCAGTTGTTTGTGTGTGTGTATGCATATGTGTGTGTGTGTGAGTTGAGAGTGTCTTACTACAATAAAGGGGTAAAATTGTGGAAATTAATATACTAAACCCAAATTCTCCCCTATTTCGTATTTTCCACCTGTGTGTTCCTCAGCTAGAAGTCAGACACAGTTAAAAGACTTACATTCATCTTCTACCTGTGAATTACTTGGAAAGTACTTAAAATGTCCTTGAAAGCAGTAAGCCATTCAAAGTCCCCAAGAGAATCAAGAGAAAAAATGTACCTTAAGGCTACATGGCTATGTGAAATCCTTAATTTCTAGACTTCACCACAAAAAAAAAAAAAAAAAAAAGAAAGAAAGAAAGAAAGAAAGAAAAAAAATCTCAGTATGTAGAAGGCACAGCTAATGATACTTCCCCTAGGTCCGGTATCAGACAACTGGTCTTACAGAATCCCAAAAGAGCAGGACAATATTTAAATCATTAATGAAAAATATTGAAACTTAGAACCGGGTTTCTGTATTTAAAAATGAATGACCTAGGCACACTAGGAACCAAAGGGGGCTACCTCATGTTGCTAAGTCATGCTAATGTTCAGGGACTGCTACACTGGTTTAGCATCACACTCTAAATTGTGTGTATTTAGGGAGACTTTGAGAATATTGAAACGACAGCGGAAAAACACTCGGGGAAGGTCCTGGAGACTCCCTGCAATGGCTTCTCCCTATACTTAGCTAGTAAAAGCATGTAAGGTGTGTACGCCTCCTAGTATCACTTTCCTCAGTTCTTCCTGGCCCTCCAGGCACTGATAAACCTGCTTGGGAAATCCACTGTCGCCATGTTTCCACTGATATCTCTGGGCTGAAGGAAGTGACATAGAATGAGCATGCAGAGTACAAATATCCAGATTGGCACGTGAGAAAACTGGTTGCAGAATTTTTAGGGTTTTTGCTTGTTCTACTACAGAGCGTGCTTATCATAAACTGTGAGCTGCAAATCTAGAAAATATGAATAGTTCCTTCAAGGAGAAAGGGAAATGCTTTAACTTTCTCCTGAATGTTGTCTTAGTGAACCAGGAATTGAGTGCCCTTGACCATTTAGTTATATAACCTCATCTTACAAATCTAGTCTTAATTTTCATTTAAGGGCTACAAAATGAAGACTTAGAAAGGTGGAGTACATACAGTCTGCACAGGTTCAAACCAGGCAAAATCCCAGCATAAATGTCAATGGGTATATCAAATATACTTCAGGGCAGGGTTCGTTCTCAGGGGTTATCAGCCAACATGAAATAAATCCCATGTTTTTCACATGAGTGCTTTTTGTTTTGCTTTTTTAAAAAAATATTGATTTTGATTTTCTTTTTTAATTTTTCATTTGTGAGTTTTAATTTGTGTTTGCTTTCGTTTTATTGTTTTACTGAATTTTCTTTTGACAGAGAGTTGGATTGGTTAGGGATGTAGGAGGGATCTGGGAGACAGTGTGGGAGAAAAGATTATGATAAAATATATTGTATAAAAATTTAAATAAAAATTAGATCTATGATTATCTTATAATCCAACCTTCCTTCTATTTATTTTCTATAGACATTTTCCTAAGAAGAAGGAATAGCAGCAATGCCCCCAAACTGGAAGAAACCTAAATATTCATCACCACTGAATGATCAGAGTATGACGTACCTATAATAGGATGATATTATATGATGGAAGGGCAAGGAAATGATAGTTACATGATGACTGTACATTTGTTTAGTTCTGTGTGTATGAAAGTATAGGAATTTCCTGAGTGATTACACTAAATTTACAAATTACCTTTGGTATGATTTTTATAATGTATCAAGGGCATGGGAGATTTTCCATTTTCAGGTCTCCAATTTCTTTGTTCAGTGTCTCAAAGAATTTCTTTTTCAAGTATTTCACTTGCTTGGTTAGAATTATTCCAGTTTTTAGGCTATTTTAAAAGGTGTTTTCCCGACTTCTTTCTCAATCTGTTTGTCATTTGTATATTGGAAGGCTACTGATTTTTGCATGTTATTTTGTGCATTTTATATCCCACTGCATTACGGAATATATTTATCAGGTTTAGACATTTCTTGCAGAAATCTCTAGTGTCTTTCATGTATAAATTGTATTGTCTTCAAAAAGGATACTTTAATGTCTCACTTTCCTATTTGTATCCCCTTGACTTCCTTCCAGCTGTCTTATTGATTTAACTAAGACTTTAAGTTCTATATTGAATAGATATGGAAGAGTGGACATCCTTGTCTCATTCCTGATTTTGGTTGAAATCATTTAAGTTTCTCTCTGTTTAGGATGCTGTTGGCTCTGGGCTTGTTACACATTCTTTTTATGTTAAGGAATGTTATTTGTATTCTTTCTGGGACTTTTATCATAAAAAGATATTGGATTTTGTCAAAGGCCTGTTCCTGAAATGTGCAACAGTTTGTGGACTTTCTTAGTCTTTGTTCTTATTCATAATTGTCTTACAGTTTACCTTAGTTATTTTTGTATTGCCAATAAAGAGACAGCAGGACAGAAGACATGTGACTGGGGGGCTTGCTTGAAGTTTCAGGAGGTAAGCCATGACCATCCTGGCAGGAGGATGAGGGCAGACTGGCAAGCATGGCACAGCAGTAGTAATGGAGAGCTTACATCTGGTCTGCAAGCATGAGAAAGAGAGAGACAGATACAGAGAGACAGAGAGTTATTTGGCTTGGGCTGGGATTTTGAAAACTCAACAAAGGCGTATCTCCTTAGCCTTCCCAAACAATTCCACCAACTGGAGCCCAAATATTCAAATATATGAGTCTATAGAACTCATTCTCATTCAAACTACCATAGAGCTATTTCATTTGGTGATCGTGTCTGTAACATTTTTTTTTCTTTCCATATTATAAGTAATGTGGTAATTGAGTTTCTGTTTAGTTTATTTCCACAGAGTCCAAAACGGTGTTAGAAATGTAAGCAAATTTTATTATCAAAATCACTTACATCTATATAATGCACTTTTAATATTATATAAATAACAGTTACCAAGCCATCAAATATGAGAAATATAATTTTATATAATTAACCATCTTGACCACAAAAATTATAACTTGTATAAATATTTAAAATAATCAATATGTAGATGTTTTCAATTGACTTATTGACTGAAATGATGAATTCTGTGATTATTTGCTAATGTACATCTTTAAAGATAGATATTTAAAAAAATTAATCTATTACATTTTGAAAAAAAAAAAAAAGTCAAGTCCGCCTACCTGGGGCCAAGTTAAATCCCAATGCATCAAAGGAGAAGTTATTTGATGAAATGCGCAGATCCCTATATCACCTAAGAATCATTTTGTGGAAATGCTAGCTGCTTTGACCTCTGCGTCTATGGTGACTGCCTTTGAACATGTGTAATGGCCTTATATTCCTCATCCTTTGCTTCAACTTGTAGATTGGGTAGATCCAGCTCTGGTTATTCTTACTAATGACTCTGTGGGACTGTAATAGACTGGACAGTGGGACTGTAATAGACTCATTCATTCATCTGTAAAAAAAAAAAAAGGACTGTAATTAATTTTTCCTTGGGATTTGAATCACTTCTCATTTGCATAAGATAGAACATTTGTATTCCTATTAAAGGACAAATATGAACTTATGTTCTACAAGAGACTAGAACTACTAAACAGAGGGGTCCCTTTTCAAGCTATTGGCTAGATGTCTTATGATCAATTTAATAACATAACCAAAGTACTGAATATAGTTTGGCTCCCTGTTCTTGGTGGCACAGGATTCCATACAATGTGTTCACCGTTTTGTTTACTTTTTTTTTCTTATAGGATACTCATATATCAAATGAAAATTAGATTTATCTACACACCTCAAAGCGAAACCACTCTAGATATCCTATGTGTAAAAAGTCAAAAATGGGAGAGATGTCAAAACACAGTCCAAACAGAGTCCTGTGAGGAGAATTTTGAGTGCTTGTGAGAATAGTACAAGAGAACAAGACAAGAGTCATGCTACCTCAGTCTCTTCAAAACATGTAATTATTCTTGGAAAGTATTTTCATACTCTTCCCAGGTATAGTGAGTAGGAGTGAGTTTACTTCAGATTATTCATTACATTGTTATTTTTTCATGCATTATTATTTATATTTGTTATATACTTACTGTTATTTGTTTAGCTCTATAAAAAAAAAAGTTTTTCCATATGCGGCTCGTCTGACCCATTCAGATTGTCTGCAACCTGTGACTTGCTCATCATGTGTGGCTTGCCTTTGTGATGGTATACTTTATTCATGTGACTCTTTTTTAACTCTCAGAGTATAAATTGTCTGATGCTCTGAATAAAGTTGGCTACTGCATGAGACTGTAGCCCATCTCATTTATCAGCTCCATTCTCCCAGGTCCCATCTCCTCTACAATACTAAAACACAAATCCAAAACCAGTAGGCAGTAAGAAGTGATTTTTAAAAAGCAGAAAACAGGAATATAGAAAACAATGCAAAAAATCAGTGGATCTAAGAGCTGATTCTTTGATATTATAAAGAAGTATGACAAACTCTTTGACAAACTAACCAAAAATTTTTTAAAAATTGACCCAAATTAGCAGAGTAAAAAATGATCAGGAAAACATTACAATTCAATTAAAATCTGGGGGGAAAAGGATTTTTCACTATTCATACCTTTTTCAATATAACGCTGGAAGCACTAGCTGTAGCAATAAAGCAAGAAAAAGAAATTTAATATATACAAATAAGGAAATAAAAAGAATATTCGTATTTGTGGATAATAAATATTATACCTAAGAAATCTCAAAAATACCACTAAAAATCTTTCAGAAACAATAATTCAGCAAAGTGTCAAGATACAAAATCAACTTACAATAATAAGTGGCCTTTCTATACATCAGCAACAAACACACTGAGAAACGTTATTAACATATTCTCAATTACAATAGTCTCAAAAACAAACAAACAAACAAACACCTAGCAATAAACCTAACCAAAGAGGTAGGAGACCTCTACAAAGAAAACTTCAAATCTCTAAAGAAAAAAGATTGAGAAAAAACTAGAAAATGGAAAGACATCCCATGTTCATGGGCTGGTAGAACTAATATTGGAAAAATGACAATTGTTCCAAAAGCAATTTTCAGGTTAATTATAATCCCAATTAAAATACTTGCAGCGTTCTTCACAGAAATAGAAATAAATCCTAAAATTTATACGGAACCAGGAAAACACACCAAATAGTTAAAGCAGTCTTTCACAAAAGAAATAGACTGCTATTCAAGACTTCAAGATATGCTATAGAGCTCTGGTAAAAACAGAAACAAACAGGCAAACAAAATAGTAGTGGCACAAAACAAGCATGTAGACTAATGGGACAAAATAGAAGAGTTAAACATTAGTACACACAACTATAGCCATCTAATATTTGACAAAAATGCCCCAAACATGCATTGGAATAAAAAGTCTTCAACAAATCGTGCTGGAAAACCTTGATGTTCTCATGCAGAAGAAGTGAAATTAGATTCATTCCTACCACCCTGCACACAAACTAGATCAAGTTGATCAAATACTTCAATTTGAAACCTGAAATGCACCCTGCCTACCGCATTCCCAATCCTCAGGCAGCCCCTATCCACAGAGGCCTGCTGGGGCCACCTGGAACAGACAGGTGAGACCTCTAGAGGCCAGCCTCCTGCATGCACGGAACCACTGGGAAAGCTCACAACAGTGAGCTATTCCTTGTCCCCTGTGCACTCCACCTACGGGACCTCACCCCTACATGCATTCCCAGAGGCCAGTAGCTCCCAGGGACCGCCAAGTGAGACCCCTCTGTCCACATTTCCCAGATTTCCCTGTCCTCCCAACAAACCTAGAAGCAGAGAACCCCACCCTGTTCCCAACATATCCCATTCCCAACCTTCAGTGCAGCCTACAACCTTATGGAAACTGAAGAATTCTCTATGCAATGATCACTGGGTCAGGGAAGAAAGAAAAGAAACTATCTCTATCCCTGACTTCAAGAAGCACTACAGAGCAATAGTAATAAAAACAGCATGGTATTGGCATAAAAACAGCTTGACTGAATCAAATCTAAGACCCAAAAATAAACAGTTTGGACACTTGATTTTTTTTTTTTTACAAAGAAGCCAAAACTATACAATAGAAAAAAAAAGCAACTCGAAGAAGAATGCAAATAGATCCATATTAATAACTCTGCACAAAACTCAAGTCCAAGTGGATCAAAGACCTCAACATAAAACCAGATACAGTAAATCTAGCTGAAGAAAACGTGGGCAATAGCCTTGAACTCATTGGTACAGAAGACAACTTCCTGAATAGTATACGAACAGCTCAGGCTCTAAGATCAACAATTCATAAATGGAACTTCATGAAACTGAAAAGCTTCTGCAAAGCAAAGGACACTGTCAATAGAACAAAATGTCAGCCTACAGATTGGGAAAAGATCTCCACCCACCCTACATTTGACAGAGTGATAATAAACAAAATATATAGAGAACTCAAGGAATTAAACACCAACAAACCACATAATCTAATTTAAAAATGGGGTATAGAGTTAAACTGAGAATTCTCAGCAGAGGACTCTCTAAGAGCTGAGAAACAATTAAAGAAATGTTCAACATCCTTAGTCATCAGGGAAATGCCAATCAAAATGAATCTGAGATTCCATCTTACACCCATCAGAATGACTAAGATAAAAATTCAAGTGACAGCACATGCTGGAGAGGATGTGGAGAAAGGGAAACACTTCTCAATTGCTGGTGAGAGTGCAAACTTGTACAACAAATTTGGAAATTAATCTAGTGCTTTCTTAGAAAATTGTCCAATAATTCTGCTTCAAGAGCCAACTATACCACTCCTGGCCATATATCCAAAAGACTCTCCACCCTACCACAAGGACATTCTCTCGACTATGTTCATAGTATCTCTATTCATAATAGCTAGAAACTGGAAACAACCCAGATGTCCCTCAACCGAAGAATGGATAAAGAAAATGTGGTACAGAGGAAGACAATGCAGCCAGTCCTGATGAGACCTGATAGGCTAGGGTCAGCTAGAAGGGAAGGAGGACCTCCCTTTTCAGTGAACTAGGGAAGGGGTATAGGGGGAGAAGAGGGAGGGAGAAGGGATTGAGAGGAGAGGAGAGAGGAGGCCACAACCGGAATACAAAGTGAATAAATTGTAACAAACAAAATTTAAAAAAGAAAATATGGTACATTTACACAATGGAATACTATTCAGTTATTAAAACCACAGACATCTTGAAATTTTCAGGCAAATGGATAGAACCAGAAAAGATCATCCTGAGTGAAATAACCCAGATGCAAAAGACATACATGGCATGTACTCATAAACAGATATTAGCTATAATGCAGGATAACAATACTAAAAATCACAGACCCAAAGAAGCAAAGTAACAAGGAGAGCCCAAGGAAGGATGCTTGAATCATACTCAGAAGGTAAAATAAAATAGACATTGGAAGATGATGGAGAGGGAGAACTGGGTGGGAGAGGGGGTAGGGAGGGGACAAGAGTGGGAATCAGTTATGGGGAGGGGGAAGGTGAGAGAGATGGAAGGAAAGGGGAAACCCACAGGGGTGGGGCTTCTCTGAGGCAAGCTGGAGACCTGCATAAGGGTAAGCTCCTGGGAGGATAAGGGGTGACTCAAGCTGAGACTCCTAGCAGTGGGGGACATGAAGACTTAAAGTGATCATATCCTATGGACTGTCAGGACTTCCAGTGGAGTGAGGGGGAGACCAATCCACCCACAAAACTTTCGACCCAAAATTTATCCTGCATACAAAATATTCAGGGATAAAGATGGAGCAGAAAGGGAGGGAATGGTCACCTAATGACTGCCCCAACTTCATACCCACCCCATGGGAGAGAGCCAACCCCTGACACTACTGATATTCTGCTATGCATGCAAACAGGAGCCTACCATAGTTGTTCTATGAGATGCTTCATCCAGCAGCAGATCAAAACAGATGCTGGGACTTATAGCCAAACATTAGGTGGAGCTTGGGGAGTTTTGTAAAAGAGTTGGGCAAAGGATAAAAGAGACCCAGAGGGGACAAGAACACTACAAGAAGACCAACAAAGTCAACTAACCTAGGCCCATGCAGGATCACAGAGAATGAGCAACCCCCCAAAAAGCATACATGGACTGAACCTAGGCCCCCTACACACATGTAGCTGATGGGCAGCTTGGTCTTTATGTGGGATCCCTAGCAATGAGATGGGGCTTTCTCTGACATGGACACATTTGCCTGCTTTTGTATCACTTTCTAGCTGGCCTGCCTTGAATGGCTTCAATAGAATAGGATGTGCTTAGACCTGATGAGACTTGATGTGTTGAGGTGGGTTGGTACAGAGGGAGGTCTCCCCTTTTTCAGAGGGGAAAGTAGGAAAGAGAGTGGGAGGGTGAGACCAGAAGAAGAGGAGGGAGGGGGCGGCAATCAGAATGTAAAATGAATTAATAAATTAATAAGAAAAATAAACAATAGGATACATCCCTTTTAAAAGAAAAATAAAGTTGTAATAGTTTTGGGTTAATGGACAAAAACCACATTATATTGATTGAGGTGACTCAGAATGACAAAAGTTGCACATTTTCTCTCACCTGTGGTTTTTAGCTTTAAATTTTCCAGTATGAGAATACCATGTAAAGGAACCATCAGGAGCCAGGAAAATATAAAGACGAAGGGATTTTGGCATGCAAATAGCAAAATTCATGTGCTATGAAGTGAGAAATGGAAAAATAGGGAGAGGCCTCCAATTTGGAAGGTGATAGAGTGGTCAGTGCAGCTGGAGAAGGATGGACAGATATCAATGAAGTTGTTTGATAAATCCTCAAAGAATCATGTTATATTTGCCTGAAATTATACATGATACCTATGTACACACACACACACACACACACATACACACGCATGCACACATGCACGCACCTTAAAGGATGTCAGCTACTTAGACTAACAGTGTTCCCCAACAAGAACCATAGACTAGCAAGCCCCCTCCCAGTACCAGACATAAAAAATTTTCCTTTGGAAAAGTTGAGCAAGGTAGTCCTAGTGACTCTCCAAACAGTACAAATTATGCCCTTTTTGGTTCCCTTTTAGGGTAGGTCCCTTTTGCTGAGAATACTACATACTTTGGGCACATAACTTTGACTACTTGGGCTGGAGCTAATTTGAAAGCCTTTTCCTGCAGTGTAGATTTCATGGTGCCAGAAAGCTGCCGAGGGAGGGAAACAATTGAAAAGTGCTACCCACTGGCAGCATCTATAAGACATGACCATAAACAGCATGACAAGAAATGCATTAAGGTGCAAAATGTGGTACTCACATGCTGGTGGCAACAGCAGCTGTCTTGGACGTAAGGCCTACACTCAAGGAGGGAAGTCAGGTCTGGTATCGGAAACATAACCAGTTTCTTGGGGCTGGTGAGGGCATGAACGTAGAATATCCGTTACTGTTACTGTCACTTTGCTAGACCAGAATCATTCCTTACTACATTCTAAACCTTATCCTTATACTCCTTGATAGATGTAGCAATCACTCCTCAACAAAGAAGCCTTTGTTTACAGAAAATAGAAAACATCGCAGAAAATCAAAACTGGACACAATGCAGAGATTGTGTATTACGAGGAGCCACGCCCCTATAGATATATCACAGCTTGTTCATCTATGGCTCATGGAGCGTCGTTGGAGAAGGGCAGATTATAAGACCCGGAATGCCAGGCGGTTGGCTGTGAAACAGTCTCTCCTAGAGATAGTTACATAAACAATACAGGAACAATGGCAATATCAAGCAACATGTTAATGTAGAAGGGGGAAATTTCACAGAATTCCATCCATAGTCAAAGAGCTAACAATAACTATTCTGGGAGAAGGAGAATAAGCCTTTCCCAGGGATGAACCCCCTGACTTTTTGAATAGTCAGAAAGGGGGGAGAAAATTAAGTTATGTAATTCTATTTCAATTAAAAACTTTAAAATAGTAGACCACATTTAGGACACAAAGCAGGGGTTAACAGATGCAGGAGGAAATCTTACTTTGGATCCTATCACACTGGAATAAAGCTTAATATCAACAGCAATAAGAACAGCGCAAAGTAGAGAAACGAATGGAGATAAAACAACACAGCAAGGCATAATCAAGATTTATAAATCCCTAAGGTTATAAATATCCATTTAAATTAACAAAACCTGACTTAAAAAGATATATCTAAAATTTCATTTTTAAATTAATTGATTTATTAATTGTAGTTTATTCACTCTATATCCCAGCTGTAGCCCCCTCCCTCATTCCCTCCCAACCCCACCCTCCCTCATCTCCCCCCATGCCCTTCTCCAAGTCCACTGATAGGGGAGGTCCTCCTCCTCTTCCCTCTGATCCTAGACTACCAGGTCTCATCAGGACTGGCTGCATTGTCTTCCTCTGTGGCCTGGTAAGGCTGCTTCCCAGTCAGGGGTTGGTGATCAAACAGCAGGCCACTGAGTTTATGTCAGAGACAGTCCCTGTTCCCATTACTAGGGAACTTGGAAACTAAGCTGCCATGGGCAACATCTGTGCAGAGGTTCTAGGTTATCTCCATGCATGGTCCTTGTTTGAAGTATCAGTCTCAGAAAAGACCCCTGGGCCCAGATTTTTTGGTTCTGTTGTTCTCCTTGTGGAGTTCCTGTCCCCTCCAGATCTGTCTATCTCATTCTTTCATAAGATTCCCTGTACTCTGCCCAAAGTTTGGCTGTGAGTCTCAGCATCTGCTTTAATACCCTGCTGGGTAGAGTCTTTCAGAGGCCGTCTGTGGTAGACTCCTGCCCTGTTCTCTGTTTTCTCCCTCTACTGATGTCTGTCCCATTTGCCTTTCTGAATGAGGATTGATCATCCTACCCAGGGTCCTTCTTCTTGCTTAGCTTCTTTAGGTGTACAGATTCTAGTATGTTTATTCTATATTATATATCTAATATCCACGTATAAGTGAGTATATAGCCTGTTTGTCTTTCTGCTTCTGGGATACCTCACTCAGGATGATCTTTTCTAGTTCCCACCATTTGCCTGCAAATTTCATGATTTCCTTGTTTTTAATTGCTGAGTAGTATTCCATTGTGTAAATGTACCACAATTTCTGTATCTATTCCTCCACTGAGGGACATCTGGGTTGTCTCCAGATTCTGGCTATTATGAATAAAGTTGAGAATTCTCAGTAGAGAAATACCGAATGGCAGAGAAACACTTAAATACTCAACATCATTAGTCATCAGGGAAATGCAAATCAAAACCACCCTGAGATTTCACCTTACACCCATCAGAATGGCTAAGATAAAAAACTCAAGTGACAGCACATGCTGGAGAGGATATGGAGAAAGGGGAACCTTCCTCCATTGCTGGTGGGAATGTAAACTTGTACAACCATTTTGGAAATCGATCTGGCATTTTCTCAGAAAATTAGGAATAGTGCTTCCTCAAGATTCAGCTATACCACTCCCAGGCACATATCCAAAATATGCTCAAGTATACAACAAGGACATTTGCTCAACCATTTTCGTGGCAGCTCTATTCTTAATAGCCAGAAGCTGTAAAAAAACCTAGATGTCCCTCAACTGAGAAATGGATACAGAAATTGCGGTACATTTACACAAAAGAATCCTACTCAGCTATTAAAAACAAGGAAATCATGAAATTTGCAGACAAATGGTGGGAACTAGAAAAGATCATCTTGAGTGAGGTAACCCAGAAGCAGAAATACTCACTCATAAGTGGATATTGGCCATATAATATAGGATAAACATACTAAAACCTATACTCCTAAAGAAGCTAAACAACAGGGAAAACCCTAGGGAAAATGCTCAATCTTCATTCAGAAGGACAAATGACATCGGAAGCAAGAGAAGATAGGAAACAGAACAGGAGCCAACCATAGAAAGCCCTGGAAGACTCTACTGATTGAGGTATCGAAGCAAAGACTGAGACTCATAGCCAAACTTTGGGCAGAGTGCAGGTAATTTTATGAAAGGGAGGGGAGATAGAAAGACCTGGAGGGGACAGGAGCTCCAAAAGGAGACCAACAGAGCCAAAAAAAAGGAGCCCTGAGGGCCCTGCAGTTACTGATACCCCAACCAAGGACGATGCATGGAGAGGACCTAAAACCCAGGCTCAGATATAGCCCATAGACTCAGTCTCAAAGTGAGTTTCCTAAAAAGAGGAGCAGGAGCTTTCTCTAGCATGAACTTAGTGACAGTCTCTCTGAACACCTCTCCCTGGGAAGGTGTAGACTTGCCTGGCTACAGAGGAAGACAATGCAACCCATCTTGATGATACCTGATAGGCAAGGGTCAGATAGAAGGGGAAGAATACCTCATCTATTAGTGGACTAGAGGAGGGGCGTAAAGGGAGAAGAGGGAGGGAGGGTGGGATTGGGAGGAGATGAGAGAGGAGGACACAGCCAGAATACAAAGTGAATAAACTGTAATAAATGATAATAATAAAAACATTATAAATAAATAAATAAAAATTTTAAAAAGAGGTATCCATATAAATAGTCAAGAAGTCAAAGAAGAAATTAAGGAAAAGTAAGAAAAATAAAACAGATAGTATGATGTCAAAATTGGAGGAGGATACAGTTCAAACAGCCTCCAGAAGGAGGTTTATGACATCAAATGACTGTTGGGGGCAAATGCCCAGGAGCCAGTTCTGCATAAAGGATTTTTTTTTTTTTTCCACAGAAAGAAGGTCTCGGGTGGAGACATGAAGGAGAAATTGGCTTGTATATGCAGGATCTGTCAGATTTCAGGAGACTAGCAGCAAGAAAAATGTCATCCATTAAGTCAACGCCAGAGTATAAAACAAAGAAAAAAATATTTTAAAAATTGGCCAAAGTGTGCATCACTGGAAGCTTATCCCTATTCACTTTCATTCAACCTGTAAGAAATGGCAGGGCTTTGAATGTGGGCATATTCCCGTTCACAGTCAGGATCTTTGTTTTACTGGTTATATTAGGTATTGGACTTGAGGTCTTGGCACAGAACAGTTTCTCAATAAATGGCAGATGCTACAGCAGGGGTAGGTAGAAAGAGACAAAGATAACAGAAGAAAATCTCACTGTCAATCCAGTCTCCATCTTGCCTACATTTCTGGGGAAACCTAAATAGATGCCATTTCCCCTTGGAATTTGCAAGGTGTGCTCTGGGCCTAGGTGAGTTTTAGAAGCTTCCCGGAGCAGAGTTGCCAGCCCGCAGCAGAACCCCCTCAGTTTTCCCTCCAGCTTCCATTCATGACTGGAACTCGGTGGCAGTTCTAAGAAGGAAGGAAAGGATGAGAAGTTGGTGGTAGAAGAAGAAATCCACTGAACTCTGTCAACTGGAACATTTCTTATTTAACCTTCTAAAGCAGCCTGGCTGCACACTGTAATTCAGTTCGTCAGGGAGTCCCAGGAGGGACCCTCGGGGGATGATTTAAACCAGCAGGCTGTTCGCCTCACCCTCCAAGTCTGCAGTGCTTGGCAATCTATGGTTAGAAACTGCTACGCAGCTGCTTCCCTAGAGGGTGCTTGCACATGTACTGGGGACCCTCTCAGAGATGTGTGAAGTGCTTTGGGTGAAGTAGGCGCTGCCCCAGCAGACGGCCCTCCGGGAAGGGGGCTCCTGTAGCGATGCACTCTAGCGTCTGTATCTCATGACATTCCGGCCAGACAGAATCTCCGTGCGTCTCTGGTATTCCCACGTAACCCTACATCCCCTGGGAGAAGCGGAACAGCTGGTCACCCTCCTGTGTGTAATTATCCTTCCAGAAGCAAACACTTGCTGCTTGTATTTCTAATGCATATTAGTATTCCTGGCACCGCCAGAGTTCTTATAGCAGGATGCCATTCTTCCCATATTCCAAGAGAGTAAGGCTGATGAGTTGTTTGCCACATGTGTGTGAAATAAGAAATTTATCATCTTGAGAAATGTCTGTATGAACGCTGTTCACAACCTGACTACATATCTGCTACTGTCTGGAACGCTAGCTCCCTAGCTTGTAAACTGCCTAACACAAATGCCTTTTCCCCATCTCTGCCCTCTACCACCAATTTTCTCAGACTTCTGCATTGCAGAAACCTCTCTCTCTCTCTCCATGGCTCTCTAAGAGCTATGCGGTCATGGAGTATCACATTTCATTAGCATGCCTGTCTTAAATTGTTCCCGCCACAGTGGCTTTCAAATCCTTAGGTCACTTGGTTTCCAGTTTGTTCCAGTGAATAGGCTTTTTCTTGAATTACTTTGGCTAGGCAGTAGTTCAGTATTTAGCACTCCCTAAGCGTCAGTCAAAATTTTGTCAACAGCCGTCCTTGAATCATTTTTCTCTTTTCAAATAGTGGCCCTCACACATGAGTATGTACTTAGATTACTCTTTGAAAATATAGGTGAACAGCCATAAATCTCTGCTCTGATCAACTAAAAATGCTCAGAAATTTAATTTCCTATTAAGAAAATGCTTACAGCAAGATGCTGAATTGACCAACGGCAAATGCTTGAGATTAAACATGCTTCAGCATCCCTTGGTCTGGGACAGAGCTGAAGAAAGTACAGAGTACTGGATGCACTCCTCAGACTTGATTTAGCAGGTCGGGGTGGAGTACAAGTTTTTCCCTTTATGGTAAATTTCCACCTGACCCTGTGGTTTTGTTGTGTCTTGAGGATGGCTCTTTTTTTTTTTTTTAATCTTTATGGTGTTTGGATAGGCTTTGTACGTAATGTAGGTGTCACAGAAATGTTTCATTCATAATGAATTCTCCTGAGTAATCTGATGGCTGGTAGAGAACTGAAATGATCGCTTCGGTTTATGGTTAGCAAACCTCAACATCAGAGTGGTACCCTACAAAACCCAAAACTAAACAAAGACAAATTCAGATAAAAGTAGAGGTAAAAGGTAGAAAGAGGAAAAAGTAAACCTGGAAGGACATGGGGTTGGAGGTTACTGGGCCCCTATCCAGTCGTACATAACACTGCTGAGCTGATTAGTTTTTATCAGCTTAACACAAGGTAGGTTCATCTGGGAAGAAGAAACCTCAGTTAAGGAAATTCCTTCATAAGCTTGATTTGTAGGCAAGTCTGTTGATTGATTAATGATTGATGTGGGAGGGCCCAGAATACCATGGGTGGTGCAGCCCTCAGGTAGGTGGTCCAGGGTTACACAAGAAAGCATCTTATTTAGGGTTTCTATTGGTGTCATAAAATACTTTGATCAAAATCAGCGTGGGGATAAAATGGTTTGTTTTTATCTCACAGCTCCAGAGAAACCAGGACAGGACCTCATGGCAGGAACCTGGAGACAGGAACTGATAACTGATGCAGAGGCCACGGAGGAGTGCTACTTCTCAGCTTGCTCTTCATAGCAAGACCTCTATCGGGACCATCCGCATAACATTTTAAATTATAAATATGTGGTTTCTGGTCATCTGGGGCTGAACAATTAGCTATGCTTAATAAGAGGCCAGAACCACTGAAGTGAAACTCTCACTCCACTAGGAGAATAAGTATCGGTTGTCTGAGGCTGAAAAATTAGCTGCAACCAATAGCAGACCAGAATCACCGAGGAGAAATCTTCCACAAAGAGTTCTCTCAGGTCAGCACACAGGAGCTGTGGCTCAGAGAGGATAAAGGTCGTATCTGAAGCTGAGAGTCACGCTTAGTAAACGTGTGAAAGTCTCCCACTTGTCACTGAGCTTGGAAGCATGACAGCTACAGGGTTAGCGGCCATGGAGAGCAGCTGAGGCTTGACACTCTGGGAGGCCAAGAGAGGCCATTGGTAAAGCTCAGACTCCGTTGCAGTGGAAAGTTCAGGAATGAGGAAATAATGGAGAGTAGCAGAGGCTGGTCATCATGAGGAAGGATTGGAATCCTTAAGTACAGAGAGGAGGCAGTGGTAAAAGCGAAGGCCCAGCTGTAGAAGAGGCCTCAGGATCTGAAAAGGGCATGCAGAAACACTGAGCCTTGGCGTTACACGGCAGAACTGGAGTCCCGGAAGAGGCTACTGGTGAAGGCAGAATTTCATTTGTAGTAAAAACACCAGTTTCTTGGCTCCCAGACGATCATGAGGGAGATCCAGCCATTGCACACTGGGTTTTCGACACTGTTGGATTTGGGTTTTGCTATATTTTCTTACCAACTGGTCTTCCTTAATGACAGCAGTCTGTGGGTTTGATCTCAATGTGTATCCAGTAAGGTGAAGGGGCTTTTGAACTGATTCACTACAAACTCTCAGAGAAAAGTACTTGGTTCTGGGATCTATCACTTTTTATTTAAAGATAAATACTAATCCGGAGTATGAAGAATTAGAGACACATTCTCTCGTAGTCCTGCTGATTCAAAAATAGTTCTGATTTTCGTTTTTTTTAATTATATCAGATACTTTAAAATGAATTTTTAGATATTTCAATTTTATTTTCAAAACTTCACTCCAATATAATGTGGTCAGTTTCTATCTTTTGGACATCTCAGAAATTTGGCTGAAGTTGCACTGGAGTGAGTCATTGACCATCAAGATCTTTCCAGTTCCTCAGTCTCTGGAGTCATTCCCTGGTTTTCTTTCCTTTTCTCATACTTCCACCTCCATCAGACTCAAAGGGCTGGTACTTCTGTTCAATTAAGGTTCATCAGACAGACTTCGCACTCCCCCTTGCTGTCCGTCATGTTGGGAACCATGTCCACTTATACTAAGACCTCAGCAAAGTCAATACATTGGCAAAACTACATGACACTTATTACATGGTACACAAGAAGAGCTATCCCTCTTCACTTCATTGTGTTTACTGAAGAAAGGTGGGATCTGAGAATACCGTGGTTTGTGTCTGCTCTTTTCAAGAAAATTCAGTGAGATAATTGAGAATAATTTATTGCTGATTTTAAAAGGCTTTACAAGTAAATTTAATGGACATGAAATTAAATAAGTGAAACAAAGGTGTACTTGGAAATGCATTTTCTCAGTGGTCAAGCCACTTTTTGTTATTGTCTTCCTTCACGTTGAATCACCCAAAGATGTCCCCACGTTCTATGACGTGTGTTTATAGATAGCCCCTTCTGCCTAAACATGCCCAAAGCTTATACTCAAACTTGAGGATCAGATGAAGAAAAGATAGTATCAGTAATATCATGTGTGCCTGAAGTGACTGGTTATGATGGATATTTACTCAGTTATTGACCTCACTTTATGTCAGCAATTAGGAAAACATTTCCTGTAAAATGCCCAACAGTAAATATTGGGCAGACAGACTTTGCAGGCTACCTGTTCTGCATCAAAATGACTAAACTCTGCTATTGTAACTCCAAAGCACCCACAGACATTATGGAAATAAGTAGACGTGTCTATCTGTTTATAATTCTGTAATACCTTATTCCTAAAATGGGCCAGGCTTCCTCTGCAGGCTGTATTGTGCCAACCTCTATTCCAATCTCTATCTGAGATTTTTTTTAACTGTAAATGAGATGCTTTTAATTCATTTTGCTCAAGCACATCCTAAAAACAACACATTTGCATGGGGTTTTGTTGCTGTTGTTTTGGGTCGTCCATTCAGATGTCAATGATTTATATTTAGGAGCTGCTGAAACACGCCTTTCTGGTGTCACACAGCAGTGAGCTTGCAAGCTTTTGATATGAAGAGTCTGGAGAATGTTTATTTAACACAGTCATTTTGCCAAAGCTAAGTAGGTGTTTCTCAACCTCCCTCCCAAACACCAAAACTAAACACAGGCTTAACTCTCCATCATGTGCAGTGAAGATGCCTGGTTCTTTCAGTGCTTCGTCAATGCTAACAATTCCTTCAGTCCAAACATTTCTGAGTATAGTGTTAGACCAAGAGTATTCCGTCCCTATTCCAGGATCTAGCCAAAACTTTTCTCTAAAAGCTCTTCAAGTGTAGCTCCCCACTCCAGCCCCCCTTTCTCCTACACTCCCAGTTCTAGTCTTTGATAATTATATATATATATACATATATATACACACCTTTTTTAGGATATATATATATATATATATGTCAGTGAAACCACAGTGAGATTTTAAAGTGAAATTTATTGTTAAAAAGATCTCTCCTGTGTTTCAGCTAGATAGTTCATTAAATGGAAATACAACTTTATAATTTTTATATGTCACATGTAAGTACATGTTTTTACTTATATGGAGATATGTAACTGTGAATACTTGTATTTTCGGACCACTAAATTAATCACTGTAAATATCTAAGCTGAGATGGTTTAAATGGGCATTGACTCCTATATGCTCCTATATTTGAATACCTGGTCCTTGAGTTGGTGGAAGTGTTTGGGAAGCATTATGAGGTGTGGCCTTGTTGGAAAAGGTGTGCCACTGGGGAGCAAGCGATAGAGTATTGCCAGTGTCTCTTTGCCTCGTGGTTGTCTCAAGGCGTTCCCTCTCAGCTCCTATCCCACTGCTTCATGCCTGCCTGTCTACTGCTATGTCGCCACCCCCATATGATCATGGAATCTAACCCTCTAAAACTGTAACCTCCAAATTAAATGCTTTTTTTTTCCTTTTTAATAAATTTCATTGGTCATGGTGCTTCATGACAGCAGTAGAAAAATAACTAAGGCATTAGTGTAGCTGATTAAAGCTAGAAGTAGATTTATTTTCACAATGTAAGTTCCTATTTAATGATAAAAAATACTGTAAACTCGGGAACAAAAGAAGTCAAATTTATGAACAGAAACTTCTTAGAGAAGTTATACCAGAAGTAAAGTTTTCTTTTAACATTTTCCAAGTATCTATTCAAAAGAAAAGGGAGGGGGGCTATAAGCAATAAAATTATTCCCGAGAGTTCTCAGCACTGTTCTGCAGATTCCTCTTGTCTGGAGAATATGCTAGGAATGCCCTCTTCACAAGACCCAGGAAGCCAGCCTGCCTGGGCTTGCTCAGGCTTGTGAGCCTCCCTGGAGAGAATGTGCTAGCCCCAACATAGAAGCACTTCAGATCTGTTGACTTTACCCCCCACCCCCCTTTTTTTTTAAACTCCCGGGTGTAGAAATACCACTGTCATACCTTGAGGAAAAAAAAAGTCAAAGTCACAGTGAGTGTGGCTTATCGTCAGAGTCTGAACATACGGGAAGGCTCACCCCACCAATCACTCTTATCTACAAATATATACTTTTCTTTCTTTTTTTTTTATAAGGAAACCCATAAATTCCAGTGTAAAATACAAAGAAACTGAAATATAGAGAAAGATTTAAGGCCACTAAGTCACCCAGACTTACCGCTTTGAACGGTTTGTGAGATAAACGAACACCGTTAGGACTTTTGCTGTGGTGCTTGGCTCTCTGAGCTGTCTGGTGCCATCCTTGTCAGCTGCAGTCATGACCGAGGAGATGACTCTTCGTGGGGCCATAACGGCTGGGTAACAGCTCGCCACCACACCGCTGTTCGCGGTCATGACCCTATTCGCGTCTCGAGACAAGACCACCGTCGTGTGGAAGGTCACCAGGGATGGAGACCTACAAGCGAGCTCTGCGAGGCCACTCCCTCTTTGTTGGTGACGCTGTTACCTCCTCTGAGGGTCAGTTTGAGGATGTGCTGAGTGTAGCAGTCTCCTCTGACCACCGGCGGGTCGTCTCTGGATTCCGAGACAAGACCATAAGGTTGTGGAATACTCTCGGTGTCTGCGAGCACTCTGTCCAGGATGAGAGTCTCGGAATGGGTGTCTTGTCTCTGCTTCTTCCCGAACAGCTGCAGCCCTATCGCCGTCTCCCGTGGATGGGACAAGCTGGTCAAGGTATGGAATTTGGCTAACGGTAAGCAGAAGACCAACCGTATCGGCCACACTGGCTATCTGAGCACAGCGACGGTCTCTCCAGATGGATCCCTCTGTGCTTCTGGAGGTAAGGATGGCCAGGCTACGCTGTGGGGTCTCAGTGAAGGCAAGCGCCTGTACACGCTTGATGTCGGGGACGTCATCAGTGCCTGTGCTTTAGCCCTAGCTACTGCTGGCTCTGGGCTGCCACCGGCCCCAGAATCAAGATCTGGGACTTGGAGGGCATTATCATTGTAGATGACCCGAGGCACGAAGTTATCAGCACCAGCAGCGGAGTAGAGTCATCCCAGAGTACCTCTCCGTCATGGTCTCCTGACCTGCCTCTGTTTGCTGGCTTTATGGACAGCCTGGTGTGAGTGTGGCAGGTGGCTATTGGTACCCCCTAAAAGTGTATGATGGAGTCTCAGAAATAAAACTGGCTTTCTGAAAAAAAAAATGCCATCAAGAAGGAAAGTTCTGTAAATTATTTGACAAACAGAAAGCAAGTATGAACAAATAAAAAGAAACAAACGGGGGGGGGGGAAGGACAAACAATAAACAAAGAAATCATTGAAATGATTGGAATAGAAAGGGAAAATGAGTATAGGGAAAAGGCAAGAAACAGCAAGAAAGACAAAAAGCATTAGGGAGAGAGACCCTATCCAGATCCAGCTCAGGGTTAGATACTAGAGAGAATTTATAAACGCTGTATTCAGCCTTCTAGTGATGACTAGTGATGACATAATAGGGAGGAGCTTTGATCCTGAAACTTATTTTCCTTCATTAGGATATCTTAGTTGAAATCAAACCCCCAAAGCAAATTCCCTCAAGACCACAGCATAATAAATAGGTCTTTGAGGTCTTTTCTGCAAGCTGTTAAATGAATATCCTCCCTTCTGTTTTGTATTTCCTCCTAAAAAGAGAATTAGAAAAAGGTGCTCCCGGCACACAAGCTGCAATGCAACTGATGAGAGCAAGGGAATGGCCAGCTGCTGCATGGCCAGGTTGTGGTGATGTCACTGAAGTTCTTCTACAACCCTCTGCAAATGACACTAGGACAGAATTGTGGAACTCTACATCCTATGGCTGTCCCATCAGCATAACAAGAAATAAAACTCATAGAAAAAAGTTCCTTAACTGAGGCCCCGGGAGATTCTTATGTTTAACAGCTGAACTCATTATTCAGGGAATGTCTTTTCATCTTCTGAGCATTGGTTGTAATTGGAGAAGAAGTTGCCTTTCTATGATGGCCTGGTGAGATCAGCCCCACTACACAGCCAGGACAATTTGCACAGGTTTTCCAATATATAAAGTTGGGCAGATAGGAGTCCTCAAGAGCCTAAGAGCCATGAAAGGAGTGAGATGAGTTCCCAAGATGAGGATAAAATGGAGAGTGGATTGTGATTGAGTCAGGCATTATGGCCAAGAAACACTAAGCATACAGGGGCAAACGTGAGTGGCTGTTTTCATTACAACTGTAACTTTAAGATCCCTTCCGAGACTCTAGATTTGATCTCTGCTCTGAAATTCAGTCTGCATTTGGATCTCTAGACTGTCTTACTCTTAGTAAGCATAGCACCAAACACTGAGTCAAAGAACTCTGTTCAGCACCTGGAAGAGGAGAGGGATTCGCAGGCTTAGAATAACTGAAGTCTGCTCTCACATGCACATCTGGCTTTTAAGATTTTAAATTTATTTTCTTTTTAATTAAGACATAATTATATCATTTCCTTCTATCTCATTCATCCACTCCTTTCTGTGCCCCCCTCCCTCTCAAATCCATGATCCAATTTTTAAGGTCATTGTTGTTATACACACATAATGAATATATATATATACAACCTGTTTGGTCCATTTAGTGTCACTTGCATGTATGTGCTTTGGCGATGCTCACTCAGTATTGAATAGCCAGTTAGGGGAGTGGTTCCCGGGAAGACTAATTTGCACACTCCCAGCAGTCTTCAGCTCCTGCGGTTATTCATCTAGAGGTGGAACTCCAGGAGATTTTCCCTGTCAGCACTACAGTATCAGCTACTGTTGTCCTTGTTGCAACCTTGTTGAAGCAGCCACACTGTTACAATTTCATGCATGTGGTTTCCTAGTCACATCTAGAAAACACAATCTTGCATCTGATCCCTTGGTCCTGTAGCATTTACCATCTGTTTCCTCTTCCCTCCTGTTCCCTAAGTCTGAGGCATAGGGTTGTGTTGTAGGTGTGTCATTTGAGATGGGCACGCCACAGACAGTTTTTCTCTGCATTTGACCAGTTGTGGGCCTCTGTAATGGTCTTTCTGCTGCAAAAAGGGATTTTTATTTTTTTTATACAGGGTGAGAGCTATACTTATTTGTGAGCATAAAGATGTTTTTAGAATACCACTAAGAATTGTATCAGTTTAGGAAAGTGGTAGCTGTAGGTTCTCTTCTAAGATCCATGCCTTAATTAAGGATACCCATGCTGTGAAAAACACGGTGTCCCAAAGCAAGTTGGGAAGAAAAGGGTTTATTTGGCATACACTTCCATATTGTTAGTTTTTTTGCTTTGTTTTGTTTTGTTTGTTGGATTTTATTGAGACATTTTCTCAATTGAGGTTCCCTTCTTTCAGATAATTCTAGTTAGTCTCAAGTTGACATAAAACTAACCGGGACAATCCTTGACCTCATTGGCCAAAGATAGTTGGCTAGATTTACAGTACCAGGCACGATTTCTCTCCTGCTCAGTGGGCCTTAAGTCCAATTAGACAATTATTGTTTTCTTCTAAGATAAAAGTAGCACTGTTACGTCTTCAGGACTTGTAATTGTTGTTCTTCATATGTATCCCAGCTGAACTGGACCGTTGAATGTTTTCTTCTCTCCACAACTTGCATAGCACTTTGCAATACTATGTAAACTAGTCCTCAAAGAGGAGGCTTTAGGTCAAAATCCTATTGGAATCCTCAAAGTCCTGTGTGCAAAAAGTGCCTGGTGTCTTAAGAAATCTCCAAATTAGCCTTCCAGATTGCTTGTTCTGAAACTACTCCTCTAGTTGGTATGCCACAAATTATGCCAAGTGATGCTAGGATTTCCAACTAGACTGGTGGAGAGAGACTTTAGACAACAAAGGTGCAGAGTTACCTTTGAGTTACAGTCATTATTTTGTCCTATTTCTGTGTAGTTATAACAAAGTGTCTAATGATAGGAAATATAGATCAGTGAGGTTTATTTGAATTATGACTCTTGTGACTTTAAAGTTCAGAACACTTAGCAACAACATCTGGCTGTGCCAAAACATTGAAAAGAAGCAGAAAAGGAATGAACCTGCCTTGCACAGAAAGGGCACATGTGCATACAGAGAGCTAGCTACTGGAGAGAGAACAGCCTCAGCTTTTGATAACAAAACATTCTCTTAGAAACTAATTCTGTCCCTATGACCTGATCCAGTTCCAAGAGGTAGCACTAACTCACTCATGAAGGTACAGCCCCGTGACTAATTGCTGTTCACCAGCCTTCCACTTCTTCACACCACCACACCACAGCACAGGAGGCTTCTAGCACATTATTCGTGAACAGACAATCCCCAGCCAAACTACAGCATGCACTACTGGACAGGTTTATTCCACTGTCGGCCTTTCTATGTTTTTTCTGGGCACTCTTTTTTATGTTTTGATATCCACAGTGCTTTAGCTTATAAGAGTTCTTAAATATAGAAAGAAATAAAAAGAGTGGGTCAATTAACGGTAAATAAATTAATTCTGTATCCAACAGGAAAAAATATTTTATTCTAGCCTTGATGTCTCAGATCTTGCTCAGTCAGTCCTCTCTTATCTACCTACTCCCATTTCCTCAGGTTCCTATGGAAAAAAAATCATTTTTTAATTTCTGGAAAAAAGGCATTTCATTAGATTATTAATGCTTACCATCTTAATATCATATGTTCTCTCAGACAATATTTGCATTTTGGAAGGTATTGCAGTGCCTTAATCAGAATACTGAGCAATATGTTAATTTTAACAATCCTGTCAAAACTTTGGGAGATATTGAATCTTAGTGGAAGCCACCCACACTGACTGCTATTCTAATTTATAGTTCCTTTAAAAATTAGGAAATTTTTAACTTGTGCTGGAAAAAAAAGAGATTTAATATTTAAATTTTAGATATGACTGATAGGAGCAAAAGGTAAAAGGATCTGGTCTGGACCCTGGTGTTCACAACTGAGTTAACTTGGCAGATTTTTTACTTTTGACAGTTTTTTTTTTTTTTAATATTTTTATGAGTCTTTGCTATAGGGAACTCTATTAGGATTTGACATACATTATTTGTTTGACTCACCGGGCTTTGAAAAGCTTTAATGAGAAACAGGGTGTAGCTGGAATACTTACTAAGAAATGATGGAAGTTTTTAGTTACTTGTGTTATTTAACTTTCTCGTGGGTGTGACCAGATTACTTGACAAAGAGGAACTTAAGGGTGGAAGGGTCGCTCCGGGCTCATGGTTTTAGAAGGGATAACATTCCTCATGGCAGGAGGAGATGGTGGCATGAGCATGACAGTCAAGAGACAGAGAGGTGACAGGAACTGGAGCTAAAATGGGAAGCACCAGAGTCTCCTCCAGTGACACACAGTGCGGCTGAGGACAGACCCTAGGGGAGCTGGGCTCTTTGAGAGTAGGCTCACTTTATTTTCACCTGAAAAGCATGTCTTTTCCCACAACTGGTTGGTTCATCTTGTTTACAGAATCTTGAGCCTTTTAAAAAGGCAACATGATTTTACTTCATTTCTCAGCATAAAGGAAGATCACAAACGGTA
The DNA here is from genome assembly GCF_030254825.1 of Meriones unguiculatus. Taxonomy (NCBI): domain Eukaryota; kingdom Metazoa; phylum Chordata; class Mammalia; order Rodentia; family Muridae; genus Meriones; species Meriones unguiculatus. The sequence continues at coordinate 32,809,170 of NC_083366.1, forward strand.
TCCCTAATGTCCTATTTTTGTGTAGTTATAACAAAGTGTCTAATGATGGGAACTATAGATCACTTAACCACCAAAACAATGGACGTGTCCTCCAGTCTGAGACTTCAACCTCTGTAGTATATTATTTTAATGAAGAAAACAGGGTCTATTTTGCCACAATTAAAACACAGGAAGTTATTTGCTTTCCAAAGGTGACCATATTTTCCTAAACAAATGCAGATTATTGCTTATTTAATTTATGACTTGGAGTAACTTACTGCCTGAATGTAAGAATGGAAGAATCTGGCATTTTCATGTTAAAATATATAGTAATTTTGGTTAGAACATTTGGTTGGACATTCTTCTAATCTAATCATTTTTCATTTTTATATCAACAATATTGATTTGATACTATATATTCAATTTTAAAAGCCCCATTTCCTAGCTTCCCACTAAATTATCTGTTAAGGGTCCAGAAAAAAAAAAAACAAAAAAAACAAATAGTCACATACAACAACAGAGAAAGCCAGAACATGTAAACTACTCACTGCCAGAATTGGAAAGAAATTTCACTAATTACAAGGCTGGCATGGGCGGCCTGAAGTAAGGGAAAATGTGTCAGGAGACTGTTCAAGTCAGGACACTATGGCGTCATTATAAGAACATAAATGTGCTCTACCATTTGCAACCCAAGGGTATGGAAGAAGGAGAACCAGCTCCAGTGGAGACTTTTAAGGAACCACAAAGTTTGTGCAGCAGCAGCAACAGGTTTTGAATAAAAAGTATATTTGGCAGCTGTCCACTCAATAAAGGAGTTAACAACTGAACATGTTATCTACTCATTTCTAAAAAGTGGGCTGTTCACAGACACAGGGAAAATTTTGATTTTGTTCTGCTTTGCCTAGAGAAAGGACATAGAATTGGCCCAAGGACAGAGTATCATGTATATGATATATTGATATATATATTACACAATCACATAATACATATATTACATACACATATATGTATTATTATATTACTGATAATTACATATATGCATACATACATACATACATACATATATATTACTTATAAGATTCATGGGGCTATTCCTGGACATATACCCAAATAATTCTAACTCAGACACAGCAGAAGCACCTATGTATCTGAGTTTACTGACATGATGCACAATAGTCATTATCAATCAGTCTAGAAGTCCATAAAGAGACGAATAGATGAGAAAAATATGGTGCACACACACAAATTAGTATTATTCTGCAGTGAGGAAGAATTTTTGGCAGTGGCAGAATTTTTACCAAGAGCTTTAGCGAGATTCCAGGTCTTGTCACTTGCCTTTGTTGATCATGTGTGGCAACTCACTTTCTCAGCAGCCACCTTCAAACGATCATTTGTTATAACGCAGATGAGCTACGGCATTGAGAAAAGCAGACTTACGTATTTTCCTCTGTCTTCTCCCAGCATGCTTCTTTGCCATTCCACCCACAATGTGAGCCACCACCATTAATAGGATACTCATACCAGCTAACTATGTTTCTGAACTGTCTTATAGATACTCGCACACATTCCTTCCACCAGTTCCTAATGGTTCTGACTCATGGGACAGAAAGGAACACAAAAATCTGTTCTGGTCTAAGATGTTTTTATTAATTTATTCATTTTTACATCCCAATCATCATCTTCTCTCACTCCTGCCTATCCCTCTTCCCCCCTACGCTTGTCCCTTAGTCAAGCTTGTCCCTTAGTCAAGGGGGAGCTCTCCTCTCTTGCCAACAGACCCCAGACTATCAAGTCTCTTCAGGACTGCCTGCATCCTCTTGCTCTGTGGCCTGTCAAAGCTGCCTTGCCTGGTGGAAGTGATCAAAGAGAAGGCAACAAAGTGCATGCCAAGGACAGTTCTTGGTCCCCTTATTAGGTGATCTACATAAAAACCAGTATTATCTAAGCAGAGGGCCTGGGTTTTCTCTATGAATGGTCTTTGGTTGATGTATCAGTCTCTGCAGGTCCCCGCTCCTGGGCCCAGATTTGTTGGCTCTGTTGGTTTAAAATATTGATCTATAGAAAATGGATTTCCTTCTCTGCTTATTTTTGGGCTTAGCATATCTCACAATGGGACACTGTCCCTGACATTAACATTTGTCCTTGTTCTCCTGCTTGGCTTCTCCTGTAGCTTGTTGCTGCTGGTCATTTTGAAGCAGCCTGTTGCTTAATTCTTCCTTGTTCTCTAATAGGACAAGCCACAGATAGTACTCTTTCTATGGCCAGAAGTCCTTACATCAGTGGACATCTATGTAGCTGATCACCTAAACACAGGGCTAAGCAAATCAAAACATCAGACTAAAACTTCAGTTAGCTTCACTGTTCATGACTAGAGAAATTCCATCAGGTACTGTTCAAAAGTGCTAAAGAAGCCTCTTTGTATTCTTCAGAGAAAAGCTAGAGAAAAATGAAGCCAATTGGTGATTGGACAAATAATCCCAAAATAAGCATACCACAAAGCACATACCTTCCTTACAGAAGGGTCATTGGATAATTCTAGTCTTCCTGCTCAAAATTCAGCCTCAGGGCTGCATTTCTCCTTCCATGATCTATAATATTTTCAATAACCGGATATCTGAAAGCAAAAGGCCAGTGCTAAGGATGGCAGATTAGAAATATAGAATGATATGAACTGTTTCCCAGTCATGAAAGTCCTACCTAATGTTTTATAGAAAAAAAAAAAGTAAAGTCTCTTTTGAATTAAGTCACTGGAAATTCTTTTTTCTTTTATTTTCTACTACTTGTAAGCAAGTACTTTTCTACCAGCTACATTTCTTGGTATTTTCCCATTAAATGTTGATCAGACTAGTCTGTGCTTTTAATATCCTAAATAATTTGCAAGTCTTACTTTCAGATACCTCAGTTCTTTACTTTGTAGCTAGGAACACTTAACATATGACTTTCAAGACTTAAACTCTTCACCAAACAGAAAGTTTAAAAAGAGAAGGAAGAAAGAAGGAGGAAAAAGAAGGGAAAAAGGAAGAAGTGGTAATTATACCATTTTCAGAAGTGTGGATGGAATTGGAGATCATCATGTTAAGTAAAGTAAGTCCAACTTGGAAAGACAAATATACATTTTCTGTATTTGCGGAAATTAAGTTGAAAAAAAAGTGAAAGGGTGTTTTTGGAGAAAAGGAAAGAAATCAATAAATAGAATCTGATCAAAGTTCATTATATATTTTTATTTACTAGCATAAAATCTATTGGTTGTGCAAACAAACTAATTTTTATATTTGTAGGACTAACAGTGATATACACATTTATGAAATACTCGTTATTTTTACTTTAATCACCATTAATATGAAATGTAGCATTAAAAAATCCTAAGAATTCTTGTTCAAGAAAACCATGATCAATTCTTTTTTTTAATTTTTGCTTAAAGCTGTACAAGGTACTAAGAATTTTGAAGCCAAGACTTGAAAGAATAAAGAAATCAAATGATTTCCAATTTCAAAGTTGAAACAAGTGGTTGAAATCCAAAGAGGCTGAGTAGGACTTTTGAATAATCACTAAGGTATTAAGACAAAATTCAGAGTTTAGGTTTGTGTTAACATTTATTTCAAATGTCACTTAACCCCAACTTAACACTACCTAAGTATGGAACCACAGAGGAGGTGCTATTGTGGCTTCTTTAATTGATGGGAGATGACCAACTCTGTATGTAACTATAGATGTATAAATATGTAGGTATAGATACAGAGATATGACTTTTCCTTCCCTAAAAGCTATCAACTATTCATAATTCTTCACCTATAATGGAAACTTGTGAGCCTATTCTCCCTCGTTGTTAGAATATTGAGTTACTTGCTGTCATGTGGGGTTTTTGCAGGCAACTACAGTTCCTGTTCATGGATACAGTGATCCTGTCATGTCCAGAAGACATTGCTTTCCTCTAAGCTTTCCTAAACTCTGGGTCTTATAATCTTTATACTCTCCCCTTCCGAGACAGAGGGCAGAAAGGGGTGTGTGTGGTTTCAATGCCTCATGTGTGGCTGAGCAGGCTTTTGACAGTCTCTACGACTAGCTGTAAGTGTCTCTGCTAACCAGAGCCCACCACACAAAGAACTTCACTGATGAGGTCTGGAAGCTAGACTGTGGATAGATAGATAACAGACTAGAGTGAAAAATAGACTTGAAACCAATTCTTATTAGAAGAGATAAAGAAAGTTAATTTATATCCAACAAGAATCAATCCATCAAAAAAATTCAATTCTAAATAACTACATACCAAATAAGATAATTGCCTTAATTACCTTGGGTAAGGGCAGCTATTTCTACCTATGCTATCTCAATAACCTCATCATCCATCTCCCAGCCCCCATCCAATGCCAACCTCTTTAACCATCCTTATCTAGGCTACTTTCCATCCATACTACCAAGATACTTGCTTATATTTTTCATCTTGGTGTTTTCTCCATCCATGCTATTCTTGGAGTCCTTCTTGGAGTGCCTATGTGTCTTTTTTTTCATGCTAACCCACTGTGGCATCCTCCTTCCTCTCTTCTCATCCCTCTATTCTCTTGAACCCAAAGGCTGGGAACCTTGGCTATGCCTAACTCATTCTGCCCTACCCAGGTATAGACTGTTTAATCAACTAATCAGGTATAATGTCCTAGACAGGTTTGCACAAGGATAGGAGTATCCAGGAAGTACTGGGTCTTGAGGGCCAGCAACCAGCATCCAAGTATAAGTATCAGACCAACCCCCAACAATTTCCCTTTTCTGTCTAAATAAAAAGGCCATTTTTTACAGTAAGAATAATTATGAAAAAATTATAAAAACAAATAGGCAAGACTACTTTACATAATGTCTAATGTAAATATATTTGACAACCTTGAAGAAAATATCCTATCTATGAGGGTCTAAGGTTTTGTACCTAAATTATTTTTATAGTTCATATCTATCAACCTAAAACATCTATATAGACTTAAAATATCTTTTTAATTCCTAAGCAACTAAGCTAGTTGTAAAACTATGACTATCTGATTTTCAGCCCTATCAGAGACTTCAGAAGGAATAAAATCATTACCTGAGTAAATAGGAGGTGCATGTTAGCAGCCTTCAAGAAATAGAAAATGTCAAAGACAGTTTGCTCTTTGGACAGACACACAAAATTCCCTATGACACTGGAGCATCATCTCCAGCCTTCTGGCCCAGTATCTCTGACAGTCATATTTGTGAAGCCCAACCTATTTATGACTTGCTTACCTGGTCTTGGCAGAGTTTGGCAGTCGACTTGGCATGTTTTAAGCTTGTTCATTTTAGGCAGAATTTTGTCTGTCATAGAAGCAAGGACATTTTTCTTGCTCAGGTAGCTAGCTTGCCACATTTGAAGCCATCTCCATATGGAGGTTCTTTGATGTCCATTATCTTCTTTGAGGTAGGTTGGGGTGCTGCCAGGAGATAACATGTCTTATTATCAAAGAATCCTTAAAAATGATAAAAAAAACATTTTAAATGCCATATTCTGTAGGTCTCTGAGGCTTTTGAAGACTTATCTATATTTATCTTTATATAATCTATTTACCTATAGAATCATACCTATCTGTTATACCTAAGATATATATTCTTATAATAAATTAGACTACTATCTGACATGATCATGAGTTGATTAACTAACAATTAACTTGCATTACCTAATATTATAAACAATTTGTAATAGCAGTTTTTAAAAGCATTGGAAGTAAACCTTAAATTTGTATCAACATACCAAAATTTATACCAATGTATCAAAAAATACTCATTTTTGCATGAATATATAAAATTCTATACCAATGAGTTAAAAATAAGCTTATTTGAGAATAACAAAGACTGAAGTTGAGGAGTAGATTCAACAATCTACCTTTTGTCTTATTATTTCTATTAAGATATTCCTATATTCCTGTATTTTTCTTTTCAACCCTATTCTCCTTATCTAAGAAAGATATAGAAAAGATTGGGATGGGGGGGTCTAACCTGGATGATCCTGGGATCCAGTCTAACAGGTCTCCTCAGGAAGGTGGGTAGGGCTTTGGGCTAGAGGCTGGAGCTGTGTGTCCCTGGAGTCCCAGCATACTTCCTCAGGAAGGTGGGTAGAGCGTTGGGTAGGAGGTTGGATGACTCAGGGGACTGGGAGCCCTCCTCAAGAAGGCAGGTAGAATCTTGGGCTGAAGGTTAGAACTGTGTATCCCTAGAGCCCCTTAATCCTTCCTTGGAAAGGCCTATTATTTATTTTCTTGTGATGAAGATGAGTTTCTTACTTATTTTGAATAGCAATCTCTTATAAATGTAACCTTAATTATTTCTCTTACTCTGTGAGTTACTTCTTCATTTTCTTTCCATTGCTGTCTTAAATATTGGTATGTTGTTCATTTTTAAAAACAAATGAAGAAGAGTAGCACTAAAAAGAAAATCTGGATGGTTAGAAAAGTAGAGGTAAAAAAGAAGAAACATAAAAACACAGAGTATGCATAAAACAAATTATAAATAAACAGTTACTCAATTCCAGATAAACTGTTAGTAATTATACAGGATATAAATAGATGAGACAAAAACTATTTAGAAGAAATATTTCATATAGGTAAAACTGAATCAAAACTGAAGCTTGGTAACTGTTCCTTCTCATCACTTGTGAGGAACATTGTATGAATTTCTCATCTTCCTTCAAGGGGGAATGCTTTAATTTAGAGGAATGGCTATGTCTATTTGTTTTTGTCTTATTAATATAAATTTTATAATAAGGACCACAACTAATAACTTAGATTGATAGAAGGAAAAGATTTAGCTATACATCTTTCTTTAGCATAGTCATTTTTGTTCTATGTCAGTTTGGGAGATCTCACAAAATGTTGTCCTTTTACCTTTTGCATATTTTCTATTAAAGGAAGAGAAACCTTTATTTTCCAACTTTTAGTATGTCCATACCAAAACTGGCAGTCTTAGTAGATGTGCATTAAATGAAAAAGGTAAAGGTAATATATGGTATACAAATACAAGCTACAAAAATTGGTATGGGTTATTTGAATATTATATAACATTGGATTTTTAAAGCAAAAGAATGACTAGAAAATTGAGTGATGGCCAATTCAGGATAAAGTTATTTCTATCTTAAATTTATATGCCTATAGTGACACAGAGTTGTCAAAAGACAAAATTACAATAATTTAAAGTTCTTAACTGGGTCTATTTGTCATTCTAAAATTACTCAATGCTTCATTCCATAAAACAGAATAACTGTTCTGATGAAAAGATACTGGTCTCGTGGAGAGAAGGACTCTATGAAACAGAAGAAATTCATTAATAGTACATTAGTTGTTTCAAAGTTATTTTCCTTGTAAGGCAGGGACAGAAACAAAGCAGCAGAAAAGTAACATTGATTCACATCAATTCTTTTTTTTATATAAAAATATCAGTTAAAGTAAAACTTTATTATCATCCTGCCTGAAAGTGACCTGCTTAGGAAACATGGCTGTTCCCTCTCTCCCAACTTCTTGGAAGGTCAATTTACATTAGCCTATCTAGTTCAGGTTGGCAACATTGAAGTTGAATATGACTGACACCCCACCCCCCGCCATTACTTTGTCTTCTTGGGACCTGGTTCGGGAGTTTAATCAGACTATGTCCTCTTGTAATTTTTATTTGAGCCATTCAAAAATATATGAAGCAAAAGTTGAAGATAATAAGACTAGAAATAGGCAAGTCCACAATCTGTATGGGGATATTTGCATAGTTCTATCTTGAAAAGTTTAAGAAAAATGTGCCAGTAAAGATTTTTTTAAAAATTAAACAACCCAAGTCTCAGGCTCATCTTTATGTGAATACAACACTCCATTAAGAGCTTCACAATATCTATTCTTTTAATGTGTTTAATGAGACTTGAATACATAAAGCTTGTCTAGAAAAACTGCAAATGAGTGAGAATTTGCAGTGACAGTCCTAGAAAGCAAATACCAAAATATACGAAGCAGTTAGGCAATAGACAAAAGAGCCTGGAAAAGAGTTAGTGTCTGCAGTGTATTCACAGTATCTAGTTTAATCATTTTCTGTTGCAGTGACGGATTATACGAAACTGGGTAATTTCAAAGGGAATGAGGCCGGTTGGAGCCTCAAAGCTCCAATTCTCAAGGCTTGGATGACCACAAGCACGGCATCAGCACCTTCAGATGACCAGAGAGGACTCTTACTGCTTCCACGTGTGGAAAACAAAAGACAAAAGCAAACCAACCAACCACAGTGACAGAGACAAAGCACAAGGAATAGACTCGTTTTGTAAATAATCTCTCATAACTTCTCCATTCACCTGAGAATAAGAACTCACTCACCCAGCTCCTCAGGAGTTAACCCAGTCCCTTGAATATTCCAAAATCCATGTTAGCAATCTAAACACTCCTTACCACCTCCATCTCTCCTTCTCAGCCTACTCGGGCACCACACTGCTCTACATTGCACTGGAAATGCCATGTAAGCTTGAGTTTAAAGGGGAAAAAGTGTTCAAACCATTGCAACATTTCAGAATCTTTTAGTATCTACTACCTCCAAACTAACCTGAAAATGCAATATAGTTGTGATTTTTTTGAAATATTACATTGTCACATGTATTTACAACCCAACCCTTGCTTGATTTTAATATATAATGTATAACCTCTCATATCTTGCGACCCTGAAGAAAATTGATTCGCCTTCTCACACCAGTTATAAGTTAGAACTACTCCTCATCTAGGGGTGGAATATTCTAAGGCCTCTCCTCTCTGGGACTTTGCCTAGCTTAATGTTATACAGATCTTGTGCATGCTGTCATAACTGCTGTGAGTTTATATATTCTAAAAAATAGTTTTATTGTAGTTATCCACTGCCTCAGCCCACTTCTATGATGATCTCTGAACCTCTGGGGGAAGGATAGAATATAAATTTCCCGATATGGGCTGATCACTCTGTAGTCTCTTACTTTCTACATATTGACCAATTGTGGGTCTCTATGTTAATTACCAATTCACAGCAAATAGAAGCTTCTCTGATTGGGATAGAAAGATATACTAATATGAGTATAACTATACATCACTAGGAGTTGTTTTAATACTTCTAATATTTGCTTAATAATAGTAGGAGGTTCTTCCTTAGGGCCTTGACCTGTATAACTGTAGGCTCTTGGCCCAGTTAACAGAGCCAAGTATGGGTTCCATCTCATGGAATGAGCCTGAAATCCAATTAAAAAAAAAAGGAGTTGGTTGCTCCCATAACATTCATGTCACTATCACAGCAGCAGAGCTGTCTTATCAGGCCAGTACATAGGTCATAGAACTTACAGCAGAGTGAAAGTGATGATTACTTTTCTCCTCTAGCAGTATCTACAGCACCTGCTAGCACATTTAAAGCCAAGCACCAAGGAACATGCGTGGAGATAACCTAGAACCCCTGCACAGATGTAGTCCATGACAGCGTAGTATCCAAGTGGGTTCCATAGTAATGGGAAGAGGGACTGTCTCTGACATAATCTAATTGGCCTGTTCTTTGATCACCTCCCCCTGAGGGGAGAGCAGCCTTACCAGGCCACAGAAGATAACAATGCAGCCACTCCTGATGAGATCTGATAGACTAAGATCAGAAGGAAGGAGAGAAGGACCTCCCCCATCAGTGGACTTGGGAGGTTGCAATCGAGAAAAAGGGGAGGGAGGGTGGGGCTTATGGGGGGGATACAAAGTGAATAAACTGTAATTAATAAAAAATAAAAAAAGATTAAAAAACCTTTTTTTTTTTAAATGTGTGTGATGAGTTTCCTGCAGGTGTGCACCATGTGCATGCAATTCCTGTGGAGGCCTGAGGAGAGTATCAGGACCCTGGAACTGGACAGAGTTACAGGTGATTGTAAGCCATCATGTGGGTGCTGGAAATTAAACTGAGGTCCTCTGGAAGAGAAGCCAGTGCCCTTAGCTGCTGAGCCATCTCTCCAGCCCCTCTAGAATCTTGATTAAAAGAATGTGAATATTAAAAAAAAAAAAAGAATGAAGCTTCCATGTCAGTGCCAGTTGGTATGAGAGATGTGAGGGCAATGTAAAGAAGGGAATGTGGGGAGAGGTAACTAACACTGAAAACCTCTTTAAAAATCACATGATGGTGAGTGCTCTCTGTCACGAACAACTCCACATTTGGCTAAGGCCAAGGATCTGCCTTGCTTCCATGTATGTGGACCTATCTGCATTGCCCCCGTGGCACGCTGGGGTTGGCTACCCAGAGGCTATTTAAGCTGTGGGCTGGCTTTCCCCAGGGTCAGATGATTGTTCAAGGTTCCTGAATAAACTGCATTGAAAAAAAAAAATCACATGAAAACCTGTTACTGTAAAAGATTCATAAAATACGTGTTTATATAATCAAATACAGTTGTTTCCCCTCCTGATATTATAGGTTATCAAATAGAAAGTTCAGGACACATAATGGGTACCTTTTTCGGGTTTAGTGTCTGGTGAAGCACCACAGACCTCCAAGCATCACAGACTCTTACCATTGCTCTTGATTAACCTCCAGAACTTGATTGTAGAGCCCTATTGCTGGAGACACCACAATTTTGAGTCATAGAACATGAAGCAATCCTTAGTTCTAATAATAAAAAAAACTGAGAACTACACATACATCTGTAAAAAATGAATAAATGTATTATGGTACATCCACAGAAAAGAACAACATTTGTAAACAGAAGTAAGTGAACCATTGCCACACACTCATGACCAAATGAGTAATAAACTTACCCATCATGCATAATGTTAACTGATATGTTAAACAATGACATGTTACTTTTAAAAGTTAACCACATTATAAACATCCACAAACTGGCATTGGGGTGGGGAGGAACCTCACAGTGAAGCCTGATACTCTGAACATAAGATACACAGCAACACTTGTATGGAAATTCTGCAACAAATGTTATAATCTAAAATATAATTACAAAGAAATAGAAAAAAAAAAAACCAAAACAATTTTGAGGTATAGCCTACAGAGACAAAGAAACTTCTTTATTTAAAAAAAAAACCTAAAATTTAAAAAAAAAACTAAATGCAAAGGTTTGATTTGATCAGTATTTGTTGATGGATTTATGCGAAAGTGGAGACAGGAAGACACAGAATCACAATTTGCTATAAATATGAAACAAAAAGGTGCAATAAGTGGTGTTCACATGTCAGTGGCAACCAGCAGCTGTTTAACTGGATTCCAGGCCCATCAAACAGGATGGAATCCAAGCCTGATACTGGAAGGGTAGTCAGCTTACCAGGGCTAGTGAGGTCATAAGTCTTAGAACAGAATCTATTCACCACCACTTTGCTAGACCAGCACAATTTCTCACTCCATCCCAGATCTTACCATTATATTCACAGATAAGTGTAGCTACCATCCCTAATCAAAGAAGCCTCTCTTTAAAACAAACAGAGACAATCACAGAAAGACACAACAGGACAAAATGCAAAATACAACACATCCTGGGGAGCCCAGCCCCAACATATAGATATACCCATCACAGCTCATCCATCTATGACTCAGGGAATATTGCTGAAGAGTGGAATGAAAGACTGTAAGCATGTACTCCGTTGTGTGGCCTTGCTACCGTCTGCACTAGTCGCTCAGAGTTATGCCTTTATGTGCAATAGAAAACCTGGACATGAGTACAGGGCTAGGACCCAGGTCTCAATGTGGTGTACTTTACAGCTCTTACCAGAACTATGTAACATTGCCAACTTTCTTAAAAGAGTAGCTGAGAAATATTGGGGAGCAGTCATAATTACTGAGAGCTATAATTGGTCAGTAGGCCAAGAATGGCTGTTGTCAGCCCTAAATGGAAACTCCGTATTAACCCTCCCGACAAGGCTCAGTGAACATTAAGAAGAGGGGAATTAAAAAAATGTAATGACAAGTATGGGGAGGATGAGGATAGGTGTTGTGAAATTCTGTCTGCTGGACACACTGTGGCTGTTATACTCAGAGCAGTTGTGATTACCTGTGTGAGACCCATGAAGGCTCATTCAGCATTCCTGCATGATAAGGGTAGGTGTTTGTGTGGCCTCTTCTCTAAACCCATTTTCGCAAATGATGGGTGTGTGGGAGAATAAATAATTTTTCTGTGAAATGTGTCCAACAGTAGGGCAACCAGACTCTGGTAGATGGTATGGTGGATGGTGCCACACCTACACACATCCAGGGACACTAATTGGATTCAGTGGGTGTATATATATATATATATATATATACACCCACTGAATCCAATTATATATATATATATATATATATATATATATATATATATATATATAACAAGTAATGAAGTTGGGAAGGGGAAATGTTGGGATGGTCTAGTGTAAGTGAGGAGGCATTGAGGATGAATGTGATCAAGGTAACATACAAATGTATGAAATTGCCAAGTAATAAATAAAAGTACCCTAAGAAATGGATCTTCCTGTTGTTGAAGTTTGGATAATACTATAGCTCAGAGAGTGGGCTCTCATTGCTAAAATTAGAGATATTCAGAAAATGAGGTAGGCCTTTGTTCTGGTAAAAAGTGTACAAAGATCTAGGCGTTCCTCACCCTTACATTCAGCTTTAAAAATAGATCAGAATTTTAAGAACCCTGGGATCGCTGGAGTACAGTTACACATACTGATTCATTTGGTTTAGAAAATGAGTCTGATAGCTGCTCATTCAGACTGAGCAAGCTATGAAAACTCCTGAATGTTTTTCTACATGGAAAATCTGTTGTTTCCACGAAACACCACAACTAAAATATTAACGTGTTTCTTTACGCGTGTCTCAAATATTTTAACAAACTTTTATTGACAAGTTGTGTTACAAACATTCTAGAATAAAACCTTTACTGTCATAAAGCAGAAGCCAACAAATAGCAGCCTATATGCCAAATCTCTCCAATGCCCATTTTTATAGAAAAAAAAATCACTGGCATTTAGCTACTCATTCATTCATATTATCTGTGGCCACTTTGACTTCTTCATGACAGACTTGAGTTCCTCTGACAGAGGCAGCATCACCTATAAGCAAAATATTCTCTATTTTGCTCTTAAAAGAAAAGGCTCTTTTTCTGACACTGGCTGAGAAGAATAGCCAAGACACAACGGGCTTAGTTTTAAGACAGGATTATACCAGCAGGGCTAGGGAATATGGGTGGGGAGCTGCAAGGACTAATGAGGCAATGTAGGACACAGGAAGTCAGACTGTGTCAAAGTTGATCAGATGAATGGAAGAAGGAACTACTTGGCAATAATGAAGGGCTCATCTCAGAAAATGAATAGAAATAGAAATTTTGCTGATGATCAGTGCTTGTGTGCCTGAGTGAGTAGAGACAGTCTACGTATGATCCAACTAGAAATCCTTGGCAGAAAGAAGTCTGCAATGGGATAGGGATATTTGCCTTGAGAACTATGTTTAACTGAAGATAAAAACAAAAATTCTTTATTTTTACTACACTTGAGAAGAAAAGTATTGTTGAAAGGAAAAAAAAAATGAGGCCGCAGTGACATTTTACCATTGTTAAAATTTTCCTTTTGTTGTGCCCCTTGATATTGAAATGTTGGTAATTCTATTAACTGATTGCATTTCAAGAGGGCAAAGGCACATATGTTCTCTGTTAACTCTTGCTGCCTCTGCTGAGTTTGGAAGCAGGCATGCACGTTCATTCCAGCTTCAGCAGAGCCAACTGCTTTGGGGAGGGTATGTATTGGTGAGCCAATTGTCTGAGCAGAGGGGCGTTACATAGCTGGTTCCATGCTAGGTAGGCAGTACTGAACAGTTTTTGTTATGCGACACAGTATTCACCGTTCATACAGTAGCTCTTACAGAGCCAGGGCTGTGGCCAGGGCTGAGGCATAGGAAGGGTGATCCACTCATGGAGTAGGTGCTCGCTGTATTCCAACTGCACAGCAGACTATCTTTCTCCACTTAGTCCAAGGGCTAGGAGAGAAGGGAGCTCCAGAAAACACCACCTCCAGGGTAGTCACACCCTTATCTCTTTACAAATGACTAAAGAAAGTGGACAAACAAAGGCTCCCGTTCCTATTGCCCTAGGGTGAAATGACCGTGTATCCCACAAGAGGACTTGCTTCTCCTGATTCACTCCCACGTGCCTCTATCAACTCTGAGACGGGCTCAGTTACAGTCTTGAGGTTTCTTCCTTGGGGATCCGAATAAAAGTTGTCTCTCCATTGAGGTGAGAAGCATCAGAACGTAGAGTACTTATGTGAGGATGTGTATGAATCGTGTCTGAGGATACTAAGGCTAAGTTGAGAAAATTAGTTTAAATGTCTAGTTTGACACACAGGGTGATACTTTAAATATGAGCACAAGCAGCAAGATGAGATCACATGGACAAGGGCCTTCAAAGAGAAGGGCATGTAAATGAACCCTGTACACTGAATAGAACTTTGAGTTACATTAAAACATAACTATGGGGAAAGGGGTTGGGGGGATGGAGAGATGTCTCAGAGGCTAAGAGCACTGGCTGTTCTTCCAAAGGTTCTGAGTTCAATTCCCAGCAACTACACGGTGGCTCATAGCCATCTATAATGAGATCTGGTGCCCTCTGCTGCCCTGCAGGCATACATTCGGACAAAATACTGTATAAAAAATTAAAAAATAAATTAAAAAAGGAAGCATAACCACAGATCCTTTCTCCCTGTACATTTTCTTAATACTTTGGTGACTAGATTCATTCTAACTAAATTCTAATCTTTTTGAAGAGAAAATGAGATAAAAATAAAACACACCAAACAACTATAGTTGCTTTTGTTTGTTTGTTTAGGTTTTGCTTCAGATCACCTAATAGATGACTCAATACATAAGGGCTACAAAAGTCTTGTAAGAAAAGAAAATAGACATGAAAATTACTCAATGAATTCTCAGAGCAGAGGTTCAAAAGCATATAATAAACAAATAATTGAATAACTAGAGAGTAAGAATCATAAAGTTTGTGATTCCTCCAAACACAAAAATAATTAAAAATAATGAAGTTGTCTATTACAGTAGGGTTTTGCTACATCACTCACAGTGACCTGGAGCTCACCATCCTCCTGCCTCAGTCTGATCAGTGGCAGGATTGCAGATATAGACCACCGTGCTCAGCATCATGCAGTTTTGATGGGACAGAGAAGCTCAATGTGAGCGGACAGTGTAGCTAGATTCCAACTAAGTTTTGAGATGCTCGCTTTCACAGGGGATGGAACAGCAAGAGTTAAAAAAGCCCTGTCTCTAAAATGTCTTACATATGCTCAGGCTTCAATAAGGTATGTGCCCATCAAGCTCACATTTGGGTTCAGTTCCTCCTTGCTCACTATTGAGAAGCAGGGTCTGCAGGAGGGGTTTTAATGCAGGGAAAGCAGAGCCCTCAGAAATGGATTAATGGAGTTCACACTCTCAAACGCTAGAGTAAATACCTCAGAAATGGGCTGTCATGACACATGGTCACCCCTCAAACATTTCCATTTCAGTACCACTTAACTTAGCCTTCTGCTTTCTGCCCTGAGGCCCTCAGCAGAGCTGAGAGCATGCCAGTGCCCTGCCCTTGAACTTACAGAGCCTTACAGTCTTACTCTCCTGTTATAGTAGAAGAAAGCAGACTAAGATAATGAATTTCAAGATACGAGTATTGTATAAGAATCCCTGGTGAGGCTATCGCTTTCAGTCACCATGGCCTCAGTTTGTGGTACTTTTAAGTTCAAATATTCTGAGTCCTCCCAATGCAGAAAACACCTCCTGGCTTCACCTTCCAAACAGGAGTATCATAAAATCCCCAGACGGCTTTGCAAATCGGACCATGTCCACCACCTGTGCTTTCTTTCAGACACACTTCCAGGGCTACAAAAGATTTGCCAATACCATTCCTGGAGGTCTGGAGTTTTAAAGTATTTTTCCCTCTTAGATAAGAGGTGAAGTGAGCAAAGCAGAGCACATTTTGCTTCTTTTGAAACCAAAGACAAAGGGGAAAGAAACGCTTTTGCAGCTATGTTTAGCCATGCTAGTTTGTTAGAGCAAAGTTGTTTAAATCCTGTCACTGCTCAACTCAAATCCCGGTTTGGATAGCACAGTCATATCTCCCTGATCCAGCTACTCCCAGCCTGCATTAGACTCCCCTTCCATTCTTGTCTCGAGGTCAGGAAGTGAGTCTCTTGGACTCAGGCTATTTGGACGGAGAGCTTAAGGGTACCTTAACCCAGCTGCGCTGCATGAAGTGTGCGGGGACCCTGTGTCGGCTCTGCCAGCCCCGGCCAGTTTAGCTGAGCTTCCTAATTGAGACTCTCCTCACAAGCCTCCAGGGAGCCTCCAGAGAGTCCTAGAGTTGGAGGTAGGTTTTTCTCTTCTAATCTGGATAATAAGATTTTCCAAGTCACCAAAGCCAGGTGGCTTGGAAAGCAAAACCTTCTTTGTTAAACAAAGCAAGTTCTATTTAGACTTTCTGTCTTTGAATTTAGGTAAATGGCCCAACAATGTCATCAAATGATTGTGACTATAGGGGATCTTCAGGGGGGAAAAGGGGTGCCCTCTGAACCAGAGGAGCTAAGAATACTGCTTTTAGTTCAAATCCCTTCTTTGAAAGATGTAGAGCTGGGAGCTCTGTTCCAAAGAATTCAGAGAAATAGCACAGAGTCAAAGGCAGCAATAGACTCTATAAAAAGTCTTAGAATTTTAAATTCGTTTATTTTTCTAGCCTTGATATCACAGATTCATTTTTTATATAAACTGAAGAGTAGCCAGCATTGACATGTAAGTAGAATTCAGTGAAGTTTCCTTTTCACTTTAGTGGAGTGCTCTGCTCTATATCAGTTAAGTCTTCTAAGCCAAGGAGGGAAGCCAGACAGATTTTCGCCAACTACAATACTGTATTTTCCACATAAATGTGCCATAATCTCAATTTCTAACAAACGTAGCAAGAGTAAAACACTAAATACTGTATTAGACATAGTTATCAGATATAACAGGAAATGATTTTCTACTGTGTCATGGTGAGAACTGTCAGACCATGGCAACCAAGAAGAAATAACCCTAAATGATTAGTTACTCCAAAAGTATGTCCAATAGGCTTTGAGACTGAATATGAATGAGTGTGTTTGATCTCTTGAGCAGAAAGGAGCCTGCATTAAGAGCTATAGTGAAAGAAAGTCATGCCTGCTGAACAGAGACAGTAGCTGCCTCACCTCCTATAAAAAGCTGTCCAGCAGTAGTGAAACCCTTATGTCACGAGTTTTGTGTCACAAGAAGCTGGAAATTCATAGTTATATGAAACACCTTCTAGTGTAAGAATACAATGGCATTCTGTTGTTATTTGAATCTAAAGTGTCTCCACCCCCCACCACCCCACCCCCAGTGTCTTCCCAGAGGACTCAGCCAACAAGACAGCCCTGTTTTAAACAGGTTGGCCCTAAACTGGTGACAGCGTTTTGTTTAGTTGTAGAAACTCTGGGAGGTTGGGCAGGGCAAAAGGAAGTAGGTGACTGGGGTGGATCACCAGGGCGTCAGTGATTCTAGCCACTTCCTGTTGTATTCTGTCTGTAGGTTGCCCATGAAGCTCTACTCCACCATACATGCTCACCACTGCATTCTGCCTAAGCACAGAAGCCAGGAGAGTGTCAATGGAAATCTATGAAATCATGAGCCGAAATAAGTGCTTCTTCCCTTTAAGTCATTTTTATCTAGATTTTGTTGTTGTTGTTAA
The DNA here is from genome assembly GCF_030254825.1 of Meriones unguiculatus. Taxonomy (NCBI): domain Eukaryota; kingdom Metazoa; phylum Chordata; class Mammalia; order Rodentia; family Muridae; genus Meriones; species Meriones unguiculatus. The sequence continues at coordinate 32,826,862 of NC_083366.1, forward strand.
ATCGATGCAAAAAGAATAAACACCACTTCCAATGTTTAAAATGTAAAGCACTTGGAGAGGGGAGTTAGGAACATCATTCTACCCCTAGCTAAGGAACTATTGGCAACTGTTAGCTGCTGAGTAAAAAAAAAAAAAAGTCTATTTTTCACTAAGACTATGACTTCTGATAAGCTGACTACATTCCAGTGAAAGACCACACATCACTCCTATTAGCCAGCCAGCTTTTATAGTGCTGGAAAACGCCCTACCTGCTACCAGAGGAGCTAAGTAAGCATCAGTCATACCCAGCTGTGAACTCTGTAAACTACAGTCATTTATGGCCAGGAAAGACACGCCCACTAGTGCAATAGTGACACAAATATGATAGAATTAACTGACCACTTTTTGATTGAATTTATGTCCTGCTTCACAAGAGGAAACTTATGCATAGCACCATTAAAGTCAAGAACCTCTGGCTAGACAAATCAGATTCCCTAAGGAAACACCTGCTACTGTTATTTGTATAAATATAGTATTAAACTAACTTGTAATGACTTATTTTGATAGCTATAGATTAATACATCTCATAAATCAACCCTCATCAGAGAAGGTTCTAATGCAGTAGATATTTATTAACACAAATAACCACTGACCAAGTTGGAAAGAATAAGTTGCTATAGAATTCTCAGTCCTAAGGTGGATATCTGTACCACATGCTTCTCCTCCCAAGGCTCAGGGACCATTGTGGAATTGGGGTAGCACAAGTTAGAAATGATGGATGGAGAAAAGAAAAGAACAAACAATTGGACACAAATTAAGATGGATAGGGAAGTGGAGTGGATCTGGGAGAAGTTGGGGAAGGGGTAAATATGGTCAAAAGTAATGAAAAAATATTTCTCAACTATCAATATTTCCATGTTTTTTCATGAATGTAAGTAGATACTATAAAGAAGTGTTTCTGGACCACAGTTTTAAAAGACTTTCACAGTACATTTCTCTTCAACTGGTATCCAGTAAAAGCATTCTCAGCCCCAACTCCTCAAATAAAGAATAATAGTAAAAACAGGATCCACTAAAACTGCAGTGCCAGGTATGGAAAACCTTCCTCTGAGTGGAGTCCCCAAACAGTACAGTCCAATGCTTTATTTGCCTCCCTAAAATCAAAGGCAGGGCCCTATTGCTGAAGATACAACAGAATATGACTTGGAAGAATGGAACTGGAATTGACCTAGAACACTCCTCCCTGAGGACTAGCTCTCATGTATCTAAGGCTCATATATCTAAAGGTCCTTTGCAAGTTACCAAGACTGAAAATCAATCAATAATAATAGACAGCTATAAAGCATATGGACTACAACATCCAGCAAGACAAGATACCATGAAGGTGAAATAGTTGTACTTATATATTACAAGTAACCAACAGCTGTCTAATTGGACTTACAACCTGCTCAACAAGAGGGAATTCATGCATGGTACTATGAACCTAGTCAACTACCAGAGGTTGGATGGGCTGTGGACCAAAGAGAAGACTCTAAAACTTTTACTTGCATAAAAAGACATAAATCCCAACTTTTTATAAATATGTATCCTTATGCCCACAGATAAGTTTTGCTATTAACTCTAATTAAAGAAGCTTCTTTTGGTAGTCCCCAGAGACAATCACAAAAAGCTACAAATGGTTAAAATGCAGAGAATAACTGGCCAAGGAATGCCCAACCCCAATTGACACATTTTCAATAAAAGTTCTAATCCTAAGGCTCAGAAAACATTGTGGAAGAGGGCAAAGAAATATTCCAAGAGCCAGAGTACAAGGAATTCTGCTATGATAGTGAGCTGGCTAGTTTTATGTCAACTTGACATAAGCTAGAGTCACTGGAGAGAAGGGAGCCTCAATTGAGAAAATGCCTCAATAAGATTAGGCTGACCTATAAGGTATTTTCTTAATTAGTAATTGATGTGGGAAGAACCAGCCCATCATGAGAGGGGCCACCCTGGGTGGGTGGTCCTGGGTTCTATAAGAAAGTAGGCTGAGGAAGCCATGTGGAAAACAAGCTAGTGAATAGCACTCCTTCTTGACCTCTGCATCAGCTCCTGCTTCCAGATTCCTATCCTGAATTCCTTTGCTGATGAACTATGATATGGAATAGTAAGCCGAATAAACTCGTTCCTCTCTGTTACAGGATATTTGATCCCTTTGTGAACCCCAAAATTGTGAACTGTAAAACCCTGTTTATTGTTTGGTTTGGTTGAGTCCTAACTCAAACCTTTAATCCAAGAACTTTCTGTTTATTGTAAACAGGTGATTATGATGAGGCTCAGCCCTAGCACACACCTTTAATCCAAGAGTTTACTGACTTTTAACAAAGTTAGCCCTAGGTCAAGAGGTGGACCAAGAAACTAGATAACAGGGATTGAAGAGTAGGAGGGACTTTGAGTTGAAGGATATTTAAGACAGCATGGAGAAGTAGAAGGGGCTTTAGCTCTTTAGCCTTTGCTTAGGCTTTAGCTCTCTAGCTCTCTGGCTTTAGGGGTTCTTTGAGCTTTGAGCTAGCAAGCCTTTGGCTTCGGCTTTTGCTTCTGGGCTGTCAGCTGAGATAGTGAGCTTTTGGTTGTTTTGTTGTTGTTGTTCCATCTGGACCTGAGCTAAGGAGGAAAATCAGCTGCATACACATCTTCAGCCACAAGCATGAAGCAAGCAGAGAGAACTGGAGCTGACACAAAGCTTTTAATCTCAAAGCCTTGTCCCCAGTGATGTACTTCTTCCAGAAAAGCTACCCTACCTAAACCTCCCTGAACAACATCACCAACTAGGAACCAACTGCTCAAAACTGGAGCACAGAGAGGGTTCTCATTCAAAGCACTTTAGAGATTTTCTTATTGCACAGTCCACTCTGGAAGGCTCAGTCACCAGTACCAATCAGAAAAGAGATAACAAACTCTTATAAGCAAACCATGTAAAGGATAGAGGTACACTGAATATTGACTAAGGTGCCGTCATTCGTCACCAGGACCTACAAAAAGCAAGAACAATGAAACTGCTTCAGAATGTGCTACGAAGCTAAATGTTGTTCAAGGCAAGTGTGAAAAGAGTTAATGGGTAAGATAATGTAAACATTCATTGAAGAGGGCAAAATAAAGGACAGTCTAGGTTAAAGAAAAGAAAGGGGCCAGAGAAAAAAAGAGGAATAACAATGTATGAATGGTGGGGAAAAGAGCAAGTCAGGAAAATAAAAAAGGAAAGTAAAACAAAGATAAGATTCCTGAATATTGTGAAAAATTTCAAAGACAAATTTAGGTAACTATGAGGGAGATAAAGAAAAAAAAAAGAGTAATTTTTAAGTCCTGATAGAAAAGTGAAAATACTACTAAAAGTAGAAACACAGGAGACAAAAAGGGAAAATGAAAATTACCCAAAGAGAAAAATCAATGGAATTTGGTGAAAGAAAATAGACAGGAACACACACAACGACTTTTATTCCTATAAGAGACAATATCCATAAATGAACTCTTTAAGTCTGTGGAGGATGCAGACAGTACACATGGTCACTGTGTGATGGCCACGTTGTGATGGGCGTCGTGTGATGGTCACTGAATGACAGTCACTTTCAGAAGGCCGCTGTGTGATGACCTCTGAGTGATGGATGGCCACTGTGTGATGGTGCCCAGATGAGCCAAGCCGCCCGGTGAGCAGCGGAAACCACCTGTGACCTCTTCTCACAGACTTGGTGGGGGCAGCCAGCCGATGGCTAAGGACCAGCTCACACTTGGCTCTGAAGCTCAGGATCTGAAAGTCATTTAAGCAGGATGTGGAAACCGCCTGAAGTCCATGGCAGCTACCAAGCAACCGCTTCGTGATTCTCTTCCCCACATGTGGTTACTGTGCAGCAGCAAGCTTGCTGCTGGGGCCAAGGGCTCACACTCATTCCTACCCGGTCCCGGCACCAGAAGAAGCAGCCAAGGGAAACAGAATTACATTCTCAACTCCTCCAGTTGCACAGAAACTCCCTCCCATGCTGACCACCGTAAATTCCACAGGACAGCACCGGTTCTAGGGGTCTGAATTGGAAACCCACACTGCGCTTTCCCCACCACTGCAGTTTGTTGCATGAGGGATGTTTGTCACAGGGAGGGAAGGGATTCAAAACCCTTCCCGCCAGGTAATGAATCGGCACCACACAAAACCGACATATTCCCCTCTTCCTGCCATTCCTCTACATTATGCTTCTCAACTGTATCTTCCAGAGGTTTAGCAAAATTTTAAAACCAGTGGACCCATACGAAATGTCTCCTCCCATCTACCTTTCCAAACTCTAATTTTTTTTAAAAAGTTGTTCTAATACTAAACTGTAGCCTCACCTCACTCGTTTTTAATCTTAGTCGCAGAAATCCTAGCATATAGCATATTTTGTGCACATATTGTATGAACACCTTGTCATTTATTCTTCAACTGTTTATGAAATGAGAAGGAGCACAGCTGTCGACTGACAAGTCTGACATTAACTGAGAGGGCACACCCAGCAGCTTTAGCTGCTCCCGCAGGTAACATTCAGTGTCTCAAAGGCCACATCTGGCATCATGACTATCTGGACTGAGGACAGAAACTCTAAACTGTATACCCCAAATCTACAACAACTTAGCTTGGCCTGAGCATTGATAATCCTTCAACTAAAACGAAATGACTAAAAAGAGTGCTTTAAAAGTAGTCTAAAAAATTAATCGTGCATTGTCAATATTTTATAACCATAGATGTGTAGAGCACAATGCAATAATATATAATAATATATATTTATATTTATAGCAACAAGACAACTCCTCGGGAAAGAAACTAATATAAAAGTAATGGTCTCCACTGAGAGTAAATTAGATGGAATATTAATGCACAAAGATCTCAACAACAAAAATCAAATAAATTAGAAATAAACTCCTGAACGAATCTCAAAAACCATAAACAATTTAATAAAATAAAGTTAATGAATGATATAAGGGCTGGAGAGATGACACGGCAGTACTTGATGCTTTTCCAGAGGACCTGAGTTTGGTTCCCATCAGTATGTCAGAAGGCCCACAACTGCCTGTAACTCTAGATCCAAGGCATCTGACACCCTCTTCTGGCCTTCACATGTGCATGTAAGCCACTATTATCCTGATACTACCAAAATTCCCCCTCTTCATAAAATTATAGATTAATATGCCTGATGATGGCATCCCCAGAACCCAGTTATCCAGGGGCAAGTAGCCCTGGACACCCTAACATAAGTAAAATTAAAGAAGGTGACCTTACATCTATGCTTATGAAGAGGTTAATGGAAGAAAATAAAATGTGTAAAGAATTAGAGGAAGATAAATTCAAACAGATTATGGCCATCCTTAAAGAAATACAGGACGATGCAGCCAAACAGTTTGTGGCTTTCAGAGAGGAAATGATTAAATCACTGAAAGAAATAAAAGAAACAGAGGAATGTTCAAACAAACAGGTGAAGGGATTGAAGAAAAAAACAGGAAAATACAGTCAGAAAAGTTAAGGAAATCAACAAAACGGCTCACGATCTGAAAATTGAATTGGAAAAATTAAAGAAAACACAAATGGAGGAAATCCTGGAAAGGGAGAACTAAGGAAAGAAAACAGGAACTACAGAGGTAATCATAACCAACAGACTACAAGAGATGGAAGAAAGAATCTCAGGTGTGGAAGATACAATGGGAAAAAATCGATGTATTTGTCAAAGAAAATAATAAATCTAAAAAACTCTCAATAAATTACTTTGTAAACCCAATTTAAGAACACATCAAAGAGAGAAATCATGCCTGGAAACAGAAAACTAGCCAGCTACTGAGGGCTAATGAAATCAAGGACCTTGGAGGAAAATGTAGAACCACCATGTCATTAAACCGACATAAATTATAAATATTTGTCCTTATACTCACAGGTTAAGTATAGTCCTCACCCTTCACCAAGAAATCTTCTCTGTGAAATACTTGGAGACTGCTACAGAAAACCATAACCAATCAAAAAGCAGAATTGTGGAACCTCAAGTCCTAGCTGAGAAATCTACAATACACCCAAGGCTTGGGGATCTTTGCAGAAGGGGCCAGAAAGACGGTAAGACCCAGAGGGATGGAGGACTGTGAGACTGGGTCTCCTGGACATGTCAGAAGCTATGCCCAGAAAACCTCACCAACACAACTGGCAAGAAATGGTAAATGTCTTGTGCTGTTTTATTTTTGCGCTGCAGCCACACAGTGTCTGTAGTACCTGAATGTAAGATGTGTGTGTGGCTGTGGATGTGTTTGGGTGAGCCTTGCTCAAGGGTATTGTTTAATAAAGGAGGACAAGCCGCCATGCAAGATGAAGCTGAGATTTCTGGGGAGGCATGATTTGGTCACCTTTGTTTTGAGATTACTTTCCTGCTGAGACCTGCCTGCAAGTTTAATCATCCTAGTAGGGAGCCTGTCTTCCTTAGGAGAGGGCAGGGCCTGGTTTCTCCTTTATGCTGTGTAGACTCTAGACTTTAAAGGATAGGCTCATAGTCTAACAGATATTCTGACCTTTAATCCTTTACGTTGGTAATAAAACACACTACCTCTTCAGAGGAAACAAAATATGCTAAAAGAAAGAAATGTCTTCTGTATCTAAAACTACAATTACAGGATTAACATAGAAAGATACTTGGTTCTTTGTGTAATTTCTTTCCACCTTCTTTTTAAAATTGTTTTATTGATCTGTTTGTTTGCACGGGTGTCTTTCCTGAAAGTCTATCTGTGTACATGTGCTTAGTGGCTGCAGAGGCCAGAATAAAGCCTTGGATTTATGAGACTGATCTTAGAGACGGTTGTGAGCCATCACAGATCTTTTGGAAGAGCAGCCAGCAACTGTTCCTTGTTTCCAAAGAGGGCTCCCCTTGCAACAGGTAAGAGTTACAAAAGATAGTTAAACAATATGTGTATACATGATCTTAAAAAGTCCTCTGTGTATTGTCTGAGGTTTAGTAATAATTAAGGGTTTATATCAAGCAGCTCATCACCTATTGCATAGGAAAAATTAAAGTGTAGAAGATCTGAACTCAGAAATAAATTCAAAATTAATAATTTAAAAAATATGTTTAAATATGTTTTAATGAAAATAGAATTATATAACAGTCCCTCATCCCTTTCCTCTCTCCAACACCTCCCATGCTCTCTCCCAATAGCCCTTCTCATGTTCCCAGTCACTTAAAGCCTAAGTCACAGATAGTCCAAGTGAGTTATGCAAGGTTTATGGAAAATGAGAATCAAGACTGACATATGTTTGATTATTAGAATTCTTAAACTTAGAAGGCCACAGTTATAAGGATAAAAGGGTAAAACCCAGCAAACCAGCATTTTGCTTCTTGCCCTGAAGGTCAGCCAGGAACAGAGAACAATGGGACTCCTCTGGTAAATCACCTATCCTCTTCATCGCAGATGTAACACAGTCTCCAGAGATTTGACTCTAAGCCATGCACATCTTCTAAGAAAAAATAATTGAGGACCCTATACTATGTATGGTACATTACGAAAAACTGTAATTGTGTGGGGGTCTACACCATTGCTAAACAGATGTGTGAGATAGATTACTTGCAAAAAGATAGAAATAAATGATTAAAAAAAAAAAGGACAATCCCCCCAGAGTATCCAAATAGGCACAAATGCCTAATAGAAAAGTTGAAAATATTTACTGATGATTATAGACCACATCTCCGTGTGGATAGGGTCCTTCCCATCCCAGATTCTACTGATAGTAATGCCATACTATGATTTAGTTTTGTGGAAAATACAGATTTAGA